>NC_136410.1:85663233-86335733 GCF_051521515.1 Lactuca serriola | reverse complement strand
TTACATCTAGATTTTAGATCTATACTCTATTTGTAGATCTAAATTTCGACAACTCTTCTCCATTCTCTGGTGGTGATAAGTGGTGATTGTAAGAGTTGAGAAAGAAGATAGGACACATATCTAGGGTTTCGATTCTACATCTCAGTCCCTCTGGATTTTGCATCGATGTAGTGATTTCATGATTGATTTTAGGTTTTGGGACTTCACCTTGAAAATCAGTGTTGATTAAAGGTTTTAGATTAGGATTTAGTGTTAATTATAGGTTCTAGATTCTGGTTCTAGTATCAGATTTGGGTTTGAGTTTTGGATTTTGGTTATAGTATCAGATTTGGTGTTGAAGGGCGATGGTTGGTTAAGGTGCCGATGGTGAAAGGAGATGGATGACTGAATTGAGAGAGAGAGAGAGAGAGAGAGAGAGTATGAAAAATGATATAATTTTTTGATATTTATAATTAATCTAATTTAATTGATAAATGATAAATAAGTGAAAACATAAAATAAAAAATGACAATATAGTCTTTTAAAATGAAACGAATGACTAAAATGATAAGGGCTTAGAATATACATTTTACTCGAAATTGAGCATTGCAGATAGCATGAAGTCTCGTAAAGCATCACAACTTCGTACATTCATTTCGAATTAGGGCAAACATCACAACACACAGGTTAGTGATGTTAGTCTCTATTCGATAAACATAACCAACTGAAATCACATTTTACTCCCCCAAAACCATCTTCCATCTCTTCCTTTTCAAACTCTCATGAACTCTAAAGAAATAAGTTGATAACAAAATCAATCAACCAAAACTTGCAAGTTGATTTTCCCACTAAAAAAACAATCAAATCAATATAACCCTCAAAACAAACTACTCTTTTCATTTTTTTTTCACAAGTCATGTGTCTCACATCAGCTAAAACACCATCATAACTACATCTACATATCTTGGAGTCATATCTCTCTTCATAAAGCCCATTTTGGAGAGATATTGTAGTTGTTGAAGAAGTTCCTATACAAACTACTACTAGTACTATTTCATTTCATGAATCTTTACATAACATGGATTGCACTTCTTTTATTGATGTGGGTGGCTCCACATCTTTATCTGTCAGCATGTATCCCACCAATGATTGCATTTCCGATGCAAATGTTTCATTCAAAACCTACCCATATAAATATATAAATAAATAAATATAATATCATTGATAAAAAAAATTGTTAAAAGAAATAGTTTTTACATACCAAGAGTGCAACTCGTGAGGCTTTATAAGACCAATTCTCTTTCCTTTTCTCCAACACCCTCAGCACATCCTGTTTCATAATAACAACATTAAATTATCAGAAAACTAAATAAAGAGATTAGGATGAATCATGAGTGATGTTTATGGATATGGATATGCCACCTGTCCCATTCGATCCCATAAAGCTCTACAAAAGAGTGTAAAGACATTAAAGTCAAGAAAACCATGGAGATCACTTATTATCTTTATCAACACATCCTTTAAAGGCTGCATTCTGCTTCTTATTTCTGATTCACCAACACTCTCTTTTGCTTCTTGGATTACCTTCTTCAGGTTTGTTCCATTTTGCAACCTTGTCTGTATACATTAAGTCATAAACAACATACCAAAAAAAAACAAATGAAAGGAAAAAAGTTTCTAAATTTAGTATATCCTCACATTTCCAGCAAGTTTCTCAATAGCTGATTGCTGATAGTTTCTAAATTTAGTTTTCAGCATTACAGTTACTTCACTAAGAAGCTCTCCTGGAGCTGCATTTTCACTCTCTGAAACTGAAACACACACATGCCTTGATTTAAACTGCCTTTCTATTTCTGGTTGTAGCACATCCAGCATCTTCTTTATTAAATTAAAAAGACTTCCTAACTGAAAAAAAAAATAGAACAAATAATATTTCAAATTGTTATATATTATATTATTTTATTTTATTGTTTGTAGATTTATTACCTCTTCGGGGAAAGTATAAGGCAATGAGTTTCCTTTTGCGATTCTTTGAACATATTGTACTGCTTTAACTGGGATTGTGTTTTCCTTCAATGCAGATAAAATTTCACTATACTGTTTCTCCAGAGTTTCCATAATTACCCTTTCAGCATCTGCTATTACCTATTGATAATAATAATAATAATAATAATAATAATTAAATCTTTATAGATTTATCAAATTAAATTACCTTAATAAGAAAAAGTAATGTGATAAGAAATGAAAGTAGAATGCATTGGAGTATGTTCTTTGGCATAAAAATAATACCTTCTCCAAAAGCAAAGTATATTGAGGCCAACGAGAAACAATAACTTGAAATTCAGCCAATGTCTCTTTAAGTTTCTCATACATATCATCAACAAAAACAGATGTTGAATTTTGTGCTACAACACCCTGTAATTTTCATTGCAATTTTTCAAAGTATAAAGTCCTAATACGAAAAAAATAATAATAAATAAATAAAAGAACAATGCTATAAAAATGCACCTTATCAAGTTTGCAAGATTCAAGTAATTCAAGGTGTTTGTCATGAATCCTGCGTGTTATATAAACATGGAACATCTCTTTCGCATCAACACCACCTTTCACAAAACTGCAATTTAATTCATTATTAAATATTAACAAAAACTCAAATCCAAGAATATAGACTAATCTACAACTCTGGTCCCTGAGTTTAGCAAACTTTTTTCAGTTTTGGTCTCGCTATGTTCAAACCAAAATAACATAGTTTTTTTTTTAAAGTTTTGGACCAAGGGCAAAATGGTCATTTTAAAATTTTAACAGCAGGGTAGTTAGATATTTAAGGATTTATATACCAAAATCATTATAAAAGTAGAAAATTAGGGACCAAAACCAAAAAAAGTCAGTGGCCAAAATTGTAATTTACTTGTGGAATTATAGAGAAAAAGCATTTACCTAATATTCCAGGAATCAAGATCCCTCTGAAAATCACAAGTTGTGATAATTAAATCTGTGACAGGTGGCGAGAGGCTAATGGGTGGACATGCAACAAGAAATGCACGCATTCTATTGCAAAGCTCTGTGCTATAAAGAGCTGAAGAAAGATTCGGAAGGTCTACAAAACTATTTTTAAAAAAGAAGATAATCAATAACCAGTAATAAAATAATAATAATAATAATAATCAAATTTAGTATCACATATATATATTGCTTTACCTTGGAAGCACATGCTGATTATTTATTTTTATGTCACTTGCAATTTCATTTCTGAAATTTAAACATAAAGACTTCATTTTCTGATAAGCAGATGAGTAAGCAATCTGGTCAACTGTTGACTTTTCAGTTGTAGTGGAGACAAATTCGTTTGTTTCTGCCAGGTGTTTTGCTAAAATCTTTCTTACAGCAGTCTGTAAAAAAGGATGCTTGGATAAATAACATGGAGGGTAAAAAGGGAAAATGATAAAAGTGTTGTGAATTGTAATACCTGAAAATATTTACATAACTGCAATTGGGATTCTGGAGATTTGATGTCATGCAAAAGGGTGTAGAGTTTTAAAGCAGGTTTTAAAGCAGGAGATATGAATCCAGATGAAGGTTTATGTGATTCTGTTAATCCTGATGATGAATGTTCATCTAGTGATTTATAGTTTTCAAAAACTAAAGCAATTGTTTCTTCAATTTCATCAGAAAGTGACACCAACATCCGATTCTGATCAATAAGTTAAAATCAATCATAAAGATATTAACCAATTAACCAATTAATAATTAATAATTAATAAACATGAAATGAATGATTCTAACCTCTTGAACACTCAAAGTCCCATTCATTTTCCCTTTCTTGATTACTGGAGACAATAAGTCATACACCACATTTAAACAATCTGCAGTTGGTGTAGCAACATCCATAACATATGAAAGATATCTGAAAAACCAATATACATTAAAAAAAATTAAATAAATAAAACATGAGTTTCAAACTTTTGATATTTTGATTTTAAAGTTACCTTAGTTTTGTGTATGCATCAGAAACTCCATAGTAAGAAGCAAATTCAGTCACCAACCACTTCCATGATCCATGAAGTAGAAGCTTTCTTTGTTGAAAATTTTGGATTTTCATTGCTGCTTCTAACACTGAGTCATATGCTATAGTTTCAGCCACAATTCCACACTACAGAAACAAATTTGGATTATATATTATTAGAAACTTTTCTTATAGATTTATAATTTACAATATTTTGTTTACCTTAACATTGTTGTTTTCATCTGTAGTAGTTGAATACTGCATGTGTAATTGTATTCTTCCAACAAGTTCATGTTCAGGTTCATGGTATATTGGCCACCATCTTAGCTTATCCCCCTATAATTTCAGACATTTATAAAAAATATTATATATAATATATAGTCAAAATTATAGTCAAACATACATACCACATCATCAGTTATGTCTGCTATCTGTGCTTTGACATGTCCACAATACTTTCCTTTTGAATCAGTAACTTCAATAAGCAGATCATCTCTCATGCCATCTGGCAAGCTGCATTTAAAAATTATTAAATGTAATTTAAATTTTAAAAAATCTTTCAACTTTTTATGTAGAAGGAAAAAAGAGAGGGAAAATGCACACACAATACATGAGTTTCACTGCTTCCTGGCTGCATACGTGTCACATCACCATCAGATGAACTTTTTAATCTTAAAGAACATACGTATGTTTCTGCATTTTATCAAAAAATATATATATATAATTTAATAACTATTTATGAAAATGAAATTTTGAAAAAGGGTATTAAGATTTAACATGCCTTCTGGTGTTTCTGGAGGTGTTGGAGAATTATGCAAACTTGTTATGCCTACTTTTAAGAGACCTGATATATCTTTTAAATACTGTGTTCCAAAGTGTAAATAAGCAAGACTTTGATGTGAAAGTGATCCATTTGTAGAAAAATTTGGTGTCACACGAACTCTTCTTATTGCTTCCCACTCTGAATGTATTGTTGATTTTGTGGAGGATAAACGCCGATTAATTTTTTGTAATTTCATCAATGGAGGTTTTTTAATTGATGAAAAAGTGCAACCATTTGGTGGATCCAACACCATTTTAACCTTTCTAACTGCATCACAAATTCACAATTCACAATTCACAACAGTTTTTATAGGAAACATGAAATTCTTGATGATATATGAAGATCAAACTTCAAAGTTACCTTGAACTTTTAACTTTCCAAAGGTTTTTTGGGGTTTTTTAGGAACTCCTGTAACAACTAATTCGGAACATTTTTTGCTCAATAACTCATCTTCTGGTTGTAATAGATATTGTTCCAAACTATGACACAGAGAACATTCTTGTAAATTTCTTTAATTACATTGGTATATGACTATATATATTAGTATCCAAAGTAAGTAAAAGATTACCAGAAAGCAGATCGAAGGAGGGAACATTCATTTTTTAAGAAGGAAACAGCTTCAGGGCTTCCTATGGACCAATTTTTTAGACAGAGACGAACACATGCTTCATAGGAGATAATAGCACACCATGGTCCTAGCTCACTGAAATCAGTTCATGGTGTAGAACATTTGTATAAAACTATAAATGTTAAGTTAACTATGGTAAAGTTAAGTAGAAAGTATGTTCGCAAAAAGCTAGAATTACAAATGCTATTAGCTACCTTGTGTGGAATGCAGGAAGGCGAACAGGTTTCTCAAGATCTTCAACACTGGGACCCATTAGACCTAACATCAGTGAAGAAAGCATTACTCCAGATAGAAACCAATTGTACAGTTTGAGTTTTCAAATCAAACAGTAGTGAGCTTCAATGTTGAACATTACATGAAACAACGAAATTCAATAAAGTTAAAAGATACCTTACCAGGTTTTAATCCCAAAATCTACACTGTAATCGGCTTTTTCCCTCGATTTCTCCCTGCTCAAATATTTCGATACCTAAAATTAAGGTCGGGAAAAGCCTTTGAACGATGAGATATTTCTATATGTGTGTGCGCATTCACAACGTGAATGCAAAAGGTAAAGATCTCCCCGCTGATCGTGAAACCATAGGATATTGAGAAATGATTGAACTATATCAACATTATTGTTGTACGATTCCAGTGAATAATGTGATTTCATTAAGCCTACTTTTTAGTTCACACACAAGAGAGTTAAAGAATTCACAAGATTTAGATGAAAAATGTCGAGAAACGTAATGATTTAGTTGCCATAAACATAAAACTTGAATAAGATTCACTGCAAGCATTATGATAGATGTGAAAAAGGAAAGTAAATAGAAAGAGTTATCACCTCAAAAGTTTTCCAGATTTCAACAGGAATCAAGCAAAATTCAACGCATTTGCTGGCTCTCTTTCTTGAGTGTGTGTGTGTGTGTGTGGAAATGGTTGTGTAGAGTCAAGAGTGCGGTGCCAGTGGTGAGGGGGCTGTCTTTTTCTTCTCCTTTTGGTTTTCATTAATTTATTTAGCTTTCTCCCCTCCCTTATTCCTTCAATTGGGGGGAAAAGTTCTTTCCACATCACACTTTTTTTCCCACAAAAAAGAAAAAGAAAATACAATTGGACATAATGTACTTTTTATTGAATATTAGTTCTTTAGTTCTTCGAGCTTTATTATGTGGTGATTCGATTTATCTTTTTTTTTTCTACACGCGTTAATAGTAATATATTTTTAAATAAATCAAATGAAATATAAATGTTTAATCAATAAAAAAACAAAAAAAAAAAAAAAGATTTAAGACCAAAGAACCTTTGTCAATATCAGAAATTGACAAATACATATCATATAAGGCAAAAGATAAGAATTAAAGTTTTGTTATAAATGAAATGTATAGATGTAGTCACATTTTAAATGATGTATTGGTTTAAAATACATGATTGCAGGGAAAACATATCAAATGAACTTTGAATGATTATTTTTAGTGTTCATATTACGTGACTAGCGAAAATTTATGCTGTAGATCTATTCATGGGGTATACTTAGTGGCAGTGCAGTCTTACATGGCCTCTGAATTTTGGGACAAGCCTATAATTTGTGTTGGTATTTTCACAAAATACATTTTTATGTGTATCATTAAAGAAAAGTAGTTGTTGATTATTTATATACACAATATAATATTTTGTTGCAATCTTGAAGTCATTTTAATTATAAAAAAAAAATCAGCTAATAAAATTCTAATGATAAAATTAAAAAAATTTATCAACAATTTAAGGAAAGTATCTATATAAAAAATACAAATTTATTTCTAATATAAATTATAGAAAACGTTTTCATATTTTATAAACCCATAAAAAATAATAATAAATCAAACCTTATAACGGTGTCGGTAAATCGTCAATGTTGTTCGCCTATATCTAAAAACTAAAGGTTTTAAAATCTTATTTGTGTTCGACCATCTCTCAAAATAGATTAAACAATTTGACTTGATTTTGATTAAAAAGAGTTTCTTGAGAATATTAATTGTGAAAGTGTAATATATAAATTAGCTTCTAAAAATTTTAGAAGGTCGATGTTTAGAAAATAATAATACACATACTTTTTATCTTTTTTTTTTGTTTGAAAAGTTGTTTATAACGGTTTCAAATTATTACTAATGAGAAAATACATGATGTGTATGTAAATTCACTAGATGTTTGTTAGCAACTTCAATTACTTAATAATAGTTACAAGAACTTTTTTATGAGACATCACTTTGATTTTCGCATAAGGACTCCAAAATGTTAGTATCTGACCTACTTCTACTGAAGATAGTTTTCAAATACTCCCTCTATATTATTAAATTTTAGAATCGAAGAATCAAGTGACGGTTACCCATATTAAGATAGATGGCAACCATCGATCCGAATACTTCTTTGTTGCTATCAGTTACGCGATAAGAATATTTTGGAAACATTATGTGTGGTTGTTGTCAACCTTCTGTGATCTGATTATTTATCTAAAATTTTGTAGATTCAAATTTTTCAAAATTGCTTGCGTCCTTTTATTGTAACGGACGGTGTTTATTTGAAAGATAAATACTTGGAAACTTTGTTTCTAGCTATAGTGGAACTTCAAAAGCCGATTAGTCCTTATACTAACGCCTCGTTTCCGAGTTTAACAAAAGAAAATAAGAGAAGAGAAAAGAAAGTAATGAGAGACAAGAAGAGAAACGAAAGGAAAACAAAATTTTCTTTTATGTTCCCGAGTTGGAGAGAAGTGGAAGAAAAATGAATCATTTTGTTCTTTCTTTCCAAATCCTCCCAAATTGAAAGGAAAGTTAGAAGGTAAAGTGATCCTTCCATTTCTCTCCACTTCCTTCCACTTCCCTCCTTTAATGAAATTCGGGAACACCAGTTTCTTCTATTTTCTTCTCATTTCCACTCATTTCATTTCCTTTCTCTCGTTAAGTTGAACTCGGGAACAGGGTGTAAGAAGTTCTTAGTGGATTCGTAAATATGCAACTGGCAACATAAAGGATATATGAAAAAAGGGATTCGTAAATATGCAACATAAAGGATATATGAAATCGAATCGTCTATCAAGAGAGTGGCTACAAAAATATATTAGACTTATAAACGAAGAAATGTAGAAATGTAAAATGTCAATTGAGTGGTAGAGCAGTTACTTATTTATATTTAGGGAGAATTTCATATATGCCCCTCTTAAACATCAAAAATATCAAATTTCCCAGCTTAATTTCTCAATATCATATTTACCCTTCATAAACCTTCAAAATATCATATTTGCCCAAATCCTTTTTTATAATGTTTTTAATATTTTATAGTCATTTTTATACCTTAGAATTGTTATAATAATTAAAACTTTTAACCATATTATCCTTACGTAATAATAATGGAATGGGAACTTCTAAATTGTTGGAACGTTGCCCTCTTGACAAACAAAAAGATTCATCTTCAACCTTCTCTATGGAATGTATATTTTGATTGTTTAGTTTTTGTTGTTGTTGATTATTATCATGTTGTAGATGAGGGATATTTTAGATATTATTATTGATATTTTGCTGTTTAAAAAGTAAATATATTATATTTTGATATTTAAGAAAGGTATATATGATATTTTGATGTTTAAAAAGGACATATATGATATTTTAAAATTTTATAAAGGATAAATATGATATTTAAAAATTTTATGAAGGGTAAATATGATATTTAAAAATTAATTTGGATAAATATGATATTTTGATGTTTAAGAATGGTATATATTAAATTCTCCAATTATATTTAAATAATATTTTAATTTAAAAATAAATAACTTGTAACTATATCCGACCAAAAATCATTATTTATTTGCTTACCTTATTCATTCAAAATTTAATATGAAAAAAAGAACAGTTCCTATTGGGCTTTTTTATCCCCCGAGCCCGAATATTAGCCAGTTTTAGTATATTTGTGGGGTTTTACAGAAATAAAATTAAAAAATATAATATAATATAATAGTAATAATAATAACATAAATAAAAGACACAATCATTGTCGATTAGTTATGCAAGAGAAGGGATATGACAGTGACAATGGTAAACATATGGCATATGCATTAAATGATTAAATTAAATTATTCCTTGATGTTATTTTGTCGACGCATTGCATATGAGGATACTTTCATTTTTCAATTTTGATTAATTATGTTATTATTTATTTATTTATTTATGGATTCATAGTTATTTACATCATAGAATATTTACATGTACTAGACACAGATCTCTTATACATTAGAAATTTATATATTTTAAATTTGAAATTAAATTTCTAGAGTTATAAATTATAACAATGCAATTAGATTGGTAAAGGGGTAAAAACATTAAATAAATTAATATGAAAAAACTAGATATATGCGTTGAAATTACAAAATTGAACTCATGCACCATAATTATTGAATAGTTAGAAACAAATTATTACAAGTTAAAATTTAAATGATATTCATAATATCAACATATTTTTTCTTTAAAATAACATCCTTTTTTTTTGGATAATACAATATATAATATGAAATTTGTAACACATTTTGCAACATTATATCTATTCTAAAATCAAAGTGGGTGGAGACCCTTCTACTTTGTATCTATTTCATTTTCCATTTACTTTGTAAAATGATACTTTTAACCCTTATATTTTATAAAATGTCATTTTACCTCCTCAACATTGAATTTAACAATATGTCGTTTTTACCTTCTCCATTTTCTCCATTTTACTTTTTAAAATGTCGATTTTACCCTTTCAAACATTGAACTTTGTAAAATGTCACTTTCACCACCTCTATTTTTCTAAACTTTTGTGTTTACCTATCGTAGTATACATAATTTGATTCACCTACAGTTATCATCTCTACACTTTATAAAATATCAATTTGACTCATCGGCTTCTTTAAGTTTAAAAAAAAAAAACGAATATATTATGTGTTTATTTTTAGACAAAACTTCAAAAATGGTCCATGTGGTTTTCGAAAATTTGAAATTTAGTCTATAATCTTTAAAAACATCACAGATGGTCCCTGTGGTTTCAAAACTTTTAACAAATGGTCCTTTTCGCTAACTCTGTTAGCATTTAATCGTTATGTAAAGGGCATTTCTATCATTTCACAACCACAGGGACCATTTATGATGTTTTGCCTTATTTTTTTAAAGAAAAAAATATAATTATTTAATATTAAATGGCCCCACCTCTCTCACTCTCTCTCTCTCTCTCTCTAAACCCTCGATCAGATCCTAAAAGGCACCACCACCCGGAATTCCTTAGCCGCCTCCGTCATCCACACAAGAAATAATGGTGACTGAGATCTATCATTCCTTCCTCTCGTTGGCGCATCGCCTCTAGACGGTGTCACCTCCTTCCTCGACTTCCCGATTCTGCCTCCTAATCTAGATTCATGATGTGGAATTTGCGAGTCTTCAATCAAATCTTCAACTATCATTATTAATCTTCTACTACTACTGCTCATCATTGATTCAGTCCTAGTCTCGAAAACTGAGATTTCATGTTATGGAATTCATGAGTAATTAACTCAATTTGGAAGATCTGGTTAATTTGATCCCTATATCTTATTGTATTCCTTCCACTTTGATTGATCATTCCACTATGTGAATCTACACTTGATGAAGCAAACCGATCATTCAATCATCCTTTCTTTTTCTTGATTAGAAATTTGATGATATGATTACTTTCACTTCGATTCAAGGAACCGATTAAAGATCTGACTGGAGATGCCAATGAGGTAAGTTATCGAAGTTCTTTTGATTTTTGAAAAATTATGTATGTTGCTATTTTTATTACGTTGCTAACAGAACGCCGAAAACATTATGCAAAACTTAAGTTAAACCTCAAATCATATTTACAAGGTTGTATTCACAGGTTACAACTAATAGGGGATGGGGCCATCGTCTTCATCAATTCGAGAAAGGAAACAAACGCAAGAAGTAGAAAAGGTTTGATGTGGAAGATCTGTTGCCGAGACCGGTGATCCCGTTTTTCCGAAGAGTTCGTTTCTTCCTTGGTATTTAACCCAACAATGGGACTGTGGGAACGAAGGGAAGACAGCAATGACCAAGGGAGGGCGATACGCGACAATGGTGAGCTCAAGGGTGGTATGGGAGGTAAGGGTTGGTCGTAAACACGAAGGGAAGAGTTGGGGTTGAGGTAGGCTACTACACCGCCGGGATGGAGGTAGCCTCTTCTTGGCCGATGGTGAAGGAAAACGGGAAGGGAAGAGAGAAGTGAGGGTAGAGAGTGTCACACCCTAAAACCGGAACGGCGGAAACGTTCTGGGGTGGATGACGTCATGTCAAGTATCACAACATATGCAGTATAGTAATCAAAGTACAACAACCATTGCATTAATAGTAATAACTTTACATAGGTTACATTTCATAGCAACATCAAAGTAAATACAGAACATAACAAGATGCAGCTTGGTACTAGGTTGTCTTCGCAAAAGCTCCCGGGACGTACCTGTCTATCGATGACCTAAGAATACAAGTTATTTTGAAAGCGAGTATCAACATTTTTATAATGCTGGTGAGTCCATATGTATTTAGTGTCATTTGTATAAATACACATTTTTAATCAAAATAACTTTATGAAAGATAGTAATCTAGAATCTACGGTGTATTAGCGTTCTTTCCAGAAAATCCTATATTTTCTAATTAAAAGGAGTCTTCTACCAAGACCCGACAGATTTATGTTTTAAGGAGTAATTTTCCCCAAAATACTATCATTACCAAAATACAGTATTGACTTTAAAGAAATTATGAGAAAATCACAAGTAAAAATACTAGGGGAAAAATAACATATACCTCAGCAGTAATACTGCTGACTAAAGCAAAAGAAATCATAGACTACAGGAGAGTATCGAATGAGTGATACACCTGGCTCAATCTAACAAAAGGAAGCACAGACTCCAGACAGTATCGAATGAACGATACAGCTAGCAAAGTCTAAAACAAGAAAATACAGACTCCAGACAATATCGAATGAACGATACAGCTAGCAAAGTCTAAAACAAGGAAATACAGACTCCAGACAGTATCGAATGAACGATACAACTAGCAAAGTCTAAAACAAGGGGTGAATGTGAACTCGTATGTAACCATGTTGATCGACAATAGAGTATCCGATGACCCTCCAGGTCACGCGTAGAGGTAGTGGCATTATGTCACCCATGGGCCTTACCGGCACAAATTGTAGCTAGTAGTCTGGGTGTAGGAGTGTCAGTCCCCTATAGATCTATACACATGATGTTCGCTATCCTTCTCGAAGACTCTGGTTACACGGCGATGGCGCTATGAGGCGTCGTAGAGGGAAATAATGTGTCACATTCTAAAGTAAAAGAGAGAGAGAGAGAGAGATAGAGAGAGAGAGAGAGAGAGAGGTAGAGTCTCCTAACTATTCCTATAATAGTTACTAGGGTTCAAGAAACATGAATAATAGAAGGATGCTTGTACTACTCAAGTGTAACATCCCGAAATATCAAGAGTAAGAGTTGAAGGGCTAAAGGAGTAAATTGGGAAAGAGCGACTCGGCGAGTCCATGGGTAGACTCGGCAAGTAGAGTCGTGACTTGGTCGCGTATTAAGTGGCCGACTCGGCGAGTAGGCGCTGAGTGGAGAAAACCCTAATTCTCGGGGTTGAGCCCTATATAAAGAACATAACATTCATTCCCCCAGCCTCTTTACTCATCCTCAAGTCCAGAAACCCTTAGCCTTCGTGTGTGAGTGATCATATTGCATTTGGAAGCTTGGAGAAGCAATTGTTGAGGAAATCTTGAAGGGTAGGAGGCTTGGAGCAAGGGGCTTTGCTTAGATTCGAGTTCCATTGCAGTTGGGGCGTTCTTTTGAGGTAATATCTCGTCCTTGGGCTGTTACTCTTATGGATTCATCATTTTGGGGTTTGTGGGGAGCTTATCTTGGGATGTTTTGGGGTTTGGAGGTTAGATCTGAGGTTGCTACCTCAGATCTGGAAGGGAGAAGGTCTAGAGTGCACGAAAGTCCCTGTTTGTGAGTGGTTGATGGAGCCATCTTGTCCCAAACCCAAACTCTAGAGTGAAAAATGCATAGATCTCTTTAGATTCACGTAAAGTTTGCCACTTTACGTGATGGATGGGTTGTAGGAGGCTAGATCTATGTTTTGGATTAATTGCATGGCCTAGAGTGCTTCTGTAAGGATTCAGACCGGTGGTACTCGGCGAGTCACATGGGTAGACTCGACGAGTTGCTTGAAGATGAGCTGGAACTCGACGAGTTGGAAGAACAACTCGGCGAGTTGGATGAAGATGGCCTGGAACTCGGCGAGTTGTATGAACAACTCGGCGAGTAGGTTGAAGATAGCCTTAGACTCGGCGAGTCTGTTCTTGGACTCGACGAGTCTTGTCGAAGAGTCCCAATATTTTTTGGTTGAGTCGAGAATCGGCGAGTCAAGGGATGACTCGGTGAGTTGTGGGCGAGTGGACTCAGAGTTGTTGGACTCGGCGAGTCTCGGGGTGACTCGGCGAGTTAGGTCGCGGATTGAGGGAAGTTCTGAGTATGGGGACTCGGCGAGTCATCGGGTTGACTCGGCGAGTAGAGTCAGTCAGGGGTTGACTTTGACCTTGTCCAAAGGTTGACCAGTTGTCTTTCAGGGGTATTTTGGTAATTAAGGGTATGTATTGAGATGAGTGTTTTGGTGTTCAGTGAAGGAGTTCGTGTCGGAGTTTGGAGCAGCGGGATCTTATCCTTTCAGCCGATAATTTCGAGGTGAGTTATCCTCACTATATCAACAGGGTCTACGGCACCAAGGCCGGCCCTTATCGGATTGAGATCCGGGTAGTTGTTGTTATGTTGTTGCCTTGATATGTTTGCATCCTGGTAGCTAGGATGGTATATGTTAGAGACCTGCTTGAGATCGGTATCCTGAGAGATAGGGTGATGCTATGCTAGTGATCGGTTAGGTCGGTATCCTGGTTAGGATGATGATATGTTATGTGATCTGTTTGATCTGCTTGTTGACTGTGAATTGCTATATGATTGTATGTATATGTGCACATGGTTGTTTGGACTGGAGTTGGGTTGAGGCGGGTCCTGCTTTGTGCTGTAGGCCAAGATACCCAGGGCGGACCGGTTGTCCCGAAGGCCCAACGAGCGGTCCGGATAGGCTGTAGGCCCCAAGAGGGCGGACCAGACGTGCCGAGGCTCGGAGAATGAACCAGGCCGACTGAAGGCCCCGTGCGGGCGGACCAGTCATACTGTAGACTCAGAGAGTGGACCAGGTGGATTGAAGGCCCGGTGCGGGCGGACCAATCACACTGCAGACTCGATGTATGTGGTTAGATTCGGAGAGTGGACCAGGTGGATTGAAGGCCCGGTGCGGGCGGACCAATCACATTGTAGACTCGAGGTACATGGGTAGACTCGGAGGGTGGACCAGGTGGACTGTTGGCCGGTGCGGCGGACCAGTCCCACAGTAGACCCGAAGTGCATGGCTGTTTTGTGATCGGATATGTTATGGCATGTTATGCGTGTATGGTATATGTGGTTGGTATTTTGGGGATATCTCACTAAGCTTTCGGGCTTACAGTTGTGGTTTTATGTTTTTCAGGTTCTTCAGGAGACCGTGGCAAGGCGAAGGCGTGATCGTACCGCTCCTCGTGTTTATGTTGTGATGAGATTCTGGGAATACTTAAAATAAATTGTATTGAAAACCTTTTTGTACTAACTTTAATGGAATCGGGTTGTTTTCGAAAATTTTAAATTTGTTGAAATTTTTGGTCGTTACAAGTTAGTATCAGAGCCTTGGTTTGAGTGAATTGGAGGAACATTTGTGTAACTCCAGTCTCAAATCGAGGAGAGTTTTCAAAAGAGTATTTAAAATGGTTTTTAAAATGAGTAAAGGAGGACGCGGAGGTACGATCAGCCGGAGCCAGTAAGTAACCCCAAAGTACCATACATGATATTTGTTTTGAGCTTTGTTAGAACAGCATGCTAGTGCTAGGCTAGGGATCTTCAGGATTTCATGATAATGTTGCTTGATTTGTGATGCCTGTAGCCTAGGGTTTCCTTATGAGAGATTTCCAGTGTTCCTCTAGTTGTGAGGGTTGAGCGTTGTTATGAATGTTTCTCTAGGGTGTGGTGGTAGTACTTCATACAAATATGGGTAGGTGTGGAAGGTAGTATGGGCCCGTACTACTGAAAGCACAGGACCCATACGGGTATCAGGGAAACCATGACCTCTAGGGTTGGGTTGAGAGAGTTGGTTCCCGGGATAGTGGGAAGTATCTGAGTCTTTGTGGTGATTTTCAGTATGGAGATTTCGAGGCATGCTGGGAGTGGATCCGGGTCAGGATCGGGAGCAGGAGAGGGAGTTCCGGGCGGGTCAGTACCGCCCGAGGTTATCGGTCAGATGAGCACGTGCGAGTTGGATACGAGGATTCGTGAGATCCTGCGTGATGAGATTGCTGAGTTGTTCCGGGCTGAGTTGCCGGAGCTGTTTGGGTCGATCAAGACCGCCATGGTTGAGTATTTTGATGAGCGCTATGCGGCTCTCACATAGACAGCTGCCGCGGCTGCTACAACAGCTGTAGCAGCAGCGGGGGGAGGAGCTGGTCGAGGCTTTCAGTATCGGGGCTTCGATAATACGAAGCCTCGCACCTTTGATGGAGTTCTGGACCCGATTGTTGCTATGAGATGGTTATCGGACGTGGAGGGGTGTTTCTTCACGTGTTCATGCCCTGCTGATCAGAGGGTGAGGTGTGCTCTGAACCTGTTGAGGCTCGGGGTGAAGGATTGTTGGAGGTTGACCACGGGGTCATATTCTGATGCGCAGAGGGCTGCGGTTTTAGGGGATCAGTTCAGGGAGATGTTCAGCACTCGCTATGTTCCGTGAGTTGAGAGGGAGAGATTGGCTCAGGAATTCCTTGAGCTAAAGCAGGGTTCGGAATCGGTGACGGAGATCACCAGGATGTTCACTGATAGGGCGATGTTTTGCACTGAGTTCGCTTCGGAGCAGGCTCAGATGTCCCGATATCTGAGTATGCTCAAGAGGGATATCAGACAGTTTGTGTCTACGCAGAGGTGCGAGACCTTGTTGGAGTTGCAGGAGGCCGCCAGGCGGCGTGAGTTAGAGATTGAGTTGCAGTTGCGTGAGTTGAGGCAGGCTCCGATGCAGTTGCAGTCGGCGCCGAAACGGTCAAAGACCGTTGATTCCAGGGTAGGAGAGCAGAGTAGTCACACTTGTGGGAAGTGTGGGAGGAGCACACCAGAGTATGTAGGTCCGGTGGCGCATGCCGCAAGTGCGGAAAGGAGGGGCACTATGCGAGGGATTGTCGACAGTCAGCGCAGGCTCGGGATTTGAGGATTTGTTATCATTGTCATCAGGTGGGACACTTGAGGGTCAACTGTCCACAAATTGCTGCAGGACCGGTGCAGGCTCCAGCACCGGCCACTTTGAGGATCACGGGTGGAGGTCAGGGTGGAGCGGAGCCCCCAAGGGCTCAGGGTCGTGTTTTTCAGCTTACAGCAGAGGAGGTCAGAACAGTGCCGGATGCAACTGCGGGTATGTTTCTTCCTTGATGTCTTGTTATCTTATGATTATCATGGAGTATTATTTATGTGCTAGTATCTTTGTGTGGTTCTTGGTGCGGTATTCATCGTTTTTGAGGGTTATGGTTTGGTTATGGGTTATTGTATTGAGAATTTCGTTGGTTATCATTCATGAGGGTTATTAGTGGAAACCTGGCATTGGTTTGAAGGCCGGGTAGCATCTGTTTTCTGAGGAGTGGTTAGATGCAGGTTGAATTTCTTTCGAGCGGGTTAATTAGTGTTGATGTGGGATCTTGTTAAGGTTGTTTATGCTGGTGTGAATCAGTCCGCATGTAAGTGTTGGTTTTGTGCAGAGTTGTTTTGTTAGGTCGGTGATGGCGACCGGTGGTTGTTAGTCAGTGCTACAAGTGGGGGAGAATTGGAAAACTCTCCGGGAGATTGATGCGTATTTGAGGGTGCTTAGCTGTTGGGATTCAGCAGTGTTCTGTCAGTCCAGAGTGTAGGCTGGTAGGAGCCAGTGTCGGGCATGCGGGGCGGGATACAGACCTAGGGCATTCGATTGTGGAGGGCCTGGGAGCAGGCCGGGATCGAGCATGTGTGATTGAGACAGAGTTCGGAACCCTTAAAGGGCTAGAACAGTATGCATGGGAGGATTCCCGGGAGAGATAGCTCGGAATGATGAATGCTAGTTGAGCGGTCCGGATAGACTGAAGGTCGATGGGCGTACCAGTCAAGCCGAAGGCTCGAGTCGGAAAACGGTCCAGCCAGGCTGAAGGCCCGGGAGGGCGGTCCAGATTGGCTGAAGGTTCTGAGAGTGGTCCAGATTGGCTGAAGGCCTGGTGAGGCGGTCCAGTCATGCTGAAGACTCTGCAGGTATTGCCAGTCCGGTTGAGGAGATGGATTGAGTATGTTGTGATGTGTTAGCATCAGAAGGTCTGGCCCCGGGTATTGATCTTGATTAGTGGAGATGGTGCATGGACTCGAGAGTCCTTGCGAGCAGATTCAGATCATGTGTGTTGCATGGATAGCGGTTATGCTATAAAGGGGTGGTGCAGCGTTGGGTGAGCACCATGGCACTTGTCGTGGTGACAAGGCAGCCAAGTGGATTTCCTTGGTAAGGAATGAAAGAGGAGTGTAACTCCGAGAGGGAGTGCAAGTTCACGGAAGTGAAAACGGCAGAGCAGAGTTATGATTAGAGTGATCCAAGTATGGTCATTGAGCAGCGTGTTAACGGCAGTGGAATGGAATCACATCCGGTTTGGGATGTCTGCTGATCGCGGAAGGAATTCCGTGGGTATAGAGCCAAGAGGCTTGGAAGGGAGGCAGGGAGGGAGTCTTGGGCTCTTAGTGCGATTCTGATCAGGGAAGTGCGTATGTAGTAGTGGTTCATCCTGGGGGATGTTTGGAGATGTCATCAGTGTATCGGGTTTTCCTAACCCGAGAGTGCGAGGGCTGGTGCAGCATGTGTGTGTGATTGAAAGAAGAGGACTCGTGGGAGTTGCTCTGAGATTGAAGAGTGGGTCTTTCTGTCAGCATGGAATGGATAGAGTGGGATTCGGATCGGGGATCCGGTGGTTCGTGATTATTCCTAGCTCGTAGGGGCTCAAGAGATGGTTGTGATTTGGAGCGGTGTTGCATCGTGAGTAGTACTCAGTGGTTAAGTGGGGTTATCAGAGGGTAAAGTCGGTGGTCAGCTTGAGTCGGTGGTTAGGACACCGTAAGAAAGGAGAAAGTGAGCTTCTGGTTTCTATCGTTGTGTTTTGAGGAACCTGGTTGGGTTAATGCCAGGTGGTGCGTGGCGGGAGTATTTCTAGAGTTGAGTTGTTGCAGGCTTCGAGGACGAAGCCTAATTTAAGTGGGGGAGAATTGTAACATCCCGAAATATCAAGAGTAAGAGTTGAAGGGCTAAACGAGTAAATTGGGAAAGAGCGACTCGGCAAGTCCATGGGTAGACTCGGCAAGTAGAGTCGCGACTTGGTCGCGTATTAAGTGGCCGACTCGGCGAGTCAGTAAGGTGGACTCGGCGAGTAGGCGCTGAGTGGAGAAAACCCTAATTCTCGGGGTTGAGCCCTATAAAGAACATAACATTCATTCCCCCAGCCTCTTTACTCATCCTCAAGTCCAGAAACCCTTAGCCTTCGTGTGTGAGTGATCATATTGCATTTGGAAGCTTGGAGAAGCAATTGTTGAGGAAATCTTGAAGGGTAGGAGGCTTGGAGCAAGGGGCTTTGCTTGGATTCGAGTTCCATTGCAGTTGGGGCGTTCTTTTGAGGTAATATCTCGTCCTTGGGCTGTTACTCTTATGGATTCATCATTTTGGGGTTTGTGGGGAGCTTATCTTGGGATGTTTTGGGGTTTGGAGGTTAGATCTGAGGTTGCTACCTCAGATCTGGAAGGGAGAAGGTCTAGAGTGCACGAAAGTCCCTGTTTGTGAGTGGTTGATGGAGCCATCTTGTCCCAAACCCAAACTCTAGAGTGAAAAATGCATAGATCTCTTTAGATTCACGTAAAGTTTGCCACTTTACGTGATGGATGGGTTGTAGGAGGCTAGATCTATGTTTTGGATTAATTGCATGGCCTAGAGTGCTTCTGTAAGGATTCAGACCGGTGGTACTCGGCGAGTCACATGGGTAGACTCGACGAGTTGCTTGAAGATGAGCTGGAACTCGAAGAGTTGGAAGAACAACTCGGCGAGTTGGATGAAGATGGCCTGGAACTCGGCGAGTTGTATGAACAACTCGGCGAGTAGGTTGAAGATAGCCTTAGACTCGGCGAGTCTGTTCTTGGACTCGACGAGTCTTGTCGAAGAGTCCCAATATTTTTTGGTTGAGTCGAGAATCGGCGAGTCAAGGGATGACTCGGTGAGTTGTGGGCGAGTGGACTCAGAGTTGTTGGACTCGGCGAGTCTCGGGGTGACTCGGCGAGTTAGGTCGCGGATTGAGGGAAGTTCTGAGTATGGGGACTCGGCGAGTCATCGGGTTGACTCGGCTAGTAGAGTCAGTCAGGGGTTGACTTTGACCTTGTCCAAAGGTTGACCAGTTGTCTTTCAGGGGTATTTTGGTAATTAAGGGTATGTATTGAGATGAGTGTTTTGGTGTTCAGTGAAGGAGTTCGTGTCGGAGTTTGGAGCAGCGGGATCTTATCCTTTCAGCCGACAATTTCGAGGTGAGTTATCCTCACTATATCAACAGGGTCTACGGCACCAAGGCCGGCCCTTATCGGATTGAGATCCGGGTAGTTGTTGTTATGTTGTTGCCTTGATATGTTTGCATCCTGGTAGCTAGGATGGTATATGTTAGAGACCTGATTGAGATCGGTATCCTGAGAGATAGGGTGATGCTATGCTAGTGACCGGTTAGGTCGGTATCCTGGTTAGGATGATGATATGTTATGTGATCTGTTTGATCTGCTTGTTGACTGTGAATTGCTATATGATTGTATGTATATGTGCACATGGTTGTTTGGACTGGAGTTGGGTTGAGGCGGGTCCTGCTTTGTGTTGTAGGCCAAGATACCCAGGGCGGACCGGTTGTCCCGAAGGCCCAGCGAGCGGTCCGGATAGGCTATAGGCCCCAAGAGGGCGGACCAGACGTGCCGAGGCTCGGAGAATGAACCAGGCCGACTGAAGGCCCCGTGCGGGCGGACCAGTCATACTGTAGACTCAGAGAGTGGACCAGGTGGATTGAAGGCCCGGTGCGGGCGGACCAATCACACTGCAGACTCGATGTATGTGGTTAGATTCGGAGAGTGGACCAGGTGGATTGAAGGCCCGGTGCGGGCGGACCAATCACACTGTAGACTCGAGGTACATGGGTAGACTCGGAGGGTGGACCAGGTGGACTGTTGGCCGGTGCGGCGGACCAGTCCCACAGTAGACCCGAAGTGCATGGCTGTTCTGTGATCGGATATGTTATGGCATGTTATGCGTGTATGGTATATGTGGTTGGTATTCTGGGGATATCTCACTAAGATTTCGGGCTTACAGTTGTGGTTTTATGTTTTTCAGGTTCTTCAGGAGACCGTGGCAAGGCGAAGGCGTGATCGTACCGCTCCTCGTGCTTATGTTGTGATGAGATTCTGAGAATACTTAAAATAAATTGTATTGAAAACCTTTTTGTACTAACTTTAATGGAATCGGGTTGTTTTCGAAAATTTTAAATTGGTTGAAATTTTTGGTCGTTACATCAAGGCAATGAATTGACTAAGAGAGAGAGAGAGAGATTTTATGTCCATACATGTATACATGATATATAACTAATGTTTAAACGACCTTCGGACGGATAACCAATACCCCGAAGCCACATCCAAACAAGGAAAAGGAATCAAAGCGAGTTAGCCTTCCTAAGTCCTTTAAACATTACTTATATAATTATACATACACGGGCATGCATTTAACGAAATAAAAGCATAACAAAAACTTGGGTAAGACTTTTTGGAAAACTTTATAAGCAATAATTTATGACTCGATATCAGTTTATAAAACAAGCTTTTGAAAACGATTTGATAAAACAGTTTAAGTGAAGAAAACCTTTGGAAAACCCTTAACAAGAAATTACAACTTGATGTCTCTTTAGTAAAAAAGCTTTGAAAAAAAACTTTGTATAACCTTTAAAAATCTAAAAAGGGATATTCATACTTTAACAAGATTCGAAAACATGATTTGGAAATCTTAAGCTGGATAAATCAGTTTAACATGCAAAAATCTATTTTGCTATGCAGTTATTAATCACATGTGATTTGTCTAATAACTGTATAGTTCAACTTTTATTCCCCCCCCCCCCATAAAACAGTTAAAATCATTTAAAAGGTTGATTTAGGGGTATGAAATCACCTGAAGCGAGTGGATCGGATGGAAGTGTCGGTTGAGTGCTTGGTGTCAAGTGAAGACTTGGACACACTTAATGACCTAGTAACATATGAAGACATATGTGTACATATAATTAGTGATTATAACACTAATTAAACACGTATAAGCATCCTAATGTGCGGAAAAATACTTTGGTCAAGTGCTAGGAGGCTGTTGGGTTGCAATAAGGGGGTGTATGGCCTAGTTAGGGAGTTTACTCTTCAAGAGTAAACTCTTTGGAGAGATTTCGGCCCAATGACTATATCCCCATGAGTTTATAGTCATAAACTCATGGGTGGTTTGTTCTTGGATGTTAAAGGTCTTACAACACTTGTGGAATTAGGCTAGGTTCAATTCTAGGGCATAGGAAGTGGTTAAGTCCTCAAATGGACCATTTATGGGAGTTTACGGATGTAAACATAGAGTTTACGGCCGTAAACTCTTAGTTGTCCCCTTACTTCATGATTTAAGGTCTTAAATGAAAGAATACAAGGTTCTATGCATTATTCCAAGCCATATGGAGGAGTTAGGGCATCATTTGACCTCCTTAAGGGAGTTTATGGCCAAGGGACCAATCCTTGGGGGTTTACGGTCGTAATCTCCTAAGTTCATGGTTTCCTTGATGCTTAAGGTCCCTACTTCGATGGTGGTTGATTCTAGACATCACCTCAAGCCATAGGAGGTGTTTAAGGGGCAATTTAACACCTTAAATGGTGTTCACGGCCTATGAAGAGGGGCTTACAGTCCAAGAATGTTCTTGGGCCGTAAAATCATGTTTACTCCCCAAATGACAAGATTTTGGTGTCCTAAGTTCATTCATGCAAGTCCCTAAGTCTAAGCTAAGCACTAGAAGTGATTTGGAAGGGTTTTGGGGCTACAAAACCCCACTTATGGGTGTTTGCGGTCCAAGAGTGTTCTTGGGCCGTAAACACATGATTTTGAGGGTTTTGGATGATTTAAACACGGATTTTCATGCTAAACAAGCTAAACAACAAGCTAGGATAGATTACTTACAAGTTTGGAGCTTGAAAGAGGTGTTTTTGGATCAAAATTGGCTTGTAGAGAGAGAGTGTGTGTGTGTGTGTGTTATCAGTGGGAAAGGCTTCAAATGTGACCACTCAATCCCTTATATAGGGGTTGAGTTTTTGGCTCGGAGGAAATCTACCCGATACCGACGTTAAACGGGGCTTATGGCCGTACCCGATTAAGTGGTCGTAACTCGACGTGGTCGTAATCTAAAAACTTTTCAAAGGGATACCGAGGATGTTTCACGTGTTTCTGATTCGTTTGGACACTCATGAAGTCATAATAAAAGTCCCAATTTAATTAACCTAATCCAAAAGGTTAACGGAACAATTTAATAAAACGAGTTTTATTAGCGGAAAAGGGTTTACTGTGACGGGATAAATTTCAGGTTGTCACGGAGAGAGATATAGATAGAGAGAGAGAGAAAAAAAAGAATGAGAGAGAGAGGGTGGGGCCATTTAATATTAAATAATTGTATTTTTTTTAAATAAAGCAAAACATCATAAATGGTCCCTGTGGTTGTGAAATGACAAAAATGTCCTTTACTTAACGGTTAAATGCTAACGGAGTTAGCGAAAAGGACCATTTGTTAAAAATTTTGAAACCACATGGACCATCTGTGAGGTTTTTAAAGATTGGGGATTAAACTTCAGATTTTCGAAAACCACAGGGACCATTTTTGAAGTTTTGTCTTATTTTTATGTATGTATCGGTATATATTCGAGGTGATCAACATTTCAATGTAAATTTAGAGCTTTCGTTCGTAATTATTAAAAAAAACTTATTTTTTATGTACGTGTTTGTATAAATTTTGATTTGTCTACGTTTCAACGTAATTTTTTTTATGCTATCGTACTTTTTTTAAGCATTTTGTTTAGCATAACTTTAGTTCGTAACTTTTGTTCTATTGTTATTGAAAGAGTTTTTCTTTTTAAATCAATTATTGTCATTACAACGCTCGACAAATAAAATCTTATTTCTATATAAATATGTGTTGGATTAGTGTCTAAGTCCGTAACTATTTTGGTATGTACTTGACCCGAGTATGAACATGGTTCTTTTGGGTTGCCTTCACCATAGCAATATATTGGATGAATTAAAGAGATAAAGGTTTAATTATGATTTATTAATATATTATGAGAATAATATATTAAAGGAGAAATCATAATTTTTAATTAATATTAGTCAAGAATTAATTAAGAATTAATTTTGTGGCTAAAAGAGATTAATTAAACTTAAGAGACTTATTGTGTAATTATAAGATAACTACATAGATGGGCTTATGGACTCCATAGAAGTGGAGTGGACGAATTCTATGGGGGAAACCCATTAGAAATCGTCCAAGGCTTCTAAAGAAGGAGTTCATGGGCTGTTTAGGGCTTAAGCGGTCAAATTAGGGTTTCCTAGCTTGATAACCCTAATAGCCTAAGTATATAAGGAGCCATTAGGCACCAAAAACGTGGCAAACACTTCCTTTAGGGTTTCCAGCCGTTTTTTGTGCCTCCCCTCTCTTCCCTCTTCATCCAAGTTGCTTAGTGGTGTTTGTGACTCCATTAGAGGTGCAGCACATGAGGCACTAAGCTTTCTGAAGCCAAAGATTGATTGTTATTGCTATATAACAATCATAGGTAAGATCTAAACCCTAATTTCAGTTATAGTTTATTCGATCTAGGGTTTATAGCTTTAGATAATCAATTGCATGTTCATTAGACAAACTAGATCCAAAGCTATTAGGGTTTGCATGTACACCATAGGATTGATGTATTGCTCAAAACCCAACAATATGAAGTATGTAATTTTATGGATAAAAAATATAATTATGTTGCTATTATAGGGAAATATTCAGAAAAGTCCCAATATTTACAGAAAAGTTACACTTTAGTCCCAAGATTTTTTTTTTGAACGAAAAAGTCCTGAAAACCAGCAAAAATTTGCAATTTGACCCTTTTTGACCAGTTGAAACTGGTAACAAATTAATTTGGGACTATTTCATAAACTAACCCAAAATATTGGGACTTTTCTGTAAATAAAAAATATTAAAACTTTTTTGTAAACAAAATTATTAGTACTTTTCTACAAACAAAATGTAACGCCCCGTTCCTGGTATGTGATTCTAATTATTTTATTTTATTTTTTTTCCCTTATAAAGGCTACTCGGCGAGTCCATAGCCTTGACTCGCCGAGTAGGTGCGCGCCTGCACGTGGAGAATAGTGAGGCGACTCGACGAGTCATTATTCCCGACTCGGCGAGTCGGCTAGGTTGGAGAAAACCCTAATCCTTAGGGTTTGCACCCTATTTAAGCATCATTAAGATCGCCCATCTCGGCCTCCATCACCTCCAAAATGTTTCTTCAAAACCCTAGTCCCCCATAAGCGTTCTTGAGTGTTTCTCACCTTTATGAGTGATTTTTGGTGCATCTAGAGGCTAGAAGAAGAAGAAAGAAGTCGAAGACTCAAGGAGGGCAAAGTAGATCCAGAAGCTATCTTCCTTTTGGCACCTTTTCTGGTAATCAAGTTCTCAACTTGATCCTTCTTGTATATTATATCTTATTGTCCCCAAATATGATGGTTTTGAGCTCAAAAACCCTAAATCCTTAGTGTTGAAGCATTTCTATCGATCTATATCTCAGATCTGATCTCCCTTGAGCTCCAGGGGCTCAAGGAAGTCATCTTTATGCAGCCATGATCTTATTCTAGATAGATAATCTTCTTAGTAGCTAAGTTTTCGGTGTTATTACTTCATTACGCCATGAATATACGTAAAGTTAGCAATTTTACATGTAAGGATAGTCTTAGAGGACCAGATCTATGTTTTGGATATATAGAAATCGATTCAGATGAGCTGTTGACGGGTTGCATGCAAGGACTCGGCGAGTCGTTATTCTGACTCGGCAAGTCTGGTCGCAGACCCTATTTTTCCCTATTAGTAACTCAGACCAGTGATTACTCGGTGAGTTGAGTGGAACTAGGACTCAGAGTTTGATGGGCTCGGTAATGGGCGGACTCGGCGAGTCGAGTCGCGGATAATAGGATCTGGCAGTGGAGTACTCGACGAGTAGAGTCAATTTGAAAGCTTGACTCTGACCAGTACTTTGACTTTAACCAGGGGTAAAAGAGTCATTTTACCATGGGAAGGATTATCGGGTTTTGACTAAATGTTTTGTATTAATAGCCGAGAAGTCACCGGAGCAACAATTAAGGATTTCTCACTCAGGTCGTCAGCAGTCAGACATTCGAGGTGAGTTCCCTTTCAGTAAGAACGGGTCTAAGGCAACAAGGTCGGCTCGTTGGTAGTATAGCTAGAACTAGATATGTATGTTTGATGTCTTTGTGATTTGTGCATGTTTATATTATATATTCAGTTATTGCGGACTTCGGTCTGATGCCGGGCGGGGCCCGATGTAGTGGTCGGGGCCCATGTTATTCCGGACTTTGGTCCGATGTCGGGCGGGGTATGATGAAGTGGGTGGGGGCCAATATATGTTCATGATTATGAGTTTGTTTGGTATGTAATAGATTGGAGGAGCTCACTAAGCTTCGTGCTTACAGTTTCAATTTTGGTTTCAGGTACCTCTGGTAGCAAGGGGAAGAGCCCGGGATGATTGTATGGCACACACACACACCACGGATCTCAGCATGGGAGTTTTACTATGATTTTCTTTTACACGGACAATTTTAGTAATGATGATGGTGTTTTTTGATACTTTACATTGGTTTTTGCTATTTGTACTCGGATAGTCATGATTTTATGATAAATTAAATCAAAATTTTTAGGATGTGATTTTTGGGTTGTTTCACAAAACCCTTATTATTATTATTATTATTATTATTATTAAAAATATAAATAAGAATACTATTTTCTGAACTTGTTATTATTAATATTGTTACTAATACATATAAATGCATTTAAATGAAAAAATAATACTAATGACATTGTTTAAGGGTGGAGGTGGAGGAGATGGTAATGCTTTTAGCATTGAAATCATGAATGTTTGCTTGTATATTTTTATTTTGTATATGGTCATTTCACATTTGTTATTATTGTTTTTAATTCAGGATAATACTCAACAATTTAAAAGAAGTTGCATATTTATAAAATTGTTTATAAATAGTTTAAGGTAGAAGGATTTCTCACTTTGTATATAAAAATGTTTAAGGTAGAAGGATTACTTTCCAAATCCAACATATACACTACAAACACTACAAACATCTACATAGGTAGTCCATATCAAAATTCAAAACTATTAATTACAATATATTGTTTAATAAAAAGTAATAAGAAAAATTCAAAAGTATTAATCCAAAAAACATGTCCTATTACTTTTTATTAAACAAGATATTGTAATTAATATTTTTGAATTTTGATATGTGTTACCTATGTAAATGTTTGTAGTGGATTTATTGGATTTGGAAAAGTAATTCTTCTACCTTAAACAATTTTATATACAAAGTGAGAAACCCTTCTACCTTAAACTATTTATAAACAATTGTACAAATATGCAACTTCTTTTAAATTGTTAAGTATTAATAATCTGAATTGAAAATAATAATAACAAATGTGAAATAACCATATACAAAGTAAAAATATACGTGCAAACATTCACGGTTTCAATGTTAAAAGCATTGTCATCTCCTTCACCTCCACCCTTAAACAATGTCATTAATATTATTTTTTCATTTAAATGCATTTATATGTATTAGTAACAATATTAATAATAACAAGTTCAAAAAATAGTATTCTCATTTATAATAATAATAATAATAATAATAATAATAATAAGGGTTTTGTTTGTAGAAAAATCCTAATATTTTTGTTCACATAAAAAGTCATAATATTTTTTGTTTACAAAAAAGTCCCAATATTTTGGGTTAGTTTACGAAATAGTCCCAAATTAATTTGTTACCGGTTTCAACCGGTCAAAATTGGTCAAACTGCAAATTTTTGCCGGTTTTCAGGACCTTTTCATTCAAAAAAAAATTCTTGGGACTAAAGTGTAACTTTTCCGTAAATATTGGAACTTTTCTGAAAATTTCCTGTTATTATAAGTAAAGATATGGAAGTATATTTCTATTATGGGTATATATTACAATTTTTAACTTGCATATTTTTATTATTTGTAAAGTCGTTAAGTAGATATTATTATTAGGGATGAGCATAAGCGGGTAGCCGCCTCATTTGGCAAGAATCGGAACCGGCGGTTCCTAGAAAGTTAGAACCGGAACCGGAACCGCTGTAGGCGGTTCTTAAATTTTTGGAACCAGTCCTGGAACCGACGGTTCCGGTTCCATGAGCGGGTAACCCGGTTACATTAACTTTGTTAACTTTTGTCGATAAAACCGCAACTTAGTTCGATCCGAATCGAATCAATTCGGACCAAAGAGGGACATAATCGGACCAATATATTCTAAACCGGTCTAAGTAACACACACATATTTATATGAAATACTAATATATATATATATATATATATATATATATATATATATATATATATATATATATATATATATATAAACCGGTTTCGGCGGGTACCTAGCAGATAGCGGTTCCGAAAAAATGAGAATTGGAACCAGAACCGGATCGCTTAAAGCAGTTCCAGTTCCAGAACCAGCAGTTCCGGTTACAAAAACGGGTACCCGGTTCCGATGCTCATCCCTAATTATTATTGAGGAACATAGAACATTTTGCATATGTTTATAATAAACCTCTAATACTGTTTCTATTGTCCACAATTTGCATTAAATGAAAGGGAGATAATAAGAAATAGCAATATACTTTGGCTTTTTTTTTTTACTTATATGGATAATATGCTTTAATATTATACATGTTTTATTTTATTTTATTTATTTATTTTTTTTTTTTATTTGACCAACCGATTGTATTTTTTACTTTTTCCTTGTTAAATAAAAATGTCTTTGAGGCATACGGGCTTATTTTAACTTGACACATTTTCCTGTATCTTCTTCTTCTTGCTCTTTATACATTTATATCATGTTGGAATATAGAGCCAAATTTTAGTGGCGTACTTTCTTGAAGCATTTTTTTCTTATTGGTATATATTTTCATAGATACACACACATCGGCACAGCAAATTGGTATCAAAGCCTGAAGAAGATGGTTTCAATCGAACCATGATTGTTTTGAAGGATTCTTGGCTACATTGCATGATGACCCAATTGCGTTTTCACAAGGAAATTTGGATAAACATAAAGGCACAAAAGGTTGGAACCACAAATTTTTGGTGTGTGTGCGTTTTTTTTTTTGTATTTTCGTATTCAAAACCAGGTAACAAATGTCATTTTCATTTCATTTGTTTATTTGAAAATTTCTTTGAGTTTAGGTTTGTGAATCGAAAAAAAAAAGGATCATTCTACAAAGAAAGTTTGAGTTAAGGTGGAGTTTTAAAGAACGCACACAATAAATTCGATAAAATTTCTCTTACATTGTTCTTGAGGTTCAAGAACAGAGGTGTTGATGTGTTTTCTGAAGTGGGTGCGTAAGGAAGTTGTTTGGTGAAAATTAGTGTCAATCTTAATTGGTTTTCTTGCATAGAAATTGTTCCCCACGAGATAATTGAGAAGTTTTGACTTTTGAGAAAAATCACTTTAGTTTAAAGGTGAGCAAAAAGCAAAGTACAAACCGATCATGTGGTTTTTTATTTTGTAAAAATCGAGTATCTACAATGTGAATCGGTTTGCATTATATATTGCATCACATACCAAAAACGTACCATATGATCTTTTAAATGTTTAAACATTTCATATTACATATTTAAAATTTATAAAATACATTACTCTCTTGTGTTTTCTTTCAATTACATTTGACTAAAAAGAAGCCAAGAAACGGGATTTAATTTTCAACTCCAAGTCCCTACCGAAATTTAATATCAAAGCTTACAAAATATATGTTTGGCCACGAAAATATTATTTTAAATTGTCTCAAATATTTTTTGGTCATATTTTTACATTTTCTAATAGTTTAGCCACTAACTCGCTACTAAACCACTTTACTTTGTTCGACTTATTATAAGCTAAAAGAAATATGACTATAGTCCACCGATTTGCAATTTTAAAACCACCCTAATGTAAAAATGCACAAATATTGTGGTTTATACTTTGAAAATATTACCATTGCGTACTTGGAACATTTTTTTTTCATATGTAACACATTATTACTCTAAAAACCTATCAACTATAACAGCAAATTCACATTATATTTGAACAATATTATTCTATACCACAAACTAGAAAGCCCCTAAACTAACATGATATTTACAAAATTACCACAACATCAATCAAAAATAAATCATGTCAACCAAACAGTAACAAAAAACTGCAATAACAAGTGAGAGCATAAAAAGAACCATAATTCTACCATTAATAAGAGCCAAGAAACTGGCTTTTTTTAGCATAATTTGAAACAATGTTATAGTAACCTCAAACATCTAAATGCTCTGAAAAACTGGGTATCATGATTCATGACCCGAAAATTCATGGATTAACAGAGGTAAAAATTACCATTTTAACCTCTGCAAAGGGCCACAGACATATATATACAAGTTAAAACACCAAACAAGTCTTTCAGTTTTCAGTTTACCTGATAGTGACAAACTTGTTTGTGCCATGTTTTGCCCAATGTGCCCTTAGGTCAATTGCATTAGCAAAGTTATAGCTTTCAGATCCAAGTTTCTCCAACACTTTCTTGAATGCCCCTTGACTCATCTTCCTCCCTGCAATTCTAGCTCCCCTGCGTTTTGTGCTCATTGGTAGTGGATACATGGATATGGTGGTGGTGCAACAAGCTGATTGCCACCCACCTGCACCCCATCTGTAACACTGTTGTGGGACCCCTGTACATGAACAAACAGGTATAGGAATCCCAGATATATCCATGTCTATTCCATTTATCACCACATCCATATTCCTCTTGATTGATTTTGACCTTTGATTCCCTGTTTCTTTTGGTATAGAAGCTGCTTTCTTTGGTTTCTTAGCTCTTGGTTGTTTTGGAGTAGCACTCACTGTGGCTCCTGCTCCTCTTTTCTTTACAGAACCACCACCACCACCACCACTGCCGCCAGTGTCACTGCCGCCAGGTGGTGCTTGGAGGTCTTCAAGGTTCATTCCGAGTTCTTTTGTGGAATCGGTTGGTGGAGCTGGTGGCATCATGTGCATTGATTGGGAGGTTGAAGTATCGGGGATGATTGAGAAACTAGGGTTTCCTGGAAGCATATGGAGGAGTCTTTCTCTTTGGATCCAACCATCTCTCATGTAGTGAAGTGGGATTGGTGGCTCAGATGGGATTGAAGAGCGATGATATGGTGTCATGTTTGGGTTCATTATGATTGGGTTTTCACGTGAAGAGAGGAAGGGTTTTGTGTCTCTGTGGTCGACTATCGGAGACATTAGTTGTAAGCCGAGGTGTTCTTTGAATGAAGGTTCGTAATATCCCCAATTCCGCATGTTTAATCCATCATCATCCATGGGAGCTACAAAAAAACACCATACGAATCATATGTTTTGTGTTATTGGAGATAAGATCATAATGCCATTCAGTTTCTAAGGAACTAGCTATGGACATATTAAGAGGAATAAGCAAAACAGAGACAAACAGAGGCGGCATACTGGCATATTGATCCGATTATTAAAAGAAAAGTAATTTTCGTTCAGATTCAGTGTGAACATGGCGATTCAATCGATACAAAACCTAATTGCATTAACGAACAGTTCAGTAATCAAATCGCACCATAGGAAGATGAAAACAGCAAAGACATTTATAAAAATCAGATTCACATCGGAATGAGTCAAATTATCGAATTAAACCCGGATTCGACAGCAAAAGCCCCGAATTAAGCTTCTCGGAACTAGATCTAACATAAACGGTGATGAAACAGACGGATCCTGCATAAAATTTGAGATCCACAAAATATGTTTGATAAAAATGCAAAAAGTAACGCATCCAGAGCCAAATACATTCAAACATATAGAAAAGGCAACGGATCGGAGATTAAAAATAGGAAAAAGAACAGATCTTGCGATGAAATTTTGGTATTGGTTGTATAAACAAGAATCGGTTTGTCGGTGGCTTCCATAAAGTACAATATACACACATATATAACAAAGGGCAAACATTCTTTTCACAATATAGGGAGAGAGAAATGTAACAGTTTGTGTAAGAGAGAGAGAGAGAGAACTTACTTGTGTGTGGGCAAACAGGTCTTTTAGGGTTTTGCCTTCTGGAGAGAGAAGAGAGAGGAGAGAGGAGAGAGAAAGAGATGTAAGAGAGTGAGGGCTTGAATTTGAGTTTGTATTTGTATTGTCGAATTTAACATCAAATAAAACAAATCTAACCGAGAGAGATATCTCTTTATTCTCCTCGTAGCAGGTCACACCAAACCCTAATCCTAACTCAACTACCTCTTTTTGTTTAAATTTGGATTAATTTTAGGTTTATATAAATTTTTAAGTGTTTAATATTAGAGATATTTATAAATTACCATATATTTTTATATAACTACGTAATTTATAAGAATGGTCACCTTGTGTGGTGTGGGTTATTTTGGACATGAATACCAATGGGGTTATACTAATTTATATGTCTTCTTTTTAAATAAACTAGCAAAATTCCATAAACGGTCCTTATATTTTTTGGTTTGTATCTAAAATAGTTTATATTAAATATTTTTTGCATGGATGGTCCCTACAGAGTAAATATTGCACATAAATGGTCTTTATCATAGATGTATGTTAGATAAATTCGTTAAGTTTAAAGAATTTTGGATAAGAACTATTTCTGCCATTTTTGGAAACTTACATAAGGACCATTTGTGAAATTTCATTCAAGGACCATTTGTGAAATTTTAAATAAGTTTATTAAATCTTGTATTAATTACCATAAATCAAATAAAAAGGCAAAAAAAAACATAGAAAATATAATATTTATATAAACAAAAAAAGTTAAAACTTATAAATTTGGATCATCATACAAATATATTTTATTTAAAATATAAATATTTTTTTGTGTGGACCTTATCTAAAATATTCAAACTACAATGTATTATTAAATATTTTCGTTTTCTATTTTTCAACTAAAAATATTTGAAGTATAAAAATATCATTTTATTACTTTTTAAAATTTACATGATGTAATTTTTACAATTTATCTTTATTTCTCTTATATAGATTGTTGAAGCATGAAGTAACTCTCGGCAACTAAAAGGATTATTAAGTTGACACAAAGAGTTGTTTTCTTTTGATATGGCGAAGAGTTTATGAAGACCGGAGATATTGAAGACTTAGCGAAGATTTGCTGGTGATTTGTCTTTTTGTAGAAGCGACGAGTTAGTACAATGATCAGCTTTTTCTGACATTGTGAGTTTGGTTGAGTCTGTCAGTTTAGACGTTGCAAACATGGCCGCTTATTGTAACATCCCAAAATTAAAGGCCAAAATTTTCATCTTATATAAGTTATTATAAAGCCAACAGTATAAGAAACATCCATAATAACATATCATGTCAAAACCAGTACGTCAATGATCAAAGCATGTCATCATAAAACAATATCAAAGTATAATCCCAAAGATCTCATGTGCGGAAAACATAGTGTGATGCGCTGCGATCGCCGACTCCTTTCCTTTAAAAACAAAATACCTAAAACCAAAACTAAAAACCGTAAGCACGAAATTTAGTGAGTTCCCCCATCATACCACATACCATACAGCAAACATACTGTCGGACAATTCTGGGGTGCCCGACCTACCCATGTCAAGCAGTTTTTGGGTGTTGGACCTACCTATGTCAAGTAGTTTTGGGGTGCTTGACTTGCCCATGCCAAGCAGTTTTGGGGTGCTTGACCTGCCAATGTCAAGCAGTTCTGGGTGCTTAACCTACCCTCCGGTTTATCTCAGTCGGCTATGAGGACTATTTCACCCCTACTACTACCACACAATAACATAACATAACATACTATCAAGCATATCTGGGGTGCCCGACCTACCCTTCGGTCCTAACGACTGTAACACGAGGACTATTCCCCCTACTGTTACTATCACATAACATCATATCAGGCTAACACATAAAACAGATCAAGTAGTAGCAAACCTATATAATTATCGCAAAGACAATCATCTAACAAACAACTCCTACTAGTGGGTCGGCATTATGGCCGTAGACCCACCACTACTGGAAGGTAACTCACCTCACACTGTTGAAGTCCCACAAACCCAACCCCAGCTGCTGGATGACAGGTTCCCAAACTGTCAACATCAAATTAATACCCAATTAATAATACTCATGCATACATCCCGACAATGACCCGGAATGATAATTGTACACGTAGAACCCACTCCGCAAGATGCATCCCTCTGTGGGTTCATTAAGGACTTTTTGGCATGCATGATGGCATATATGATCCTTAATAACCCAAACACTAGCAGAAAACCGACCCGAGATCTGACTTATCCAAACTCACTCCCAATTCCAAAGCGATACGCATTCCCAACATCCATTTAGTAGCATTAGAAGATGACATACGTGCAACATCTAGAGGAGTACTGATCACCTTCAGCTGACATGATCAACCTTGCCACACCTGTAGCAACCTAAACCCCTGGAGCGACAAACTCCCTTGTGCATTTTCCCGTACGTGCTGCACTGACTCCGACCCTGCTTGCCTTTCACCTGATGATCAAAAGTCATGGGTCTCTTCACGGGACCCTCTAATATACGTACCTAGCACAAACCTCTCTTCTCAAAGTGCTCCAAATCGATCTCACATCTGAAACTTATTGAAAATCATATCCTTCAGGGTCTGGCACCCTGCCACGCTCACTAACTCACTTGCCAATGGCTAAGATGCAACCACTGGAACATCCTTTGTCCCCACACCGGGTCACAAACTTCTCCTCGAAGCTTCTCAGATTCTCCAAGGCTCTCACCGATTCAGTTATGGATCCTATGCTTTTAGTAGTACGGGCCCAATACTACCTTCCACACCTATCCATACTTTCCTCAACAATCCTCCCGAATCCTCCAAGTCACTTCCTTAAACTGATGCACCCAAGTCTCACTAATCCTCACTACTAACCCACTGAAACATATCCTAGGCTTTCCTAGGATCCCGAACTCACCCAATCCTCAGCTGCTGAAAGATTCCCAGTAATGTCAACTAGCTATTGAAGGGTTTTAAGTATTGTAACACTCCTATGGTATACATGTAACCCTAGAAACCTTGGATCTATGTTTTCTCTATTATACATGTAAATTTGATTTTCCAAGGTTCTCAACCTAACTAGCATGTCATGGGGTACTTGTAATATAAAAACTTTAGTAGAATAACATACCTTTTCTTGCTTGGAGTCTTGAGAGCCTAGCACCAATAATGTGGATACCTCGAGTGAATCACAAATCACCAAAACACCTTGGAAAACTTGAGAGAATAGTATGCACTAGAGAAATCGGCCCACTCTTGTTCACTCACACACTAGTGTCATTTCATGTGCCAAAGACCTCTTTATATAGTATGGAGAATTAGGGTTACATCCATGTAGACCCTAATACCCATGACCTTTCATTTCCATAGGATCCATGGGTTAAAACTCCATGGACTATCCATGCAAGCTTAGCATATCCTAAATGAACTTGACCCATTCTATATAACCAAGTTATAGGCCGATTACACATGATTTCCAAATTGGACGATTTGATTGGAAATCTTTTGTGATAAAGGATACCTAAGCAAAAGAGTTCCGAAACATAGATGTGATCAAACATGTCTAATTAAATTTGTTATTAGCGATCCCATACATATATTAATCATATAGTAAGATATAATTGATAATCGATATTTGCCGAGTTGAATTCTAAATGGATGGGATAAAGGATACCTAACAATTTATTTGTTTTGAAACTTGGATCCTAGACTTTGATAATTAATGTTTTTGGAAGCTAAAAGGGTATTAATTATTAACGAGTTTAAATATTGAAAATACTAAATGAATTTTGTTAAAATTTTGTAGTTAAATAATCCATTCTCATTACCCTGAATTGTCATTTTTTTAATGAATTAATGAAACAATAACATTCACTAAATACAACCTCAATGAATGGGTTCATGTCTTAAGAGTCAATCTCGTAAGAGATATGAAACTGTATACACTTAAAGGTCCTAGTCCTAAACTATTTGCTTTGAGCAATAAGCCTAAACATGATACTTAGTAAAGGCCTCAATGTGATGCTAAAGATGTTTCTAACGTCAAACTAGGAATAATTCAAGGCCCAAAAAAGACACCTTGTGTGATCTAGGAGGCTCATGTTTTATGAACTGGACACCTTTAAGCCCAAGAAATTGAATAAGGCCCATATAGATGGATTTTGTTTCTTTTATTGAGAAACTGGACACTAGAAGAGGAATTGCTCCTCTTATCTGGAAAGAAAGTATAGAAGAGACTACTACTACTTCAGGTATTTACTAGTTAGAACTCATACTTTTCATATAACACTCATGTACTTGGTACTTAAATGTTAATATAATATTTGTAAATGACTTGCAGATATTTACAGAAGAGTAACCAAATGAGCACAATCAAGTTGGAACTACACTCTCGGAGTCTAGTTTATTATGCTTTGAACATAATGTACTTGTAATATAAAACAATTTTTGTTTTGGAACAATGTATGTTTTAATTTAGCTTGCCAAAATATGTCTCAGTTTAATTTATGAATGATTGATTATTTACTTAAATCGTATTTCATAACGACCACCATCATATTCAGAAATGCTTAAATTTTTTTTATGATACTAGATCTCCTAATTAGAATTATAAAGTAAATATAAATGTTTTATAAATAACAAGTTCTATATGCAAAATACTTTTGACTTAAACTTTTTTAAAATCAAACTCATCTTTGACATTGTTATCTTTATTATATAAATGACATTCACATATTCCAGCTTCAAGAAAGGGATCTTCGAAGGCAAATAGATTTCAAGAAAAGTCGTTTTTCACATATTTCAACTTCAAGAAAGGGATCTTTGAAGGAAACTTTAAGAAAAACTTGTTATAAAAGGACTTTCTCATACTCATGTCATTGAATATGGCCCTTATCATACTCATGAAGAGTAAGTTCTTCTAAAGTACCCATAGAATGTTCTTCTAAAGTAATTATGAATTATAATTGGATTATGACTTCACTGTGGGATGAAGAGTAAGTTTTGTTGGAATGATGTAACACCCCGAATCCTAGGTATAAATTTTAAGGTTTTTATATTCATTATTATAGACCTACTCGACGAATTAGCTGCCCTAACTTGTCGAGTAGAGACTGATCAGGCCGCGTGGTTTACGGAACCTATTTGACGAGTTAGAGGACCCAACTCGACAAGTAGAGGTTGTGCATAAAAACCCTAATTTTTAGGGTTTGCACCCTATTTAAAGGACCTTAAGTCTTTCCTTCCAGCCTCCTTACCACCCTTTCACGTCCAGAAGAAAACCCTAATCAATCTAACCCTATTTTGAGTGTGTGAGAGGCTAAAAGTGTGTGCTTAGTGCCATTCTTGAAGAGGCTTGAATAATTAGAGGCTTGGAACAAGGAGAAGCTTGTAGATCTAGTATCTACATCGTGTTGGCATCCAATTGAAGGTAAAAAGTCTTTACCTTGGCTTTCCATTTCCCAAATCTCTTCATTCAAGAGTTTAGGGCCATTTCTAGCCTATCCTTGAAACATTTCTGGTTTTGAGCATGATTCGAAGTTGTAACTTTAGATATGGACTCTTTTAGACCCTCATCGACATAAAACCTCAAGCTTTATGAAGCTTAGGCGCTTCTCCATTCCTTAAACCTCTTCTAAGGCTAGTTTGAGTGTTTTAGCTTTGTGGAGCCTTGCATGCACTTAAAGTTAGCAACTTTACGTGGTTTGGAGCCTTGGTTTCACTTTAAAGCGTCTGAATGAGAAAAGGCCTGAAGGGACTTGACGAGTCGGATGCGGGTTTCTCGCTTTCTAGATTTTGCATGGACTCGGCGAGTTAGTAAGATGACTCGACGAGTTGGTTAGGGTTTTTCCCGCTATTATGGATGTTGCATGGACTCGACGAGTTGACTGGGGCTTTCACGACTTTCTGAGTTCTGAAGAAACTCGACGTGTCTGTAAGCTACAGTCGACGAGTTGGGTTAACATGGACTGTTGACCTTAACTGTTGACTTTGACTTTGACCAAGGGTTGACCAGTTTGACTTCTGAGGGTACTTTGGTAATTTGGGTATTTACGACATTGGATCATTGGTGGTTGTAGGTGTTGGTGTTTAGAGCCGTGTTTCGGGAGTTTGGTATTTCAGTTTCAATCGACATCGTGAAGTGAGTTGTCCTCACTATACTAACAGAGTCGAAGGCACCAATGTCGACCCTTCTCTTTGGATTGTTATCCTGGTTATTGTATGATGATATGCTGAGTGACCTGTTAGGTCGGTATCATGGTATATAGGATGATGCTACGTTTAGTGACCTGTTAGGTTGGTATCTTGGTTTATAGGATGATATTATGATTAGTGATATGTTAGATCGGTCTGATTGTTTGTATATGCTAGTGTAACGCCCTTGTTTCTAGGCTAGGCATTAATATCGATGTAATAGTCTAGGTTAACCTTTGTAACTCATTTTAAAAATAAAAAGAATAAAAATAAGCGTAATAATAAAATGTTAGATAAACCCGATATCTATGAATAAAGTTGTAGTGGTAGTGATGAGGTTTCCAAATATATAAAGAATGCTGAAATCTGAGTTATAACGAAGGAGTTATGATCTGTCGAAGTTTCGCGACAAAACCGGTACGACACTGCACGACGTAAATAGTGAATTTACGATAGAGCGATATTTAGCCTTAGTGATTTAAATGAAAGTCTTAGAATGCATTAAACCAAGAGCATCCATAAAAAGAACGTCTAAATATGACTTCGTATGAGGAAGTTATGATTTCTCGAAGTTTCGCCTTAGCGGTATGCAACACAAATCTTGAAATTGAGATCGAGTGATATTTGGCCGAAACAATCTAAACGAGAATCGAAGATCCCGTCGATAGTAATGCAACGGTAAAAAGACAGACGAAAACGGACGTCAGATGAAGAAGTTATGAATTTCTAACGGAGTTTTCCTGTCCCGACCTATTAAAAATAATATAATAAAAGTTAAAGTCAAAATTAGCTGACGGAGTCTAAACGAGAGTTGTAGAGCATAATCTCACCTACGCGTGGATATAAAAAACGTCGAAAACAGAGCTCGTATGCAAAATATATGAATTTCTGAAGTTCGGGGCACGAACTTCCACCTATGTCAAAGCTCACGACGTGAGCATAAGTGGCTCATGACGTGAGCAGGTGATGGACGTCTTCCAGGGCAAGTGGCCATGACGAACGCAGTGACATATTCGAGCTCACGACGTGAGCGTGGTTTTTCAGCCCCTATAAATAGAAGTCGAGTCCAGCCGAATTGGTTGCTCAATTTCTCTCATCTCGCTCCTTATTACCTCGATTTACGTGCAAGTTATACCCCCGAAGCCCCAGTATCATCCCGAATCCCGAAGCAAGTCCTGAGAAGAAAAGAGTTTCCGAGCCGAAGCTCTACCCGCGAGAAGCCCGGTGTGTGAAGATATCCCAGATTCATCGAAGAGTTACTGCTTTTAGAGCCGTAGTGCTGTCCGATAATCATCTGATCAGGTGAGTGCATAGTCCCTTTCATACACACGATTTTAATACAAGTATTGATGAATGTATTAGATATATGATATGAGTAAGTGTGTAGTTGCTTTCTGATAATATACATATATGAATTATACTCTATGAAATACGTGCTATGTGAATGAACATGTTATACATGTTTTAAGTTATATATAAAGAAGTATATTTTATCTACAAATATGTTGGGTAGAACATGGGTAGATAGTGATGTGTGATGAAATAAAAACAATGAGAGGCCTCGATGTGATTGTGATCTAGTCGTCCAGCAGAATATGGATGACGACCACAGACTTTTCTAGACAGTTCAATGGAACGCTGGCAGGCTCATAACCTATAGGTGTAGTGAACTTGGGTGTTCATTTGTTGTTTTCTATCCCCCTCATGGTTGACTTGGGACATTCATTGCCGAGGAAACCCCTTTACAATGGTGTCCGTCCGGATGAAAATCCTAGATCAGGTCCCTTGTAATAGTTGTTGTCATAGGGACGTAAAGTGAGGATAACAGGAATGGGTAATCGGGTTATTGTTGGTTGGTGAAATTAAATATAACTATTTATTGTGGGTTGAAAACCCTATATGCTCACCAGGCTCCTAAGCCTGACCCACTCAGTTTCATTTGTATTACAGGTAGTGATGCGAGGGCATAAGATGGATGAATCATCAAGTTATTTTGTTTATAGGCCTGTAGTTGTATATAACTGTTGTAAGGCTTATAATGTGCCATTTATGCTTTGGTTTGTATCAGAACATGACATCCTGAGTTTTGGTATATAATGAAAAATACATTTCTTTACGAAATGCTTTGGTAAATATTATTTTATCATATTTTGTTTGGGAACAAATTCCGCAACTTTTTTAATCAAAGGATTACTCTGAAATTATTTTAAAAGCACAAATTAAACCAGTCTTTTTCTGGACGTGATTTTGGGGATGTAACAGTTGGTATCAGAGCATTAGTTTAAGCAAACTAGGAATTTGGAGGATTTCTAGACTTAAACTTAGAATGCTAAGTGAAGATTGTGAGATGAGTATCTGTCATATTTTAGACAGGAGCACTAGTTTATTTTAGGAAAGTTGCTTAAAATGCTTTTATGTGCTAAATGTTATATGTTGCCATATATGATATTATTTGTTCGGATCTATGGTTTGTTGCCAATTGGATCTGGAGACCTTATGAGTTTAGGATTCTAAGCGTAGGATTACAGTATTAGAACAAACATGTAAACGTTTCGGAGTGATAAGGATGATTTAATTATCTATTGTGATTTAGGATCTAAATTCACCTTATTTGGTGTGTAGATCAAAAAAATGGTAAGAACCAGAAGTGGAGTTGGAAACGTGAACGAAGACAGGAATCAACCACCTGTGATTGAGCGAGTGGCTGTTGTAGCAGCAACACCTGAGCCAATAACAATTGCTGGTGTATAATTGATGATTCAAGCGATGTTGGATCGTCAGATGGAAGAAAGGAGACGTTTGCTTCGGTAGAATCGTGAAGAACCTTCAATGCTGATTGAACAACCCGAGTTGAATGAAGGGAATTCGGAAGGAGGTAACTTCAGTGGGATTGTTGGTTAAGACAACCCACCGATTGTTAGGCAAATCAACCATGATGGAGGAAATGATGGACTTGGATGTAAGTACAAAGACTTTTTGACTTGCAAACCATCGAACTTCACTGGAAAGGAAGATCCAATCGAAGTTATGGATTGGATCTCGGAAATGGAGCTAGCCTTCATGACGTGTGGCTGCACAGGCAAGTTGCAGACCACTGTCGCAGTACGTCAGTTCAGGGGTGGAGATGTTCGTTGGCGAAACACTCTGGGGAAGACCCTAAGCCCTAATGAGCCACTGCAACTGACTTGGGCAGAGTTCTTGGTGCAATTTAAGCGCAAGTTCTGTTCGTACCAAAATCTACTGGAGTTGGAGAACAAGTTTCTGATGTTGACAAAAGGCAACATGTCAGTCGACGATTATACTAACGTCTTCACTGACAAAATGGAGTTTTCTTTGTGCATCGTTCCAGGCGAGTTGACGAAAGGTTACCGGTACACAAAACGACTCCCATGGGAGTACGCTGTTCCAGTACAACAGGCACCTACTCTAGAGGCAGCTATTTGGGTTGCCAAGTTTGTTGAGGACAAGATCAAGGGAAGAACCGCCAACAAGATTGAAGTTGGTGATAAGAGAAAGTTTGAAGGAACTTCAGGTTCCAACAAGAAAAGCAAATTTTCGAAGTCTGATTCGAAAAAGTTTGGAGGAGGAAAAGCAGGCAAATCGAAATGGTGTGAAAAGTGCAAGAAAAAGCACTATGGGAAGTGTAGTGAGGAGGTGACCTGCTACAAATGTGGAAAAACTGGGCATTATGCCAATGCGTGTCCGTGCAACAAGAGAGTGTGTTTTGGATATAACGAAGAGGGGAACATTTTGAAAGACTGCCCTAAAAAGAAGGATGCAGCAAAACCTAATATTCCGCCAAAGCCGAAGGTGAGAGCCTTTCAAATGACACTTGAGGCTGCGAAAGATGAAGCTGATGTCGCTTTAGGTACCTTTCTCGTAAAAAAAATTTCTGCCCAAATTTTATTTGATTCTGGAGCCAACTACTCCTTTATTTCGCATGAATTTGGTAGAAAACTAGCTCTGTCTGTCGATAGACTAGATAATGCTTTATTAGTCGAGGTTGCTAGTGGCAAGTTTTTACCTGTTAGCCATCGTATGAAAAACATCTTAATTGATTTGAATGGGAAGAAGTTCCACGAGGAATTATTGCCTATTGAACTAAACGGTTTCGACATCGTGCTGGGTATGGATTGGCTTAGCGCCAATGATGCCGAGATATTATGCAAGAAAAAGACAGTAAAAGTAAACTCACCAGGGAAAGAGTCATTTATGGTGTATGGGGACAAACGTAGAGTAAATTCTGGAATCATTTCGCTAATGAAAGCCAGAAAGTGTTTGGCCAAAGGATGTACATCATCTTTAGCATTTGTGATCGATTCTAAGAAGGAGAAAAAGGAGTTGCAGAACATTCCTGTCATGTGTGATTATCCGGAAGTATTTCCCGGAGATCTTCCTAGATTACCACCTGATAGACAAGTGGAGTTCAGAATAGACTTGTTACCAGGGACGACGCTAATAGCAAAAGCACCTTACCGACTAGCACCGACGGAGATGAAGGAGCTGATGATGCAACTTCAGGAGTTGTTGGACCAAGGTTTCACTAGACCTAGTTCATCACCTTGGGCAGCTCCGGTGTTATTCGTGAAGAAGAAAGATGGAAGTATGAGAATATGCATCGATTACAAAGAGCTGAACAAGGAAACAATAAAGAATATATATCCGTTGTCGAGGATTGATGGCCTGTTCGATCAACTACAAAGTTCAAGTTATTTTTCATAGATCGACATAAGGTCAGGATATCATCAGTTGAATGTGAGAGAGCATGATATAGAAAAGACTGCATTCAGAACGCGGTATGGACGCTACGAGTTTTTGGTTATGTCATTTGGATTAACCAATGCTCCAGCAACATTCATGAATTTAATGAAAAGGGTTTGTAAATGTTCCTTGATAAATCTATGATAGTGTTCATATATGACATTCTGATTTACTCGAAAAGCCAAGAGAAACATGGAAAACACTTGCGAGAAGTGTTGGAAGTCTTGAAGAAGGAGAAGCTGTATGCAAAGTTCTGCAAATGTGATTTTTGGATTCGAGAAGTCCAATTCTTGTGTTAAGATAGGCTATATTTTTGTGGTTTGGGCTTGGCATTCTAATGTATAGGTATTGGTAGGATGTTTAGAGTGTGTTGTAGTGGTCATTACATATTAGTGGGTGTGTGCGGCCATACACGTGTGTGCGGCCGCACACGCTGTGTGCGGCCGTACACGTGTGTGCTGCTAATTGTGGTATAAATAGGCTGTGTCAGTGTGTTAGAAGAAGTGGTGTATGTATGCGTGTTTTTCAAGGTGTACCTGACATTTGTACGTAATAGATGTGTGCATGCTTGATTTTATTCTCATTCTACTCCTTCTACACTCTGTTTGAAGAATCATAGAGTGTGTGGTTGAAGATAATTGTGGTTTTTGAAGTGCATTCATACTTTTTGATTGACAAATTGCTGTTAATCATTGTCTTTACTAGTTTGGAATCAGATTTCATTCAAAAATCTAGTGTTTTTTAGTGTACGATTGGAGCTTTGAAAGTGTGTGGTTGATCTTTGAAGGTGTACGGTTGAGTGTGCAGCCAGTGTGTATGGTTGAGTGTACATCCAGTGTGTGCGGTTGAGTGTGCAACTAGTGTGTGTGGCTGAGTGTGCGGTTGAAGTGTATTGTTGGTGTGTACGGTTGTAGTGTGTGTTGTTGACGTGTGCAACTGAAGTGTGTGGTTGCACTCATCCTAATTAACGAAGGTTTTGTTGATTTCTAAATCATGGAATCTCAAAGCATGTCAGCTCACCATGAATTGGATGCAATTGTGGGAACCACTTCTCGAATTCCACGACTGTTATCTGCGGAAGGATTTCCAGAATGGAAATATCGGATCGAGAAGTACATCAAAATGAAGGATTTCAAGATATGGCAAAGTATTCTTAGAGGACCAATACACATTACAACTACATTGGAAGATGGAACCATAACTGATAAGCAAGTTGAGAACTACACCGATGATGATTTCGAGAGTCGAGGAGCAAGAAAAGGCTCTTGCTACACTAACCATGACATTATCTTTGGAAATCGCTCAAGGTTTTCGTGAGTATACATAAGCAAAGGCCTTATGGGAAGCACTGATAGAAGTCTATGAAGGCAACGAAAACATGAAACAGAGTCGCCAAGACATTCTACAACAAAAGTTCAATATGTTTAACTATATCATGGGAGAAACACTTTAGAATCAGTTGCAAAGGTTTATCACACTCACCACAAAAATGAGCTCTGCTAGTGTGATGGTTACACGATCAGAAATCAACAAAAAGCTGTTGAACTCTTTGCCAAAATCCTGGGATATGAATGTCTCAGTGATTAAGAAGACCAAAGACTTGAACTGTTTGAGTTTGGCTGAAACGATGGCGATCATCAAGGCTTGTGATCTCAATGATAAGCAAAGGGATATTGACCATGTCAATTCATACTCCACAGCAAATATTGGGATCCAAACCACCAACAACACTGCTTTCTCAAGCTTTTCCACTCCTCAAGCTCCTCAAGTTCATGTTCCTCATGTTCAACCCTATGTGACTCATCAGCCCATCTCATATATTACACCTCAAATGCAACACATTCATGTTCCTCACCCTCAAACTTCAGCTCAACACGTTGGTTCTAGTATTGGTTCATCCACAGCTCCACCAGTTCAATCTCATGAAATCAGTCCTCAAGTCTCATCTTTAAAGGAAAAGGAAGAAAATCTGGCCCTCGCCACTGGTTTGGTAAACTGCTACAACGCTTTTGTAGCCGGAGAACTCTCTCCACAACTCTCATTTGCTGACCTAGAACAAATTCATCCTGAGGATGTGGAAGAGATGGACATTACATGGCAGATGGCCATGGCGGTCTTTAGGGCAAAGCAGTTCTCCAAGAAAACAGGAAAGAATAATTGGAGTGTGAATTCCGATAAAAAATTGGGATTCAACAAAGGAAAATTGAGATGTTACAACTGCCATGAGCCTGGGCATTTTGCAAGGGAATGTCCAAAGCCAGATCGAAGAGAGAGCTCAGAACGAACCATGGTGCTGGTGACATATGTCAACAAGGGATCTTCTTCAAGCAATCAGACTGCTAACTTGGCGATGGTGGCTTAATCATTTAATTGGGAATACCAAGTTCAGGCTCTGAATATTTCAGGACCTGAAAATGCACATCTTGCCCAGATCAAAAATGGTGTGGAAGAAGAAACAGAAAAGGATCTTGAAGAAGCGATGATGAATCTTCAGTTAGCATTCACGGTGCAAACCACTCCAGAGCCTGCAAAACCCGAGGTTAGTGAATTTGATTGCTCTCAATCTTGTATTAAAACCGTTGAATTTTTGCGAGACCAAATTGAATTAATCAAGAGAGAGAACGGGGATCTTAAATATGAGGGTTACACACTTAGGAAAAATCAAAAACCTTTAAAGACGCAATTAGAAAATAAAACAAAGGACTTTAAGAAACTGCAAGAGGATTACAACAACAAATGCGAGAACTATGATCATCTCAAAAGAAAATTTGCTGTTGTAACCGTTGAACTTGACACATTGAAAAATCGTCTTGAAAATGCTGAATTTATTTTTAACAAATTCGATGGGTCAAGTGAAGTAGTTGCAAAAATGATAGAAGGACAGATGCTGTGGAAGGATATTACTTGTGGTAATCAAATAAAAGTAGGATTAGGATTTGAGAGTGTCCCCCTCCCTTCAATCATAATTACACTGCTATTCCTTTGTCTCTAGAAGAAATTGACAGAGAACCTTTCATGGTTTATGGGAAGTCAGCTTCTGAACAAGCAACACAGTCTATTGATAAAATCTTGGATACTAACATTTCTACTTCAAGTGCAAATAAGTCAGTAGTTCAGGGGGAGCAAAAAGTTGAAAAGTCTGAGTCGAATAATTTTGTGTCCAAATTTGGTGTTGAATTTTGTGATGAATCTGTGTTAAATTCAAACTCTAAAGTTTTTGTTTTTGGTGGTGTGTTGTTTCACACTGATAATTTTGAAAATGATGGTGTTGTTTTCGATATAATTGATAAATCTGATTTGAATGCTTCTACATCTTCCACGTTTGCTACACAATCTAGTACTTATTCTTGCAAATGTGAAAATGTTAGAAAACATAATAAAAACCAGAAATCTGACAAGAGCAGTACTCAATCCAATGATAATAAACAAATCTATTTCAATTGTGGTACTGCTGGTCATATTGCCAGAAATTGTTTAAATTGGATGTTTGTGCATCACATGTCAAAAAGGGGAGAGAACGAGTCTAGAGGACGATCTTTAATTAGAAAATCCTCTAGAACTCGCTTTCGAGATGATGACTGGAAAACAAATCAAAGCAAGAAAATGACAAGTTTTCAAAAGAACAAACAGGTTTTCAATAAATTCATAAACAGTTTGCCAAAATCGACCTAAGCTAAGCCAAAGTCGATTTCATCAAAAAGTAGGTCTGGATCTTCAAAATCTTCGAGTAGAAAATCCACCTGCTCAAAAAAACTAAAAAGAAAACTGTTTCAAAACCTAAATATCAATGGATGCCAAAATTAAAATCTGATCAGTCATCATCCTCCTCTGTATTTGTTGAAAAAGAAAAATCAAAAGAAAAATTGAAAAATAAATCTATGAAAGTTAAGGGTCAACCCAGGACTGTAATGATCTGAGTCCCCAAATCTAAATAATTTCGCTCATCGTGCAGGGACAGTTGCGGAGGATTGTCGCCAGACCCTGGTATGTCGACAGCGGCTGCTCCCGACAGATGACTGGAGATATCTCCCAACTGCATGAAATTCAGACATTTAATGGGGGATATGTTTCATTTTCGGGTGGAGAAGGAGGAAAGATCACTCAGAAAGGAACCGTTTCCAATGGAGTGTTAAGTTTTGAGAACGTTAACTATGCTCCTGAGTTAAAACATAGCCTGTTGAGTGTTTCCCAAATCTGTGACAAGGGTTATTTGACACACTTCACCAATAAAGAATGTTTGATCTTAAAGTCGGGCATTGTCATCCCAGAGGAGTGGATTCTAGTAAAATCAAAGTGGGATGGGAATGCCTATATTATCGACATGAACAACAATGTACCCGATGAAGTCACTTGTCTTTTTTTCAAAGTCTCTGAACAAAATGCAATGTTGTGGCATCGTCGACTTGGCCATGCAAATGCAAAGAATCTGAATCGTCTTGCTAAGAACGAAATGGTCGGTGGTCTGCCTGTCAGAGATTTTATTACTTTTGAAAAATGTGTTTCCTGTGCTCTAGGCAAACATCATCGGAAACCACATCTGCCAAAGCAGATAAACTCCATCAGTCAGGTGCTCCAATTGTTGCATATGGATTTGTTTGGTCCGGTCAACGTCCTCAGCATCAATCGAAATTCGTATTGTCTCGTTGTGACAAACGATTTCTCTCGTTTCACGTGGGTCTTCTTTCTGTCCAACAAAGCTGGGATCGCCAATCTTATCAAGAAGTTCATTGTGATGATCGAGAACCAAACCAACATCCAAGTGAAAGCGCTTCGTACAGACAATGGAACAGAGTTCAAGAACGCTGTTCTTGATCATTTTTGCGCTGAGAAAGGGATCATGCGTCAATTTAGCTCTGTTCGGACACCACAACAGAACAGTGTTGCTGAGTGGAGGAACCGAACATTACAAGACGCCGCAAGGATGATGCTTTGTGACTCTAAACTTCCAGTTTTCTTTTGGGCGGAGGCGATCAATACAACTTGTTACGTTCAAAATCGTGTCCTGATCAACAAAGCACAGATGAAAACACCGTATGAGATTCTCTTTGGACACAAGCTATCTGTCAGCCATTTCCGAGTATTTGGCTGCCTGTGCACCCTTCTCCACTTGGAATCCAACCCAAAATTCAATGCCAAAGCTGACGGTTTCTATTTTGTCGGCTACGTTGCTCGTACTGCTTATCAGGTATACAACAAGAGGACGAAGCAAATTTGGCTTGAATAGAATGAGACAGATGCTAGCATGGGTCCTGATTGGCTATTTGACTACACATCTCTATTCAAATCCTTTAGTGTGTCGTCTGATAACCAAGCTGGGTCTACCTCTGGCTCGAAGACTATCATTGAAGATGAAGATGAAGAGGTTGTCTACAGACTGCCATTGGTTTCTGCTACTGATCCCCTGGTGGCGTCATCTGTTCCAATCACTTCTCTAGAGTCCTCAACATATCTATCTGCTCCAGATGCTAATGTTACTACTCTAACTCCAGTTGAAAGAGAGTTCATGAACCAAGATGCTTCCACTGTCACTCAAAATCTAATGGAACTTCTTTTTCCCGAACAGATCGCAGATGAGTTTGTAGCAAATTCACCACACGAAGCTAGTACATCTACCGTGGATTCTTCAGCACATGACAGACCTATTAATATTCATAATCTTCCGTCTCATTCAATGACATCAATCACGAAATTCCCTCTCGCATACAGCGCGATCATCCGATAGAAAACGTCATTGGCCAGCTGGGCGACGGAGTTCAAACGAGAAGTCAGAGTGGAGACGTCAACACATGTCTTTATTCTTGCTTCATTTCTCAAATAGATCCCAAGAACGTCGAGATGGCTTTGAATGTGCCCAACTAGGTAGATGCCATGTATGACGAGCTTAATCAATTCGAAAGGCTCGGGGTTTGGAAGTTGGTGGAGTTGCCTAAAGGCAAGAAATCTCTAGACACCATATGGGTGTTTCGAAACAAGCAAGATGATTCGGGTGTCATTGTCCGTAATAAGGCGAGATTGGTGGTCCGTGGGTTCAGACAAATTGAGGGTCTTGATTATACGGAAGTCTATGCTCCGGTGGCGCGCTTGGAGGCCATTCGTATCTTCCTCATTTATGCTTCCAACATGAACTTCACCGTATATCAAATGGACGTCAAGACAGATTTCTTGTACGGCAAAGTGAAGGAGGAGATTTATGTTGACCAACCTCCTGGGTTTGTTAACTCAAAACTTCCTAACCATGTCTACAAGTTAGACAAGGCTTTGTATGGGCTGCATCAAGCTCCCAGAGCCTGGTATGCTACCCTCACACATCACTTGCTCGTCCACGGCTATTCCCTCAGCACTATCGATCAGACCCTTTTCATCAAGCATGTCGGTGCAGACCAGATTCTTGTCCAAATATACATGGATGATATCATTTTCGGGTCGACGAGTCCTCAGCTATGCAAGGAGTTCGAGGACGTCATGAAAAAGCGGTTCGAGATGAGTTCATTTGGGGAAATGACCATGTTTTTGGGGATTTAGGTCAAACAATGTTCAGACAGAATCCTGATTCATCAAGCCAAATATGTGGATGATATGCTCGAGAAGTTTGGGTTCAGTGATGATAAACCTGCTTTGACGCCTATAGCGGAGAGACCATTGTTAACTCCTAATATTGAAGGTGAATCTGTAGATCAAACGTACTACAGATCAATGATTGGATCGCTGACGTGTCTGACTGCAAGTCGCCCAGACATCATGTTTGCGGTCTGTCAATGTGCGTGCTACCAGGCTTATCCTAAGCTGTCTCATCTTATTGCTGTTAAAAGAATTTTTCGGTATCTCAAAGACAGCCCAAAACTGGGTCTTTGGTATCTGAAAAATTATGAATTTGATCTTTATGCTTTTGTAGACTGCAATTATGGTGGTTGCGAGCTTGACAGGAAATCGACTTCAGGCGGATGTCAATTTCTCGGAGATAGGCTGGTGTCTTGGCAATGAAATAAGCAGCATACTATCTCGACCTCAACAACAGAAGTAGAATACATAGTTGCGTCTGCCTGTTGCTCTCAAGTCATATGGATCCAACATCAGCTGTTGGATTACGGTTTGAATTTTCAAGAAACCCCCATATTATGTGATAATGAGGCTGCAATCCAAATTGCTAAAAATCCGGTCCAACACTCAAAAACCAAGCACATCGACATCAAAATTCATTTTATCAGAGATTGTTATGAGCGCTCGCTCATTCGGCTAGAACAAATTCCCACTTCTAATAATGTGGAGGATTTGTTCACAAAGCCGTTTAACAAAGCTCGATTCGATGTGCTGGTAAACTATTTAAAAATGATTCGCTTTGAGGATTAATTTTTGTTTAGGTTAGTTTAAATTTGCCTATTTTAATTTCATTCTCACCCTTGCACAAATTTAGGGGGAGAAATAAACAAAAACCAAACAAAAATTAGAAAATTAAAAATCCAAAAACAATAGAAAATCAGAAAATCCAAAAACATTAGAAAATCAGAAAAATCAAAAACATTTCTGTTAAGTGATGTGATGGGAAGTGATATCAACAAGTGATAGCAGGCAATCTGAATATGTGTAAGGTACCAAAGCTGAATTGTCTAGGCTCTGAGTTCGATGCGCTGGTAGGCACGAAAAGTTTAATGGACTTGACTAGGTGCAGTTGAACTTAAGGAATCTAGAGACTTGATCAATCTTGACCTAGATAGTTCCATTTAGCCTGACTATATGACGCTTGGGTAGGTTGAGAAGGGAGATATACATGAGAATCCATCTGTCACATTAAAGAAACCCGTATCTAGAACTGTGGGTTAACTTTTCCTCGATGTACGGATTCTATCCTTAATTTCGGTATTGATGGAGCGACTGGGGAATTCCGATAAATTAGGTCTGTAGAAAATTATTTTCATTCTTTTCTACTGTTAGACATATGTTGCCTCCTTTGTGTGATCGAAAGATCCGACCTGGACCGCAACATATGCAACTCTGTCTCTCTGCATCTTCTATCTATGCGTGTTTTTCAAGGTGTGCCTGACATTTGTACGTAATAGATGTGTGCATGCTTGATTTTATTCTCATTCTACTCCTTCTACACTCTGTTTGATTGCTTGCAATTCATTGATTGCATATGCTCTGATACCAACTTGTAACACCGTAAATTTTCAAACAATTTTTTTCACATTTTCAAAAGCATACTTTCATTCATAATATTATAAAAATCTCATCGTATCACATATCAATCCATAGAAATACAACCCAATATCATAATGTATAAAAACTCCTCATGTGTGTGTACTGATCATGCCGACGCCTTCCTGCGATCCTCACTGGTACCTGAAACACATAACACCACACTGTAAGCATAAATGCTTAGTGAGTTCCCCAAAATACTACATGCAACACATATTAGCCACTCGAGGCTATAGCTATGTATGACCCTCCGGTCAAAGTGTCTCAGTGGGACCCTCCAGTCCCATAACTCTGTGGACCATTCGGTCCTAACTCTATAAACTCTGAATCACATATAGCATAGAATCACATAGGTAACACATAGCATACATTATACTTTGTCACACAACTCTAATTACCAATCTAGGTAAAGTATAGTGAGAAGACTCACCTCAGATAACTCGGTAAACCTCGGACTCTGAAATACTTCACTAGCCTCCGCCTACTCACATAAATAATTACTCTAATTAATACAACTTCTAAAGGCTAGGCTAACCCCTCTCTATAAGTTCTCTAAGAAGGGTAAAAGACTATTCTACCCCTCTAATGGCTCATAAGTCTAAACACTGACTAAACCCTAAAAGTCAACAAAAGTCAACGGTCAACTTTGACCAGACTCGTCGAGTGCACTCGTGTGACTTGGTGAGTACATGCGTGTCCTCTTCATCCCTAGTCCTCACTCGACTCACTGAGTCACCCCACACTCAACGGGTTATCACAGGTTGTGAATCGCGGGGCAACCCGACTCGACTCGTCGAGTCCCTTATGGACTCGGTGAGTTCCTCCCATGAAAACACTCATCTGACCTCCTGAGGTCAGATCTGCTTCTCTAATCTATAGATCTGACTTCCCCATGACCAATAAACACGTAAAGGTCGAATCTTGGTACACATGCAAGGCACTCTAGGCTTATTTTGGTGAAATCTCTTCTAACATGTCAACCTAAGTCCATTTCCTCCATAGAACCACAAAAAACAGCATGGTTCAGGCTCTATGGACCTCAAAAGGTCCAGATCTAGAGTTTAGCACTCAATGGGACACTATACTCATCATAACAAGCCATAAAAGGGTATGGAAAACCCTAAATCCAATGCTCTTAAGCAAAACAGAAGGATAGGATCGAATAGCTACCTCAAACTTGAAGATCCACGCTGGAAACCCACTGAAATGCAATCCTATTGACCTCCCCTTGTTGAAAACACCTTCTCCTTTGCAAAATCACACCAAATATGATCAAAAGGCTCAAACTCTCTCACAACTCGCTCACAATCGCTAGGGTATCTATCTCTGGATTGGTAGCCGCAAATGGAGGCCATAAAGGCTTGTAAATAGGGCACAGACCCCGAGAATTAGGGTTTCAACCCACAGCGCGGACTCGTCGAGTCCACCCTTCCGACTCGTCGAGTCCGTTCATTATTCCAGTCAGCAATCGCGGTCCTACTCGATGAGTCTACGACTCAACTCGTTGAGTCCCTCTCTTTTTCTCAAAAATAAAATGATAAAATGTAATACTTGGGAATCTGGATGTTACAATTCTCCCCCACTAGAATCAGACTTCGCCCTCGAAGTCTTACTCCGCCAACAACTCTGGATGCTGCTCACGCATCTCCAACTCTGACTCCCAAGTCAGCTCGGACCCTTTCCGATGTTGCCACTAGACCTGCACCAGGGGCACCTCCTTGCTCCTTAGAACCTTGATCTTCCGATCCACAATCGCAACTGGCCTCTCCATATAATTCAGGCTGACATCCACCTGAATATCCTCTAATGGTACCACCGCTGACTCGTCGGCTATACACTTCCTTAACCGAGACACGTGGAAGGTATCATGGATCTGACTCAATTCTGCAGGTAGCTCCAGACGATATGCTACCATGCCTACCCTCACAATCACCCTGAACGAACCAATGTACCAGGGACCCATCTTTCCCCTCTTCCGGAATCGGATCACTCCTTTCCAAGGAGATACCTTCAGGAGTACGAAATCCCCCACCTGAAACTCGAGCTCGGATCATCGCCTATCTGCGTAACTCTTCTGGCGACTTTGAGCTGTCAACAACCTCTGTCTGACCTGTTATACCTGCTCAGTCGTCTGAAGCACCAACTCAGTGCTGCCCATCACTCGCTGCCCGACCTCTCCCTAGCATATAGGAGTCCGACACCTCCTCCCGTATAAAAACTCAAAGGGAGGCATGCTGATACTCGAATGGTGGCTGTTGTTATAAGAAAACTCACCCAACGGAAAATACGTGTCCTAACTCCCTCCGAAGTCCATCACATATGCTTGCAGCATGTCTTTGAGCATCTAGATCGTCCGCTTACTCTGACCGTCCGTCTGTGGGTGGTATGCGGTACTAAAATGCAGCCTTGTACCCAACTCCTCATGGAATTTCTTCCAGAATCTGGAAGTGAAATGCACATCTCGATCTGACACGATCGAGACCGGCACTCCATGCCGCGATACCACCTCTCTCACATATAGCTCTCACATCCTCTCAGCAGAAAAGCTTTCACTGATAGCAAGGAAGTGAGCACTCTTTGTCAGCCGATCAACAATCACCCAAATTGCATCGACTCCCTTCACAGTCCTTGGCAATTTGGTGATAAAATCCATGGAAATCTGTTCCTACTTCCACTCGGGAACCTCAAGTGGCTGCAACTTGCCATGCGGACGCTATTGCTCGGCCTTCACCCTGCGACAGGTCAAGCATCTCTCTACGAACCACGCGACATCCCTCTTCATACAGGACCACCAATACTCCCTCTTTAGGTCTAAATACATCTTAGTGGCCCCGGGATGGATCGAGAACCTCGATCTATGTGCCTCCTCCATCAGAATGGTACGTGCCCCGCCTTCATACGACACCCAAATCCGACCCTGAAAGGTCATAATCCCACGAATATCGGCAACAAACTCAAATATCTGTCCGATCACCCACTCTCTTTTGCGGTTCTCCGGTCTCATGGCCTCTACCTGGGCCTCCCGAATGGTGTCGAACACCGGAGTCATCACTGTGAATCTCAAACAAACATCCCTCAATGGGGCACTCTCCGCCCTGCGACTCAGGGCAATGACTACCACATTAGCCTTGCTCGGGTGGTATAGGATCTCACACTCATAATCCTTTACCACATCCAGCCATCTCCTCTGGCGCATATTCAGGTTGGGCTGATCCATCAGATACTTCAAACTCTTGTGATCCTTGTATATGGTACACCGGACCCATACAAATAGTGACGCCAGATCTGGAGGGCGAACACCAAAGCCCCCAACTCCAGATCATGAGTGGGATATCTCGTCTCCAGAGGCTTCAATTGCCTCGATGCGTATGCTATCACATGACCTCTCTGCATCAGCACTGCACCCAATCCCAATATTGACGCATCACGATACACCACAAAATCCTCCATCCCTTCCGGAAGGGCTAATACTGGGGCTTTGCATAATCTCTGGCGAAGTGTCACGAATGAGGCCTGCTGCTCTGGGCCCCAACTGAATGCCACACCCTTCCGGGTCAACCTGGTGAGAGGAACAACAATCTTGGAGAAATATTTGATAAATCTTCGATAATAGCCGGCCAACCCCAAAAAACTCCTGATCTCTAAGGGGATCTCAGCACTTCCCATCTCATCACCGCCTCAATCTTGGCCGGATCGATCAATATCCCATTCTGGTTAACGAGGTGTCCTAAGAACTGGACCTCTCGTAACCAGAAATCGCACTTGGAGAATTTGGCGTAAAGCCTCTCCGATCTCAGAACTCCGAGGATCCCCCTTAAATGCTCCTCATGATGATCTCTGGATCTCGAATACACCAATATATCATGAATGAACATGATCACCGAACGATCCAACATCGGCCTGCAGACTCTGTTCATGAGATCCATGAATGTTGCTGGCGTATTGGTGAGCCCGAAAGGCATCACCACGAACTTGTAATGCCCATAACGAGTCCTGAATGCTGTCTTCTGGATATCCTCATTACGCACCCTCATCCGATGATATCCAGACCTCAGGTCAATCTTGGAAAACCAAGACGCTCCCTGCAACTGGTCGAACAAATCGTCAATCCTCAGTAAGGGGTAACGGTTCTTGACCGTCAACTTGTTCAATTCCCGGTAATCAATGCACATCCGGTGTGAACCATCCTTTTTCTTGACAAAAAGGATCGGCGCTCCCCACGACGATCTACTCGGCCGAATAAACCCCTTTCCCAGCAGCTCCTGAAACTGCAAGGATAACTCCTGCATCTCTGGAGGCGTAAGGTGATAGGGCGCTACCCCCGGAACCAAAAGGAGTAATTAATGAATTCGTTGGTATCTCCTTTTTCTTCTATCTATGCTATTCTTTGTATCTGTTAGTCATATGCTGTCTCCTTTATGTGATTAATAATCCGACCTGGTACACAGCATATGCGACCTTCTACTTCTCAATCCCTCTATGACTCTAGTTAGTCATATGTTTCACCCTCTATGTGATTGGAAGAGATCCGACCTGGGTGTACAACATATGCAGTCTAAATCTATCCTCTCTATGAATAATAGTCTGCTCACCTAAAGTAAGGAGTATCTTGGAAGTTCTTGATTATTGGGGTATGTCAGGAAGCGGGAAACATGTTCTAGTACATCTAAAATTGAACAATTCTAGATTGTCTGTAGATCTCGCTGCTCAACTTAGGTGGACAACAATATCCTTGGTCATCGTCAGATAAATGGTCCTTAGGAAGTTTTATCTAGGAACATAGGATTAACTTGTCTTGTAACTTATAGCTTGTCCAAAACTTGTCACGATTTTTCGTGCTTAAGTGGACCACAATACTGGCGACCTATCAGATCTATTCATGAAAGGGGAGGTACTGACAAATGGAGAATGATTGTCCAACAACTTTGATCCCATATCTCAAAAGGTTATTAATTTCATATAAAGGCGAAAGTTAGGTTAAATTCAAATCTTAGTATCATTTTATTTTTATTTTTATTTTATTTTTATTCTTTTTTTTTTTCATTTTAGGATTGGTAATTCTTAGAAAATATTTTATTTTTATTTTATTTTATTTTTTACTTTACTTTGTAATTAATCCTCAGAATTTTTATTTTTAAATACATTTGAGTATTGGGCCTTTATTTTTAAATGGTGAATTGCAGCCCAATTTAAAGAAAGTATAAAAGGGAGTGTGCGGTCAAAGCATTTCACTTTTTCTTTCCTTTGAGATCGGCCGCACACTACTCCCACTCCTCTCTCCCTCTAAAATCCTCAAAAACTCTCATTTTTCGTGAAATCGAAGCCTCATAATAGTAAGAACTATGAAAACGACTCCCATAATGTAGTTTTTGAGCAAAATCGATCTTGAACTGGTGGTCAATTGAAGGTTTTCGTTTCCGACTGTGCGTGTGCGGCCGCACACGCCGTGTGTGGCTGGACTATGTGCGGCTAGTGCCGTGTGCGGCTGAATCCGTGTGCGGTTGCACACTCCTCGTGTGCGACTAGTATTGTACAGTTGGAACCTATGTACGGTTGTACACCGTGTGCGGCTGCACACATTGTGTATGGCTGGATATAGGTGTATGGTTGTACACCTAAAAGTGACAAATATTTTTGATTAATGAAAATCTCTTAATTTTTCTAATGCTCTAATGTATGCTTGTGTTTTTCAGATCAACATGGGAGATCTTGAGTTTGCAAAGGTGCACAATTCAACCATTTTTCTAGAAGATCCTCCAGTTGCCCATAATGATCTAGAGTTCATTGTCGATGGTCTAAGGAAATGTTGCTTGGTCTCTGCCTTCACCACTAGTCCAACAATTAGTCAAAGATTGATTAAAGAATTTTGGAGAAGCGCATCTGTGGAAAGAAATGACAACGAAGAAAAATATCTTGAGGCAACTGTGCAAGGAAAGAAAGTTCTAATTACCGAGCAAATCATTCGAGAATTGCTGCAAATTAATGATAGGCCTGACTTTACCATGGAAATTAATCTGGAGCAAACCCAAGAAATCCTGGATCATATAGGTTATGAAGGATCATTTCCTCCTACTATCAAGAAATTACTACCTCCTTGCTGGAAGTACTTAGCTCATGTGTTTGTGAGCTGTATTTTCGGAAGGAGATCAGGACCTAACGAGATCTCTCTCTTCAACACAGGAGCCATTGTAGCCTTGGCGTCAGGAGTTGAATTCAACTTTTCAAAATTCATTCTGCATGAGTTAAATCTCAACATTGAGGGAAACAAGAGGGACAAGTTCTTAATGTACCCTAGGTTTCTGCAGATCATCTTTAACGTCATGCACCCCGAGATCGAGAGAGGAAATGAAACTTTGGATCTCAAGTCTTTTGGTCCGAGCGCTTTTAATTGGTTTAATGAAATAGAATAGAGCTGGAAAATTTGTCTTTGAAGGAAAATTTCCGTTGATAAAATTTGGGATCTTTGCTGACGATAGTGACCAATCAGGATCTGAAAATCTCTCTAATCCGACAGGGAACGAGGACGTCGTAATCTCAGTTTTAGAGTCTGAGAATGAAGAAGGTAATGATTCGCCAGTGGCAATGGTGGCTGAGGAACATGACCAACTACATAGTGTGGAGGTTGAGGGACATTTTGATCAAGAGGGAGGTGATGAGGACTTCAATGGAGATGAGGATTTCTTAAAAGACTTGGATTTTACTGGTATCAACAATGACGACATTTCTTCGGGTCTTGATCTTAATCTAGATGATGATGATTTTGGTCCTTTGCCGGGATTCGTTAACAGACACTTTAGAAAGGTCAATGAAGTTGCTCAACCAGCAACTAAGACCGGGAATGATGTTAACGCTCTCAAAATTTTGCTTTCCTCTTCAAAACCAATGGAAGATTCTTCAAGTCTAAGAGATGTGGTCTCAGGTATTCCTCCCTCTGATACTAATGTCTCTACTTCTGTTCCATCTCTGAGTAAACCGACACAGCCACAAACCTACTTGTCTTCTCCGAGGAAGGGAGTGTTCATTCAAAGCCAAGCACCACCGGTTTCATCGATTGTCACCACCACAAATATCTCTACACCACCACTTCAAACTGAAGAAGGTCCAAGCACAATGTATGAAGTAGGCGGATCGTCTTCTATTCCTGAATATACCCCTAGAAGGCCCTTGCTTGATGAAGCTTCTATCAGGCTAGCTAAGCATTTAGCTTAGAACATTTCAGATTCTCCCTCCCGAGGAAAAGGCATATCTTTTGAGGAAGAACATTCAGGGGATGATAAGACCTTAGTGTCTAAGCTTCGAGAAGAGATTGGACTTTTAAGACAAGAAGTCATTGAAAAGAACATCTTGCTTGAGCAACATGATTCATATATCACAGAGCTTCGAGAAAGAGATGAACTAAAGACTAAACAAATTACAGATCTGCAAACAAATCTTGGTTCTTTAACTGCCTTCTACTTTGGATTGAAGAACATATTGTATGATGCTTTTGGTGACAAAGTCAAGGCTCTGTTTCAGCAAACTCATGGAATTGAAGATCCTCCCTTGGCTCCCACCCAGTATTCAAAAGGTGACCATCCAGTTAATCAACCTCCTCCAAGGACAGCTATCATTGTTGATCGTTTTGACAAAGAACCTGACAATGCCAGATCTCGAATCACGATCAAGCATGGAAAAAGGACCGTCACTGCCAATAAAATTGAATGATTACTGTTTATGAAGAATTCGAACAAAAATCAGAAAGAAAATGATCCTGTATTGATAGTGACAGATCTTAAAAAGAGAAAGTTTTGTGACGAGTTTGGTGATCGCTCTGGGATCAAGATGTGGGCCTTTGACCATGAAGCGAACATGTGGGTCATAAAGAGAAACTTTGGAGTTCCTGAGTACTACCAGAGCATTCATGACTTCAACTCATGGACAAAAGTTGATCTTGTCGAATTTTCAAGGGCCCCATTTCACAATCCTTCGCAGGATCCCAGTGTGTTAAACTTCAAACGATTTCTAGACAGGTAGGTCAAGGAGAACTTCTCAAAGATGAATACTGCAAAAGCCCTGTACAGAAAAGATGTGGATGTTATCGATCCTGAATCTGGTGAGCCAATGAAGATCATACTGTCGCCAGCAACAAAACAACTGAAAGAAATTCATATCCCTCAACATTTTCATGAAGGATATCTTGACAACATGGAATTTTGGGCATATGATGATGAAACTGCTACTGCTACCATTAAGTTAAAGAATAGAGAAACAGTACTGAGGCTTATTTGTGCAAAAGATCTTCTCAAATTCAGAGAAAGAGACATTCGTACCTTGGCTCGTCACCAAATCATTTGCAGTAAAGAAGTCATGGAGGCCGCTGCCAAGGAATTCACTAGAATGGTCACCACAATCATCAATGGAAAATTATGGATCGGATCCATGTAAAATCCGACCTGAAGCTGTTCGGAAAACCTAGAGAATGAAGACCAACTCTATGCTAGCCATAAACCAAGGGGGAGATTGATAGGCTATATTTTTGTGGTTTGGGCTAGGCATTCTAATGTATAGGTCTTGGTAGGATGTTTAGAGTGTGTGTCGTGGTGGTCATTGCATATTAGTGGGTGTGTGCGGCTGCATACTTGTGTGCTGCTAATTGTGGTATAAATAGGCTGTGTCATGTGTCAGAAAAAGTGACGTATGTATGCGTGTTTTTCAAGGTGTACCTGACATTTGAATGTAATAGATGTGTGCATGCTTGATTTTATTCTCATTCTACTCCTTCTACACTCTGTTTGATTGCTTTCAATTTATTGATTACTGATTTGGATCTATAAATTGGGACTTACAAGTCACGTGGTCAACCAAGAAGGGATAATGGTTGATCCAGCGAAGATTGAAGCTGTGATAAAGTGGGAACAACCGAAAATCCCCACGGAGATCCGAAGCTTTCTGGGATTAGCCGGATATTACCAAAGGTTTATCCAAGGCTTTTCTTCGATCGCTACTCCACTAATAGCTTTGACCCACGAAGGAGCTACTTATGCTTGGAGTGATAAGCACAAAAAAGCATTCGAGTTGCTAAAGAAGAAGCTATGTGAGGCACCGACTCTTTCTCTATCAGATGGAGTTGAAGACTTTGCTATTTATAGCGATGCGTCTGGTGTTGGGTTGGGTTGTGTTTTGACCCAAAGAGAAAAGGTGACAGCATATGCGTCTTGACAGTTGAAAGAACATGAGAAGAATTACCCCACTCATGATCTAAAGTTGGCAGCGGTAGTATTTTCTCCAAAGATATGGAGGCATTACCTCTATGGAACGAAGTGCAAACTTTTCACTGATCATAAGAGTCTTCAATATCTCTTTAATCAGAAAGAATTGAATATGAGGCAACGACGCTGGCTAGAATTACTTAAGGACTACGACTGTGAGATACTTTACCACCTTGGTAAAACAAATGTTGTCGCTGATGCTCTCAGTCGGAAAGTCAATCTTGAGAGAAAGAGTCCAAGAGCGTTGAGAATAGAAGTTGTCTCGACCATTGTGGAACGTATAAAGAAAGCTCAAGAGAAGGCTTTTGAAAAGAATGACTAGAAGGAGGAACATTTGGGCAAAACGTTGGTGTTTGGTACAAACGATCATGGACTGAAGGTATTCCAAGATCGTATTTGGGTACCAAATTCAGGAGGAATAAGAGATCTTCTGATGGAAGGAGCTCACAAAACCATGTACTCAATTCATCCTAGTAGCACTAAAATGTATAGGGACCTGAAACCCTATTACTGGTATACGACGATCAAGCTTGATATTGCAAAGTACGTGGCGGAGTGTGTGACATGTGCGTTGGTCAAGGAATAATATCAGAAACCATACGATAGTTTAGAACCTTTACCTGTGTCTATGGGTAAATGGGAAGACATTGCTATGGATTTTGTCACTAAACTTCCCAGAACAAAGAATGGACATGACATGATTTGGGTATTCGTTGATACTTGATCGCTTCACTAAGAGTGCGTATTTCATAGCAGCCAATGAGAAATGGTCTATGGATAAGCTTGCGAATATTTACGTGAAGGAAATTGTGAGGCTTCACGGTGTTCCGTTAACTATTGTGTCAGATCGTGATAGCCGTTTCACCTTGCGATTTTGGAGAAGTCTACAAGAGGAATTGGGTACCAAGTTGTGTTTGAGTACAACTTACCATCCACAGACTAATAGTCCGAGCGAACGGACGATACAAACACTTGAAGATATGTTGAGAGCATGTACCCTGGAATTTCAAGGTAATTGGGATGAACATTTACCTTTGGTAGAATTCTCCTACAGTAATAGTTTCCACTCGAGCATAGAAATGGCACCTTATCAAGATATGTACGGACAAAAATTTCGTACGCCGTCTTGTTGGCTTGAGGCGGGGGAAAAGCAGTTTATGGGACCGGAGATAGTCCATCAAACTGCTGAAAAGTTGAAAATAAATAAGGAGATCATGTTAGCAGCTCAGGATCATCAAAAGAGTTATGCTGACAACAAGCGAAGACCGATGACTTTTGAAGTTGGAGATTTGGTTTTGCTTAAAGTCTCACCGTGGAAGGGATTTGTACGATTTGGTAAAAGCGGAAAGTTAAGTCCAAGATTTATTGGACCGCTTAAAGTTCTTCAGAGGATTGGGAACTAAGCTTACAAGCTGGAATTACCTGAAGAATTGAATGGTATTCATAACAGTTTTCATTTGTGTTATCTGAGGAAGTTTTCGACATAATTCCAATAATTGAATTAAGAATCGAAGAGAACAAAAGGTTAATTGAAGAACCAGAGGCAATCGTTGACCGAAAGACTAAGAAGTTATGACGCAAGATGGTCAAATCAATGCTTGTCCGATGGAAACATGTGAATCGGTCAAATCTCACCTGGGAAACGGAGAGTGACGTGATGAGTCGCTATTCGTATTTGTTTGTTGATGTGTGATTCCGAGGACAAAATTATCCTAAGGGGGAGAGAATTGTAACACCCGTGTTTCTAGGCTAGGCATTAATATCGATGTAATAGTCTAGGTTAACGTTTGTAACTAATTTTGAAAATACTAAGAATGTATTATTTGAGTATTATGTGTTTTAGGCTTAATTGTGTGACTTAATTGAATTAATAATAAAAAGAAGCATAATAATAAAATGTTAGAGAAACCTGATATCTATGAATAAAGTTGTAGTGGTAGTGACGAGGTTTCCGAATATATAAAGAATGCTGAAATCCGAGTTATAACGAAGAAGTTATGACTTGTCAAAGTTTCGCGACAGAACCAATACAACATTGCGTGACGTAAATAGTGAATTTACAATAGAGGGATATTTAGCCTTAGTGAGTTAAACAAAAGTCATAGAATACGTTAAACCGATAGCGTCCATAAAAAGAACGTCTAAATCTAACTTCGTATGAGGAAGTTATGATTTCTCGAAGTTTCGCCTTAGCGGTATGCAACCCAAATCTCGTAATTGAGATCGAGTGATATTTGGCCGAAACAATCTAAACGAGAAGCGAAGATCCCGTCGATAGTAATGCAACGGTAAAAAGACAGACGAAAACAAACGTCAGATGAAGAAGTTATGAATTTCTAACGGAGTTTTCATGTCCCGGCCTACTAAAAATAATATAATAAAAGTTAAATTCAAAATTAGCCGACGGAGTCTAAACGAGAGTTGTAGATCATAATCTCACCTACGCGTGGATATAAAGAACGTCGAAAACGGAGCTCGTATGCGAAAGATATGAATTTCTGAAGTTCGGGGCATGAACTTCCACCTGTGCCAGAGCTCACGATGTGAGCATAAGTGGCTCACGACGTGAGCACGTGATGGACGTATTCCAAGGCAAGTGGCCATGACGAACGCAGTGACATATTCGAGCTCACGACGTGAGCATGGTTTTTCACCTATAAATAGAAGTCGAGTCCAGCCGAATTGGTTTCTCAATTTCTCTCCTCTCGCTCCTTATTACCTCGATTTACGTGCAATTTATACCCCCAAAGCCCCGGTATCATCCCGACTCCCAAGTAAGTCCCGAAGCTCCGAAGATCCCGAGAAGAAAAGAGTTTTCGAGCCGAAGCTCTGCCCGCGAGAAGCCTGGTGTGTGAAGATATCCCAGATTCATCGAAGAGTTACTTCTTTTAGAGTCGTAGTGTTGTCTGATAATCATCTGATCAGGTGAGTGCATAGTCCCTTTCATATACACGATTTTAATACAAGTATTGATGAATGTATTAGATATATGATATGAGTAAGTGTTTAGTTGCTTTATGATAATACACATATATGAATTATACTCTATGAAACACGTGCTATGTGATTATATACTATTTATTATGTGGTATGAGTATTGAATGAACACGTTATACATGTTTTAAGCTGTATATAAACAAGTATATTTTATCTACAAATATGTTGGGTAGAACATGGGTAGATAGTGATGTGCAATGAAATAAAAATGATGAGAGGCCTCGATGTGATTGTGATCTAGTCGTCCAGCAGAATATTGATGACGACCACGAACTTTTCTAGACAGTTTAGTGGAATGCTGGCAGGCTCATAACCTGTAGGTGTGGTGAACTTGGGTGTTTATTTGCTTCATTCTATCCCCCTCATGGTTTCCTTATGACATTCATTGCTGAGGAAACCCCTGTGCAGTAGTGTCTGTCCCGATGAAAATCCTAGATTAGGTCCCTTGTAATAGTTGTTGTCATAGGGACGTAAAGTGAGGATAACGGGAATGGGTAATCGGGTTATTGTTGGTTGGTGAAATTAAATATAACTATTTATTGTGGGTTGAAAACCCTATATGCTCACCAGGCTCCCAAGCCTGACCCACTTAGTTTCATTTGTATTACAGGTAGTGGTGTTAGGGCATAAGATGGATGAATCATCAAGTTATTTTGTTTATCGGTTTGTAGTTGTATATAACTGTTGTAAGGCTTATAATGTGTCGTTTATGCTTTTGGTTTGTATCAGAACAGGACATCCCGAGTTTTGGTATATAATGAAAAATACATTTCTTTACAAAAAGCTTTGGTAAATATTATTTTATCATATTTTTTTTGTGAACAAATTCCGCAACTCTTTTAATCAAAGGATTACTATGAAATTATTTTAAAAGCATAAATTAAACCGGTCTTTTTTGGCCGTGATTTTGGGGATGTCACAGCTAGCATTGTTATCTATGTGTTGATTGTGTTTTGGGGTGGGTTGAGGCGGACCTGCTTTGTGCTGTAGGCCAACATACCCAGGGTGGCCCGGATGGACTGCAGGCTCGGTAAGGCATATCTGTCAGGCCAAAGGCCCGGAGAATGGTCCAGACAGTTTAAAGGCCCGTGTGGGTGGACCAGACACGTTAAAGGTTTTGTGAGTGGGGCAGATATACTATAGGCCCGATGAGGGCAATCCAGTCATACTGTAGAGTCTATATGTATGTTGTTTGTTATTATATGGTTATGGTTTGTATGGCGTTCGTATTTTGGGGGAACTCACTAAGCTTCAGGCTTACAGTTTTGGATTTTGTTTCAGGTACTTCGAATGATTGCAAGAAGGCGAAGGCATGAGCGTGCACCTCCTCACATTTTTATGATTTGATTTCTGGGATACTCTGATATGAAACTATTTTGAAAACAGTTTGTAATAATTAATGGTTTTTGAATGTCTGAAAAAGTTTTAAATTGGCTAGAATTTTATGGATGTTACAAATGAGGTCCAACCAAAACAAAATGACACAATATACTACAATATAAGAATGCACTGCTTTATAAGTTGAAATCTAATATGATTGGATGAATGAGTTCATTGAAAACTTTATTTATGCCATTCAAGAATCACATAGAAATCTTTATGACTTCTAGAGTATACTTAATTAAGCTAAGAAACTCTACGTCATGAAAGAACACCAATCATATACTCCAAGCTATTTAACTATACCTAGAGTAAAGTCAAATATGGAGATGATAGTATTCGCAGAATTCACACAAATTAATTTTAGTCGAACCCATTAATTAAGTCTTTCTTCTAAAGCTAAGTATGAATTGTCACACTTCAACTATAAGACTTTATTATTATAGAAATGGGATTTTTATTTGGATTTAGTATTTGGATATTGGAACATTATGACAGCAACTATTATATAATGTTTTGATATACTGGGATATGATCATAACATCAATACTTGTTGTGTTCTATATTAACATGTTTGATCCATGAATAGTCTAATTATTCTAAAAGTTCATAGTTGGTTATAATTGTGGGAGCAATTATGAAGTATGACTAATATGAATTGGATTGGTTGACTTTCACTAGATGAAGGTAGGCAATGAGTTGTAACCAAGTTTCATATGTACTTGTTAGAGAACTAGTATTGAACTGACCTATATCAAGATCATCTCATGGATCGTTATCATGAATTAGTTTTAGTCGAACCCATTAATTAAGTCTTTCTTCTAAAGCTAAGTATGAATTGTCACACTTCAACTATAAGACTTTATTATTATAGAAATGGGATTTTTATTTGGATTTAGTATTTGGATATTGGAACATTATGACAACAACTATTATATAATGTTTTGATATACTGGGATATGATCATAACATCAATACTTGTTGTGTGCTATATTAACATGTTTAATCCATGAATAATCTTATTATTCTAAAAGTTCATAGTCGGTTATAATTGTGGGAGCAATTATGAAGTAAGACTAATATGAATTGGATTGGTCGACTTTCACTAGATGAAGGTAGGCAATGAGTTGTAACCAAGTTTCATAGGTACTTGTTAGAGAACTAGTATTGAACTGACCTACATCAAGATCATCTCATGGATCGCTATCATGAATGATAAATGATTAAAAGGTACTATCTTTGTATCCTTAACACCTGAGATACATAGTGGGACTTAAGTGTAGGTAGTACTGTGCTTAGATATAGTCAAACACTGGTCCTTAATCGGGCAGTTATAAAAGCCATTTTCACGTATGGTATGAACTATGCAAGAGGCTTATGTAGCCAAGATGGGATTTGTTCCTCTTATTTGTTGAGAGTTAGACATATCAGGTGCCTTACCAAACTTTGAATACCATATGAGATTGATTGTGATCTGTCTCTCATGTTTAACATGATGTCTGTGACAAAGGGATAATTGATAAACTTACCTTATACACCAATTGTAGCTTGGAGCTTTATCAGAATTAGACGTTGATAGAATGGCACAAAGTCATATGTTGATGGTAGCAGTTAAATGTTGGTAGACGTTCACCACTGTCTATATCAGTATAATATGAATCTTGCGCAAGTGGGAGATTGAAAGATATAATATGCTCAAGAATCATATTAAAGTGATATTGCTAATTAACATATGATACTAAAGGGTCACACTAACAACGACTTGATATAATTGATTATGTATTAGAAATTAATTTTAATAAATATGCAATAAACTCTTATAATTAAATTGGAAATTATTTATTTCTAGGAAATAATAATTTTCATTAGCAAGTAACATTATATATAATTCTTGTGGTATAAATTAATAAGGCATGCACAACAATATGGACTAGAAAAATTCTTTTTGTCTTTTATCAAAAAGTTAAAGTTTATATTTTATAAACTTGGTTTATAAAATATAAAGGTTTTGTCTTCTTTCTTTTATTATTTTATAAAGTAAGAGTAAAAAAAAGTAAGAGTATGGCTTTTAAGATAGTTTAATGTAAAGTAATGAGAGGCATGATGCTTTCAATTATTTATTCAAAAGAAGAGCATGGTCTTATACTTATTTAATATAAAGTAATGAGAGACATGGTGCTTTCAAATGTTTACTTAAAAGAAGAGCATGGTCTTATACTTATTTAATGTAAAGTAATGAGAAGCACGGGGAACAAATCTAGCTAGTAGAAGCACGGGTGCTTAATGGTTAAAGACCCATGTATATTATGCATGCTATCTATATGAAAGTGAAGATTTCATTCTTTGGCTTGAACATACACAAAACCATAACATGCTAGGCATGTTACTCTCTCTTATTTTCTTCTTAAGTCATGAATATTAATTGCATTTATACTCTCTTGAAGTTCATACTTTGGTTATGAACTTCAAGCTTAAGAATTAAGAGTTTTAGAATAGCATCTACTTTAAGTTGGCATCTTGTTGGTGTCTCTAAAGTTCATCATTCTTCATCAACTACCAAGCCTCCCAAGATGATCCAAAGAACTACAAAGGTTGTTATTTGTTCTTCTTCTTCTTTGGTTGTGTTTGTTTTCTTTCCAAACTTTGCAAGATGATCATTGGTGGGTTTAACTTGTTTATGTTATTAAAAAAATAATAAAGTCTTCTGTTGCTAAATATTATGTTTTTGAAACTAGTTTTTGAATACAATCCCAACAGGGTGGCCTACCAGTTGGATTTGCCGAGTGAGCTAGCCAAATCCACAACACTTTTCATGTTTTTCAGTTGCGGAAGTGTGTGTTGGACGACAAGGAAGTGGTCCCTTTGGATGATATTCACATCGATGAATGTCTGAATTATATTGAGAGGACGGTAGTGGTAGTGGAGAGAAAGATGAAGGTCCTTCGCAACAAGGAGATACCTTTGGTAAAGGTTCAATGGCAACATCGGAGAGGCTCCGAGTGGACCTAGGAGCTGGAGGCAGATATGCGGGAGCATTGTCTTGAGTTATTCGCAACATCTGACTTCGAGGACGAAGTCTACTTCAAGTGGGGGAGAAGTGTATCATTTAGGCGATGAGGTATTTCTAAATTTAACCCTAGTATAAGGAGATATCACATTTTGACCCTTGGAATGAGAGTTATTTGCAAACTAGCCCATATTGGTATTTTTGTAAATTCAGGGCAAGGCTTAGTATGATGGGCGTATGTTGTGTATGTTGGGCGTACATGCATGGACATTAGTATGCTAGGCGTACACTATGTACGTTGGTCATACGTGATGGATCCTCAAACCCTAATTTTTAGGGTTTGGTCCATATGTAATCATCATTAACTCCTCATTTCTCATTTCCTCTTCAACCTCCACTTGCCATTTCATCCACCTTGAGAGTGTTCTTGAGCTTTTGTGGGTACTTTTGGTGATTAAGAAGGAAGAAGAGAGGGCCACCTTGGAAGAGTGAAACACCTTAGATCCATAATCTCATCACCATTTGGCATCATTTTAAGGTCAAAAATCTTTGACCTTGATGAATATTGCTCTTATTTCTTGTTATGGTTAAGTTTCATGCATTTTTGGTCCCTTTTGCTTGGTGTTCTTGAGTATGGTCTACTCTAGACTTCATGAGTTGTCATTTCAGAGGTTTTGGGGTAGCCTAAATCATAAAAATGGGTTCTTGGTCGTTAATATGCTTTCATGCATGATCTAGGAAGTCTTAATGGGTTAAGGAGTTAGGGTTTTTGGTATTGGACACTTTATAGCCATTCAAAGTCATAAAGCTGGAAACTTTATGACTTAGAACATCATTTTGGGCTTGGATCTGAGTTTTAGACAGAAAGGCTTAGTAGATTAAGCTCTTATTGGAGTTTTGAGATTGGGCAACATATATTGGGAGTACGCAACGCGTACGTGGTCAGCGCGCCGCTTTCAGTCAACATCAGAGTATGCTGGGCGTACTCTCTTGGTACGTAGGGCGTACTTCGCTAGGAAGGAATATTGACTTTTAGACCTTGACCGTTGACTTTGAATTTGATCAGGGTTGACAAAGTATGAGGTTATTTTGGGTATTTTAAGCTATATTTAAGATTTGGTCTCTATCTGTTGAATAGGTGACCTGTAGAGCCGGTATTCGGAGCAATGTATTGTCCAACTATTCGTCAGACTACAAGGTGAGTTTCTTCTCACTATATTGTGGGTCAAAGGCACCAATACCGACACACTGGATTATTTATCCTAGTTAGGATAGTATTATGCTAGTTTGTGGCTGATTAGTAGATCTGCATGATTGTCTGTATTTGTTGGTTATGTATTTATGTTTATCTGTTACATATGTAGACATATTATGTTAGGTTGAGGTTGTACTGCTTTGTGCGGTAGCCAACAAACTCAGGAGCATTCCAGATATGAGTTGAGGGCCCGATTGGCATGCCAAACTCATACTGAGGGCTCTAGAGCATTCTAGATATGAGCTGAGGGCCCGATTGGAATGCCAGGCTCATACTAAGGGCTCGGGAGTAGTCCAATCTTTCTAGTTGTGGACCCGATATATGTTGTTATATGTGTGTGCTGGTACTTTGGGAGAACTCACTAATCTTTGGCTTATAATTTTTAGTTTATCGTTTCAGGTACTTAGGAGGATCATGGGAATGCCAAGGCGTGATCGTACACAACTTCCCTTTTTATGTCACTGGGTCTTGGGAAAACCCAGAGTTGAAATAATGCTTTTGAAACAATGACTATTTTTGTAAACAATGTTGATTAATGGTTGGTTTTGAAAATTTTATATTTATTGTGATTTTCGGAGTGTTACAGTTAAAAGGCATATTCGTAATTTCTCAAATAGAGTGAAATAATAAGTTTTTGATAAGTTACTTATATAGACAATGTTTTATTAGGTTAAAAGGCATATTCGTAATTTCTCAAATAAAGTGAAATATAAAGTTTTTGATAAGTTAGGGTGTATACCTTATAAAAATGATTTATTATGGGAATGAAATCGTTATTATTTATTTTTGAAAAAATCTCTATGAAACATTAGTTTTAGCTAATACCAATATCGAACCAACTATAAGTTAAAAAGATTTTTAAATAAGCTTAGCCAAATGCCCTTAGTTCTAAAATAAAATACAAAATTATTTGTTATTTCATTAGATAACTAAAAATAGAGGGTATAAGTTGCTATAAATTCGCATCTAGGTTTTAGAATAAATTCATATATAAGTTTTTATGTATGAATTCATATTTTGTTTCAGGACATACTCACTTAATATACAATAAAGTTGTATAGAATATGAAGAATGAGAGTGTATTCTACTAGAATACACTCTCATTCTGCTAAAAAACAATGTCATTCTTCTAAATACGAACTCATTCTGAAAGAATATTATTGCTGACATTAATGATGAATTTAATTAGTTTCCATAAAAAAGAAATTATAATTATGGATATCATATAATATATATATATATATATATATATATATATATAGTTATGGATATTATTTACTAAATTCTTATTGATACATTGTAGCACACACTAGATGTGAGAAACATTTGAACCTACCCCCCCCTCTCTCTCTCTCTCTATATATATATATATATATATATATATATATATATATATATATATATAGAGAGAGAGATAAATATTGTATATATAAAATAAAATTGTTTCTTTGATATATATATATATATATATATATATATATTATAGTATTTATAAGGTGTTGGTAAAAAATTCTTATATATATTATATTTATAGGATGTTGGTAAAAAAAATCCCAATGAGTTTTTTTACCAAGTTTTTAACAAAAATTAAAATTGTTTCTCTCTCTTTATCTCTCTCTCTCTCTCTCTCTCTATATATATATATATATATATATATATATATATATATATCAACAATAATTCATGTTGTTATATAATATAATATTGTAGCTAAATAAAATTATTTATTTTGAAGTCTAATAATATATTTATGTATTCGTAACTTGCTAAAAGTCTCCGTTTCAGAAAAAATAACTTGCTAAAAGTCAACGTAAATTTGCAAAATCAATATTTCTTATAAAATTAGAGCATCTCCAATGGTTAATGTAGATCTTTTAATTTTCAGAACCAATTAAAACTTTGATTTACTCTTTTAAAATTATATTATCCTTGATGTGGAAATTCTCAGCACATTTGAAATTAGAACATCTCCAATGGTCCTAAACTCTATTGCATGTTTTCTCTTAATCACTCAGCATCATAATAAAGTTTCAGTAGCTTAAGTGTTGATACATGTGATGCATATAAACTGAGTGGGTCAGGTTGAGAAACCTAAGTATCAAACTTAATTGAACTGAACATCCTTTATAAGTCTTACTTCCCTAAACGGCAAGACCACTGGGCTTATGAACTTTTCTCGAAATACCAACTCTATTTTAGGAAATCTTATCATAACATTAACATAGGGATTTCAATCCCATAATATTTTATGATAATATTCCTTAATTATCAGACCTATAAAACCAGTGGTTACCAAATAATATAGATAAGGTTTAAATAGCTATATAACCATCTACCCATCCTAATTGATCCTTACAGATCCGAGTCCACGATTATCAGGAAGTTATATCTCACTCGATGAACCATTCAAAGGGTTTGACTACACAGCTAAGGTGTAACAATTGGTTAAAAAAATGGTCAGAGTTCGGCCGTCAAACCACCGCGAACCGCTATGTATTAAGGACTAATAATTGTGTTATTTTATGTTTATAATTTATATCAAATATATTATATTAATAATTACTTTCAGAACGTCTCAAACTGCTCAAACCATTTATCGTTGATGATCAAATTGAAAATCACCAAAAATTAAATTTATTTGTGACGTTAAAAATAAAACTTTTCATTAAGTCTATATGATAATTATGGATAAGAAATTTGAATAGATTACGTTCTCCTGATTCCGTGGATATAAAGAACGTCTAAAATGGAGATCGTATGAGAAAGTTATGCCTATTTTAATTTATGAATTCAGTATTTATCTGATTTTCCTGAAATGAACTGTGCACTATTTCGTTTGGAATAGCTACGAGCCTCGTAAATAAATTTTGAGCATGTTTTTGAACTCAGACTATGGTCTATTATGTTATTTCATTTTATCACATTTTTAATCTCGACCAAAATTAGATTCGTAAAATCTGTCGAATCTGAAGCAGTTAATCGCGAAACTTTAAACATTAATTCATGGAGCTCGATATATTGGAATTTAAATCTGTCTGCATTTATGGAATCACTATGACTGGAACAATAAGCATGCAATTTTATTTAAAAAAATTAGGAAACAGTATGATAGCACGAGAATCGAGAAAACGAGATTTACATCACAAAATAAATTATACATATTTATTTCTCAAAATATCTACCATAAACACCATAAAGTCAATGGAGACTTTTGATTTTGCAGTGGAAGCTTCAAATTATAGCAAAAGGGAAAACCCTTCCCTCTCTAATCTCTCTTCCTCTACACTCTATGTCTCTTCTCTCTCTCGTTCTTACACTCCGACAAGGGAGAAGGAAATTCGGCGAGCAAACTGGCGATTGCAGCTCTCCCCTTTTCTCCGATGAACAACAAAAACACCCCCTGAAAACCAATGTTGATGTCCACCCTTATCCTTCGTTTTCTACTTGAACATCACCGATCTGACTTGCTTCTCTCTTCCGGTTTGATGTCGCCGACGACGAGATGGGAATCCACGAGGGCTCACCGGGGATCGGTTGTCCACCCTTAATTTGCAGTCGTCCCAGCCGTCTCCGCGCTCCCTCCCATCGTGATTTCTCAACCACCGCTGGACCATCTCTTCTGGATGTTTTCGTGTTTCTCCTTCCTCGATCAGACGAAGACCAAGACCCATCCCCTTTGTGTTCGGCGGCCGTTGACAGGAGGAGAGCAGCCAAGGGAAGCCGTCAGAGTTGCCACCGCAGATAACAACAACCACCACAGTTGTCACCAATGATGAAGAGTAAGCCCATAAAGGGTCGTCGATCTCGACGGACCCCCTTCTCCCTCCTCTCGATTTTTGATCCACTATTAAGGGGATATTTGACTTAGCTTTTCACAGCCCAAAAGTCATTTTTGGAAAAGTTACAAAAAGTCAGGATTTCCTGACTTTTTCAAAAAGTTTCTTTTCCTTGTATAAAAACTCCAAAAGTAGCTTTTAAAACTAGTTTTGCCAAACATCTTTTGTTTTTTTTCTTTTCCAAGAAGGACTTTTGGCTGTGAAAAGCTAAGCCAAACACCCCCTAAATGACCTTTCTAATTGCTTCCATCGTTCTTCTTCCCCCCGATCAGATGAAGACACCCCCTTTTTTTATACCTTTGGTGATTTTGTCAAAACACGCCCCTCACCTTTACCGATCGACCAAAAACAAACCACTGTGGTGTTAATATGACAAATTAGCCCTTCCCTTGATAAGTATTACAAATCAGTCCCTTCAGTTGTAGTTTTTAATTCAAAACAACCCTTATTTGAATTATTTAACCAAAACAACCCGTCAGTTTTATTAATAGATAAAAAACAACCGTAGTTTGGATATTTTAACAAAAACAGTCTCTTTAGTTCAAATATTACAAAAATAGTCATGAACTTTGTTTTAACTCAAAATGACGGCAAGATGCGGTTTCTCGCATCGAGTGTGAGTTTCTGCGACCCCTCTTTTACAATTTTAACAATTTGGGGGAGAATACATGCGTGTCTATTAAAGTTTTGATGATTTTCATGTTTTATACACAAAATAGCATCATATGTTATTATTGATTTAAATTTTATGAAATAGTAATCTAAATTGTATAAATCATATAAGTTGTAGTAGAATGTTATAAATGATATAATTACACATTGTTGTGATATATTAATTAATATTAATAAGAATCACAATATTATAAGTAGATTGCTATAATAACACAAGTTTATATTATAAGTCATAAAAATGATGATTTTATATGTATAAGTTAAAGTATCTCATGGAAGTATAGAAAGATATAAAAATGACCAAAAATATTAAAATGAAAGTACATTGTCATATTTGATGGAAAGACCAAGATTATAAAAATATATAATTAATAGTTAAAATTGTCGAAAATTAACTTTAATTATATATAAGTTATGTAAAAATGAATGTAAATTTTATTAATATATTTTTATATTAAATATAAAAACGTACTTATTCTACTAATTTATGAATTTTTATTGCAATAAATAACACGATCGACATCAGGACTTAAGAGTCGTTATTTGCAAACTATTATGTTGTATTAATGACGTGAATTATAAATATTATGGAAATTATTGGTTTCACGTTGGTTGAAACCTGGAAAATGTTATATAAGCAACCGTTATATTGCCCAAATTTCGTTATAACAGAAGATAGAAATTTGGAAATCTATTAAGTCTTACGAATCTCAAATACTAAAAGACTTCAATCAAATATTATTCCTAAACAACAAAATTATAAGTATTAAACAATCTTATAACAGGAAGTTTAGGACTAGGATGTCCAGACACATTGTTAAGATCCAACACTCCAGGGTCTGCTTGTAGGTGTCACGCTGTTTCTAAAGTCATATGATTTAGGTTCGTTTCTTAAAGCCATTTGGGCTATGTTTTTGGGTTACAAAGACTATGTGTCTCGGTGAAAACCCTCTAATTTTATAACTGTTAATCCGTAAAGAATGACTAACGACAGATATAAGTGTCATAATATTGATCTTATACAGTTCCATCGTCCGCCTAGAGTTGCTAGCTACAACGAACGTCTGACGAGACGAATTTAAGCGCCGGCATTTAGTTTCCATGAAGATTACTACATGTTAAAACGTGGTGTATGACTTTAGCATGCCCTATTATGGTGCCAGTGCAAAAAGTGTAGGGTCACGAGTTCGGTAATGAGTTCGTTATAAAATCCTAGTTTTGTTTTGTTACCGTATTGAATCGATATTAGGTTCATAGGGGTTGTTTTGTTCATTTATACTAGTTGAAAGAGACTGTATGTAGTAGGATAGGTTGTGACTCAAAACAATAAGGATCGACACCAGAAATTAAGTCATGTAATACTTAATTAATATCATGACACGACTGATTAAGTTTTAATAACTTACAACATATAAGTATTTCATATAAACCCTTTGTTTTTATATGAAAACACCATATTTATGTGGGAGGAGTTTCCCCCACTGGTTAAATGTCGGTTCCTAAATTAGGCAAGATAACATTTAATTAATACTACGACACGATTTTACAAAGCCTATAAATTCAAAATTTATGAGGTTTACATATAAACTATACAAATACTTGTACAAGGTTTCAGGAGTAAGATTGGATATTTTATGATTTTACAAAGGGTGATATGACTTTAATTTATATAAATTGGTATTCAAAATACTTATATAAAATGCATTTTGGTTAGGGGAACCGTAAAATTTGATATACATTTGTTTTACTTATGTGTATTTTGCCAAATTTTGTACTTTTGGATTTGAACAAATGGTATTTATAAATGAGTTCAAATACATTTTTATAACTCAATTATTTTATACTATTGATAGAAATGTATGTATTTATAAAATCTTGGCAACCAGATAAATTTTATAAAACACTTTCGTTTATAAAAATACTTCGTGTCAAAACCAGTAGAACTCATCAACAATTTTGTTAATGTATCTTAATGCATGTATTCTCAGGTTATTTCGTAGGTTGGAAGTGTTCTCTTATACGACTCTCCGTTATTTTCATTATACCTTTGTAAACGTCGAATTGTTAGGCGTATGTTGTGATTTAGCAATAGCCATTAGCAATGTAATTTCTATTTCGGTAATAATAGAAGATTATATTTGTACTATTCAATGTATGTTCAATAATTGTGATTACTAATTTACGTCGTGCACATCGACGTTTCCGCCGACGACCGGGGGTGTGACATAGGGGCTTCATTGGCCAGTGTAAATAGCATTATCCATATGCTGAGGTGGTGGCGGTGACGGAGTTGGTGGTGTGTTGTTAACACGCCTGATAGATTTGCATGGTGACATCTTTTTGCCACAAGGTTTAAGAGTGGAATAATGATAAGTCTTTGATAATCGCTATGAATTGAGCATTATCAAAATAGAGTGTCTTGACTATGTAGTTATGTTGACTGCGCAAGAATAGCAGTAAAAAGACACATGAAGGGTCTATTTGTATAGTTCCATAGTGTTATAAATTACTCCTATAGTATTTTAACTTTATGTTCTGTTCTGGAGTTTCTTGGTATATAGTGTTGGTAAGTTTTAGACTTGTTGTTCACCACGACTATTCTCAAACACATGTTGGTCGTATATCAAATAAATATAGTTGATCAGACTATATTTATTCCAGATATAATTACATAACTACTTAGGCTTAACCGCAACGTCCAACTTATCAACATACTTTTATGTGGTTCTTACTATGATAACGTTTCTGGTATGTATAGATGTATGTATACTTCTTATAAAATACTTATACTTTAAAAGTATACTTTTAGTCAGAGCTTTTTAGCCCCATTGTATTTATAGTTGTATATCTTATAAGGTTTGATATACTTAGTTCAGTATAAACAATGTTTTGATACCAATCTGTCACACCCCGAACCTAGGAAACGACGGAAGCGTCCGATGGTGGATGACGTCATGTACAATATCATAACAATTGAATAATAGAGATCAAAGCATACAAACATTATATTGATAATTGATAAGTTTTTACATGGTATTTGAATCATTGTTTGACTCCAAAAGCATACAACAAAAATATAAAACGTAATAACACTAAGCTCCGTCTTTACCAAAACCTATGTGGGTACCTGTCTACTGATTTCCTAAGAATACAAGTGGTTTTGAAAAGAGAGTGTCAACAATTAAGTTGATGAGTTCATAAGTGTTTGTATAAGAAATCTGTTGTTTTTCCTTGTAAATTGTATGAGTGTCCTGCCAGAAAATCCAATATTTTCTTGTAAAATGATTTGTAGTCTTAATACCTTAATACCGAAAATGTATGAATATCGTAGTACTTGGAAATAGTGTAATGTAGTTTTATATCTTTATAAAACTATTTGAATGTATGTGATACTAAAATGTAAGCAATATTGTACTATATATATAATGTACTGTAGTTGTATGTGTAAAAATCATTTGCACGTATGTATCTGGAATTACCAGTTGTACTATAAAATAGTGTAGTTTTATCTAAATAAAACCATTTGAAGGTATGTATGTAAACCAAACGTATTATTAATACCAAATTGTGAGTTATTATTGATGGGTTTTGGTCATAAGACATCCTATGTGCTCATACAAACCCTAAAGCTTGGATCTAGGTTTCTTTATTGTACATGCTTTGAATCCAAGACTATAAACCCTAATTCTAGCATATGGAAATCAGAATTCACATGTAATTAGGTTTAAGAACATACCTTAATTGTTATATAGCAATAACAATCCAATTCCTCCTTGAATTGACCTTGGAAAGCTGAGAGTCACAAGTGTCACTCCTCTAATGGCTTACAAACACCATAAGCAAGTGGAGAAGGTATAAAGAGAGAGGAGAAGGGTAGGAATTCGTCCTTAGATGCTCTAGGGATCAAGTCCACGAATTCCAAGGCCTTAGGGGTCTTTATATAGGGTTGAGATTAGGTTTTCAGTCCTTATCCTTATCTAGTTGCTTGTCCACCAAGCAACCATAAGATAACTCTTAGAAACCCTTATCCTAGTCAAATTCTAAGTGATTATCACCTCAAATTCGTTCACCATATATATAAGATAATCCTTACCTTATTTTGTAACTATCACATAATTACAATTCAGCCCCTCTAGTTTAATTAATTACACTTGATCACAAAATTAATTCTTAATTAATTATTGACCAATATTGATTAAACAAATATGATTTCTCCTTTAATATATTATTCTTATAACATATTAATAAATCATAATAACCTCTCTCTCTCTATTTATTTCTCCAATCAAGTTGCTTTGGTGAAGGCAACCCAAAAGGACCATGCACCATCGGGTCAAGTACATACCAAAATAGTTATGGACTTAGACACTAATCCAATAGTCTCCCACTTGGATAAGTCCAATAACTATTATGCGTATGACTTCAGATCTCGATCTGCAATCGTAGCTTTCCAAAGCCGCTGTCAACTCTGATCCTATCAGATACGCGTGTCCTTAGATAAGGGATCATATATTCCTCCATTCTAGATATCATATGAGATATGATTTCAAATCATTCTATTTGTACTATATCTCGATTCCGATTTATGACGACTGACTAATTGAACAAATCAAATTAGCCCTAGCCCGGCCGAGCATTTACGTTTGTCATCACTAAACCATCGAGGGGCCCAAAGATATCGCTTTTATCCTTCTTTGGATAAAAGGAACAGATAAACTTTGATACAATGCTTGCTTGCACTCACTAACCAAATCACACACAACAATATGTTTTATAACACCAAGTTACTAGTGCGTTTACATATTATCAATGTGCAACCGATTCGCAAGATACAACTCACACATCTCGGTTTCAAGAATATAAGATGTTATCGTCTCACTAATCACTCATGATACAATTTCATGGGGTGATCCAAGTGAGCGTGGGTTTAGTCCAATGCTCAAATCACATTCATAAGCACTCATGAACGTTGCAGCAAACATTTGCTTATGTCTAATACTCTTTTAGACAATCCACACACCAATTCACGACAGTCTTCATTCATATCTACTTCCAACATATGAACGACTGTGGTCCGTTTGAATAATTCGATTATTCTTAATAAACTCAATTATTCTGGAAGTCAAAACATGCAAATGTGAAACACAAGAATAATACTAATCCCATATGGCCTCAACCCTTTGAGCATAAATAAAACACCTTTTATTTATCACCATATTGATTACTCATTATTTGTAGTTTCGGGTAATCAACTTCTTACTTGAATTATAACACTTGTCCCATGCTCCTAGCATGCACACAATGTTTACCTATGGTTCTTACTTTGTGAAATAGATCACATTGAACACATTTCCAATCATTTTCATTTCACAACTCCAAATCCTTTTCATAAGTGAAAGAATATCAAATTCTTGCTACTTATAGAATATGCTAGATTCTAACATTTTATGCAATGATCTCTTTTGTAATGTCACTGCACCAAAGTCACAAAGATTATTGCCAATGATATTACAAAGTCTTCTATCGGAGATTGTTACAAGACAATTCCATAGATGTGATGTCTCTCACTCAAAGTACTTTCTTTGAACATCCTTTTGCATAGAAGTTTCTAATCTAGTCATAGATTTCTCAATATTCAATTCCCAATATGGACACACTTCCATATGTTCCATATGACAACTCATTCTTAATAGAATCTTATCTATTCGTAATGATGTTGATATGGTCCATCCAATATGGAAACATTTCCATATTTTCCAATACTATACTTCCAACTACTCACAAGCGACCAATCCTCGTCGAACGTGGATTGTCCTTTGATAGTTGTTTAATTATTTTAGTCAAAACCAATTCTTGTCCTTTTTCCCTCTAAATGCGCTAGACATTTGGAAAATTTTAGAATGGTCAAACATTAAAGCATTTGCAATCGATCCTATACCCGAAGCGTATGGGACACGACACATAATGTTTTATTTGCTATGTTCTCAAAATTCGAATTGTGAAGAGGGATGCCGTAATCATAATCGAAATTTTAAGAACACACTTTGTACCTTTGACTAAATTTTATTAACATTTCTCAACCTAAACCTTTAGATTTGAAATGAAGCATAATATTCTCTCCCTTAATTATAGCAAAACAACTCTTCAACTATTGCGACTTTGCAAAGTATGACTCTTGTTTTCTATAATTAATATTGCTAACCTTGCAATACTTTCCTTAATAATCATACAATCATAACTTTTATGCTCCCACTATCTTTGATGATTATTATAAACATCTTAACTTTCAGAAAAACAATGCTTATTGAATTTCTTAAGTTCATGTTTCTAATACTTAGTGTTTTGATAATCTTTTATCAAAGTTTCTTGAACTTATACACATTTGCCTTCGATAGTTCATATGTGTGTCTAAACAATTAAGATTAATTGCCAAACCTCACAATTCAAATTATGGAAAGGGATGCCGTAACCATAATTGAATTCGAGAATGCAATTTTACAATCACTATCTTCTTAAAATCTGTCTTAGTGAAAGCATTTCCTCACAATCATTTTCATGAAGGAGGAAATCTTATGACACTTAGATTTAAACAGTGTATTTGTTCCTATCCATGTGAATTTGTTAAAACCAAGTTTACGACAAATTCAAACTCATATGGAGCAAACTTTCTTAATCTTGATTTCTTGCCTTATGGTAGCACAGCTGCCCACCATGTCTTCCAAGTAGTTAAGCAGCTCACCCTTTCCTATCAATGTACCTTTCATTGATTAAGGTGCTTTGCCTTTTATGCGTTCAAAATGAGAACTCATAGAACTCACATGCATAATTAACTCGATTGGATTGGCACAGAATCAAAATAATGTCAACACGATAGGTTGTAAACCTCAACTCGTGTGCTAGTGATGATCGATAAGGTTTATTTGATTTGTTCTTGAAACCTTTCAAGACCATTAAGACTCCCACTGACTCCTTGACATATAAGATTCTCTTGTCAATAACCATTTCTTGACAAACAAATATTCAAGAGTTAGTGTAGCTTTTATCAAAACACTTCATAAATTGGTCCTAGTTGGTCTTTGTCTTATCCAAGACATCACAACTTTCCACATTTAATGAAGGTTACAAACCTTCTTAATACCTTTCACTCAATGTCATAATCTTAACTTTAAGACTTGTTATTGGAACGAAGTATGATTGACTTATTGATTTAACCATTTCTTCAATTCTTGATTCCTCTTCTTAGACATACAATTGTACTAAGACTCACTTAGAGGATCAATTGAGGTATGGTTCTTAATCATTAAGACCTATCATAAAGCATAAAAGGTACTCTCCCATCTTCTTAGAATGGAGAAACTTTTATCTTTCTTCCTACTTGATTCTTCTTATACGTTCTGCTATTGATCTAAACCCTTTAATCAATTCAGAATTACACTTAATCTTGTAAGTATAATCATATTTACTAAACCTTTAGTAAATCATGACGAATATCATTGTTACTCTTATGGTGGTCTTGATCAACACGCAACATTGTGTGCTCGATCTCTTAGTCCTTCACTCGACACTTTGTCAATGAATTTGTCTAATTTCCAAATATGAAATTTCTCATTCATCGTGCAACCAAGTTGCGTGATTCCAAATTTCTGTCCAATTGAAACTTTGGGCGATGAGAAACTCTCCCTATTTGGTAAATTCTCGACTTTTCCATAAACACCATAAATAAGAATCATATCCATTTGTTGTAGAAATATGCAAACACCAATTTTCATAACGATTTCATTGCAAGGAAATAAATAAATAAGTCAAACGAAAATTTATTTTATTTATAAAAGCAGCGGAAAACATTTGTCCTTACAATGCAAAATCCATTGAAAACTATGTATTTCAAAAGAAAATTTCTAACAACTCTATCATAACTATCTAAGCTCAAAATCTAATCTTCAAGTCCATGCGATCAAGATCCATTCCTTGTGTTTAGATTCATCTTGCTCTTTCACCAAGCTTCCTTTCTTTTCACCGATCCTGTAAAACATTCAAATGCAATCTTATTACATTATGTATTAAGAATTAATGAATAGGAACTTAATGGATTTAGATAGTGGATTTTACCTGAAGCGCAGCCATACTCTTTGACTCTCCCAGCTTCTGGACTCTTCAGGCTCTTTGGGCAGACTTGTATCCAACGCCCTTTCTTTTGGCAGCAAACGCAGGTCGGTTCTCCTAGAACGTCCTCGGAAGCATGGTCGGTTGACTTTCCCAACAAATACGCTCCATTGCTTCGCCAAATCATTTCTGATTCAGCAGCAATGAGCATGTAAGTTAGGTCAATGAGGTTGTCGTCATGATCCATCATATAATACTTTCTTTTGAACTCATTATATGATTCAGGAAGTGACTGCAAAACCCAATTCACAGCCAACTCATCTGGGAATGACACACCCAACATTATCAACCTATCAATGTGTGATTTCATTCCTAGAACGTGGGCACACACGGGTTTACCATCTTCATGTTTCATTTCCAATAGGGCTTTAGTGATATTGAACCTTTCAATTCTTCGATCTTGTGGGTTGGGGAGAACAATAGGAGGAGGAGGAGGAAGTGAAGCATGATTTCTTGTTCCTCGATTGAATCGTGGAATACCATCTTCATGTGGAAAGCTTGTTCCACGGGATTTGGGAAAACCATAGTTGTCGAACTTTGACATCTACAAAATGGGAGAAAACGAATTCAAGTTAGTTGATAGATTGAGTCCTTAGTAAATCACCCAAATGAGATACTAAGGCTAGGACCCAACACAATATTCTACAACTCGGGAGAGGGATGCCGTAACCCAAATTGCAGAACATTTGAAGGTAAGTGAATGACGATTCACTAATTTCCACCACGAAAAACGAAAAAGAATTTAAGTTTTAAATCTATGAAAACTCCTAGATCCTTTGAGATTCATTGAACTTTCAATGGCATGTTTAAATCTCGATATGCCCCTCTTGTTTGTGACTGGGATGCCGAGGATCACAAAGCGGGTGTGAATAACCATGCAAACTTACATGGTGCCCTCACATGTTACAGTCACCTATTCGATGTGCCGGTAAACCACACACGCTCCACCGAACTATGACAAACATTGAGTCACCCTTTGCTACCTTTGCTTAGACCCATTTAGTGTGCCGGTAAACCACACACGCTCCACTAACGTCTTCGCAAGGGCACAAAATGTAATTTCATGGAATTGCATCAATTCACTTTTGCCTAAGTAACTAAGATTGAGAATTTTGAAAACATTTAGTTACTTTTATATTTCATTATACTTATAATGGAAGGTTTTTGTCCTATCCTACCCGTTCGGCTAACGACCCTCCACTAGTCAAGAGTACGGTGGGTAAGAGTGGATACCCATTCAATCGCCATTTTATAGGCAATTTCCTTAAACACCCCTTATAGACTAGCTTCGTGAATGAGGCCTACTAACGGTAAGACTGACTTTTACTCATACATATATATAATGTTAGACTTTTAATGTTATATATAGTATAGGGTGTATTTTACACTTTTAAAATATTAGGTGGTTAAATTTAACAATTATACTTTTAATTCAATTAAATTTTAAACCAAAAACTTTTATGGATTTATTAAACCTCTTTTAATTATACACCTTAATTAATTAATAAAATCATAAGGGTGTGATTTGAACTTTTTCAAAACAATACTAGGGTTTTAGAATTTAACATTCCTAATTAAGCTTTTAATCAACTTTTAAATTCCAAAACTTGAGGGCAAGTTTTGAAACATTTCAACACATTAGGGTTTAGAATTTAAATATACATCAAAATTAAACCATTTAATCAAAATTTAAATTCCAAAACTTGAGGGCAAGTTTTGAAACCTTTTTCAAAACATTAGGGTTTTAACTATTTAAATTTCAAAACTACAAAACTTTTGGGTTCAAATTTAAACTATAAAACCTAAAGGGCAAAATATGAAACTTTTCACAACAACAAGGATCAAATAACAAATAATTCAAATTAACATTTAATCACATAATTATCCATATTTGATGATTTCTTGCAAAGTAATTTATCAATTTACTTAAAATAATTAATCAATTATCTTATAAGGAAACAATTATCTTATTAACTGATAAATATCTTCAATTAGATTAAAATTATAGTCAAATATATCATATAATCGGATTAATATTAATCTAACATGATAAGGTAATTATCCCAATGCAAAAACGGCAAGAAATCCCGAGATAAGCACTGTCTGACGCACCGACTCGCCGAGTCACCCTCTGGAACTCGCCGAGTAGGGCTGACTCGCCGAGTCCAAGAGTGACTCGCCGAGTCAGGTCGAACAGTGAGGCCAAAACACGATTTTCAGTTACATCAAGCATCAATACAATAGAAACCAATCATGGCTCTGATACCACTGATGGGTTTTGGTCATAAGACATCCTATGTGCTCATACAAACCCTAAAGCTTGGATCTAGGTTTCTCTATTGTACATGCTTTGAATCCAAGACTATAAACCTTAATTCTAGCATATGGAAATCAGAATTCACATGTAATTAGGTTTAAGAACATACCTTAATTGTTATATAGCAATAACAATCCAATTCTTCCTTGAATTGACCTTGGAAAGCTGAGAGTCACAAGTGTCACTCCTCTAATGGCTTACAAACACCATAAGCAAGTGGAGAAGGTATAAAGAGAGAGGAGAAGGGTAGGAATTCGTCCTTAGATGCTCTAGGGATCAAGTCCACGAATTCCAAGGCCTTAGGGGTCTTTATATAGGGTTGGGATTAGGTTTTCAGTCCTTATCCTTATCTAGTTGCTTGTCCACCAAGCAACCATAAGATAACTCTTAGAAACCCTTATCCTAGTCAAATTCTAAGTGATTATCACCTCAAATTCGTTCACCATATATATAAGATAATCCTTACCTTATTTTGTAACTATCACATAATTACAATTCAGCCCCTCTAGTTTAATTAATTACACTTGATCACAAAATTAATTCTTAATTAATTATTGACCAATATTGATTAAACAAATATGATTTCTCCTTTAATATATTATTCTTATAACATATTAATAAATCATAATAACCTCTCTCTCTCTATTTATTTCTCCAATCAAGTTGCTTTGGTGAAGGCAACCCAAAAGGACCATGCACCATCGGGTCAAGTACATACCAAAATAGTTATGGACTTAGACACTAATCCAACAATTATAACCATGCTAATGACCTAGATGGCTTGTATGACGTTCTTCATACGTCGAAATCAGTACGACATTTGTCACCCTAGACCTGCCGGTCTAGCTGTTGCAAGCAACTTAGCTGCGGGATCTGTACACAAGTGTCACGCTCTCCCTTCTGGAGACTTTGGTTATAATACAAGACTTTTGTTGGTACTCAGGTAAATATTTGAAGATAATTCACAAAGCTATATTAACGGTTTACGTATGTGTAGTGAAATTCCCTTTTCTTGTAATGTTTGTATGTAAATGTTTACATAGTAGGAAAAATCATTACTCTTTTAAATAATTATTTTCTGTGCCCCCAACCGGATAAAATACTGTGTATGTTCCATAAACTATACCTATTATAGTTTATATAAATGTTTCGTTGAAATGATGAACCCTTTTGTATATTATTATAAAATTTGCCATGATAATAAGTTGGAATAAAATAATTATATATGTTCGTTTATATAATTATACCATTTTAGTTCGACATGTTACAAAAGGGCTAAAATTTTACTGTATCGAATTTGTACCCATGTGTATATTTATATTTAAAAAAAATATAAATGTAACGATTTGTATATTAACACAATTTATCTTGTGTTTTACTTGTATTCTCCCCTCCCCCCTAAAACATATAAAAATCGTAAAAACTATAGGGGTATGAACTCACCTCGAATGTCTTCTTGGCTGGTTAACGAAGTGATAACGAAAATCCTAGGATTAGAACACGCGTATATAGGCGTATCCTAATACTATTTAACACACGATATTGTGTGTTAATTAGTTATATATCAAGAATACAGAGTAAAAACACTAGTTAAATTTAGGAAACTTACCAAATAATTCCTATGAATTATTTGTGAAGAAAGATTTCCAGGGTAAGCTTGAATGTTCTCGGGTATGTTTGAAGATATGAAGATGTTTTTGATGTAAGTTTGAAGATTTGAAGATATTCTGGGCAAAATAAAATTTTAAAATTTGAAATAAGAAATAAAGAAATGTATTAATTACAATTTAATACTAACATATTTATGACATTTAGTACTTTAAATATATAAATATATAAATATTATGTGACTTTTCAATTTTAAAATTTAAAAAACCTAAAAATTGACATGTGGATATTATTTATTTAAAAAATATCATAAAATAACAAGTATCAAAACTCATGAAAGATTGACATATGACAAAATAGATATTCATTTATTATAGTTGATAGTTGATATGCATCCCATGAATCTCGATCCAAGTTCAAATTAATCTTAGATCATGAACATTCAAGACAACAACCAACACTATTCATGGACACTATAAAAAAAATGCTAATTAAAACTTAATAGTAACGCCTATATTCTTTTCATTGAATCAAAATATTGTAATCCATTACTTTGAATACAATTTACTCACACACATATGATTGTTACATTTCACACAAGGAACTTAACAAATATACCCTTTGACGCATCATATACTCAATTTAGCATCTAAAGAAAGAATTATGTTAATAGATTCAATCGATTGGGTGTTTATTGTCTCATAACCCTGTTTGAACTATACACAAAGTTTTCTTGACCAGCAACAGTGGAATTGAGCCTTCCAGCAGCCCATCCATTGTTCACCACGCGGGTCCCATCAATACGCCTATCGAATTCTGGCAGTCCATTTGCTTTTCTCTCTTTCCTTCTCTTCCTCTCCTCATCTCGCTCCTTCCTCAGCCATTTTTCTACCGTTCTCTATAACAAACAATAAAACAATTTACTGTCAACTGTCAGCTGTTAACTGTGTATTGTTGTCTACCGTCTACCGAAAGTAACTTGCATCTACTTTTAAGTACAAAATCAGGCCATTTGACCAAAAGTCAAACATTAGAAAGAAATTGGTCCATTTATTTTGTAATGAGGTGCATGTGAAGAAAGATAAACTCACCATTAGAGACAAATTACTCATCTTTTTGACCTCTTCCATAGGCAATGCTAATTGTAGCTTCCCTTGGGCAACATAAACCTAATACAAACACAATCATTTAATGAGATTATTGAGTTAAGTACTTAATCTGCTCAAAAGAATGACTTAATGGGTTAAGCCAAAAACCTTGGCTTAATGTATTTACCTATTCACCCTTTTTTTTTCTCCCCAACTCTAACATTAAGACTGATGAGTATTATGAAATTTATTTGATTGTAATTGAAAGCTTACAATGTGTGAAGGCCAATTCTCGAGTCCATCAAATATATGTGTAGCATATATGATAGTAGCACCACGCTCTTCACATTCCTTTTTTAGGAAAGTCAAAAGGTCAGCCCTTGCAAGCACATCTAGGTCAACCGTAATTTCATCAAGAAGAAGAACCTATACAAATGTCAAATGTGTCCATTAAACAACATTCATCAACCAAACACAAATTTCAAAAAAAGAAACGAAACCAATGTTATCTTCTTTTTATGTAATGATGAAAGGAAAACATTTTTAGAAAGCATCACATGACATGACAGAACATAACAAGTTGTACTGCATTTGATGTGTGACTTTGACTGAGACTGTGTTAATTTAATACCTTAAATTCCTTCAGAAGGCCCATGCATATTTGCACTCTTCTTCTTTGACCATCAGAAACCTTGTGCATCCTCCATGAAAGATCAATATCTAAAACCTGAAATATTCGGTACATTTCCTTGGGTTTAAAGAGAAAAATGCATAGAATTAAGATGGAGTTTTTGAAAATATCAATCTAGAGATGGGTTCTTTTTAAAGTGTGGAAAAAAGTTCAAATGGATAAAGTAAATTGGAAAACAACTACAAAAAGAATAGAAAAAGAGATCAATTTAAAGAAAATAATGCAAAAATGTTTGAAGTACCTTGATTAGTTCAGCTCTTCTTTGAGGATCAACCCCTGATACTCCAAATAACATTTTCTCAGCAGAAATATCCATTTGTATTGCAACATCAAACCCAGCAAAAGCAACTTCCCTTCTCCACTGTTCATTTATATGACTATTTTTTAGAATAAGTTCCTTTCTCTCTTTATGGGAACTAATTAATACTTGATGCAATTAGTTTAATTTGATTGATTATAGTTTTATATATTTTAATATCAAGGTGTCATTTGCAACTCTTTGAACCTAACTATTGATGAATTTCTTAAAGGGTGATTTTGTTATCTTCAGTTGTATGCTAATTTCATGGATCTAAACAACTATGTGGATTTAAGGGATATAAAGAGTTGATGGTATATTATAAATATAAACAAGACACATTTTAATTCTAAAGAAGATCTAAAACATATTGTAAATACGCTCTAACAATATATGAAATGTGTCTAAATGCACACCTATAAATCCCAATCATGTGGTAGCTGTTAACTGTAAGAGATGGAAATTCGTAGAATTTGTGCTTCTTCAGGCTAATGATAGGTAAGTAATTTGACATTTATCTAGATCAATCAAGCTTTTCTAAATTTGATTGTTTTTGAGCCAAAATACTGTGAAAATCCCAATTGAAAGAGAAGCAGAAGTAATGTACCTCTCCACCAAGATAAGCTAGGTCGCCGGAAGAAGTCAAAGAGGTGTCATGGAACGCCGATCTACCAAGAACCCTAACCATATCAGGCTCCACCATATGCTTCCCTCCAAGTATCTTCAGTATCGTCGTTTTTCCTTTTGTTTTAAAATTCAATAAAAATTTCACGATCGATATGGATAGAATTGAAATTGAAAAAAGGACGACAGAAGGAGGACGAACCAGCGCCATTAGATCCGACAAGAAGGCAGCGATCACCGGGATTGAGAGTGAGGGAGAAATCTTCAATGAGAGGAACTGAACCAGGAGGCGGATGGCCGTCGATCCCTGGGTAGGTGAACTTGAGCTTATTGATAACCACCATTGGATTACTATCATTTCGCTCATTGTCATTGATCCCCATTATAGCTCTTCAATCAAAGAATTCCGCAAGGAATGGCTGATGAAAATTGGGGTTTATAAAGAACTTTCCGACGGTGGGTGGGTGGAGAGTTGAAGAGCGGGAACTGATTGTCGTGGCAGGGCTTTGAGTCGCTAACACCCCCTCGCCTACAGAATCTGGTTCCAAATGTGGACACGTCTACTTTGGGTCTCTTTTATTCATCGATCATCGATGTTGTTTTGACTTTTCACTCTCATCGACAATTCACCATTTTCATATAACTTCAACATAAATCCATAGTTAGATAAACCCTAGAATGAATATGGGTATTCTATTCCAATCCCTTCATTTTTAACATTGATGTTAACAATATTTTCATAACTTTGAATATCTCTATATGTAAATTCTCTTTATACTGTAATAAATAAGAAATTTTACAAACAAGAAATCATGTACTTTTTTTTTCGTGACACATATGCCCAAAATATTAGGCATACACATGTGACATGTTTGGTCAATATTTACATGTTAAATGCTTAAGAGCATTTATCTTACTTCCATATATAAATAACGAAACTATATTACATTATAGATGGATTATAGGACATTAACATCATGCATTCAAAATTTGCACTTAGGTTAATTCTCCATTTTATGTTTTGTGTCAAGGTTTCCTTGCTTGTCACATTTTAATTTGATTTCGTTAAGGGAGTTCACCATGTGAAAAGTTACATTAAACAACTTACGTATTTATAAGAAAATGTGATATAGTTCACCATGTGAAAATGTAATCGTGATATATTTCTTTAAACAATTTTGGTACTAATTTCTATTGTTGTTCTATACATAATACAACATAAATGATACAAATTACACAACTAAGCTTCCAAAAACAATTTCAACTCTATGTAATGTTCCTACATTTATAAAACCGAATGTATATACATGACTTCAACTTTTCTCAATTTGAGATTTTCATCATCAATCTTTAACACATGTAAAAGTGTTGGGAGTTAATTTAATAAAAAAAGAATAAAGCTAAATTGATTGAGGAACTAGTTTTTGATGGAATACAAGATAAAAGGTGGGTAAGGGTAATCTTGTCATATTGCTTTAGCAAACCATTTTGGTAATCTCAAAGAAGCCTTCATTCCAAGCCTTGTAAAGAACAGAGCATATAGAAGATGTAGCAAGAACACAAAGAAACAGCAATTCAGTAATAGCTGCAAAAAACACAAAAACCATATAGTGTAAAAAAAAATCAAATCTTTATTAAATTGAATTAATAGATAATTGAGAGGGTAAAAAAGACAAACCAAAGTCCCAAAAATGGCGTATATTAAATTCATTGATGGAATTGTCAAGAACCCTAATGAAGTGAGAATAAATGTAGCTGAAGCATGAATGTTTATAGTGATCTTCAAGAAAAAAAAATGATTATCAGAATATGGGGGGTACTAAAGTAATTTAAGATATGAAGATTGAAGAATGTAAATTTACCAAAGCAAGAATGTTTTCCCTGATTAGAAAAGAATACATCACAACATATCCCATTGCACCTATAGCTCTCACCTGTAGTAAATTTAAAGACACGTGTCACTAAAACAGTAAAAAAAATCATCCTTAAAAGATGAGAGAAAGAGAAGAAAGATAGAAATTCTTACAATTGCACTTGTGAATATAGAAACACCCCAATTTGCTTTTGACCTAAGAAGTAAAGATTGAAGAAGATTCTTGTTTTTTTCTCATAATTCATAATTGAAAAGATTGCAATAAGGAATAAAACAATTGGATACCTCCATAAAGATCCCATAGCAAGACCAAGAAACCCATGCATCAACTGAAATGATAGAAATAAGCCAAAATGTAAACCATATATATATAGAGTTAAATACTTAAATGCTATAAAGATATGAAAATATTTTCTAACCAGATATGTTAGTGCTTTTATGGGTCCAGCTAAAACAAGCAATAGTGTAGCAGTTGCCACCTACAAAAAGATGATATGTAAAATGGAACACATCAAAGATGTTATTTTCAGGAATATGGTAATAATGATTGGTTTTGGTTTGATAATGGATACCATAGTCTTTCTTCCAGCAACAATATCCCATCGCATTGATGAGAATACTATGGGTAAGGCAAAGAAACAACCAAAGTAATTCTGTAAATATTGGAATTGTTAGTTTTCAATAACGCCCACCAAGTGTTCGATATAATGCAGAGTCAAAAAAGTACCTCGATAGCAAGGGAGCTGCTTAAGATGTAGGCTAATCCACCAAGGGCAGCAAACATAGAACATTCTACCAACCTTAAAGTCTTCTGATAAGCTTCTCCATTCATGGTCAAGTCTTCAGGAGAACCGGAGTTATCCTGTTTGTCGTCTTTTTGTATCCATAATGGAGCTCCGATTTCTGAAACCCTAACATTTCTGAGGTTTGAATTGGTTCTAGAGATACGAAATTGGGGATTAGAAGAATGGATTGAGGGTGATGAGACGTGACAGAGCTTGGATTTATGGTGTGTAGTAAGGGAGGAGGGATGGATATTCTGGGAAAGATGAGAAATTGGGGGTTGAAGACGATAACAACCATGAACTTTAAGGATGTTCATGGTTGCTGAAGGAAGCATGTTGTTTTCTGGCAATTCTCTTTTTGTTTATTGCAACAAAATGCTACAAACACGAAAAGGAGAAACTCAAAATCAAAGATTAATAACGTCCTCGTGTTTTATTGAAAAGATGGAACAGTCTTACCTATAGGATTTATGTGTTTTACAAGTCTACAATCGGAAAGGGATCAAGCACAGTAACTTCAGAAACACGAATAGGGAACATAAATTTCATGAAACAGAGGTCATGAATCGATCAAATTGAGTAAACTTACAGCAACATTTGATACAAAAACCATACACCAGACTAAATTGAGTGTGGAATTGATGGATAACGAAAAGTTTGAGTAGGTAATTACTTGCTCGCCTGCTCGAAACGATGAAGAACATCCACAACGTCTCAGCAGACTCAGTTTACTCCATGAAGTTCATTCGAGTTTCTTGAGTGAAGTCATGTCATTCTACTATCCTTACATTTATCGGGATATTATGGAAGATGTCCCCGAAAAAGTAAAACTTACAAATATGCCCCCTTTATAGAAAATAGTTATAGAAATGTCCCCTACAGTTATAAAAATGTTACCTCGTAATAAATTATATATTGTGTAGGGAAATTACAAAAATACCCTTGTAGTAAGATAAAATTACAGAAATAATCCTTGTGTAAAAATTTAGAAAATGGTCTATGTCTAGAAAATATTGCTGGCATTGTGCATTTGAAATAAAATTACTAAATCAGAAATGGTTGATATAATCTAATCTAATTTAATAAATGAAAATCTTTTTGCCACATGTTACATTTTTATTGATTTGACTAGATGTTATTTTGTGGTTATTTTCTATTAAAATTTTCTATATGACATCTTGTGGTTTTTTTCATTTTATTAAATTTCACATAATATTTAAATGTAATAATTACAATAAATGTAATAATAAATGCATATCAATTTTAATAATTGACTTTCCTTTTAATTTCAAAATTTCTAAATTAAAACTTCATTAGTTTTCTTTGTATCTAAATTAAAATAAAACACTTTAATTTTAATAATTTAATATTTTTTTCTAATTTTTCTTATAAATTTAAACTTTTTCAAATATTTAGAATTTTCATATATATATTTTTTAAATCCATATGATACATCAGTCTTACACCTAATACATATATAATAACAAAATTAGATATGGTCCAGTGTAATAAAAGTTACAAAAGGTATCCATGTATAATATAAATGGTTATTTTATGTTATATCAAAATTATAAAAGTACTCCCTTTGTCATAATGAAATTACGGAAATAATGCAAATGTAATAATGATATTACAACAATGATGGACAAAATTTCATATATACCCAAGTGATATTCTCGGTGTAATAACAAAATTAGATAATTAGATCCCTAACGATCTTTCATTTTTAATCATTTTGCTTTATATCAACATTGTGCATTACTTAATTCAATCGGACATATAAGATTAATAAAGTCGTTGCAACGCCTAGGTTATCATTATGGTTAATACCATAAAAACCATAAGTTTTACATCCCAATTCTAAATTAGCCCTAAATGGATTTTTTGTGTCTAATTAGCCATCATGTATGTGTTGACTTTTGCCTCAAACCCTGTTAGCCGGTTTCCCCGGTTTCAGCCGGTTACCCCTTTACAAATAAGGGTTTTACCGTTAGAAACCCATCTTCCACCTCCTACTTCTACATTCTCCGACTTCTTCTTCCACGCATCAGCTTCTTCATCGCTAGTTCATCTACAGGGTCTACAGGGTCAATGACTTCAGGATTTCAAAATGTTAATGTCAATTTCAGGAACAGAAACAACCCTATGGTTTTGTATCGTTGTGATGTTGAGGCTAGCCTCAATTTCGTGGACGGACAAGAATCCTGGAAGAAAATTTAGGGGATGCACCAACTACAAGGTATGTTCTTCACCCTTTGATCCAATATAAAGTTTTGTTATGGGACTAAGGGCAAATCTGTCATAAAAATGTGCAGGATCCTTCCAGGTATTGTAAGTTCTTCATGTGGTTGGACCCACCTTTGCCTAGTGAAGATTACAAAAACCTCATGTACCAAATCGTATAAACCAAACCCACATGCTTTCTACCGAGCTACAAGAACTCTTAGGTCAAACCTGTCGATCTACTCAACAATAAAATTGAAGAACCAAGCTTCTCACCCTGGAAAGCTCTGTTCTTATTCTTCAAATAGAAAGGCAAATTGCTCATAGTTCCATTAACTTCAGAGGCCCTGACAATATCCCCAGTAGAAACCTTTACTATCTGCCTCACATAAACGAATAGGCCGACCAACCACAAGGAACGAGGTACCCTTTAGGAATCGGACCTGAGATCTGAATATCACCAGTCGCGAGTATTGAAAAAAAAAGATGTCCGAGGACAACCCTCCAAATTCGATGCGGACGCTGCAAGTCCGTAGTGATACCCCTCGGATAGGACCAACCCGTTCGCAGTATTCATAGGATGTGCCATTCTTACTAGGATCAGTTCATCGTTGTCGTTGTAAGTGACTTGCTTATCTACCCTCGTAGTAAGAAGGATTACTAAGTTATTTGTTATGATTTCCTCACTTATACATTCCCCAGTTATATATAACGAATACCTGGTAGATAATAGCATGTGAGAATTCTAACTTAGTTTCTTTTCCTCGTTGGGATGTGAAACTGAAGTAGAATCACACATTTTACTATCCGCCCAGTATTGGTTATATCATAATGTGTATGAGCTAAGATTTCGTGTATAATAACTCATCTCTTAGTCAGAATCAAAATAATGTAGAGCCGACCTTAGTCATTCACAAACTCCTTGCCTGATTTTAAATTTCGGGACGAAATTCCCTCTAACGGGGGGATGATATGACAACCGTCAATTTTCAGTCAAGTCAAAGTCAACTAAAGTCAACAAGTCAAACCGGTCAACTCAATTTGCCATGAGTATTAGAGTTTACGTTATGTAATTTCTAAACAACTCTCAATTCTAATGAGAGATCGTAAATCGAAAAGTGCGTACATCTAGATCTCCTTAACCTAAAACAGTGGTACGTGGCGAGCCAAACCGATAAAACAATGTGCATACTCATCGGGAGTATGCAAGATCCTTAAACAAGGCTTAACGGGGTTTACGGACCCTGCATTGCAAAGCCGAACACTCAAAAAGGTCACCAATGAAACCTCTCTCAATCGTTTTCACTCTATCTCTTCTTATGTCAAATCTCTCCCAAATCTCTCTAAGTATGTGAAATCTCTCCCACATATCTCTTTGTATGTGAAATCTCTCCAAGTATGTCAAATCTCTCCCAAATCTCTCTAAGTATGTGAAATCTCTCCCACATATCTCTTTGTATGTGAAATCTCTCCAAGTATGTCAAATCTCTCCCAAATCTCTCTAAGTATGTGAAATCTCTCCCACATATCTCTTTGTATGTGAAATCTCTCCAAGTATGTCAAATCTCTCCCAAATCTCTCTAAGTATGTGAAATCTCTCCCACATATCTCTTTGTATGTGAAATCTCTCCAAGTATGTCAAATCTCTCCCAAATCTCTCTAAGTATGTGAAATCTCTCCCACATATCTCTTTGTATGTGAAATCTCTCCAAGTATGTCAAATCTCTCTGAGAACGAGGAATCTTTCTCAAATCTCTCTCGAAATCTCTCCCAACTTTCTATAATCACTCGGGGCATCCCGACCCTCGAATTTGGCGAAAAATAGCCCAAAATCGGAAGTCTACGCGAAAAACGGACTTAAGGAAACTAACCCTCCGAACCGAAAGTACTATTCATCAACCGAACCGAGAGTACTGTTCATCAACCGAACCGAGAGTACTGTTCATGAACCGAACCGAGATCACTGTTCATCCGAGCCGAATCGCGCATAGAAGGAAGGTCCGAACCGAGCCTCGCATAGAAGGAAGGTCCGAACCGAAGTTACTGTTCATTACTGTTCACAACAGTTCCTTCGGTTCTAGCTCCCCTTCGGACCGAACCTCCTAACGTCGCTTCTCGCCTTCGCTTCAAACTATTTCTCATCGGACCGAGCCTCCGCTTCGCGTCCCGCCTCCAGACTCAGCCTATCGCGTCCGAACCGTGCACCATCTGACCGAACTTCGGCCCAGAGACCGAGCCTCGGCCGAGATCCGAAGGGTCTCGCTGGGAAAGCTCGGATTTCACCCGTTTTTGCGTATTTTTGCGTTTTAAACCCATTTTTAATTATTTTAACATAGGATTTTCACCCAAAACTTTATTTTAAATTATAAGACCCCTAAATTAATGATTTAATCACATTTTAAGGATAAAATCTTATTTAAAAAGGAGTTGGTAAAGTACAAAAGAAGAGTGTTGACCTTACTTTAGTTTATGACGCAAGCAACCCCCACACCCACTCCATGACAACCCACACTCCTCCCCACCATACCTTGTACCTTTTACTCCCTTTCACAAGTAACCCCCACAATCTAAGAGCTGATCTTACAACATCTCTCCTCATTCTCTTCAAACACTCTCAAATTACACCAAGATTGAACTCCAACTTTTTCTCTCCAACTTCTCTCTCTAACTCACGATCTCAAGGCTGATCATCAAGTGTTCTTCCACTCTTGGTAAGTGTAATCCACCCTCCTTGTGATTCTTACACTTCATTCTACTCAAATCACCGATAGCTCATACAAACTCCATAACTATCATGCTAGATTCTCGAAAATCTTCAAGACATTTCTAAGTGTCCTTGAGTTAAGCACCTCCATTCTTCAACAATCATCTACTGAAAACACTTAAGGTGAGTTCATACCCCTACATTTTCATGTTTTCTCAAGTTTTTAGGGGGGGAATACAAGTTAAAACACCAAGAACATAACTAAATTCTTCTAACAGCTTTCATCAGAAAAGTTGGACTCCATTCACGGACTGTTTTGGACCTCTTAAACATTTTAGTTTTCAAAACTGTTTTAGGTGCATGTAGTTCCACTTCTTAGCTTTAAAATGACTACTTGCACACCTCCATACGATTTTTCTACAATTTATGGTGATTTTTACAAAACTGCCTATCATTTCAAACACCAATCCGGACCAGTCTGTGATTATGGACTTTTTCACCTAAGTTACAGGTCATTAAAAATCATGATAAAAATTATGAGTAAACTAGACACATTTTGGGAACTCCCAGAATTTACGGATTTAGTTTTCGACTTCGTATGATTTTTCTATGAATTTTCAAAAACAGGGTAGAAAGGCTGAAAATTTGTTAACAGCTTGTAATTTTTATAACACTTTGTATTATGTTGAGCAAAGTGTATAATGTCAAGTTCTAAATATTGAATGTGTTACCTTGTTAGTCTATCATCATACTGAAGTATAGGCATATATGATAAGATTATTCATTTATTTGGAACAAGTATATTAAACCATAATGAGCATAGTTTATGAATTTATAACATTAAAGTATTCATAGAAGAATTTTTACATATTACAAACGTTTTGGATAAACTATAATAGGTATAGTTTATGTATCATTTACTTCTCAAACTTATTTACCAAAGGTTTTCCGTGTAGTTCACGTAAATCTGTTAATGAATAAATTTGTGAGTCATTCCCTTCGGGTTACTTCCAAAGTAACAAAACCAAAAAGTCCTGTAAATTGTAACCAGAGTCTCTTGTAAGGAGAACGTGATAGTTGTGTATAGATCTATATTGGGTTTGACAAACCCACACCAGAGCTGCTCGCTACAGCTAGACCGGCAGGTCTGTGGTGACAAGTGTCATTTAACGGCGACGCCTGAAGAACGTCGCATTACGAGGCCACCCAAGTCAAGTATGGTTACGATAGCTCACATGTGGTATTAACAATCATAAGATTTACGGGTTCTAACCTTAAATTAGCGAGTTAGGTCTAATTAGCTCACTGAAATTACTTTAAGTATGGAAAAATACTTGTACGCTTTCATATCAAACAAAAAGGGTTTTATGTCGATTTAAAATCACATTTTATATCAACAATTACATACTATATTGTATACTTTTGGTCTTGGTATTTAGGACTACCTAACTTTTGTAAGGAAAATATTGGATTTTTCTTGGTATCATACATCTCTTTACAAAGATCGATTTTCAAACTCTTACTGTCAAAAGCTTATGAACTCACCAACCTTTGTGTTGACACTTTTCAAAACTACTTGTATTCTCAGGAATTCAGTGAAACAGGAAATCAACCACGTTTTGAGGATGGGACGATAAATCGTCGAACAGTTCACTTTGTATCATAATGTAATTGATTTGAATCATGTAAACATATACTTTGGTGAAACTTTTTCAATTATATTTATGATGGTTGTATTTACTTTGAGCACTATTATACTCGTTGTTGTGATACTTTACATGAAGTCCTCCACCCCCGGACGTTTCCGCCATCCTTGGTTTGGGGGTGTGACAATGTTGGTAACAGGGACTGGATTGCTGGTGAGATTATAGGAAGTTAGGAAGTTAAGTTTAGTCTTTTGTGAAGTTGTTGGTTAGGTGAAATTATATTAGATGCTTATTTTGGCATATTTGTAATGGCATCTGAAAACATTTTAATGGTTGTAATATGGATACCCTTGTAATACATAGTCCTACGGGACAATTAATATGAAAAGCATTAACCAGAAATTGACAATTTACTATCCATTACAAACTGACATAGAAATTTGAACTTACTACAAACCACAATCTTTATAAACATAATAGCCAAATACATACATGGAGGGTAACAATCAGAACCAAACTTCCAATTTTACAACAATGTTTACAAGCCAAAAGATGATTTACCAAAATGACAATGTTACTACAATTTACAGTCAAAAGATAACATGTTGTCAACAAATTGGAAGCTTATTACCAAAAGATGCTTTCACAAAAAAGGGCTATCAAAAGATTTATGCCCAATTAACCCCCCGCCCATAACAACATCAGTCCAATGTAAGTGCTTTCTCAGTTGTTGAACCACCTCCATCTGGATCATGCACTGCTTTTTTCAACTTAATCTTGATAATTCTTTCTGAGGGCTTCCTTTTTCTTACCAATGGATCTTGTGTTTCTTGACTGGTCTCTTCATTAACTATACTCTCAACGAACATCTCCTTCCTCTCTTTTGTCAACTGTGAATAAGAAATTAACATAAACATATTATCACATAATGTTCAAGAAAATTGTGTTAATAATTAAATTTATAACTACACACCTTATTAAAAAGCTTCAACAATTTCCCCATGATCATATCCAAATGCCTGCAAATCTTTAATAGTTTCAAAATCTTCATGGTCAAGCTTTTCATGGCAGGTAAGTACAACTTCATCAACACCTGCCACATTTTGACTTATACTACCATGCACAGCCCCTATTCTCACTACATATTTGATCTTACCTCCCTTCCTTGCCATCATCTTCATTCTCTTCAAAGGAGAAATTGACTGATCAACATCTATAATCTTACCTGCTTCTTTTGATGTGCCCTCAACATCTTTCATCTTTCCCTCACTTGCTTCTTTTGATGTGTGATCAACAACTTTATTTTGTCCCTCATTTACTTCTTTTGATGTGCCCTCAACAACTTTCTTCTTTCCCTTATCTACTTTCCTTGGTGTCTTTGCAATGTTCACAACTAAATTCCCTCTCCCATCTCCCTTTGGTCTACCATTTTTCCTTTTAGGGACAGGGTCACTTGGACCTTCTCCATTCTTACAAGACAACTTATTATGACCAAGTTCCCTACATTTCCCACACCTAACAATCCTGCTAACCATTTCCTTTTGAGGAAGGAACTTAGAATCCTGAAATTCTGAGGCATGTCTTCTTCTCTTTGTTTTTGGCCTTCCAGGCATTCTCCTAACAAGGGGTGGTAAGGGCTTCAAATATTCAGTATAGGGACACATATTACTTCCATTAACATGTAAGATGTTGTCCTTGTATGTCTCTATGAACTTGTCCTTATGGACCCAAAAGGAAATAAAATCAGTTGGATCTCTATGTGTGAAATTGATTGCAGCTTGAGCATGGACACATGGTAACCCTGATATCTCCCATAATCTGCATGAACAAGAATGAGCACACATAAAATCAGTTGGATCTCTATGAACTTATCCTTTAGAAAACAACCATCCAAACCTATCACACGTCTGCAACCCCTATTCCAACCATCCTTAAAAGCCTTTAAGCACACATAAAACCTTTTGAAATAGTTCATGCCACTCGCATTAGAATCTACTCCCACCTTACAAGTGCTCCATGGGTTAGACCTGAGGATTTCTGCAGCATAATCCCATACCTTTGCATAATGTTCTTCTAACTTACCTTCTATCATATCTCTTGCCTTTGTCCTACCCTGTGACATTGCCCCTTAGATACATTTATTGAAAACATCCTAAGTACATCTTCCTTCATCTCAGTTAATGTCATCTTTGGCTTCATAATAATATCCTTCAGGTAATGTTTGGCCAACCAGTTACAACTAACCAAAGTTCCAAAATTAAAATTTCTAGCACATAGATGTATGTCACATATAGATTTAATCTGAAATGTTCGTTCATTATACTTCCAAGCAGCGTAAACTCTAAAGGGACATGGGTCTTTTTTATATATTTCCCATACCTAGCAATCACTCTATGCCTATCACTCTTCATAAACCACAACTGATATCCATTAGCTACTGCATAATTAGTTAATGCAAACCTGAGTTGAGAAGGGTACTCGTAACACTCTCCCACTACAGGCTTCATTTGTTTCTAATGTATGTCTGGATCATGAACCCTGTACTCTACACCTACTTCACCGTCATTTTGATCATCAATATGATCATGTTCTGGATCCTTAACACCAACTTCCTGATCATTATCTCCCATTCCATCAAGAGTCCTCCTTAGCATATTTTCATCACATAATATGTCAAGAAATGGGTCATCAGACAGGTTTGAGGTTGGTTTAAAGGTCTCTGGTGCAAAATCCAGGAAAGAGAAATCTATGAGATCATCATCAGAGTCCTCGTCCCTTACATAAACCTTTTCAGGCCCTTTCACCTTTTTAGTTCCAGATGATGAAGCCATCTGTTCAAAATGAAAAATTATACTTGTAAGTGACACTATGGAACTCGATTATGTAAGATAAGAACACACATACACATCAATTTCTTATTGGCACCCCACGTACCTTTCTACTTCATGATTAGTGATTTTCAACTTCAAAATAGAAGCTTTTTTGCATGCAACAATGGTGTAAAAAACCCTTTTCAAACCCTTCTTCTTCCTAAGACCAACTACATGAAACTTTTTTTGATGCAAGACGTTTCTGTGAAAGGTGATATTTGGTGGTGTACGAACGATCGAGTAGTATAGGAGAGTGGTGACCGGCTGCGTACCTTGACGTGTTGTTAACCGGCTGATAAAACGATTTTGAAACAGGGGTCACAATTATTTAGGCTAATTAGACAAAAAAAATCCATTTATGGCTAATTTAGAAATGGGGCGTAAAACTTATGGCTTTTATGGTATTAACCCTTATCATTACCAGTTTTATTAATTTTTGTTCCAAATGCAGTATAATTTTTTTTAGAGAAAATTACATGAATAATTCAAGTGGCATTGTTTGATAGTCCTTAATTTTTAATTTTTACTCGCATTGTCCTTTTGTTATTTTATTTTATTTTTCCTATGATTTTCGTCCGAAAACAGTACCCTTTATGACTGTTATTTTCTATTTAGGAATTTTTTTTGTTTTTGTATTTAGTTTTATGTTTATTCTTTGTTTTTGGAATCCACCTTTTTACCACACCCACCTACTTTCCTCCCTCCATGGTTTTAGATCCAATGAGCACCACCAATCATCTCTAGATCATTGTTGGCAACTACCATTTGTCACCTCATGTTCACATTTGGCAACCACCAATAGTCACCTTTCCCAACCATCACTAGTCAAATAAATATCAAAACATGTGACTTGTTTCTTTTCAAATGTTGGGTGACCAAGACATGAGTAAACGTTCATTGACCAAATCATGATTAAACTGCTAACGAAGTTTGTGATAGAAGAGATGGCCAGAATGGGTCGCCGACCATATGAATCTATTGAACCAGACCAAGTTGTCGCCAAGGTCGCATCGGTTAAGGACGTATCCATAATTAGACCCTCGATTGTTGGTTCACTTTTTGATTTATACTCTTTTATAACACAACCCCTAAATCGATAAACAAAAACAATTAGCTATATGTGAATTACATTAATTTTGGGGAAGAATTTTGAGATTTTAAGGAATGAATCCATGAAGATTTGATTTTTTAGTAACTTACCAGCAATAGTGGCTATATCACATCCTTAAATCAGGGTACCAACAATGAAAGAAACAACCACTAGCACTGTAGCACCTGGTTTTTCGTAACACGTATTATTTCATGAGAGGTAAATTATATGAGATGAATAGATGAAATAAAGCATAGAGTTAGGTTAAATTAAGAAATATTATTTAGCAAAATATAATTGAGGAGAGTTGTAGATCTTGTTGAGACGATTTTGTGGATATAAAGATCATCGAAAACGAAGTTCATATGAAAAAGTGATGGTTTGTTTGAAGTTGAGACAAAAGTATGTTGCTATTTTGAGAAAGTCAATGGAAGTCAAATTCAAAATGGTCAAATTATGGCTACTGCGGCGCGACATGATGTTCACCACACTGCGGTAATGAGCGAGTCACCGAGACACGTGGTAGAAGATAGTAACATGTGGTGAAACTAGGCAATGCACTGTGACCGCCGTGTGACATGTTCGGATTATATATATATATATATATATATATATATATATATGTGTGTGTGTGTGTGTGTATGTGTGTGTAACGCCCGTAGATCAGGGCTAGTCAATTTAGAGACGATAGACGTCAAAAATGAATTTTTGATGAAAGATTATTTAGAATGAATAATCTTAACTAAGTTTTAGTATATGTTACAAGGATTCCGTACATATAAAGAACGCCGAAATCCGAGTTATAACGAAGAAGTTATGACCTGTCGAAGTTTCGCGACAGAACCGGCACGACACAGCGCGACGTAAAAAGTGAATTTACGTTAGAGTGATATTTAGCCTTAGAAATCTAAATGAAAGTCGTATAATACGTTAAACCATGAGCGTGCATAAAAAGAACGCCCAAATCTGACTTCGTATGAGGAAGTTATGATTTTTTGAAGTTTCGACTTAGCGGTATGCAGCCCGAATGCTCGATTTGAGACCGAGCGGTTTTTAGCCGAAACAATCTAAATGAGAATTTAAGATCTCATTAATTTTAGTAAAACGATAAAAAGATAGGCGAAAACGGACGTCGGATGAAGAAGTTATGATTTTATAACGGAGTTTTCCTGTCCCGGCTTACTAAAAATAAATAATAAAAATAAAGTCAAAATTAGCCGACGGAGTCTAAACGAAAATTATAGAGAGTAGTCTCACCTACGCGGGGATATAAAGAACGTCGAAAATGGAGTTCGTATGAGGAAGATATGAATTTTTGAAGTTTATTAAATATTTTCGATATTTAATTTAAATATATATTGGCCGATATTATCCATGGGGGGAGTCAGCGACCTTATCGTCGTTACGCCCCACGTAACTAGGATTTACGCCCTACGTAAATCGACCTTCCATCCCCTATAAAAGGGTGTCGAGGGCAGCCGGGTAGTTTGCTCATTTCTTCCCATTTTCTCGCGTTTTTGCATCGTTTTTCGTGCAAGAATTATCACGAAGTCCCGGTATCATTCCCTAGCGCCGAAGCAAGTCCCGAGGCCCCGAAGATCCCGAGAAGTGAAATTCCCGAGCCGAAGCTCTGCCCGCGAGGAGTCCGGTTTTTGTGAAGATCTTCCAGATCTGTCGAAGAATACTACTTCTACAAGTCGTAGTGCTGTCCGATCATCTTCTGATCAAGTGAGTGTGTAGTTACTTTCTTCTAACACATAAATATTAAGTATTTTCTATAAAATACGTGCTATGTGTATAATATAAAGTTGTTTATATGTGTGGGTGTATAGTCCCTTTCATAAACACGGGTATAATACAAGTATTGTTTGAATGTATTAAGTATATGTTTGAGTGAGTGTGTAGTTACTTTCGTCTAACATATAAATATTAAGTATTTTCTATAAAATACGTGCTATGTGTATAATATAAAGTTGTTTATATGTGTGGGTGTATAGTCCCTTTGATAAACACGGGTATAATACAAGTATTGTTTGAATGTATTAAGTATATGTTTGGGAGAGTGTGTTGTTACTTTCTTCTAACACATAAATATGAAGTATTTGTTATAAAATACGTGCTATGTGTTTATATATTGTTGTTTATTTGAGATGAGTATGGAATGAATGTTTTATATAGTTTTTAAATGAGTTAAACTGTATATGTATTTTATATCTACAAATATGTTGGGTAGAACATGGGTAGATGAGATAGTTGGTATGTGATAAAATGATGAGGTATGAAAGATGATTAAGAATGATATTGGTAGATGCACCAATTAAAGAATGTCATAAAACTAGCAGATGCGCTTGAGAATAATATCGGTAGATGCACCAAGTAGTGAATGTCGTGATCTTGGCAGATGCGCCAAATAGAGATTGTCATAATAATAGCAAATGCGCTTATAGGGTAATCTTGGCAGATGCGCTTATAAGATAATGTCGGCAGATGCGCCTAAAAGAGAATGTCATAAACCTGGCAGTCGCGCCTCATAGTGTATGACGTAATCCTGGCAGAGGCGCTTAAAGGATGATGTTGGTAGATGCGCCTTATGTAGCAATAGATTTTGTGCTAATTCCTTAGGTCAATCCTAGGAATGGATGAATGACGGGTAGTTGAATTCTTAGGGTAAAATCCTAAGAAATAAAGAAGATAATGGGGATGGGTAATTGGGTTGATTGTTTGATGGTTGAATATAATAATTATATTATTGTGGGTTGAAAACCCTATATGCTCACCAGGCTCCCAAGCCTGACCCACTCAGTTTTCTTTGTATCACAGGTATCGATACGAAGATATATTTCACGGAGAGATTAAAGGAGATGTAAAATCTTTAGTGTAAATAATGTAAGTTCTGTTTATGCTTATGTGTCTGTATCGGAACATGACATCCCGAGATTTTGTTATATAATAAAAATACATTTCTTTACAGAAATGCTTTGATAAATCTTTATCATATTTTGGGAACAAATTCCGCAACTGTTTTCTTTAAAAGATTACTCTGATTTTAAAAACCAAGCATAAACAAATCGGTCTTTTCTGGCCGAGAAATTGGGGATGTCACAGTGTGTGTGTGCGTGTGTGTGTGTTAGGGGCCAGGATCCTTAACCCTATCTAGGATCCCGAATCTGGAAGGAATCTCAGGATCCCGAAACATATACCAGGATCCTGATCATTATTCCTTAACAAAATTAACAACTATATTTCTTGTTTATTCTTCATTTATATAAAATGAATCAACTAAAGGCTCCTTATATTCGAAGAATCATCTCAACCAGACTTAAGACCAGGACATACCAAGGCAAAGCAATTTGTGAATACCTATTCAAGAGGATCCCATAATATCAGACTTTTAGTTATCCAAATTAGAGTATAAATACACATGTATAATTCACACTACCTACAACTAGAGATATTGAAACACTCGTACCTGTATTATTGTCATCATTTCTATAATTTACATTATAATTAATAAAATCAAACAAGGGAGGTGATCATTATCACATCCCAAGGTTTTATGTCGGAGATCCTATCAAGGAAATGACTTTCCTTGTAAACCACTCATGTCGTTCTAATCTCAATTTGATTTTCATAATATCTACAACACCACAACCTCTCATACAATTTGGTTGATTGTCATTTGTTTTTGTTTCTTTTCCAAAACAATTTGGCATCCACCGTGGGGTTGTGGTGTTCATTAGCCTCGAAAATAATGTCTACACAACCAACCCCACCTTCTTCCTCTATTCTTCCTATTTCTTCGAAAAGTCTTCCACCACCTCCGAGAGGACCCCCTAGTCAAAGGAAAACTTACGATGCATCGAAGAAGAGCACTGCTCCAATTATTAATGTTTTGGTCAAAAATTACACAAGTACTAATCAACCAAATTGAATGAGAGGCTGTGATGTTCAGATTGTGTAATAGCAAGTAGTAAAAGAAAAGTGACACGATGGTTTACAAGGAAAGCCCTTGATCCTTGCTAGGATCTTCGACATAGAACCTTGGGAGATGATAATGATCACCTACCTTGATGATTTTATTGATATAAAGTAAAGATTACAATGAGTTCTTAGTAAGAATGAGTTTAGAATTTCATTGAGTAATCTTGAGCTAAAGAACCGTGTGTCGTGTGCAGATTACAAGTGTCAATTTCTAGTCTAATTTAGCCAACAAGATGTCCGATATTCTCGGGATCCTCTATGACCACCTTTACAAACGTTATTTAACCAAGTATTCCGGGTCTTTAGCATAGTTGAGATGATTCTTCATTGAGAATTGGTCTTCCCTTGACTACTTCTGCACACGTGTTAGTTGTAGACAAAATATGACCGTTATAAATATTGATAAAAATAATAACAGTAATTAACCGGGATCCTGATGTTATTGAGGATAAAATTGCCTCCAAGTTATTCCTGAAAATATAGGGGTTACTTCCGTAAATATTAAAGGAATAACTTAAAGTAAATAGGTAAAAGAAGAGGGGATAGTAATTTTCAATTTTAACCCATAACAGCTAGGTGATTTAAATTCCAGCGGATAGTTTACTAGTCGTTAGCAGTCAAATCATATTAACCAGCTCAGTATAAATATGAGGGATCATCTGCATGTTCTCCTATCCGTTCTTCTTTGCTTTTCTTATGCCGTCTTGCGATTTAGAAGGTAATTTTTCCTCTAGACTTTTACTCTACAATGGGTCGAAAAATGGCGGTGTCTCATAAAAGCATTTGGCCCTCCCTGACGATGATTTCGTTGATCAGGGGATCCTCTCTTATGAGGAGTCCTGCTCTTTTGGTGATAACGATATTGAGTCTCTAAGACTCGCTGGAGCCTTTCCTTCCAGAGTCGTTTTCAGACCCTTTGATCCCCTTATTCAGCCATACTTTGTCTCTCCCACTTAGGTGTGCTTTCCTGAGTACCCCTTCTCTTTGGGTTTGAGGTATCCTTTCATGGGAATAATCTCTGAATTCTTTAAGTTGATCGGGATTTTGATGGGTTTTGAGCATTCTAACACTCCTATGGTGTACATGCAACCTTAGAAATCTTGGATTTATGTTTTCTCTATTATACATGCATATTTTTTTTTTCCAAGGATTCATCCTAACTAGCATATGAGTGGGGTATATGTAATATAAAAACTAGTAGAATGACATATCTTTCTTGTAGATTGGATTCCTTAAGACCTTGTGAGCCTAGCACCCCAAATGTGATGCCTCAAATGATTCACACAACACCACCAACACTTGGAATAACTTGAGAGAAGATTGATATGCACCAATATCGGCTAGCCCTCACTAGAATCACTTAAGTGCCGATTTTACAAGGATGAGGCTTCTTTATATAGTGTGCATATTAGGGTTACACCATGTAACTCATGCCTTTCCATATTCTTCATGATCCATGGGTTTTAACCTCCATGGAGTATCCATGGGTAACCACATAGGTTTAGCCCATCATGAAGAACTATGGATCATAAGCCCACTACATAAGAATGAATGATTTACCAAATCAGTCCCCATTTATTTAATTAGTCTCTTTTAATCACAAAATTAATTCCAAACTAATTCTTGATCAATACTAATTAAATAATTCATATTAATATATTAGAACTTATAATATATTAATAAACCATAAATATCTTCTTCTCACAAAAGTCTATCCAAATGTTCTGATTCCATGCAACCCAAATGGACCATGTAAAATCGGGTCAAGTATATAGCAAATATAGGTATGGAATTTGACACCTTATCCAACAGTCTCCTACTTGGATAAGTCTAATAACTATAGTTGCAAGTAGGACTTCAGGACCCGACTAGTAATCGTAGCTCCTTCAAGGTCTCGCGAAACTAAGTTGTGCCATTTTAGATAAGTGATCATATAATACTCTGTTCTAGATATCAGTCGGACAAATACATGGAACAATGTTGTACTTATTGTCCAACAGTTTGTTTCCCGATTTCCGATTTGTTCGACATAGAACTTAATCGAACACATCAATTTAGTTCTGACCAGGCCTGACACATGACTCAAAACAAAATCATCAAGGGGCCCAAGATATCGCTTTTAATCCTCCAAGGACTAAAAGGAACAAATAAACTTCGACTCATATGCTTGTACTAACTAATCATCAAATTGTACACAACAACATGTTTTATAACATCAAGTTACTGATGTGTTTTCGTACTATCAATGTATAACCAACTCATAGTCAATAACTCATATCTCTTGGTTTGAAGACTTATATATTACCGTCTCACGATCACTCGAGATAAATTCCATGAAATGATACAAGTGAGTGTGGGTTGAATCCAATACTCAGAACTTATGAGCACTCATGAATGTTGCAGCAACAATTGCTATGTCTAATACAATTCAGACAAATCTACAAACCCAATTCATGATAGTCTTATTTCAATACCTACTTCCAAAGTATGATCGACTGTGGATAGTTTGAGTAATATGATATACCATAACATAATTATTCTGGAAATCAACACATGCAAAATGAAACAATAGTAAATGATTGACACAAGACAGTACCATACTAGTAAATAAAAACACCTTTTATTTAAACATCAAATGTCAATTACATTTCAACTATTACAAGTTTTGAAAAACTATCTAATTACTAAAACTAATATCATCCTTTAGCCCAATGTGCCTCGCATGCTGTAAATGCTTAACCCTACATAGTCCTTTCGTGAGGGGATCTGTTGGGTTCTCATCCGATGATACCCTCTTTTCCATGAGGATTCCTTCTTCTATTCGATGTCTAATAAAGTGGTATTTTCTATCGATATGCCTGGATCTGCCGTGATCCCTTGGTTCCTCGGGTAAGGCAACTGCACTCTCGTTATCACATAAAATCTCCATAGGCTCCTTTATAGTTGGTACAACTCCAATGTATCCAATGAAGTTATTTAGCCATATTGCCTCCTTCGTCATCTCGCTTGCTGCTATATACTCTGATTCGCACGTTGAATCAGCTACTGTCTCCTACTTGGAACTTTTCTAAGTAATTGCTCTTCCATTTAGGGTAAAGATCCAGCCAGACTGAGAGCGGAAATTATCCCTATTAGTTTGAAAGTTGGCATCACTATACCCTACCACTCTCAATTCATCACTCCCACCAAGGGTAAGGACCCAGTCCCTAACCTCCGCAAGGTACTTGAGAATATTCTTCACGACAGTCCAGTGAGATTTTCCTGGATTCCCTTGATATATGCAGACCATGCTCAAAGCAAAGACCACATCAGGGCGAGTATAAGTCATAGCATACATGATTGAGCCTACAACGGAAGCATATGGTACTCAACTCATCTCAGCTATCTCAGCCTCTGTACTCGGGCTCTGAGTCTTACTCAGTTTGGCGTTACTCTGGATCGGTAAGTCACCTTTCTTAGAATCCTGCATGTTGAATCTTTTCAGCACCTTATCCAAGTAGGTACTTTGACTAAGTCCAATTAATCTCTTACTCCTGTCTCTCAATATCCTTATCCCTAGGATATAGGCAGCTTCTCCAAGGTCCTTCATAGCAAAACACTTCCCAAGCCAGGACTTAACCTCCTACAAGGTTGGGATGTCATTTCTTATGAGTAGTATGTCATCCACATACAATACCAAAAAGCTAACTATACTCCCACTAGCCTTAACATATACACAAGACTCATCATCACTCCTTGAAAAGCCAAACTCTTTGACTTTCTCATCAAAACAAAGATTCCATCCGCGAGATGCTTGTTTCAAACCATAGATGGATTTCTCAAGCTTAGACACTCTATTATGGTACTTTGCATCAACAAAACCCTCTGGCTGACTCATGTAAACATCGTCAGCCAGCTTTCCATTAAGGAAAGCGCTTTTGACATCCATTTGCCATATTTCATAATCATGAAATGCAGCTATGGCTAATAGACTTAATCTTCGCTACTGGTGAGAAGGTTTCATCATAATCAACTCCTGGAGTTTGAGTAAAGCCCTTCGCAACCAGTCGCGCCTTATAAGTGTGTACCTTCCCATCCATACCGGTCTTCTTCTTTAAGATCCATTTGCATCCGACTGTCTTACGACCCTGTACATTGTCAACCAAGTTCCAAACTTGATTGTCATACATAGACTGAATCTTGCTGTCCATAGACTCTTTCCATTTGGCAGACTCAGGGCCTGCCATGGCTTCCTTAAAGTTGTGAGGTTCCTACAAATTTATCAGTGTATTATCACTGATAAATTCATCACCTTCTGTAGTAATATGGAAACCATAATAAAAATCAGACGTGCTCCTAACTCTTGTGGAATGCCTTAGAGGTACAGACTCATCAATCGGCTCAACAAGAGTTTCCTCCTTAGGTTGATTGCTAGTGTTTGAGGTTCCTTCACCACTTGACTATTGGAGTTCTTCAAGGTCAATTTGCCTCCCACTGTTTCCTTGGATTATGAACTCTCTCTCACGAAAGACTCCTTACCTCGTCACAAAGACAACATTGTCACTCGGTATGTAGAAGAGATATAGTCTTCGAGGTTCGAGGTTCGAGCTTGTCGTGAGCCTCACGCCTCACGAAAGCCTCGCAACCCCAAATCTTGATATAGTCTAAAGTGGGAACTTTCCCAGTCTACATCTCGTGAGGTGTTTTGGAAACCTTTTTGGTAGGGACTAGATTAAGGATATGGGGGAGTCTCTAAGGCATACCCCCATTATGAGATTGGTAACGAAGCTCGACTCGTCATGGAACAAACCATGTACAACAAGGTCCGATTACGCCTCTCAGCCACACCATTCAGCTGTGGTTTCCTAGGAGGTTTCAATTGTGACACAATTCCACATTCCTTAAGATAGTCAAGGAACTTGATACTAAGATACTCACCACCCCGATCGGATCGGAGCATCTTTATCGTCCTGCCCAACTGATTCTCTACTTCTTGTTTAAACTCTTTGAATTTCTCAAAGGTTTCTGACTTATGCTTGATTAAGTAGACATAACCATATCTACTGTAATCATTAGTGTAAGTCACATAGAAGCGGTTAGCATCCCTTGTGGTGGTTTTGAAGGTCCCACACACATTGGTGTGTATGAGATCCAACAAAACCTCACCCCTAGCACAAGTACCAGTGAAGGGTGACTTAGTCATTTTTCCAAGTAAACAAGATTCGCAACCATCATCAGACTTGAAGTCAAATGACTCCAAAACTCCATCCTTTTGGAGTTAGCATATGCGCTTCTTGTTGACATGTCCAAGATGACAATGCCACAAGGATGCCTTATCCAAACTAGTGGAAGAATCAATATGCAATACATTATTTCCTATGTTGTCTACAACCGGCACAGTTTCATGTACACCATCACAAGGTAATGCTTTAAAATAAAAAACACCGTTATAAAAAGCATTAATACCACCACATTCATTATCAAATGAAAAAGTAAATCCTTGTTTGTACAAACCATAAAAAGAAATATTATTTCTCTCCATTTCATATGAGTAACAACATTTATTCAAATCTAATATTAACCCACTACTAAGCAATAAAGAATAAACTCCAATCTTGGTGATAGGTGAAGCTTTCCTATTCCCCATGATCAAGTTTATCTTCCCGTACTCCACATCCTCACTTCTCTTTAGGCCCTGCAAATCAGAACAAATGTGAATTCCACACCCTGTATCAAGGACCTAAGAATTAGTATGTGGTGAGTTATTAGACAATATAGTGTAAATGCCTGCATGGGTGCGTTTTACTTTCCTATCCTTAACATCCTGCAAGAACTTGGGGCAACTTCGCTTCCAGTGCCCCTTTTCCTGACAATAGAAGCATTGTGTATCCTTCGGGTTGGAAGAGGGAGTGGCAGAACCACCCTTGGTTCCACTCGAAGAGGAGCTATCAAGAGACTTCCCCTTGGTACCCTTCGAAGGGGACTTCCTCTTTTTCCCTTTCCCTTGCCCGATTTCCAGAACAGGGGCGACGGTAGAAGTGGTAACAACATTCTTACCTTTAAGACTACTTTCAACAATCCTTAAAAGTCCTTGAAGTTTGCTAAGTGTGACTTCCTCCTTGTTCATATGATAAGTCATGCGGAACTGATCATAACAAGGTGGTAAGGAGTGTAGAATAATATCTATTGCTAACTCCTCATCAAAGTTCGCATTTAACTTTAGCAAATGGTCCACAAATCTTTGCATTTTCTACAAGTGACCCATGATAGACTCTCCATCCTTCATTTTTGTTGTTATCATGGAGGCGATGATTTCATACCTTTCTTGACGAGCACTCTGATGGTATCTTTCCATCAGGTCCTGGTGCATCTCATAAGGGTAGAAATCTTCATAGGATTTATGGAGTTCTACTTTCATGGTAGCCAACATGATACAAGATACCTTAGTGGCATCCTTCTCATGGCTAGTGTTCTCAACAATCTCCTCGGGAGTAGCAGAAGACTGATCGATAACCTTAAGCTCCTTGTCAAGGACATATTCCTTGTCCTCATAACGAGTGACCATCCTTATGTTCCTAATCCAATCATTGAAATTAGTTCCATCAAAGATGACTCTCCCACAAAGGTTTATGAGAGAGAAGGAGCCAGTAGGGTTTGAGCCAGAAGCATTGTTGGAAGACATCTGAAAAGGAAGAAAGACAAGTTTAGATTAGATAAAGAGTCCTTAATGAGACACCCAAATGAAATATTAAGGCTAGGACCCAACACAATATTTTATAACTTGGAAGAGGGATGTCGGAATCCAAGCTACAAAATATTTGAAGGTAGGTAAATGACGATTTACCAATTTCCAGCATGAAAAACGAAATAGATTATTAGGTTTTAATTGGATTGAAACTCCTATTTCTTTTGAGATTCATTGAACAATTCAATGGCATGTTTAAATCTCGATTATGCCCTTCAAGTTTGTGGCAGGGATACCGAGCATCACAAACAAGGTGTGAATAACCATGCAAATTAACTTGGTACTCTTAATTTAATCACCTAACTGATGTGCCGATTAACCACACACACTCCATAGATCTATGATAAACCTTAATCCACATTATCCACCCTTGTTAAGTCCAAGTTAGTGTGTCGGTTAACTACACACGCTCCACTAACGACTTTAGCAAGGTGCAAAGTGTAATCTCATGGGTTAGCATCAATTTCAAAATTTCTTAAAGTAAATAAGATTAGGAATTTATAAAAGGTTTAGTTACTTTATGTTTATCATTATACTTTTAATGAGAATTATAGTCTTTGTCCTACCCATTCAGCTAACGAACCTCCACCGGCCAAGGAAGCGGTGGGTGAGAGTAGACACCCATTAAGTTGCCATTTTATAGGCAACAACCTTATACCCTCATTATAGACCGGCTTCGTGAATAAGGCCTACTAACGGTAAGACTGACTTGATCTTATACATATATATATATATATATATATATATATATATATATAATTATTAGACCTTTAATAATATAATAGTATAAGGATAGAGTTTTAAACTTTTAAAACTCTAGGGTTTGGAATTAAAGTTTTCTAAAGTGACTTTACAAATTCCAAAACTTGAGTGCAAGTTTTGAAACTATTCAAAACCTTTCATTTCTATAACTTATGAGTTTTAATGATTTTAATGGAAAAACTCTTGGAATTCCATAACTTGAGGACAAGTTATGGTGTCCATTAAAAAGCATTTAGATTAACAATTAAACTAACAAGCATGTCAAATAATTTCTATGATCTATCAAAACTCATAAGCATGCATAATTTATATCAACAATTTTCAAGAATCATATGAACTTAATATAAAATTTGAAACTTTTATAATTATCTTTGAAATTGGATTAGCACAATCATTACCACATCAAAAACAGGTTTAACAATATAAAAAACAATTTAAGGTAATGATCCTAGTCCAAATCCAACAATAAAACTCGAAATTCTGCCCTCAGGGCCTCCTACTCGTCGAGTGCTAGAACCTACTCGTCGAGTAGGATGAATTTTCTCATGGAATCGTCGAGTCCCCCCATGGACTCGACGAGTTCACTGAAAAATTGGTAGAAAAATTGATTTTTTAAGCAATTTGCATCAAGTATAATGAAAACAAGCCTAGGCTCTGATATAACTGATGAGTTTTGAGCATTCTAACATTCCTATGGTGTACATGCAACCCTAGAAATCTTGGATCTATGTTTTCTCTATTATACATGCAAAATTTCATTTTTCCAAGGATTCATCCTAACTAGCATATGATTGGGGTATATGTAATATAAAAACTAGTAGAATGGCATACCTTTTTAGTAGATTGGATTCCTTAAGACCTTGTGAGCCTAGCATCCCAAATGTGATGCCTCAAATGCTTCACACAACACCACTAACACTTGGAATAACTTGAGAGAAGATTGATATGCACCAAAATCGACTAGCCCTCACTAAAATCACTTAAGTGCCGATTTTACAAGGATGAGGCTTCTTTATATAGTGTGCATATTAGGGTTACACCATGTAACTCATGCCTTTCCATATACTTCATGATCCATGGGTTTTAACCTCCATGGAGTATCCATGGGTAACCACATAGGTTTAGCCCATCATGAAGAACTATGGATCATAAGCCCACTACATAAGAATGGATGATTTACCAAATCAATCCCCATTTATTTAATTAGTCTCTTTTGATCACAAAATTAATTCCAAACTAATTCTTGATCAATACTAATTAAATAATTCATATTAATATATTAGACTTATAATATATTAATAAACCATAAATATCTTCTTCTCACAAAAGTCTATCCAAATGTTCCGATGCCATGCAACCCAAATGGACCATGCCAAATCGGGTCAAGTACCTACCAAATATAGTTATGGACTTTGACACCTTATCCAACAAATTTTGTATATCCAGGCCAAGCCTTTTATTTGGAGGATCCTTTATTAGATCGATTAGATAAATCAGTCGAAAGGCATGGATATAGGCTTCTCTGAGTTGGCTTGTGTATACAATCTTACAACCTTTCGAAAACTCCCGATTCCTCCTTAAGGTCAAAACCTACAAGTCTCCTTTAATCCTAAAAACCAAGCATAATGATGGGGCTTGGAAAGGAAGATACTTCTTTGTGAGACGTGACTCTATTCCCGACGGGGATGTCTTGCCCTTGTATTGGGTTAAGAAGGATAGAATTTCAATATTTTCCTTTGGGATCCTGAAATATTATGCTTATTTTGTTTTTTCTCATACAAGTTTCAAGTTTGGAGAGCTTGTTTTCACTTCTAAAGATTGAGAGGATAAGATTGCCAGCTTTCTCTCCCCCCGGAGGCAGATAGATCTCTTAAACTTGACCAATCCAGTCTCTAATAAGGATCTTCCACCACAGCTTCTATGGCTACAGGTACGTATCTTTTTAATTTCTGACTTCAAGTAGTTGCCTTAAGATCCTTGATCTTATTAGGATCCTTATGTTCTGTGCAGGTTCCATGACTGTTTGCTCCAGTGATCGTTTCGCTTTAGCTGACCTCGAGCATGATATGACTAGTGGCCTGATCAGAATCAAGCAGGAAAAGTCTTCTGCTCCGGTTTCTCCAAAGAAATCCCAGCTCGACCTGGTTGTAAGGACTCCAGGATCCCGAAAGAGAAAGACTTCCGGGGCAACATATTTCAGTCTAAAGGGCCTTAATATTGAGGATGCTCTTGGGAAGTTGTCCTCTTTTTCCCAGGCTGTAAGTTTCCTGCATGAAAGAATTTATTTTTCATAGATGTTTTCTTCCTTTGCTGATCTCTGTGTTTCTTCCAGGTCTCCACTCATATTTCTCAACGCACGAACGATCTTAGGATCCGGGCTGAGAAAGTCGAGTACACTCTAAAGGAGCAAGAGAAAATTTGGAAGGCCACCAACGAAGATCTTTTCTAGCGGGTAGAGCTATTGAGCAAGAAGAAGGCTAAGAAATAAGAGGAGCACCTTGCAGACCTTGAGGAGGTGATAGCGGATGCAAAGGCGAGCGCTGTTTTGGTTATCCTGGAGGCCAAGATCAAGATGTCTGAGGATCTTGAACATTCAGGATCTTGAGACGTGATAAGATGGCGTGAGGCATTAGCTAAGCTAAACAACAAGCCTGCCACCGTCGCTGAAGATTATGTAGTGTGGCCAGGGGGAGGAAGAAAAGAAGAAGAAGGAGAAGGCCGATGATGACCAGGTTAAGGTCTAGGCCTTTTAGGTGATTAGGGTAGTATAATCTTTTGATGTTAATGCGTGGCTTTTGTAAGGCTATAGGCCTCTTTGTTTTTGAATATAATGGTCGGTTTTCTTTTCGTCTTTCTCTGTTTCCTACATAACACAATACTAAGGTCTTTGCATGTTTAAGATCCTAAAAAACAAAAAGGATCAATAATGATTAGTCAAACAATAACCGGCTTTGTTAAACAATCTAAAAGTTTCTTTTACAAGTTTGTTGATTAACTTGCAACTCATAAAAGTTTCTAATACACTTTTGGAACTTTTGTGAAAATAGCGAATGACTCTGAAAGTTCATATGTTAGCGATTAATTCAGGACCCTGGAAAGTTCAGGATTCTTGATTTTAATACTTCAAAATTAAGGAAAGATAGAACCTGATTGTCTTCGGGTTTCTCCTTAAGTCTTTGAGAGTTTACTGAGGGTAAATTCCAAATTAGGAGAGAGTTTTGGTTCAACGTTAGGAACGAGGTCCCTTACCAACAAAGGTTTATGAGGATCCTTAAGGGTAAGGATCCCTACCGTCAGAGATCCTAAAGATTTTGGATCTTGTAAGGGAAATTTATCCTTAGGATAACCTATTTAGATTATAGACTTAGAAAAAATAGATAACATGTTAATGTTATATTCTAGGGAGGATCCCCACTTATGATATAATTCATTGGGTAGGTAACACAAAAATGTTACAATCTGACCGTATTTTCCGGGGAACATTCCCAACATGTTTCAACATGAAGATGTTATAGGTCTTGTGTAATTCCTGGGGCGAAATCCCAATCTTTGATAACATGAAAATGTTATAAAACTTAAGTAGTTACTAGGGAAAAATCCTGATAAAATGAAAATGTTATATTCCTGGAGTAATCACTAGGGTAGGATCCCAATTTCTAGATAACATGAAAAATGTTATAAAACGTATGGATCTTAACTTGTGTTCAAAGATAAGAGGGTTTCCAAGAAACTGAATCGTGAAATGATCCCCTTGCCCATATCCCACAGTTAGATATCATGCGTCCATGTGAAGTGTATAAACCTTAGTTCATGTGAAAGAGGTAATTAGTTGTATAAACCTTAGAGGGGATTAAGTACCCTTAGTCGTGGGAGAGATGATCAATCTATAACTTGTGTACATGGTATTATATTGTTAAATATAATGGAGTTTACCAAGTATCAGGATCTTTATGTGTCAAGATCCTTGTGCTTCAGGGTGTTCAAACTTTAAGGATCCAAACGTTCTGGGATCTTCTCTTGTAAGCACCCTGAAGTTTCAGGATCTCCACTCTTAAGGATCCTCAACCGCATATTGTTCAGCATAGCAAACGTTAGCTAAGGGTGGACGTTAGTCTAGCTAACGCCCCTCCGATGCTTAATTTAGTAATGTATCCGAGGAGAAAATTAGTAATAATAAAAGTTTTTAAGGCAAAGGACATGTGTACCTTGGTTTTGTTGTGGATCATTTAATCCTACTTACATGTAGTATGCTTTAAGGTGTACGGTGTTCTAGGATCTTGGCAGAACGTCTCCTTCGAGTGTCGCTAGCTAGTATGCTCCTTTTTATGCTTCAACATCTATAAGATATGGTCCATCCCATTTGGGAGCTAATTTTGCTGCACTAGGATCCTTGGTGTTTTGGAATGTTTTCCTTAATACTAAGTCTCCTATTTGAAACCTTCCGACCCTTATATTCCTATTTTAAGCCTTGGTGATTCTTTGTTGGTGAGCAACAATGTGTATTTTGGCAAGATCCCTAAGCTCGTCAATAGTATCGAGATCCTCTGCTAGGATCCTGTTATTACTCTCTTGGTCTTGCATCAAGTATCTTGCCGTCGGGATCACTACTTCAGTAGGGATTACTGCTTCTATCCTAAACACCAAGGAATAGGGGTTTGACTTGTGGCCACTTTGGTGGTGGTTCTATCTGCCCATAAAATGAAAGGAAGTTCTTCTGCCCATTTCCCTTCTTTTTGTCCAGCCTTTTCTTCAAATTGTTAACTTTGATTTTGTTGTTGGACTCCGGTTGACCATTAGCTTGGGGATGAATAGAAGTGGACATTATCATTTTGAACCCCCAACTTGTGCAAAACTCTCTTGTTCTTTTTCTAATAAATTAGGATCCATTGTTGCATATGGTCTCTGCGGAGATCCCGAACCTGGTCAATATATTACGTTTAATGAACGATACTACCTCTTTGTCTCTTATGTGGAGGAAAGCTTCGGCTTCGATCCATTTGGAGAAGTAATCAGTCATCACCAACATGAAGACTTTCCTCCTAGGGCTACTGGCAATTTTCCTACAATATCCATCCCCCATTTCATGAATGCCCATAGGGAGATTATAGGATGTAGAGATTTTTCCGGTTGGTGCAGGATGTTGATGTGTCTTTGGCAAGCATCACATTTTTGAGCATGTAGGAAGGAGTCTTTGTTCATGGTTGGCCAGTAGTATCCTGTTCTCAGTATTTTAGAGCATAAGGATCTGCCCCTGGTGTGATTGCCACAATCTCCTTCGTGTATATCCTTTAAGACTTCTGCAACTTCAGGATCTTCCAAGCATCTTAGGTATGGACCTGCCATAGATTTCTTGTAAAGTTTACCTTGGATTAACATGAATCTTGAGACTCTCGTCCTGAATGCTCTTTCCCTTTTTTCCTATCGTGATTGTGCCATTTTGGAGATATTCTATAATGGGTTGGGTCCATGATTGCAGACTTCTTTGAGGATCCTATTTGTCGGGATCTCTTTGAGAAAGGATCCTAGGGTCAGGATCTTCAATAGCTGCTATGCTTGTCGGACGCTTAGGATCTACTAACTTGTTAGAGAGGGTTTCTATGGTTGGGGTTATTATGTGAGTTATAGGAATCTTCATCTCTGGTGGGATCCTAAGGGAGGTTCCTAAATTGGCTAGTGCATCTGCTTCTGTGTTTTCCTCTCTGGGAATTTGGGTTAGGCTAAAGTTTTCGAAATCAGAAGCTAATTTTTTGAGGATCTCTAGGTATAATGCTAATTTTTCACCTTTCACTGCATAAGATCCATTTTAGTGGTTGGTTAGTAATAAAGAATCAACAAATACTTGATGATCCTTGATTTGAAGATCATTAGCTAATTGTAGTCCCATGATGGGTGTTTTGTATTCTGCTTCGTTTTTAGCAGTGTTGAATTCACAACTGACTGTCTGGGGTATGATGTCCCCCTGTGGCGACTTTAGTATGATCCCAGGGCCTGTTCCTTTCTGATTTGAAGCTCCATCTATGAACATCGTCCATTTTCACAGGTGTTCATCTTCTAGGAGTCGCTTGGCTTCCATGTTTACTTCGTTTTGTAGATCATCACTAAAGTCAGCCGCAAAGTCCGCTAATGCTTGTGATTTTTTGGCGGATCTTGTTTCGTATCTGATGTCAAATGTGCTTAATTTTACCGACCATTTTGCCATCCTTCCTGACATTTCTGGTTTTCTCATGACATTCTTTATAGGATAGTTAGTTTTTACATGTATAGTGTGTGTTTCAAAGTAGTGTCTTAATTTGGTAGAAGCAGTTACTATGGCAAGAACTAATTTTTCGAGATGAGAGTACATGGTTTCAAGATCCAAGATACTTTTACTTACATAGTAGATAGGATGTTGCTCCCCGTTAATATCATTGACCAGAACAACACTTACCGCGTTTGGGGATACTAAGAGATATAGGATAAGTGGTTCTCCATTTATAGGTTTCACCAGTATTGGAGTAGAGCTTAGGTATTCTTTGAGTTCCTGGAAGGCCTTCTTGTGTTCCTCTTTCCACTCAAATTTATTGTTCTTTTTCAAGATATTGTAAAAGGGCTTACACCTTTCTGAGGATCTTGAATTGAACCTGTTGAGTGCTGCTACTCTTCTGGTTAGCCTCTGGATGTCCTTTGTTGAAGTCGGGGATCTTAGTTCCATGATTGTTTTTATTTGTTCTGGGCTTGCTTCTATCCCTCTTTTGGTTACCATGTATCCGAGGAACTTTCCAGATTTCATTCCAAAGTGAGATTTGAGTGGGTTCAGCTTCATATTGTACTCGTCCAAGATATCAACTGCTTCCTTGAGGTCTCTAAGGTGATCTTCAGATTTCTTCGACTTCACTACCATGTCATCGATATAAAATTCCATGGTGTCCCCCAGTTTTTCTTTGAACATCCGATTTACCAATCTTTGATATGTTGCGACCGTGTTTTTGAGACCAAAAGGCATTGCGATGTAACAATATATACCTGTTGGTGTTATAAACGCAGTATCTTCTTAGTCTGATGGTTCCATTTGGATTTGTTGGAATCCTGCTGAAGCATCCAAGAAAGTCAGCAGTTCATGGCCAGCCGTCGCATCTATCATAGATTCAATATGTGGTAGAGGGAAAGGATTCTTAGGACATGCCTTATTGAGATCCGTGTAATCTACACACACTCTCCATTTGCTGTTTTTCTTTTGTACGACAACCACGTTAGCTAGCCATCGTGGGAATTTCACTTCCTTGATCATTACTGTTTTAAGGAGCTTCTCTACTTCCTCTTGGATGATTTGATTCCATTCGGGTGCAAATTTCCATCTTTTTTGGTGTATTGGCCTGAAAGAAGGACCGATATTAAGTTTATGAGTAATAATAGTCTTGTCTATACCTGTCATATCCTCATGTTTCCATGCGGATGGCTTGCTTCTGGTTCTTAAGAAATTCAATAGATCCTGCTTGATTTGCTCTGGCATTGAGGATCCTATGAGGATTTTAGCTTCAGGATCCTCGATGCCTAGGGGCACTTCCTTTACGTCTTGTTCCTTTATCTCTAGAACATGTCGTGCCCCCTGCCTTAATTGCTATGCTTGTTGGGGTTTCATCTTAGATTTCATAGAGGTTTTGTAGCATTCTTTAGATTCTTGTTGATCTACCATGATCTTTACCGTCCCCCATGGAATGGGCATCTTCACACACTGATGGTATGTTTATGGAGTGGATCCATGGTTGCACAACTGTGGGCGTAGTTTCCTGGGATTTCTGAAATTCTGCCTTCATCCTCTCCACTTCTTTGAGTAGTGCTCTAGTCTCCTCCTGTTGTTGGGTCACCTATTGCGTCATTTTCATCATCATAACAAAAAGTTCTACAATAGTGACTAAGGCAGTCGGATCCTGGAACCCTGAGGATCCCAACCTTCCTTGATTAGCGATTGTGGGGGGTGCTTTTCTTGGAAGTGTCAGGCGTTTTCCTCTGATTGGGGGGTCCACTCGGAGGAGGTGGTAGGTTTTTGGTTAGAATGGAAGGAGCAGAGGACGAAGAGAGGATCGGTTGTGTAGACATGATTTTTTCGAAGATTTTGAACACCATGGCCCCACGGTGGGTGCCAAATTGTTTTGGTTAAAATTTACACAAGTACTAATCAACCAAATTGAATGAGAGGCTGTGATGTTCACATTGTGTAATAGCAGGTAGTAAAAGAAAAAAGACACGGTGGTTTACAAGGAAAGTCCTTGATCCTTGCTAGGATCTCCGACATAAAACCTTGGGAGGTGATAATGATCACATGCCTTGATGATTTTATTGATATAAAGTAAAGATTAGAATGAGTTCTTAGTAAGAATGAGTAGAGAATTTCGTAGAGTAAGCTTGAGCTAAAGAACCGGGTGTCGTGTGCAGATTACAAGTGTCAATTTATAGTCTAACTTAGCCAACAAGATGTCCGATATTCCCGGGATCCTCTACGACCAGGTTCACGAACGTTATTTGACCAAGTATTCCGGGTCTTTAACATAGTTGAGACGATTCTTAGTTGAGAATTGGTCTTCCCTTGACTACTTCTGCACATGGGTTAGTTATAGACAAAATATGACCGTTATAAATATTGATAAAAATAATAATGGTAATTAACCGGGATCCTGATGTTGCTGAGGATCCTAGATGTTCTAAGAATCCTAGTCCCAACAATTAATGTAACAACCAAAAAATCAAGGGTAAAAATTTCATTTTTCAATGTAGTCAAAACGTATATATATCTCTAAATTCAAACATTCCAAAAACATGATTAATTAAAAACATTCATCAGAGTTCATCCCAAAATCATATACTGCGACAACACGGGTGTGTGCACTACGATCAAGCTGAGACCTTCCTTTCCAAAATAATGATACCTGAAACCATAAACAAAAATGTAAGCACGAAGTTTAGTGAGTTCCCCAGAGTATACCCCGCACACAATACACACAACACATATCATATTAGCTATGAAAGCTACATATATCACATAAGCCATATCAATCACATAAGCTATACCGATAATCATATAAGGAAGTCGTGGAAACCCTCCAAGGTCTTACTCCGGGTGCCATAGGAACTCCCTCATGGTCTTAGCCCACTACCATGGGAACCCCACATGGTCTTCCATAACTACCAATCAAACCATACGTACAAACATATGAGCTAAACATGCAACTTATAATGATGCCCTGGAAACCCTCCAAGGTCTTACACTCAAGTGCCTCAGGATCCTCCCGAGGTCTTTACTAAGGAGGCCATGGAAACCCTCCAAGGTCTTACATCAAATTATGGAAACCCCCACATGGTCTTAGCCTGGAATGCCATGGGAACCCCCACATGGTCTGATATCCCACTGCCTCGGGACCCCCCCGAGGTCTTCCATGCAAGCAACACAGAGTCAACTAGCACACCGCATATCATAAAAAATCTAGCATACCACATATCACATAATAGCTAGCATACCACACAACACATATAGTTAATTACCATGGGAACCCCCACATGGTCTTAGTCTACTACCTCGAGAACCTCCCAAGGTCTTCCATGTAAAGGTCATACTAGCATAGCACATAATCTACTAGCATATCACATATCATAAAATGGGTCAGCCTTAGACCCATTGGTATGGTGAGGAGACTCACCTGGCACTGCTAAAGTCCCACATATAAAACTCTAGCTGGTGCCTGACAGGTTCCCGAACTGTCAATCATCAAAACGACACGCAATTAATAATCGGGTTCCAATACATGACCATAAATCTACACTTGGGGTAAATGGACCATTTTACCCCTAACCTATCTTGGTTCACAACCAAGGCTCAAACTCACAATCTGAAGGCCCAAAAGCCCAATAATCAACCAAGGCCCAACATACGGCCTAATTTTCCAAATTGGGGCCAAACCTCTACATGGGCTTATTTTATGTCCTAACCAATTATTCTAGTCCATACAATTAGCATTCTAATGGCCCAATAGCTAATTATCCACAAGGCCCAATTATGGCCTAATTTTCCAAATTGGGCCCAAGCATCTCCAATGAGTCTTATCTTAAAGCCCAATAACTTAGTCCATAAATATGTTCCCAGTTGGCCCACAAAGGCCCAAAACAGCTTAGTCCAATAAATGGTCCAATAAGAACCCAAACCCAATTAGAGTTTTTCACATAAAATGACGATTAGGGTTAAGTATTCCTACTTAACCCATTAAGGACTTAATCCATTAAGTCCATAAATCTACTAGGTCAATCATATAGTGTGGTCAGGATTAATTCATAATCCCAAATCCAATGGTCTAAACATGGGTTCTGACGAATCCAAAATGCACGTTTCAAAAATTTGGGTTTTCCAAACCCTAATTAGTGTTTCCAGCCCAACACAATCCAATTAGGCGCAAAAACTAAGTCCTTAGGCCTATTAGGGTTTCATTAGGACACGTAGGGTTTTCCTAAGTCGGGTACCACCTACTACCACCTTGGGTAGTAGTGGTCAACGGCGGCTCACAGCGGCGGCCACCACCTCACGGTGGTGGTTATGGTTCTAGTCCATTCTTGTCTAAACATCCCAAACAAAATATAAACACATACAACGCACACCGCCACCAAAGACGATGACTGTATGCGGCAGCCACCACCTCACAATGGTGGTTATGAGTTTCTTTCCATTATACTAGCACCGTTTACAATACACAATGCTTTGACCCAATAATAAACACACACAGTAATAGATAAACACACACACACAGCCACCCTTGTGGTGGCCGACGGTGGTAAATGGTGACAGCCACCACCTCACGGTGGTGGTGGTGGCTGTTCTTGTGGATTCTGGCCAAACAAACACCACATACATGAGATAACACACAAGACACGTCTTTTGCTCCAAATGAACAACCCCACCCACCTCATGGTGGCATACAGAGGCGAGAATAGAGGCACAATGGTGGTTTTGCGATGTAATAGTGGAGCAAGGCGGCAGTCTCTCGGGAGCTTGGCGGTACCGGTGGTGTGGCTGACGATGGAACTGAAGCGGAAGTGAAGAGGGTGAAGTCGGTAACAACAAGCCACGACGACAGAAGTAGCGGCAGGAGAAGGAGGCGCCTGCTTGTGTCCTTGTCGGCGAATAGATAGCAACGACGCTTCTCGGTGGTCTCCGACTTCAACAACATTGGTCGATGACCTCAACGGAGGGTTGGTGCTGTGCCGGAAGTCGAGAGAGTGAAGGTGGCGACACTGGTGGGGAGGCATAAGGGTGGAGTAAAAAGTGACGGCTGCTTTCCCTCTTAGGGTTATGGTTCCGAAAGGGTGATGGGTTTATACCCCGAGCTTCATGAAACTTCTCAGCATAATAACAACAATGGACCCTCCCTCTATTAATCTTTTCAAAATGAGTCCGAAATTTACCCCTTTAACCCCTGTCTCAAAAGGTCCTTTCGTAATAGGACCCGAAATTACCAATCAACCCCCTAAGCCTTCAAATCCTTTCAATTTAAGTCCATTAATTATGAAACACACCATGACTTCTAAAATCCTTATCGAATTAAATCTGGAAAATACACTTTAACCCCCGAATGATCGAATTTATAACATTTGGCTCCCCAAAACCAACACCCCACTAAATAATATGGATTTAGGGCGACTATTCGTTCATCAATTTTATCTATTTATTTATTTAATAAATATTATGTTACAACTCTCCCCCACTTAAATTCGATTTCATCCTCGAAATCATTCCTTACCATCCCTTACACACCCGACAACTTGAACGACATGGTCAAAACCACAAGCATACCCCAGCCTTCCCAGGGCAAACAAAATCACCCCCGTAGGGTTCTAAACTCGAAGATGAAAGAATTTCCTGCAACATGATTGGATTTACTCTATCTGAAACTTGAAGTCTCGAGATGGTCTGTCTCCCAAACAAACCACCCACATCGAATCATTGTCGAGTTCGCTGCACTTATCTCCTAACTGGCTATTCAACTCCTGGTATTATTTAGTCCAGCTGTAAACAACTTAGTATATGCTCCGAATGAGAGGCAACTCCACACACGGATCCTAAGTTACTGAACCCATTTCGACTCTTCTAGCTACCACTTGCTGTTTTTCGAAAGCAGTCGAGACCTCTCTGATCTCACCATATATATCAACTACTCGGAAAATTGGACACATAACCGATTGCTGGGCCAAAAACACACGTAGCAGTCCCATGCGACCTCTGAAGGGTACATCGTCTAACAATAACTGCCCTATATATACATCCAATCATGGCTCCTTCAATCCATTTGATCCATCCGATCATGATAGGCTAACAACTTGTCCCCACTGAATCCAACGAAAAAAAGTGAATTCTACAAGAATAACTGTAGTCTTATGTCATACCCGGTCTCCTTCAACGTACCGTATCCTAATCCCAATTATGTTGTGACCTACTCTCACCCTTGCAAACTGGCCCACCCTGGCCTAAGCCATCCGAACGAATCCGTGAATGTCACAGCTACCCTGTAGTCTTTCAGCACTTCCCGCACTATCTGACCGCTTGTGAATGTTAGGGCTCCCCCCGCAGTCTTACAACACTCTCTACACCATCTGACTACTAGTGAATGCTATGACTCCCCCGTAGTCTTACAAAACTTTCACTCTACTAACCATAAGTGAATGCTACAGCTTCCCCGTAGTCTTACAACACTCTCATCCTAACTGGCCATTAGTGAATACTACGGCTCCCCCGTAGTCTTACAACACTTTCACCCCAACTGACCATTAGTGAATGCTACGACTCCCCTATAGTCTTACAACACTTACATCCTAACACAAATGCGGCCCAATGCCTTACCCTTAATATATCGATTCGAAAGCATACATAGTCGAGCACGTACTCGACCGATCACCCGAGCTGAACTCAATTCATGACTGGAGCCCCAACCCGCTTCCCCAAATTCTGCTATCAAGCCCCCAAGAAGACACTATTCACATGCTGGGGGTTTTTACCGAACTCCAAACTCACACAATCCCTCAAACCAAATAGCCACTTGGGTCACCATTTTCCGTCGACGGGGATGAGAAACTCATCCCAGTCTCATACCCGCTCCTGTCCTGAATACCTGCAAGATTCTTGTCTACTTAGATTTGACTAAGTCTTCGCAATACATGAGATTTGAAGGATTCCCACTCCTTACTCCACCAACTGCTGACCTGAACTCTTGGGTCTCTTTTCGAGACCCTCCAATATATGCACATGATCTGGTCCCCTTTTTCCAGTGTGCTCCAAATCAATCCCTGCGCTCGAGCTCTAGGAATCATATCATCCGGGGTCTCTCACCCTGGCATACTCACCAGCTCAATCATTTACAGCTGAATTGCAGCAGCTGAAGCAATCTCTGCCCTAAACCGGTCTACAATTACTCCCAAGACACAGTCTCCAATCCAAAAGCACAATAATTCGCACAATCAATCCTTGCCGCCTGATACAAGAGATCCAAGGTGAATTCAAATCCTGGCAGTCCTTCCGCTACGGGCTCACCACCGGAGCCGGGACCAAACCATCGTCCTTCCCCTTGTGTGCTCATTCGCATTCTGTACAACAACTATCCCCACGGTCCAACCATAATCAAGAATTCCCATTCCCAGACTTCTTAGGTTCTCCAAAACTTTCCCCGATTCGAGTATGGATCCTGTGCTTTCAGTAGTACGGGCCCAATACTACCTTCCACACCTATCCATACTTTCCTCCGGAATCATCTCGAATCTTCTAAGTCACCTACTCCCATGATGTACTAAATGTATGCTAAACAACAACACAATATCCACTAAAGCACCTCCTACACTCCCTCTAGGTTTCCAACCTCACTGAATCGCCCCAGTAACTCACTGGAGCATATCCTAGGATCTCCTAAGTTCCCAATCCACCCAGTCCTCAATTGCTGAAAGATTCCCAGTAACATCAACTAGCTACCTTAATATAGCCACATGCAACAGAGATCAGATAGTCCTTCGAGTAACAGACTGAATCCTAGAACGGTTAGACTCAAATGAGAGTTGTGTAATAGGGCCAAATCCATCACTCTGAGATTATCTAGCCTGTACCACATGTGACCTAGCATATTCACTTAGTAGCTAGCTCACATTGCTAGAAGTCCCACAAAGCACAAAGCAAGCAGCATTCGGAAAACGGAAAACTAACCGACATATTCTAATCAAACAATTCTATCTATAAATACCATTCACAATCAGGCAACTCCTGTCACTAATCTAATCCTAGGCTCACCCTAGGGTAATCTCCGACCCACAAACTATCATAGAACATTCAGCCCACATACCACAACTCATGCTGTCCACACCCACCCTCACTGTTGGCTGCCTTATGCATGCAAATTATACACAGAACATGATCTAATAGACTGTCGAATAATAGATTCTACCCTAGGACCACAACCATAGGAACACGAAATAAGGCCAAATCAATTATTCTAAGGCTATAAGATCCTAACCATATACAATTATAAAAGCATACACGTAGCAGTTACTAATACCAATAATTATTCCCATTCTAGCACGGCATCCAATATTCCTAAGGCTACAAGCACCACATATCAGACCAATCTATTGCTGACTACTCAGCACTAGCATGCAAGTCTACCAACTCATACAAAATATAAAGGCATCTCCCCTAGCCCTAACTAGCATGCGATTCATAGATTCATAAGTCAATTCATAACATATAACATATATGGGTATTCTTGGGAAACTTACTTGAGCTCGGCTGATTGCATGCACTACACCCTTTCTTGTCTTATAAATTCTTTCCTTAAAACACTTTTCTTTTGAAAAGTTTACAGATCCTCTGCTTGAGTTCAGATACACCCGAAAGTATGTCCGAATCCCTCAAACCAAGGCTCTGATACCAACTTGTAACGACCCAAAAATTAATGGTAAAAATTTCATTTTTCAATGCAGTCAAAACATATATATATCTTTAAATTCAAACATTACAAAAACATGATTAATTAAAAAAGATTCATCAGAGTTCGTCACAAAATCATATATTGCGAAAACACGAGTGTGTGCACTGCGATCAAGCTGAGCCCTTCCTTTCCAAAACAATGATACCTGAAACCATAAACAAAACTGTAAGCACGAAGCTTAGTGAGTTCCCCAGAGCATAACCCACACACAATACACACAACACATATCATATTAGTTATAAAAGCTACATATATCACATAAGCCATATCAATCACATAAGCTATGTCGATAATCATTTAAGGAAGTCGTGGAAACCCTCCAAGGTCTTACTCCGGGTGCCATAGGAACTCCCTCATGGTCTTAGCCCACTACCATGGGAACCCCCACATGGTCTTCCATAACTACCAATCAAACCATACGTACAAACATATGAGCTAAACATGCAACATATAATGATGCCCTGGAAACCCTCCAAGGTCTTACACTCAAGTGCCTCGGGAACCTCCCGAGGTCTTTACTAAGGAGGCCATGGAAACCCTCCAAGGTCTTACATCAAATTATGGAAACCCCCACATGGTCTTAGCCTGGAATGCCATGGGAACCCCCACATAGTCTGATACCCCATTGCCTCGGGAACCCCCCAAGGTCTTCCATGCAAACAACACAGAGTCAACTAGCACACCATATATCATAAGAAATATCTAGCATACCACATATCACATAATATCTAACATACTACACAACACATATAGATACTTGTCATGGGAACCCCCACATGGTTTTAGTCTATTACCTCGGGAACCCCCCCGAGGTCTTCCATGCAAAGGTCATACTAGCATATCACATATCATAAAATGGGTCGGCCTTGGTGCCTTAGACCCATTGGTATGGTGAGGAGACTCACCTAGCATTGCTGAAGTCCCGCAGATAAAACTCTAGCTGCTAGTTGACAGGTTCTCGAACTGTCAATCATCAAAACGACACCCAATTAATAATCGGGTTCCAATACATGATCATAAATCTATACTTGGGGTAAATGGACCATTTTACCCCTAACCTAGCTTGGTTCACAACCAAGGCCCAAAAGCCTAATAATCAACCAAGGCCCAACATATGGCCCAATTTTCCAAATTGGGCTTAAACCTCTACATGGGCTTATTTTAAGGCCCAGCTAATTATTCTAATCCAAATAATTGGCATTCTGATGGCCCAATAGCTAATAATCCACAAGGCCTTATTATGGCCCACTTATGGCCTAATTTTCTAAATTGGGCCCAAGCCTCTCCAATGGGCCTTATCCTATAGCCCAATAACTTCCTTAGTCCATAAATATGTTCAAAATTGGCCTACAAAGGCCCAAAACAGCTTCGTCTAATAAATGGCTCAATAAGAACCCAATCCCAATTAGAGTTTTTCACATAAAATGACGATTAGGGTTAAGTGTTCCTACTTAACTCATTAAGTCCATAAATCTACTAGGTCAATCATATTGTGTGGTCGAGATTAATTCATAATCCCAAATCCAATGGTCCAAACGCGAGCCCCGAGGAATCCAAAATGCACGTTTCCAAAATTAAGGTTTTCCAAACCCTAATTAGGGTTTCCAGCCCAACACAATCCAATTAGGCCCAAAAGCTAAGTGCTTAGGACCATTAGGGTTTCATTAGGACAATTAGAGTTTTCTAAGTCAGGCACCACCCACTACCACCTTGGGTAGTAGTGGTCAATGACGGCTCACGGCAGTGGCCACCACCTCACGGTGGTGGTTATGGTTCTAGTCCATTCTTGTCTAAACGTCCCAAACGAAATCTGAACACATACAAAGCACACCGCCACCTAACACAACGGCTGGTGGCGGCAGGAGGCAGCACCCACCACTACATGGTGGTGGTTATGAGTTTCTTTTCATTATACTAGGACTGATTACAATATATAATGCTTTAACCTAGTCAACACACACACACACACTAATAAATAAACAAACACAGCCACCCTTGTGGTGGCCGACGGTGGTGATGGGATTTATACAAACAATCCTATGTGTGCATGCAACCCTAGAGTTGGATCTATGTTTTCACTATTAGTTATACAACTTTATGAACACAAAGAGAAACCTGGAATGCTATTACAATTATCGAAATCCACATAAAAGAATGTAATACATACCTTTTGTTGTTATATAGTAATAACAACTAGTTCCTTGAATTTCCTTAGCTCTTGAAAGCAAGTACCACAAGTGTAGTACCTCTAATGGCTCACAAACACACTAGGTGAAAGGATGAATATTGGAGAGAGGAGAGAAGGGTATCTTGCCCTAGATTTCGTCCCTTTAGGGTTTCCCAAGGGTTGGACGAAATCTTAGTGCCTTAGGGTGCTATTTATACTTAAGGCTAACTAGGGTTTCAAGGTGTAAACCCTAATCCCTTAGCTTAGGGCCTAAGCAAGTCCATGGACTCCTTTCCTGAAAACTCCTAGATCCTTCTAGGATTTTCGTTCAAGCCTTAACAAAGGTGATCCAATGGCCCAAAGCCTCAACTATTAAATAATTACAAAATAGCCCCTGGATTTTCGTATGGGACACGATGCATAATGTCTTACAAAAAGATACGATACATTATCAATCTTCTGCCATAATATCTTATGTGTCGCGTTCTTATAATTCGAATTATGAAGAGGGATGCCATAATCATAATCGAAATTTTTAGAACGCACTATGTATCCTTGACTAAATTTGTTAACATTCCATAACCTTAGCCTTTTAGATTTGAAATGAAGCATAATATTCTCTCCCTTAATTATAGCAAAACAACTATTCAACCCTTACAACTTTGCAAAGTATGACTTTTGTTTTCTATAATTAATATTGCTAACTTGCAATACTTGGCTTAATAATCATACAAGCATAACATTTATGCTCCCACTATCATGATGATTATTACAAGCATAACACTTATGCTCCCACTAGCTTTGACATGTATTCAGAAATAAGCTGAACTTTCAGATTTCTAATACCAGATGCCTCCATAAGCCTTTATCTAAGCTCCTTAAACTTATACACCTTTTCCTATGATAGCTCATATGTGTGTCTAAACAATTCAGACTAATTGCCAAATCTCACAATTCGAATCATGGAAAGGGATACCGTAACCATAATCGAATTCGAGAATACAATTTTCACAATCACTATCTTCTTAAAATCTCTCTTAGTGAAAGCATTTCCTCACAGTCATTTTCATGAAGGAGGGAATCTTATGACACTTAGATTTTAATGGTGTATGTGTTCCTATCCATGCAAATTTGTCAAAACCAAAGTTTGCGACAAATCCAAACTCATATGGACCGAACTCTTAATCTTGATTTCTTGCCTTATGGTAACACGAGTGCCCACCATGTCTTCCAAGCAGTTAAGCAGCTCATCCTTTCCTATCAATGTACTTTTCATTAATCAAGGTGCTTGCCTTTTATGCTTTCAAATGAGAACTCATAGAACTCACATGCATAATTAACTCAATTGGAATGGCACAGAAACAAAATAACGTCAACACGATAGGTTGTGAACCTCAAGTCATGTGCTAGTGATGATCGATAAGGTTTATTATTGATTAGTTCTTGAACTTTCAAGACCATTAAGACTCCCACTGACACCTTGACATATAAGATTCTCTTGACAATAAACATTCTCGACAAACAAATATTCAAGAGTTAGTGTAGCTTTTATCAAGTCAAAACACTTCACAAAAATTGGTCCTAGTTGGTCTTTGCCTTATCCAAGACATCACAACTTTCCACATTTGATGAATGTTATAAACCTTCTTAATACTTGTCACTCAATTCACAATCTTGGAGTGCAACTCTAAGACTTGATATTGGAACGAAGTATGATTGACTTCTTGATTTTAACCATTTCTTCAATTTCTTGATTCCTTTTCTCAGACATACAATTGTACTAAGACTCACTTAGAGGATCAAAGACTCACTTAGAGGATCAATTGAGATATGGTTCTTAATCATTAAGACTTATCATAAAACATAATAAAAGGTACTCTCCCTTCTTCTTAGAATTGAGAAACTTTTATCTTTCTGCCTACTTGATTCTTCTTTATTCGTTCTGCTATTTATTGAAACTTTTTCAATCAACTCAGAATTAAACTTAATCTTATAAGTATAATCATATTTACTAAACTTTTAGTAAATCATGACGAATATCTTTGTCACTCTTGTGGTGGACTTGATCAACACACAACCTAGTGTACTCGATCTCCTAGTCCTTCACTTGACACTTTGTCAAAGAATTAGTCTAATTTCCAAATATGAAATTTCTCATTCATCACGCAACCAAGTTGTATGATTCCAAGTTTCTGTCCAATTGAAACTTGGGCAATGAGAAACTCTCCCTATTTGGTAAATTCTCGACATTTCCACAAATAACATAATTAAGAATCAAATCCATTATTGCTAATAATAGAAACATTCAAACATCAATTTTCATACATGCCATTGCAAGGATAAATAAATGATATAAAATCAAATTTTATTTTATTGCGGAAAAATTTGTCCTTACAATGCAATTCAGTTGAAAAACTATGTTATTACATATTTCTTAGCAGTCTATTCTAACTCCAAATAGTAGCTCAAAATTCTAATCTTCAAGCAATGCGATCGAGATCCATTTCTTCACGATTAGATTTAGCTCACTTCTTCCATTAAGCTTCCTTTCTTTTCTTTGATCCTACAAAACATCAATTGTAATCTTATCACATCATGTATTAAGAATCTAGAATAGGAACTTAAAATAGTTAGTTAATGGATTTTACCTAAAGTAGAGCCATACGTTTTGACTCTCCCATCTCTTAGATCTCTTAGGTAAATAGGGCAGCTTCATTTCCAATGCCCATTCTCTTGGCAATAAAAGCAAATTGACTCTTTTGGAACAGCACACATAACTACTTCAGAGTTTTCCTTTCTCTTATGATCAAACTTTTTGATCATTGCATGCCTTTTGTTGCCATTGCCTATATCCATAGAGTTCTGGAATGCAGATTCACCAATCAATTTTGCTTTTCTAGTGCGCCAAATCATTGCTAATTCAGCAGTAATAAGCATATAGGTGAGATCGATGAGGGTCACGTCGTGGTTCATCATATAGTACTCTCTTACGAACTCACTATATGATTCAGTAAGTGACTGAAGAACCCAGTCAACAACCAGCTCCTCACAGACAATGGATCCCAACATTCTTAACCTATCAATGTGTGACTTCATCTCTAGGACATGTGCACACACTGACTTTCCTTATTCATGTTTACTTGCCAAAAGGGCTTGAGTGAACTTGAACTTTTCAAGCCTTCGAACTTGTGGGTTAGGGAGAATAATTGGAGGAGGTGGAGGAAGATCTCTTGTTCCTCGATCAAATCGCGGAATATCATCTTCATGTGGAAAGCTTGTTCCACGGGATTTGGGAAGACCATAGTTGTCGTACTTTGACATCTACAAAACGGGAGAAAATTTCAAGTTAAGTTGATTCGAATCCTTGATGTGACACCCAAATGAAACATCAAGGATAGGATCCAACACAATACTCTACAACCTAGAAGAGGGATGTCGTAATCTAGTTGCAGAATATTTGAAGGTAGGTAAATCACGATTTACCAATTTCCACCATGAAAAACGAAAAAGAAATTTAAGTTTTAAATCTATTGAAAATTCCTAGATCCTTTGAGATTCATTGAACTTTTCAATGGCATGTTTGAATCTCAATATGCCCCTCGATTTGTGACTGGGATGCCGAGGATCACAAAACAGGCTGTGAATAACCATGCAAACTTACATGGTGCCCCCAATGTTATAGTCACCTATTCGATGTGCCGGTTAACCACACACGCTCTACCGAACTATGACAAACATTGAATCACCCTTTTCTACCTTTGCTTAGAACCATTTAGTGTGCCGGTTAACCACACACGTTCCACTAACGTCTTCGCAAGGGCACAAAGTGTAGTTTCATGGAATTGCATCAATTCACTTTTGCCTAAAGTAACTAAGATTGGAAATTTTGTAAAAACTTTTAGTTACTTTATACTTCATTATACTTTTAATGGAAAGGGTTTTCCCTATCCTACCCGTTCGGCTAACGACCCTCCACCAATCAAGGAAGCGGTGGGTGAGAGAGGACACCCATTGAACGGCCATTTTATAGGCCATAACCTTATACCCCCCCCCTTATAGATTGGCTTCGTGAATGAGGCCTACTAACGGTAAGACTGACATTTAAGTTATACATATATAATATTAGACTTTTAATGTTATACATAGTATAAGGGTGTATTTTACACTTTTAAAATACTAGGTGGTTTAATTTTATAAATTACACTTTTAATTTAATTAAATATAAACCATATCATTATGGATTTATTAACTTTCTTTTAATTATACACTTAATTAATTTAATAAAACCATAAGGGTGTAATTTGAACTTTTCAAAATTAGGGTTTTAGAATTTAGACTTTTTCAAAATTAAACCCTTTAATCAAACAATTTAAATTCCAAAACTTGAGGGCAAGTTTTGAAACTTTTCAAAACATAAGCAAGAACATACTAGATCAAATTACAAATAATAATAATTAACCAATTAATTAGTAATTATCTAAATATGACCTAATTCAATTTCTTGCAAGATAATCTATCAAATAATTCAAATAAATCAAGTTTATCACATAAGGAAAAGATTATCTAATTAACTTGCCAATTATCTTTTAATTTTGGTAAGGATAACAATTAATTTAACCTAATCCCTTAAATCCCCTAGAATTTGAAATTATGGGATGAGATATTCAAAATTTTTAATTACCAAAATTAAACATTTAAAGGATAATTACAAGATATGGCAATATCCAAATCCCTAAAATTTATGATCTAACCTTTGGGAAGGAGCTAATTTCGAAATCCAAGGGTTGGATAACCCTAGATATCAAAATCTTGGAGCCAAAGAAAAAAAAAGTTTAGGAAATCTTACCAAAAATTTTGAAATCTAGGGTTTAGAAACCCTAATTTCGAAAATCAAGCCTCCAAAGTTTATTAGCCATAAACCCTAATATGTCAAGTTCATACATTTGAATAAAGCTAATTGAAAACAAAAACCAATGGCTCTGATACCACTGATGGGATTTATACAAACAATCCTATGTGTGCATGCAACCTTAGAGTTGGATCTATGTTTTCACTATTAGTTATACAACTTTATGGACACAAAGAGAAACCTGGCATGCTATTACAATTATTGAAATCCACATAAAAGAATGTAATACATACCTTTTGTTGTTATATAGTAATAACAACTAGTTCCTTGAATTTCCTTAGCTCTTGAAAGCAAGTACCACAAGTGTAGTACCTCTAATGGCTCACAAACACACTAGGTGAAAGGATGAATATTGGAGAGAGGAGAGAAGGGTATCTTGCCCTAGATTTCGTCCCTTTAGGGTTTCCCAAGGGTTGGACGAAATCTTAGTGCCTTAGGGTGCTATTTATACTTAAGGCTAACTAGGGTTTCAAGGTGTAAACCCTAATCCCTTAGCTTAGGGCCTAAGCAAGTCCATGGACTCCTTTCCTTAAGCCCTTGGACAAAAACTCCTAGATCCTTCTAGGATTTCCGTTCAAGCCTTAACAAAGGTGATCCAATGGCCCAAAGCCTCAACTATTGAATAATTACAAAATAGCCCCTGCACTTTCAGTCAGTTCCTTTAATCCCAAAATTAATTCAAAATTAATTTCTGATTAAATACTAACTAATAATATGATTCCAAATTAATATATTATTCATATAATATATTAACAAATCATATTTATACCCCAATTTATTATTCTCAACAATAAACCAGCCTCTCTCCTCACCAATCATCCCGTCTAGTCACCAGTGTGAAGGCAACCCAAAAGGACCATGCATAATTGGGTCAAATACATACCAAAATAGTTATGGACTTAGACACTAATCCAACAGGTGGTAGATGGTAGTAGCTACCACCTCACGGTGTTGGTGGTGGCTTTTCTCATGGATTTTGGCCAAACAAACACCACATACATGAAATAACACACAAGACACGTCTTTTGCTCAAAATGAACACAGCCACCCACCTCACGGTGGCGTACGGAGGCGACAACAGCGGAACAATGGTGGTTTTGCGATGTAGCAGTGGAGCAAGGCGCCAGTCTCTCAGGAGCTTGGCGGTATCGGTGGTGTGGATGACGACGGAACTAAAGAGGAAGGGAAGAGGGCGGCGTCGGCGACAATAAGCTACGACGATAACAACAACAGGAGAAGGAGGCACCTGCTCGTGTCCTCTTCAGCGACTAGATAGAGACGACGCTTCTCGGTGGTCTTCGGCTTCAACAACGATGGTCAACAACGTCAACGGAGGGGGTGGTGCAGTGCCGAAAGTCGAGAGATTGAAGGTGGTGGCACCGGTGGGGAGGCATAAGGGTGGAGTTACAAGTGGCGGCTGCTATCCCTCTTAGGGTTAGGGTTCCAGAAGGGTGACAAGTTTATACCCCGAGCCCCATGAAACTTCTCCCCATAATAACAACAATGGTCCCACTCTCTATTAATCTTTTCAAAATGGGTCCGAAATTTACCCCTTTAGCCCCTGTCTCAAAAAGTCCTTTGGTAATAGGTCCCGAAATTACCAATAAGCCCCCTAAGCCTTCTAATCCTTTCAATTTAAGTCTATTAATTACCAAACACACCATGACTTGTAAAATCCTTTTCGAATTAAATCCGTAAATTACACTTTAACCCCCGAATGATCCAATTTATAACATTTGGCTCCCCAAAACCAACACCCCACTAAATAATATGGATTTAGGGCGACTATTCGTTCATCAATTCTATCTATTTATTTATTTAATAAACTGGATGTTACAACTCTCCCCCACTTAAATTCGATTTCGTCCTCGAAATCATTCCTTACCATCCCTTACATGCCCGACAACTTGAACGACATGGTCAAAACCACAAGCATACCCCATCCATCCCAGGGCAAACAAAATCATCCCCTGCAGGGTTCTAAGCCCGAAGAAGAACAAATTTCTTGCAACATGATCACATTTACTCCATCTAAAACTTCAAGTCTCGAGATGGTCTGTCTCCCTGAAAGACCGCCCACATCGAATCATTGCCGAGTTCGCTACACTTATCTCCCAACTGGCTATTCAAATCCTGATATTATTTAGTCCAACTGTAAACAACTTAGTATATGCCCCAAATGACAGACAACTCCACACACAGATCCCAAGTCACTAGACCCATTTCGACTCTTCTGGCTACCACTTGCTATTTTTAGAAAGCAGTCGAGACCTCTCTGATGTCACCTTATCTGTTAACTACTCGGAACATTGGACCCATAACCGATTGCTGGGCCAAAAACACATGTAGCAATCCCATGTGACCTCCGATGGGTACATCGTCTAACAATAACTGGCCTATCTATACATCCACTCATGGCTCCTTCAATCCATTTGATCCATCTGATCATGATAGGCTGACAACCTGTCGCCACTGAATCCAAAAAAAAAAAGTGAATGCTACCAGAATAATTGTACTCTTACATCATACTCGGTCTCCTTCGACATATCGTATCCTGATCCCAATTATGTTGTGACCTACTCACAACCTTGCAAACTGGCCCACCCTGGCCTAAGCCGTCCGAACGAATCCGTGAATTTCACAGCTACCGTGCAGTCTTTCTGCACTTCCCGCACTATCTGACCGATTATGAATGTTACGGCTCCCCCGTAGTCTTAGAACTCTACACTATCTGACTACAAGTGAATGTTATGACTCCCCCGTATTCTTACAACACTTTTACTCTACTGACCATGTGTGAATGCTATGGCTCCCTTGTAGTCTTACAACACTCTCATCCCAACTGGCGATTAGTGAATGCTACGCCTCCCCCATAGTCTTACACCACTTTCATCCCAACTGACCATTAGTGAATGCTATGGCTCCCCTGTAATCTTACAACACTTACTTCCTAACACAAACCCGGACCAATGCCTTACCCTTAATCTATCAATTCGAAACGCATATAGAGTCGAGCACACACTCGACCAATCACCTGAACTGAACTCAATTCATGACTGGAGCCTGAACCTGCTTCCTAAAATTTTGCTATCAATCCCCCAAGAAGACACGATTCACACGTTGGGGAGTTTTACCGAACTCCAAACTCACACAATCTCTCAAACCAAATAACCACTTGAGTCACCATTTCCCTCGACGGGGATGAGAAACTCATCCCAATCTCATACCCGCTCCTGTCCTGAATATCTGCGCGATTCTTCCCCACTTAGATTTGACTAAGTGTTCGCAATACATGAGATTTGAAGGATTCCCACTCCTTCTTTCTCTTAAATAACCAACTGCTGACCGAAACTCTTGGGTTTCTTTTCGAGACCCTCCAATATATACACCTGATCTGGTCCCCATTTTCCAGTGTGCTCCAAATCAATCCCTGCTCTCGAGCTCTAGGAATCATATCATTTGGGGTCTCTCACCCTGACATACTCACCAGCTCAATCATTCATGATTGAATTGCAGCTGTCGAAGCAACCTCTGACCTAAACCGGGCTACTATTACTCCCAAGACATAGTCTCTAATCTGAAAGCGCAATAATTCGAACAATCAATCCTTGCTGCCTGATACAAGAGATCCAAGGCGAATTCAAATCCTGACAGTCCTTCCGCTACTAGCTCACCACCGAAGCTGGAACCAAACCTTGGTCCTTCCCTTTGCGTGCTCAACCACATTCTGCACATCAGCTATCCCCACAGTCCAATCATAATCAAGAATTCCCCTTCCCAGACTTCTTAGGTTCTCCAAGACTTTCCTCGATTTGAGTATGGATCCTATGCTTTTAGTAGTACAGGCACAATACTACCTTCCGCACCTATCCATACTTTCCTTTGGAATCATCCCGAATCTTCTAAGTCACCTACTCCCATGATGTACTAAATGTCTGCTAAACAACAACACAATATCCACCGAAGTACCTCCTAGGCTCCCTCTAGGTTCCCAACCTTACTGAATCGCCCTAGTAACTCATTGGAGCATATCCTAGGCTCTCCTAGGTTCCCAACCCACCCAGTCCTCAACTGCTGAAAGATTCCCAGTAATGTCAAATAGCTACCTTATGAATATAGCCACATGCAACAGAGATCAGATAATCCTTCGAGTAACAGACTCAATCCTAGAACGGTTAGACTCAAACGAGAGCTGCGTAATAGGACCAAATCCATCACTCTGAGGTTATCCAGCCTGTGCCACATGTGACCTAGCATATTCACTTAGTAGCTAGGTCACATTGCTAGAAGTCCCATAAAGCACAAATCAAGCAACATTCGGACAACGGAAAACTAACCGAGTTATTCCTATCAAGCGATTCTATCTATACATACCATTCACAATCAGGTGAATCCTGTCACTAGTCTCATCGTAGGCTCACCCTAGGGTAATCTCCGACCCACAAACTATCATAAAACATTCGGCCCACATACCACAACCCATGCTGTCCACATCCACCCTCGCTGTCGGCTGCCTTATGCATGAAAATTATACACAGAACATGATCTAATAAACTGTCAAATAATAGATTCTACCCTAGGACGACAACCATACAAGGAACATGAAATAAGGCCAAATCTGTTATTCTAAGGCTATAAGATCCTAACCGTATACAATTTTAAAAGCATACACGTAGCAGTTACTAATACCAATAATCATTCCCATTCTAGCATGGCATCCAATATTGCTGGGTCTAAAAATATGGGTTATACTTTTCTTTTCTTAGTCTTTATTGTTTTCGGACTTGGGCCAAAAACCCTCTTGGATTTTATTGTAACTTGGACCGAAAACTCATAGGTTTTCAGTCTGGGTATTGGGTTTGGGCTTTGGGCTTAGTCCATAGGTATATATATATATATATATAAGTAAGGGTGAGGAGTTAGGAGTAGTCAAGAGAGAGAGAACACAAGTCAAGGTGCTAAGTGTGTGTAAATCAAGGTGTTCTAGCGAGAGAAAATTAAAGAGAAGAAGTGTGTGTGTGTGTGTGTGTGAATCTTATGTTGGAGCATTATTGACTATCATCAATACATCGAGATTCATCAAGTTCTTCTTCTTCTTTTTCTCTGTTTCATCTTTCATCATCCACTTGATTGGGATTCTGCACCATCAAGCGGATCTGGTTGATACGTCAAGCTAATTTTGGGACTTACAGTTGGTATCAGAGCTTGGATTGTATCAATCAAGTTGGCAAGATCTGGAGTGTTTTTGCACTTTTTCTTGAAGGATTTTACGTTTTTGGATAGTTTTTGAAAAAATATTGGGGGTTTGCTCTTCGTGTTTTTCATAAAAATGAGTTTTTGATTGAGTTTTAGAGCTAAAAAGGTGAAAAATCGTGTTTTTTGGTCGTAACCAGCGAGGGGTGGCGGCAGTTTGCGGTCAGCAGCTTGGGTTTGCGAAGGTTTGCAACCGGAAACTCATTTGCGGTCTGAAGCGTTTACAGCCGTGATACGTTTTCGGCTTTGGACATTTCGCACGTGTTCGGTCCGAGTTCTAACACATGTACGGTCGTCGCAGGTTTTCGGTCCGAAACTCATTTACAACCGATAACGAGGTTTTCAGTCAGGAGGAGCATGTCCGAGTTTGCGGTCCTCGTGTGCGGTCAGCAACGAATATTCAAAAATCCTGCTAGTAGCAAGATTCGAACCCGGGTCTCTCACACACACAACCCGTCACCTTACCAATTGATCTAGCAAGCCAGATGTTTAACATCGTCCCTGATTAAATCATATGGCTTTGCATTTTCGGTTCATATTTTTGGATTTTTTACAATTTTGGCCCAAAAATTAATTTTTCAAATTTTATAGTTTCATTTTCAACCCAAAGTTTTGACCTTTAATTTTTGACTTTCTAAATTGACTTTTGACCTCAAAAATTGACTTTGACTTAGTTTGACATTTGACTTTAAACTTTAACTTTCTCGTTTAACCTTCAAATTTTCACTTTTAGCTTTTCGGTTTGAATTTTCAAGTTTGACTTTTAAGTTTGAGTTTCTTAAACTTGACTTTTAAGGTTGACTTTTGAGGTTTATAGTTAAAGGGAAATTTTTGATAAACAATGAGTTCTTCAAACACCAAAGCCAATGAAGTTTCATGTTCTCAATCTTGTGAAGCTACTATTAAATTTCTTCGAGATCAAATCGATTTATTAAAAAGAGAAAATGAGGACCTTAAGTACGAAGGCTATACTCTTAGGAAAGGTCAAAAACCCTTAAAAGAACAATTAGAAGCCAAAGCCAAGGATTTAAAAAACTTCAAGAAGAATATAGCAATAAACATGCAAATTATAGATATGTTAAGGAACAACTTGCTGACTTGACTACCGAACTTGATGCATTAAAAACTAAATATAAAGATGTTGAATTCAACTTTAAGAAATTTGATGTGTCAAGTGAGGTAGTTGCTTCCATGATAGAAAAATAACTAAAATTCAAAGATAACTAAACCAATGATCTAGGGTATCACAATGTTCCACCACCCTTCAATGACAACTATACCCCGCCCCTTGAAATCAATGAGGAAGAGACACCTACTCAGTGTGGCCAAATCCCTAAACCAGTTTCAGTTAAGACTGAACAATCAAGCCCAACTGAGGGTGTTGAGATAAAGAATACTAATGATTCTACTTCCTGTGCAGGTAAAGTAGTAAAGGATGAGGAGAAGGAGAACAAAACTAATTCTAGTTCTATAAATTATGTTGACTATCAAACCAATGACTCCTTGAACTCTGAATCTGTTGCTTCTAATCAACCTAATGTTGGTAAATACAAGCCACCAGAACAAGTGAAACAGCCGGCTTACTGCAAGTGTGCTTGTGGGAACAATCAGAAACGAGGCAAGGGCACGCCACCAGGGGCAAGCAGAAACAATTCCTACGTGAAGAAAAAGACATGTTTTCACTGTGGAACACCTGGACACATTGCCATAAATTGTGCAAATCGCGCATACGTTCCTTACTATGTACAAGGGTGGCAGAATACATCAAGAGGGAGATTTTTCAAAAGAAACCCTTCGAGGCCGCGTTCAAACAATGGCGACTGGAATGTGAAAAAGGCCAAGAATCAAACTCCCAAGGTCAAGAAGGGAATGCCGACCAAGAAGCCAAATTCAAAAGGTGGTCCAGTTAAACCAAGACTGGTTAGGTCAAAGCCATATCAACGTTCCGTTTCAAGTTCAAAAGCAAGTGTTAAGGCATCCATCCGATCAAGAAAGAAATAGGTTAAACCCAACTACAGATGGGTACCAAAGGTTCATACTCCCAAATCATCTAACGATGCTAACATTTCTTCATCTTCTGTTTGTGATAAACAGGATATGTCATGGGAGAGAGTACCTTGCACTGATGATAAAGGTCAAACCAGTTTCAAAATGGACTGGGTTCCAACGACCAACTACTCCCGCACTTTGTGCTGGAGCAGCTATGGAGGCATATAATCAGACTTCGGTTTGTTGGTAGTGGTTGTTCCAAGGACATGATAGGGGACATCTCTCAACTATACAACATTTAGAACTTTAAGTGAGCGTAAGTATCCTTTACGAGAAAGGAATAAAGGAAAGGATCACACATGGGGTTTGTGCTTAACGATGTGAAGAATATTCAGATCTATTCTAAGATTTAAATATGCGTGATGTTCTCAGGCCTTCTGGATGCAAATTCAATAGGTAACTTACAGTTTGAGTTTTCTTCTCGATACTCCTGAGTTTTTCTTACAATGATTTGTTTTGAAAAACAATTTTTTATTTTCTTATAGTTTTTTGTTTGTAGGAATTGTTTGGGAAGTTATATGAAGTATAGTGCTAAAGGGCAATTTATGATGCATGTAATGCACTAAAGTTAATTATCTAAAACTGTGGATACAAAAGGACTAGACATTGATTGACAAATGAAAGGAATAGACAATATGAACTTAGATAGTTTCATTTGAACTGACAATACAACACTTGGGTAGATTGAGAAGTGAGATAAACATGGGAACCTACGAGATACACTAAAAGTTAATTATCTAGAACTGTGGCTCAACATTTCCCTGATGTATGAACTTATGTCCTTAATTCCGGTACTGATAGGGTGACTGGGGGTTCCGATAAAGTAGGTCTGTAGGAAATTATTTTCTTGCTTTCTATCTGCCAGTCGTATGTTGCTTCCTTTGCGTGATTGGAACATATCCAACCTGGAATGCAACATATGCAACTCTATCTCTATACGTATCCTGATCTATGAAATTCTTTCTATCTGTCAGTCATATGTTGTCCCCTCTGCGTGATCGGAAGATCCGACATGGGACACAACATATGCACCCTACTATCTCTCTAACCCTCTATCTATGTTAGTCATATGTTGTTCCCTCAGCATGATTGGAAAACATCCGACCTGGGATACAACATATGCACTTCTATATCTGAATTCTTTCTTAATGATTGAATACTCACCTAAATTAAGGAGTTCTTTGGAAGTTCTTGTTTACCGGGGTATGTCGGGAAGTGGGAAGCACGTTCTAGTACATCTAAAATTGAACCATTTAATAGTTTTTTTTGTAGAATTCGCTGCTGAATTTAAGTGGACAACAATATCGTTGATCATCGTTAGTCAAATGGTTCATTTAGGAATATATATCACAATGACTTGTCACTTATAATATGTCCAATTTGTTAAATATCATTTGTGTTTAAGTTGACCATAATACCATTGATTGACCAAATCCAGACATGTAGGCCTGTGCTGATAATCGAGATTGAATTGCTTGACAACTTTGATCCCAAATATTTTTGTTTTTGTTAAATTTGTTCATATTTTTCCTCTATGCACATATTTAGGGGGAGAATTAATTTTTTTCAAATCAAAGAAAAATCAGAAAAAATAAAAATAAAAAAATAGTGTTATTTCTGTTTTATTTCTTGTTTAGAAAAATATGAAAAATCCAAAAATATTTTTGTTTTTGTTTTATTCCTTTAAGAAAATACGAAAAATCCAAAACTATTGTGTGCTAAGTTTTCTTTTAGTTATGTTTTTATCTCAAAATTTTCTTGTCTTGCAAAGTGAATTCAGATGTAAATGAGACTCATGGAGACTATATCGAGATTTTCTGAGCCAAAGCTTCATCCGTGATTGTCAAAGAATTCTCAATCGAAGGAACAAGAAATGAAGATTATTCTTTCAACATTCAATCTTTTAACCCTATAAGCAAGGTGAAGCTGTACTTGGAGATTATGTGACATATTGCATTGAAGCCTCCTCAATCATTTTGCTGCTATCCATGTACTTGCTGAAGTGATCCAGAAGATTCGTTCACTCTGATATTCTCTCTGAAGATTCTCGAGCCGAAAGCGCCAATTTTCTAGAATCTCTACATGAAGCCTCCACACCCAACGTGTGTTCAATGTCAAATTTTGAAGATAAGCCCAAATGTTCAAGATGAAGTCACTCACGTAGAAGATTCATTTGTTCATCTTGAAGTTGTGAAGAATCGAAGATAAACGCTGAAGCCAAGCTCATAGAGTGAAGACTGAGAAGAAATGCAAGCTACAATCCTAGGGGGAGTTTATTGGGTCAAAGGAAAAGAAAGCTATAAACAAAGGGGGAGGTTGTTGGGTCTAAAAATATGGTTTATACTTTGCTTTTCTTAGTCTTTATTATTTTCGGTCTTAGGCCGAAAAACCCTCTTGGATTTTTTTGTAACTTGGACTGAAAACTCATGGGTTTTCGGTATGGGTATTGGGTTTGGGCTTTGGGCTTAGTCCATAGGTATTGTTGGGTCAAAAATATATTTTATACTTTACTTTTCTGGGCAATTATATTTTTCTGTAATATTTTTGGAGTTTACGGTCATGTTTACGGTTGAGTTTACGACCGTAAACACCTTACGACCATAAACCCATTTACGGCCCAAGTTCAGTTAGCCCATACTCCCAAGTATAAATATAGGTGTTAGGGTGTGAGGAATTGATTGATGAACCCTAGAGATTGTATGGCCAAGAGAGAGAGGAAGAGAGAGCATATTGTGTGAGAGAATCTATTGTAAGGAATTTCATTCATATCATCAATACAATCAAGATACTTAATATTATTCTTCTCCTTCTCTTCTTATTGTGATCTGGCATCATCCGTTTAATTGGGATTCCGCACCATCAAAAGGATCTGATTGATACACAGGCAAATTAGGGACTTACAATTGGTATCAGAGCCAAGTTGTATCAGTCAATTTTGTCAGATTTGGGGCATTATTTGATCTTATTTTTAAAATATTCCTGCGTTTTTGGATAGATCTCTGAAAAATAAGGGGGGTTTGTTCTTCGTGTTTTTCATAAAAAAGAGTTTTTGATCGAGTTTTGGAGTAAAAAAGGGCAAAAATCACTGTTTTTTATCGTAACCTGCGAGGGGGTGGCGACCAGCAGCTAGGGTTTCCGAGGAGTTCACGGCCCGAGCTTTGCGGCTCGGAGTTTGCGGCCTCGGCTCGGAGTATACGGCTCAGCAGTTTGCGGCTCGGTCTCGCACGTTTCCGGCTTCTGAGTTCTCGGCCTCGCAAGAACCAGCCTCACTTCGCACATATTAAAAAATAATCAGAAGCGCATTTGGAGGTGACGGGTTTCAAACCCGCGAACTCCTACTCATCACTTGTTACATTCCTTCGAAAATTAAGCTATAACCCGTCTTTTTCGCAGCAAGTTTTCCTATTTTGACACTTTTAACCCAAAATTCAATTCCTTTTAAATTTTAAATTTCTTTTTCATCCAAAATTTAAAAAAAATTTTATATAAACAAAAATAAATAAATAAATAATAATAATAATAATAATAATAAATAAATAAATAATAAAAAAAATATTTTTGACTTTTATTTTTTGACTTTTTATTTAAAATTTTGACTTTGACTTCCAAGTTTGACCTTTGATTTTAAACTTTGACTTTTTCGTTTAACTTTTAAATTTTCAAATTTAGTTTTTCGGTTTGACTTTTAAGTTTGACTTTTCAAGTTTGACTTTTGAGTTTAACTTTTTTAAATTTGACTTTTAAGGTTGACTTTTGAGGTTTATAATCAAAGGGTTTGACTTTTAAGTTTAATTTTGGTTTCTAGTTGTGCTTTTTAATTGATTTTAAGGTCTACGAGGGAGTTGAAACATGAAAGAGAGTCGTCAAGATATGTTAAGACAAAATTTCAACATTTTCGATTATATCCCTGGAGAAACCCTCGAAACTCAGTTGCAGCGATTTACTACACTTACTACTGAGATGAATATAGTTGGGATCTTCTTGACTAAGTCCGAGATAAACAAAAAGCTGCTAAATTCACTTCCGAAATCATGGGATATGAACGTGGCTATCATCAAGAAGACAAAAGATCTCAATCATCTTAGTCTTGCTGATGTAATTCAAGAACTTGATGCTTTAAAGTGTAGAAAAACAATGAGTTCTGAAAACATTCCGATCACTGAAGTTACATGTACTCCAGTTTGTGAAACTACAATTAAATTCCTTCGGGAACAAATTCATTTATTTAAAAGAGAAGTTGAGGACCTGAGGTATGAAGGATATCAACTCAGGAAATGACAGAAACCCCTGAAGGCTGAATTAGAAGCAAAAACCAAGGACTTTAGGAAACTTCAGGAAGAGTATAGCAACAAGTGTGAAAATTATGATTATGTTAAGAGACAACTTGCTGCTGTAACTGAAGAACTTGACGCTTTAAAAATTAAGTGTAGAAAAACTGATGTCAGTTTCAAAAATTATACTGCGTCAAGTCAGAAAATCGAGTCCTTATATGAAACCCAATTAAAATTCAAAGGAAATCAAAACAAGGGTCTAGGGTATGATAGTGTACCTCCTCCTTATAATCATAACTACACATCCATCCCTATGACACAGGACGAAACTAACAGGGAGCCACATCTTCGATATGGCAAATGAGCTGGATTTGTGTCAGGAGGAGTTATTAATGTTGAAAATACTAATGTTTCTACTTCATGTGCAGGTAAAGTAGCAGAAGATGAGAACAAGGAGAGCACTAATGAACAAACCAATGTCTCTTTGAACTCTGAATCTATTGCTTCGAACTCAACTGCTTCTGATCAACCTGCTGTTGAGAAATACAGGCCTCCAATTCCAGCGCAACAAAGTGCTTGTTGCAAGTGTGCATGTGGGAACAACAAGAGACAAGGCAATGATACGCCACCAGGGGCAGGAAGAAATAACTTTACAGTGAAGAAAAAGACATGCTTTCACTGTGGAACACCTAAACACATTTCCAGAGATTGTCCTAATCGCGCATACGTTCCCTACTGCGCACAAGGATGGCAGAACGCGCCAAGAGGGAGATTTTTCAAAAGAAAACCCTCAAGGTCACGTTCAGACAATGCCGACTGGAATGCCATGAAGGCCAAGAATTCAACTCCCAAGGCCAAGCATCCGAATCCCAAGGGCAAGAAGGAAATGTCAGCCAACAAGCCCGATCCAAGAGATGATCCAGTAAAACAAAGACCGGTTAGGTCAAAGTCATCTCAACGACCGACATCAAGATCAAAAGCAAGCACTGAGCCACCCATTAGATCGAAAAAGAAATGGGTTAAACCCAACTACAAATGGGTTCCAAAGGCTCAATCTCCCAAATCTTCTAACGATTCTAATATTTCTATATCTTCTGTTTGTGATAAACATGACATGTCATGGGAGAAAGTACCTTGTGTTGATGACAAAGGTCGACCTAGTTTCAAAATTGTGTGTAGTGTGATGAATACAAGTGATTTATATAGTCAAATCCTAACAACTAGAACTTCGAAAATTTCGGGATCCTACGAGATCAATTATAGTCGTTTCTTGACTTGGTCCTCCGGGTCTTTTGCATGGTTGTGACGACTATACGGTGAGAATGTGACTTTGACTGGATATTTTTGCACATGTGAGAAAGACAAAATAATATATAGCCAGCCGTTATAAATAATAAAAAAATCTTAGTCAGGATCCTAGAGTATATTCGGGATCCTGAGGTTCAAGGATCCTGAACCTTTGAGGATCCTTAGACTTGAGGATCTCAAAGTAGTTTTGAGATCCTAGCCCTAACAATGACCAAATTTAGTGGAACGGGAACTGGAACCGGCGGTTCCAAGGATGTCGAAACCGGAACCGATTACATCGGTTCCTAAACTCTTAGAAGGACTCTTGGAAACTCCGGAAGCAGTTCCGGTTCTGGGTACCTGCTTCCTAAAAACTTTCAAACTATTTCAAGCAATGTTTTGAAAACCAGTTGTTTTCAAACATGTAAAAACCAGACAAATTGGTCAAAATCAGTTAAAACTGATCCATTTAAACCCTTAAAAACTAGTTTTTTAAAAAGAAAAAAAACACTTTTAGACTAAAACAAACACTCATTAGGCCTTAAACACTTGAGGCACCTTAAGAGGAGTCAATGTGTTTCACTAAAGGTGCTCCAACCTTGCTTTTAATAGGATCTCTCTCTCTCTCTCTCTCTCTCTCTCTCTCTCTCTCTCTTTGTATGTGTGTGTGTGTAGATGTGAGATTCGAAGTAAAAAAATAAGAAGCGTTTCTTATACAACATTGAGTAAATAATAGTTTTGGTCTTAACAATCTTTCTTTTGTATTCTTAAAGACTAAATTATAATAAAACAAAAGAGAACGATATTTTCTCAACAATCCTTATATTTGTATTTCCCAAAAAAAATTAAAAGTTATCTGATAAGTATTTCCAAAAAAAAAAACAATTATTTGATAAAAGTATTGATTAAAACTAACAATGACAGTAACATTTTTAATGTTTTTTTTATAAAATTTTTGAGATAACAAGTAACCACTAGATTTTAAAATGTATAACGATCATACTATATAAGTATCAATTTTAAAAAATGAAAAATATCATATATATATATATATATATATATATATATATATATAGTGGTTGTAAAAATATGAGAATTAGAACCGGAACCGCTTAAGACAGTTCCAAAAATAAGGAACCAGAACCGACGGATCCGATGCGGTTCTGGTTCTAAAAGCAAGTACCCGGTTCCGATGCTCATCCTCAGTGTTTTGGTCAAAAAATGAACAATCAATAATGAACCAAATTGTATGAGAAGCTGTGATGCTCGAGGTAAAACAAGTATGGAATGGTAGACAAGGTGACACAATGGTTTACAAGGAAAGCCTTTGATCCTTGCTAGGATCACCGACACAAAACCTAGGGAGGTGATAATGATCACCTACCTTGATGATTTTATTGATGTAAAATGTTAATTACAGAGATGAATATGTAAATGACAATACAAGTATCGTAGATGAGCTATATGTGTGTAGTGTGTGTAATACAAGTGTTATTTATAGTCTAAACTAAGCAACATGAAGTCCATTATTCCCAGGATCCTATGAGACCAGCATAGGAATGTTGTTTGACCTAGTATTATGAGTCTTAAGCTTTGTTGAGACGATTCTCTATTGAGAATAAGTCTTTTATTGACCAATTCTGCACACGTGTCAATAAGAAATGAGATTATAACCGTTATAGGTGTTAGTAAATAATGATAATAATAATAGTCGGCATCCTGAAGTGGCTTAGGATCTTGAGTGCTCTATGAGATCCAGGATCCTTAGAGGATTGAGGATCTCGCTTCTAGCAATTGCCCCCAAATTATTCCTGCGGAATATTAACGTTAGTTTATCCAAAATTTAAATGAATAATTTAAATAATAAATAAATAAGTTAAGAGATTTGAATTCGGATAGGATTTATTTGATTAATAGTAATCATCACGTAGTCAAATCATATCCTCTTTCTTCTGTCACAAGGTTAAATAGGGGTATTTAGCCGATTTTCTTTACCTTCCCCAAAATTTCTTCCGATCTTTTCCGGTCATCTCCGAAGGTAGTTTCTTTTTCCCCTCTTTCTTTAGTTTTTCTTTTCTGATCATGGGTAAGAAGGCGACTCGTTCTTGTGCCAACACTACCACTCCTAATGAGAATGACTTCGTCGATCAGGGGATCCTGACCTATGATGAGGCGTGTTCCTTTGACGATGAAGACATGCAGTTCCTTAGAACTGGCAAAGTTTTTCCTTCTGAAGTAGTTTTTAGATCCATTGAAGCTTCCATTCAGCCTGATTTTGTTTCGTCTTCTTAGGTATGTTTCCCTAAGTATCCCTTTTCTTTGGGTTTGAAATATCCTTTCTCGAGCATTGTTTCTGATTTTTTTCAAGCCACTCAACTCTCATACATTCAAGTTATGCCCGTTGTTTGGAGGATATTTTCATGGATTGATCGAGTGAATCATACCCGTAATTAAAAGATAGGTCTTCCTAAGTTGGCTTTTGTTTATGAACTTTCTACCTTTGGAAATTCTCGTTTCTTGCTTAAGCTTAAATCCAATCAGTCTCCTCTTATCTTGAATTCAAAACACAATGATGGAGACTGGAAGGAAAAGTACTTCTTCGTGAGGCGTGATTCTATCATTGGCGGAGATCTTTTGCCCAAAGCTAGGGTAAGAAAGGGTAGGATCTATTTGTTGATTTTAAGGATACAAGGATTTACTTTTTTTTTTGTTCTGATGCAGCTTTCAAGTTCGGAGAATCTTTTTCCGTTGCTAAAGATACTGAGGATAAGGTCTCGATTTTCCTTGCTTTACATGCTGACGTTCGATTGTTCAAGTTCGAGTACCATATCCTCCAAGATGGTTCATCTACTACAACTTCAATGGCCACCAGTAAGGATCCTTTCTAGTTTATCTATTTGTTTTAGTATCTTGAGCTTATAAGGATACTTCATAATTTTTAGGATCTAAGGCTACTCACTTAAGTGCTCGGTTTGCTTTGGCTGATCTTGAGGATGATATGTCTAGCAGCCTGATTGATGTGAAGAAGGAGTTAATTTGATCTTGCTGTTAAAACCCCTGCATCTCGCAAGAGGAAACCCTCTGATTTCTGGGATCTTGAGAATCTTGGAACAAATGAGGAACACATACACCATAAAATATAAGTGTCATAAGGTTTCTCTCCAATTCATTAAGATGATGGGGAGGAAACGCTTTCACTAAGTAGATTTTAAGTAGACAACAATTGTGATATTTGCATTCTCAAAGTCGTTAGTGGAATGTTTTTGGTTAACCGACACACTAACATGGACTTGTGAGAAATGGCAAAGGTCTAAACAATTGAGACTATGATTACGACATCCCTTTTCATAGTTCTAAAAATTGTTTAGACACACATGTGAGCTATCTAAGAAAAGGTGTATGATTTTGATAAAGTCTTATTAAAGCATCTCGTATCAGAAATATGAACTTTGGTAAGACAGTCAATAAATTATTGATTTCTAGAAGTCCAGTTGATTTCTAGATACATGTCAAAGCTAATGGGAGCATAAGTGTTATGTTAATAATTATCATGTTAGTGGGAGCATGATTATTATGTTAGGTGTTGCAAGTTAGCAATGTTAATTATAGAAAACAAAAGTTTCAATTTGCAAAATGTACCTTGCATGGTTTGAAAAAGTTGTTTTGCTAAAATTAAGGGAGAGGAAATTATAATTCATTTCAATTCTACAAGCTTAGATTGAGATTTTAATCAAATTTAGTCATAATTACATTATTTGCATTCTAAAATTCAATTATGATTACGACACCCCTTTTCATAATTTGAATTTTGAGAACATGGCAAATAGAAATATAAATATTATAGCAAAATACTGGTCTAGTATCATATCTTTATGTGAGACATCATGAATCGTGTCGCATATGCTTCGGATATAGGATCAATTACATGTGTTGTAATATTCATTTGTTCTAAATTTTTCCAAATGCCTAGGGCATTAAGAGGGAAAAAGTACTAGAACCGGATATGACTAAAATGATTAAGCAATTGTCAAGGACAATCTGAGGTTTACCAAAGATTGGTTGCTCATGGACGATTAGAAGTATAGTGTTAATTTTGGAAGGACCATATTGACATATTCTGAAAGGAGGCAACTCTTGTTCAGAAGTGATAGTCAAAATGGGAATGTGGAAATGTTTCCATAGGTGGAATATATTCATTAAATCTGTGTAAGATTTATAAAAACTTAATGCAAGAAGGATGTTCAAAGGAATGTAATTTAATTTTGAGACTTCGTTTCCATGGAATTTATCTCCATTTGAATACTCTGTAATGTCTGTTGACAAGTCTTTATGACTTTGTGCATAGTCATTACAAGAGGATCAATGCATATAAGTTTAGAATCTAACAGATTTCAGTAAATGGCAAAGAATCTTGTATTCTTACATTTGCGGTAAGGATTTGGGATTGTGAAATGAGCATCATTGAAATCATGTTCAATTGGTCTATTTCACAAAGTAAGGATCATAGACAAACACAGTGTGCATACTTGGAGTATGGCATAACTATTTTTGGACAAACATAGTGTGCATGCTTGGAGCATGGCATGACTATTGTTTCAGTTCAAGTATTAAGTTGATTATTTGAAACATTATACAATGAATAATGAGTAATCAATATGGTGTTTAAATAAAAGGTGTTTTATTTACTCTCAAAGGTGCTAGGGGCCATATAGGATTAATATTATTCTTGTGTTTCACTTTTCATGTTTTGACTACCCGAATAACTAGGTCATTCAAACTCTCCATAGTCAATCATACTTTGGAAGTAGGTATGAATCAAGATTGTCATGAATTGGGCTTGTAGATGTCTAAAGTGTTTAGACATAGCAAAAGTTGTTGCAACATTCATGAGTGCTCCTGGAATGAGATTCGAGCATTAGATTAAACCCACGCTCATTTGAATCACTTCATGGATTTTATCACAAGTGATCATGAGACAATAATATCTTATATTCTTCAAACCGAGAGATATGATTTGTTGACTATGAATTGGTTATACATTGATTATACGAAAACGCATCAGTAACTTGATGTTATAAAACGTTCCTTTGTGTGTGATTCAACAAGTAGTTAGTACAAGCATATGAGTCGAATTTTATCCATTCCTTTTACCCTTGGAGGGATAAAAGCGATATCTGTGGGCCCCTCGATGATTTATTGCTGACAAACGTAAGTGCTCAGCCGGGGTTGGACTGATTTGAATTTGTTTAATTAGTCGGTCGTCTTAAATCGGAAATTGGGAAACAACAAATGGACAGAGAGAATGATAATAATCCATGTCTCAGTCCATATGTTATCTAGAATGGAGGAATATATGATCCCTTATCTAATGGACTTGTCGTTGACTAGGTCAGAGTTCGATAACGGCTTTTAAGAGCTACGATTGCTAGTCGGGTTTTGGAGTCATACTTGCAATAATAGTTTTAGACTTATCTAAGTGGGAGACTGTTGGATTAGATGTCTAAGCTCATAACTATTATTGGTATGTACTTGAACCGAGAGTAGCATGGTCCATTTGGGTTGCATATCATCAGGACAATTTGTTAGGATAGACTCTTGAGAGAAGGTTATGTATGATTTATTAATATATTATAACTTCTAATATATTAATATGAAATCATATGTTTTAATTAGTATTGATCAAGAATTAATTTGGAATTAGTTTAGTGATCAAAAGAGACTAATTAAATCTATGGGGACTAATTATGCTAATTAGTTATATTTATATGTGTTGGGCTTATGATCCATGTTGGACCAAGTTTATGTATGGATACATAAAGAGTTGGGCCACATGAACCATGGATCATAAACCCATGGGTATGTGTTTGGGTTAACCCATGACTTTTGGAATTCCACATATAAATATGTTACTCCATAGCCAAAATCACGACTAATGTATTCTTGGAGTATATGGATGGTTTTGGGTTAACCCACTGAACCCACTGTCACATCAATTTTTCTCTTTGATTTTTTTTATCTTTCCGAACCCACAACATACAGAAATCATATCTTTTTCAACCCGCTCAATTAAAAAAAAAATACTAAACAACTAAGGTATGAGTCTTAAAATATATGGTACAAGAGAAAATGAGAGAGATAAAGTAGATAGAGAGGATGAAGTGGGTTCGTGAAACCAATTAAACAACCCGCCGAAGTGGGAATGGTACCGGCGGTAACTCTATTGCTAATTAAGATTTTACCTTGATTATTTTGTATATTTTTTTAATTGAGTGGGTTGAGAAAGATATAATTTCCGTGTATTGTGGGTTCGAAAAGATGAAGAAAAATCAAAAAGAAAAACTGATATGGCAGTGGGTTCAGTGGGTTCAATGGGAACGACTCCCTCCTCCCTAATGAACACCATCAAACTTGTGTCTCAGCATGTATTTAGATGTTGCATACAACATCTTAGCTTGAATCTTGGAGAATAATCGTGGCATGGATAATGTATATATCCACAAATTAAATCAAATCAAACATCATAACATCCATTTAAGTACACGAAAAGATAATCAAGTATGTTAGAAATGAATAGATCAAAATAGAAGAAGATAACAAAGTCATAGCAACAAACCACCTTGTCAAAGTCATTAAAAAGTACTAGAACACCCAATTAAAGCTATAAAGGCATGGTATGGATAATAATCACTTTGAAGCTATATAACAACAAAAACAAACCACCTAGTCATGTTGTAGCAAACGAGGACACTAATATGAAAGGAGTAATACACTTTGAAGCTCGCTTTGGTAATGTTTCAATAGTAGCAATAGCAATCACCAAAACCATCACTTGGATCTTAAAAAGAGGCAGACATGAGGCATTGAATGAAAACTATTTTATGATGACTTAATATGGCCAACAGGAGCAATACTTGCTGATTCTACGTAGATCACAAGGATAAAAAGTAAAGTGAACGTGTTCTAAAATATCATAGAGGAAAAGAGTGAAGACTAGAGAAAATTTTCTAATAGCATTGGAATAAAAACAATACAAAATTATCAAAGATTACAATTAAAGATAGCAAATAAATATTTGCGATACCATCATCAATAAAGATTTTAACATATCCAATTTCAAAATCTATCATAAAAATCCATCTACTTCACCTAATCATAAACAAACTTTCCAACCATCACCTAACATTCGATTCATCAAACCAAAGAAATTAAAGCAAGTCTAAAAAAATATAAAAGCAATGAACAAAAATAAGAAACTTACATGTTAGATTATAGAACAACATTTTGATGACCAGTGCTAGTTTTGCATGTTATATTCACCACCAACTCAAGACCACCCCATGACTAGTTTTGCGTCATTAAACCAACATTAGGTGGTGGTGCTTTTCCAGATTTCCCCTAAGTAGTGTGGATGGTTTTCATTTATTTCTTTGTGTATTCCTCCACTTCGTAAGCTTTTACCACTTGTATCACATGATTTCAAACCAATCACAATTTGGTTAAATGGACTTAAACTCATGGGTAAAATAGTCCAAAAGTGAAATACATTTTTGACTGACTATCCAACAGTCATAAGAATAAAAGTACTCGACTGATTTGGCAGGCGTAGACGGCCCCACCAGTCCTTAAATAGCCCAAATGCAGTTTAGGGTATGGTTTGAAATCACTAAAATCAATTTTAAACTGGTTATAAATAAGTGAAATCGGACTAAAATTTTTTATGAAACTGAGTGATATATATATATATATATATATATATATATATATATATATATATATATATATATATATATATATATATATATATATATATATAGGAGAGGATCAAATGAGAACACCTAAAAGGTTGAGAGCGTGAGAACAGTTCTGGACCAATCATTTTATAAGGGTATATTAGTAACTTTATATAAATATTAATTAATGATTTCCTAAAATCTAGGGATAATGATTTTAATTATCTAACAAAATTAATATTTCCTTTTACTTAATGAAATATATATAAATATTATTTTTTATGATTTTTCCCAAAAATTATTTATGACCGTTTCAAAAAAAATTACCTAAAAAAATTAATATTTCTTTTTATTTTAAATCTGAAAAGAAAATCTTTGAAAAAATATTATTTTCTACAATTTCGCATTTTTGTTTATTTTTTAATGAATAGAAATCCAGTCCCTAATCAATACACTTCCAATCATAAATGAAAACACATCAAATTACAAATAATTCAATGCATTTTTCATAAAATGAAAATAAAAAATAGTGTAAAAATTATCATTTTTTCATAAAATGAATACCTATAATCATAAATAAATACACTCACACACACGAATACATTGCAATTCACAAAATGAATACACTGTTATTTATAAATTAATACACATTCTATCATAAATGAATACACATGCTATTCATAAATGAATACAACCATTCACACATAACTACAATGTTATTCATAAATGAATACACGTGTTATTCATAAATAAATACAACCATTCATGCACACCCTTCAAGAAATTATTACCAAAAAATTCAAAAATTAGGATTGTGTTTCTTTCTTTGCCTCTGTTCTTTAGAAAATTTTCCAGTTGGTCCTCCATTGCAACCATTCTACCTCCTGAACACTCAAACAAAGATTAACACTCAAACAAAATCAACACTCCACGGTAAAATCAATATGTATAATTATAAAATCTTTTTGTGAGATATGGATGATCAAGAAACAAAAACCCATCAATTCACTGTAAAACATCAACACCCAAATATCCATACCTTCATCTGTTTCTATCAAAACAAACAAAGAAAAAGTAATTTTCGTTGTTCTTCTTTCCATCTCTATCAATTTCTGTCAAACAACCAAACCCAAACACCCATCTAAGCCTATTTATTAAACTTCATTAATTTACAGACAAAATAAAAAGAAATGAGAAGAGAATCATTACCTTCTGTTTTGCATATAACTCACCGTCGGCGACTTGTTGGCGGGAGTAAAGTGTCGCCTTCGCCATCGCCTTTTGAGCCTCTGCTTGTTTCTCCTTCTCGTACAGAATTGCTTCAGCAACCTTCTATTTTCTGTAAAGCTCCCAATTCACCTCTTGTGCCTTTGTTTAGATCAAACCGATAGAAATTCAATTTCGTGAAACATAGGTGATTAATCGTATTCAGTTAATTTGTGTTATGTTTGTTACCTTGGTTTCATACTCAACGCTAGCTTTGCTCAAGAACTCAGCCTTGAGTTTCTCCGTCTAAGTCAACGTGTTCATTATCTCAACCTCTTTCTACAGCTCCGCCTCCCGGAACACCACCGCCTTATTTTGACTCCACCTCTGTAACCTGTGAATCCTTGGCCCACTTTGCATTCTTCATCACGAGTTATGCATTTGCTTCAGCCACTTCAACCTCCCTCTGGTTCTCAAACACCTTCACCTCCGTTTTCACCTTTATCTCCTCCTTCTTCCCCCTATCCTCGCCTCTGTGTCGCTATGATCTTCGTCTGTGCATCTATCTCCGTTGCATTCTGAAGCGTCTGGCCTTGGCGAAGCTTGGATCCAATTTCACCCTAAACAACAATCAATCGTGAATCGGAAACTGAGTATCTACCATTCAAAACCTAAGAAACATAAAATTACCTTCATCTTTGCTTCAGAAACATCAATCTTAGCTTGATTTGCAGCTTCCTGTTGGATTTTTTGCCCTAAATACGAAAAATACTCTTGTCCAGGTTCGTCAACCATCTGCTTCACATTCGCATTGTAGATCAACAATCTGAACTGATTAAGTTCCAATTGGACCTTATCGAACACTTCATTCTTAAAATCCTTCGTCCTTTTGAAAATTTCTTCCATGGTCATTGACGCAGCGAGGACACGGGTCTCCCCTTCGATGATCCCCTTCATGAGCTCAATCACATGGTGCGATTATTTATCGTGAGAGGCGATGAGTTTGGGGTATTTGCAGCGGTCGGAATGAGAGGATGCCCTAGGGTTGTGACAAACGTAGAAGCAGGGATATAAAGGGAGAGATACAAGAGAGGAGAGAGAAAGAGAGAGAGATTGTAGGAATTGCTAAACATAGGTAAACAATCAATTACCATTTTACCCTTATGTCAGTTTTAAAGTTACACGTTAATTCCTGTAATTTTAAAAATTTACATAAATGACCCATTCGATAATAGTCTTAGATTTAGTTTTTTAAATGGTTCAGATGTGTTCTCGCGTTCTCAACCTTTTAGGTGTTCTCATTTGATCCTACTCCTATATATATATATATATATATATATATATATATATATATATATATATATATATATATATATATATATATATATATATATATGGTAAAATTAATGAATAAATAGATCTTTATTAATATATAATAAAATTAATGAATAAATAGATCTTTGTTAATATATAATAAAATTATATGCATTTTAAACTTTATTAATATAATAATAATTTAATGTGGATAGATATAATGAATGGTAGCAAAGGATAATAAATTAATAATTATAAGTTACTTTCCAATCGTAATATTTTTGGATTAAAGTGTCTAAGTCAATTAATAAAATGATATATTCTTGTAATTAAAAACAAAGTCTTTTGTTGGTTGCCCGGATAACTAGAAATATATAGAAGTTATATTAGGAGAGAGAAGTATAATGATTAGATTATTATATGATTAATAAACTAATTTGAAATTATAGGAAAATGATTTGTTAATATATTATTTGATTAATGTATTAAATGGAAATAGACGGTTAAATTGTTGATTTATTATGTGATTAATAAATTAATATGAGATCAATTGTTAAATAATTGATTTTTTAATTTATATGATTAATAAATTAATGTGAAATCAATTAAAATTTATTAATTATTATATAAAATTAATATGGAATTAATTCAGGATTAATTGGAATTAATTAAAGATGCAATGAGTGAATTGTAACTGTTTAATAGTTGAACAAAAGAAGCAATTCTAGAACCCTCCATGGTATGGATGATTTTGGAGGATTTCCTAGGGTTTCTAGAAGCCTCGTGGTTGCATAAAAGGAAAAGATTTGAATTAAGATAAAATATATTATTTAATCAATTCAAATCATGTTATATCTGCAAATTACCTAAACTATAAATATGACCTCTTGGCTTGCAATTTCCGTTCACTACATTACCTAAAAGCATAGGAACGAAATTTCCTTGATATATCCTCTCTCCTCCTCATTCTTGGGTTTTGGTTTTGGGTGTGAGCTATTAGAGACATCATCCTTTTGGTGCTTGCTTTCTAAGGAGCTTCAAGACTATTTGATTTGATTATTTGCTATAATAATCAAAAGGTATGTAACCCTAATCGTTATGTTAATTTCGATTTTCATAGCCCCTCTCTAGGATTCTTGATGTTCATATGTGATTGCTATCAATAAAGAAAACATAGATCATTTCTAGGTTGCATGTGAACTTAAAGGTTTAAGTGTTTTTCTACCACATGAATTTTTTTATAACCTAGAAAACCCATCAAATATATTAATATATTAATCTATCTCTTATAAATGAGCCATTCAAATGAATATGGTTTAAGATCGACTATTTATCTTAAACCATATTCATTTGAAACTCTCAAACTCTTCACCTTATGTTACTTAAATGATTATTTAATTGAAATATTTTAATTATATAAGAAACATTTTCTTCTATTCTATTTTCATTTTGTTTTAACTTCTCTTTTGAATTTTGTTATCTAGAGTGTCTGATAATGGATAAATTTTAAATAACTTTCATTTCTTCTTTCCACATATTTTTTTATTATGTTTTCTTAAAATTTAATAATAATTTTGTTGTGTACAAGAGTCGATCCAAAGGTTTTTGGTATTTACTATTTAGAGATGATAAAGAATTTTTAGAGCAACAAGAAAAGTTTTGATGATCTCTCTTCATACCCGTGAAATAAGTTAAAAAAGAAACTACACAAAATTGCAAGAATGGTCCCTGTGGTATGTCAAAACTACCAAGTTTGGTCCAAAATGGGTTTGGCTTGCAAGGGTGGTCCAATTGTTTCGTTTTGTTGCGAGTTTGGTCCAATTTCCTATGAACTTTTTTATAATGACAAATTTGCCCTTATATTTTAATTTTCCATTTTTATTTTATTATCAATAATTAAAAATAAAACAAAAATTAAATACCCTCTCTCTCTCTCTCTCTCTCTCTCTCCCTCTCTCCACCGTATTCCCCCATATTTTTTTTCTTTTTACCCAAGAACAGTTCATCTTCTTCATCCCTCTCCTGCCTATCTGATATGTCTTCTTCGACAAGTTCAAAGAAATCAGTTCGAAACAATTTCAAAATCAAACATGTTGCAACCTCTCAGTGACCTATGTAAGAATACAATTGCCGAAAAACACATCTTTTCTCTTGCCTGACCCACCCGCTTGACCCTCAACATCACCTAGTATCTCTGGTCATCATCCATCATACCTCGCCCATCACCTAAACCTGGTAACATCTCCGACGAATACCAACAACACCATCGCCTCCCAGGTCAAACCACTATACTTGGCTTTTCTCTCATTGTTGTTTAGAGCTACAATGCCAATGTTATCGTTGTTCTTCTATAAGAGTCATCTTCTATGCCTAAAATTGATACACACACCGATTCAGAGAAGAACAAGAGAGAGAGAGAGAGAGAGAGACATGATAGGCATTTGATTCAATAATTGGAAAGAACGCAAAAATTTCTAGGTTGTAAATCATAATCCCTTTCATCTGTAAACCGTAATCTCTTTAATCAGTACTGATTGAGGATATACGGTGTCTGCGATTCAGGGAGAGAGATAAAAGGGGTGCAATTTACCTTCATATTTATGTTTATTGAGTTTGTTTGTGTGCTTGTGGGTTTGAGTTGGGCAATTCATAGAAGAAATTGATTCCGATGGTGGTGATGGCAGTTCATCAGAAATCGATTTCTTAGTTCGTGAATATGATGTTCTTGTTCTTGAACTCAGGAAAAACCGAGTGTTCTTGAGATTCATATGCATATATGAGTGTGTATGTGTTTAGTCTATTTGACTTCATACAATGAATTGAACAAAATTGATAAAAGTTAGGGTTCTTCATTTTACAAATCCATTACCAGATCTGTATTAATTTTGTTTGTAGATATATATATATATATATATATATATATATATATATAGAGAGAGAGAGAGAGAGAAAGAGAAAGAGAGAGAGGGGGGGAGAGTATTTTATTTTTGTTTTATTTTTAATTGTTTTTTAATTACTGATAATAAAATAAGAATGGAAAATTAAAATATAAGGGCAAATCCGTCATTATAAAAAAGTTCATATGAAATTGGACCAAACTCGCAACAAAATGAAACTATTGGACCATCCTTGCGAGCCAAATCCATTTTGGACTAAAGGTGCTAGTTTTGACATACCGCAGGGACCATTCTTGCAATTTTGTCAAGAAACTATGAATGTTAATTTGGATATTGAATAAAAAGGTATGAGGATTCTATAAATGTTATTATTGTTTTTTTTGTTACCGTCATGACTTTTGTTTTAATGGAATTATCGACTACTAATTGTAAACATCTGTTAATTAATATTTCTAAAATTATAGGTAGTTATGAAATTGTTGTTTTAAATATATAACTTTGTATTATGTATTTGATTAATATGTTTGTAGAGAAAAAATAACATACACTCTCATGTAAATAAATACACACAAAATAATAGATGCATATAAGTTAGTTTTTAATAATTTGTTTGAAGGCTTCTGGTGTAATATTTGGTCTAAAAATTAGATGATTATATTATTCAATTAATTTAGTAAACATAATTAAAATATTTTAATCCTATTTAAATGAGTCTCTTATGTACCAATTAAGGACCGTGTATGAAAAAACTTCTTTAGTTGTAAAGGTTTAATTATAAATAACCTTTAATTGGAAGTTGAAAAGTTGGAATACTAAAGTAGAACTTGAATACAAATAACAAATTATTATTATATGTCTAAGTTTGTTGTGTACAAGAGTCGATCCAAAAGTTTTTTGTATTTAGAGATGATAAATTTTTTTTAGAGCCACAAGAAAAGTTTTGATGAGCTCTCTTCATACTTGTGAAATAAGTTCAAAAAGAAACTATGAATGTTAATTTAGATATTGAATAAAAAGGTATGAGGATTCTATAAATGTTATTATTGTTTTTTTGTCACCGTCATGACTTTTGTTTTAATGGAATTATGGACTACTAATTGTAAACATCTGTTAATTACTATTTCTAAGATTATAGGTAGTTATGAAATTGCCGTTTTAAATATATAAGTTTGTATTATGTATTTGATTAATATGTTTGTAGAGAAAAAATAACATACACTCTCACGTAAATAAATACACACAAAACAATAGATGCATATAAGTTAGTTTTTAATAATTTGTTTGAAGGCTTTTGGTATAATATTTGGTCTAGAAATTAGATGATTATATTATTCAATTAATTTACTAAACATAATTAAAATATTTTAATTCTATTTAAATAAGTCTCTTATGTATCAATTAAGTACCGTGTATGAAAAAACCATTTTAGTTGTAAATGTTTAACTATAAATAACCTTTAATTGGAAGTTGAAAAGTTGGAATACTAAAATAGAACTTGAATACAAATAACAAATTATTATTATATGTCTAAAGATATATATTTTAATTATAAATACAAATGTTGATGATGGATTATATCTAATACGTAATATATATAAATGGTTGAAAATATTCGGTAGTGAATAAATACTAACAAAATAAGTTATCTACACACGTTATTGAGTGTTTAATAGAATAATAATAATAATTCATAAAAACTACACACGTTATTGAGTGTTTAATAGAATAATAATAATAATTCATAAAAACTATTATCGAAGATGATCCAATTTAGGAACATATTTTTTATTTTACTTAATATTTATCAAAAATGCTCATGTGCCAATTATTATAAATATTATAAAACAAGTTTTAATTAGTTAGATAGATATAGATATTACTAAATCAAATAAATAAATTTAACTTAATTAATTATAACGATAGTTAAAAGTAACACTAAATCAAAAAATATATATATTTAATTTTATTCATATATAAACCTCGTGTAGAGGCAATTACAAAATTTTATCATAATATATGTTTGTCTTATCATATAGTTTAAAAAACCTGCATTTTTTTAAATCAACATAACGAAAGAACTATTATTACGTAGTTAATTTGAATAATTACATAATTTTAACTTGTGCAACGTGCAAGAATTCGCATAGTAATTTAATATAATAAGAGATTAATATATCTATAGGTTACTTTTCAATGACATCTTGTTTATTGTTTTCAATTTTGAACAAATATTTAACTTCTAATGAGAATATTTTTTATTCCGCTTTTTATGGGAAATATTTATGATATTTCTTCCACTTTCTAAGTTCTGTTTATAATTTGAAACTATATAAATAGTTAACAATATTTGTTGGAGGTTCTTTAATATTTTATAAGAAAATTCAAAAAATTATACAAAAAGTAAAAATGTTCGGATAAAATAAGTGATGGATCGACCCATACTGAAGCACAATTTGAACATTAGATCATAAATATGGATTCTCACCTACTTACTGCTAAAACAAAACAACTAGAAATTAAAGTAAAAACCCTTATTTTCGTATAACATGTTTACATAGTTGAGGTTGATTAAATCCTAATACAACATTATATAGTCACCCAATTGGAGTTCTTGCTCCTCATCAAATTCCCTAAAAAGATTAACAATTTGCATTGGTTATAAAATTATATATAATTTAGAAAAGATTAAGAAAACGCATACAAAGAACATACTTGCGCCCTCAAGGACAGATACATGGATGTTGTTATTTGGCCAAAATCTATTGAAGGATGAGAAGCAAATTTCCCGTTTCTAGCATATGTATAGAAAGAAAAATTCACATCGAATATGATTATAATATTTCTAAAAACAAGTTATGAACGTGGTCATTTTTTTTCTTTATTCTATTTCATGGTTTTAAATGGTTAAAACACCATATATGCATGTTATCCATGTCATCCATCTCCAATATGATACCTTCCATATCAATCAGAGTTGGTATGTGTGTTTCTGATGGTTTTCAGAATAAAGCAAGTAAAAAGGATATGAAATATACTAAAATAACTCATATATGAATAAAATGTTGCATAATAAATGATGTATATAAACGATATTTGAGAAAACAACCACATATTTGGGTAACGGAAGGAAAAATGAATGTGGGTAAATTGGTAAAAGGTTAGGACTTGGATAAAGTCTCATTTCATTTACTTTCTATTAAATCGGTCTTTCTAAACTGAATAAGAAAACAAATATACAACTTAACAGATTAAATAACAATTTCTGTTTTAATTAATATAAACAAAACAAATTACCAGGTTAGGTGAGAGAAATATGGACTTATCCATTCATACGTCTCTTTTTACCACAAGTAAATAGTCATATGTTATTAAGCATCTTTATAGACGGAAGGATAAAATTGTCACTTACATAAATTTTAGACGGTTCATGCAATTCAAAATGAAAAGTCTTTGTGTATATAAGAAAGTATAGGGTGATACGTGAATATTTTATAGATAATCAGACATGTTTTTAGATATATTGATAAAATCAAAACTGGCCTTTGGAAACACAATTCTTTTAAACACAAATGCATCACGTTATTAGTAGCTCACAACTTTAGGCTTAAAAAATAAGCATATTTCTCATCACCTATATATGCGGGACCGGATGTTTAAACTCTAACACTAACGAGCAAGAGAAAAATATATGATAAACTAAGTATGAACTCCAAATTTCTATCTTGGTTTTTCTTGCTTAATTTTGTGACGTAAGTTTATTCTTAAATATTAATACATAAACACCACTAACACAGTCACATTTCTTTTCTAGTTATTATAGAATAAATATTAAAACAACTATTCTACATAATACATCCAACAAAATATTATTAACTTATACTGACTTAAAATTACAAAACTATGTCCAATAAAAACACAAGTGGACACAAGATACTTAGAAACTCATAAAATCTTTAATTATGAATTATATTCTAGTCGGCACACTACATGAATCACCTAATTTCAAATCAATCACTATTTGGTGAAATAGAGTTAAACTTATGGGTAAAACAGTACAAAACTGAAATTGATTCTCGACTAACTATCCAAAATTCTTTAGAATGAAAAGACTGGACTGATTTGGCAGCCATACACCAGTCCTTAAATAGTCCAAATGCAGTTCAAGGTCCTGTTTGAAATCACTGAAATCAATTTTAAGCTGGTTATAAACTAAAATTTGTTATGAAACCGAATGTTATATATATATATATATATATATATATATATATATATACACACGAAAAAATAATGTATAATAATATAATGATAATTTAATGTGGAGATATAGAGAGAAAAAGATATCAAAGGATAATAAATTAATAATTATAAATTACTTTCCAACGGTAATATATTAATATATTAATCTGTCTATCTATCTATTTCTTATAAAGGAGACTTTTCAAATGAATGTGGTTTAAGTTACACTATTTATCTTAAACTATATTCATTTGAAAATATCAAACTCTTCACCTTATGCTACTTATATAATTATTTAATTGGAATATTTTACTTATATAAGAAACATTTGCTTATTTTCTATTTTCATTTTGTTTTATCTTCGCTTTTTAGTTTTGTTATCTAGAGTGTATGAGAAAGAAGAAGTTTCAAATAGATTTTCTTTATTCTTTCCGGATATTTTTTATTATGTTTTCTTAAAATTTCATAAGAAGTTTGTTGTGTACAATAGTCAATCCAAAGTTTTATGTATTTGGAGATGACGAAGAATTGTCTCAAGGTTGTAGATTTATAGCAAAAGGAAAAGTTTTGATGAGCTCTCTTCATATCGGTGAAATAAGTACAAGAAGAAACTAGGAATGTTAATATGTTTGAAGTGGGTTTTTGAAAGAAAAAAGAGATCATGAATTGGCTTTTGATAAGTTCTATTAACAATGGTGAGAATATAAATGTCCTAAATTATTTACTTTACGACTCATTTTTTATGGATATTGAATAAAAATGTATGAGGATTCTATAAATGTTATTGTTGTTTTTTTGTCACCACCATGAATTTTATTTTAATGGAATTATCGACTACTAGTTGTAAACATCTGTTAATTGCTATTTTTAAAAATATAGGGCCTTAAGTTTGTATATATCACATCTTCCAAACATATTTTTGTAATTTAATACATGTAAATATGAATACTTTTATTAGGTCATTATGGAATTGTTGTCTTAGATATATAACTTTGTATTATATATTTGTTTGATATGTTTGTAGAGAAAAATTATTACTTACACTCATATAAATATATACACACAAAATAATGGATACATATTTAGTTTTTAATAATTTGTGTGAACGCTTCTGTTATAATATTTGGTCTAGAAATTAGATAATTATATTATTCATTTAGTATATTAAACACATATAAAATATTTTAATTCTATTTAATTGATTCTATTAAGTATCATAAATGAAAAAACATCTTTAGTTGTAATGGTTTAATTATAAATAACTTTTAATTGGAGGTTAAAAAGTTAAAATATAAAAATAAAACTTGAATGCAGTTACAAATTTTCATTATATCATATGGCTAAAGAAATATATATATATATATATATATATATATATATATATATATATATATATATATATATATATATGGTTAGGTTCATGTGAGACGGCCTAATTTTGTGAGACCGTGAGACGCATTTTTTTATTTTTTTTATTTTTTTTTATTTTTTTAGTTAATTCAAGTTCCGAAAATAATATTTAAAAAAAAGAATTTTTTGATTTTTCCATTTATTTTGCATTTTAAAATTATTTTTAGAATATGTACAGTGTAATATTCTATTTAGAATATTTCACGTATTTCCAAAAAAAATGGGATATTTTTTTTTTAGTTACTTCAAGTTCCGAAAATAATATTTAAAAAAAGAATTTTTAGATTTTTCTATTTATTTTGCATTTTAAAATTATTTTTTAGAATATGTCAGTGTAATATTCTATTTAGAATACTTCACGTATTTTTCAAAAAAAAAACGGGATTTTTTTTTAATTTTTTTTTAGTTAATTCAAATTCCGAAAATAATATTTAAAAAAAGAATTTTTGGATTTTTCCATTTATTTTGCATTTTAAAATTGTTTTTAGATTTGGTCTCACAAAATTAGAAAGGTCTCAAATGAACCTGAACCTATATATATATATATATATATATATATATATATATATATATATATATATATATATATATATACACTAGCCGTTTACCCGCGTAAAGCGGCGGACGACAAATAGTTTGTTTCGACAATTAAATTCTTTTCGATGGAGAATGATTATTTTCAATTCAATTATTAGTTTGTTTTAGGAAACATGTCATATAAAAAATAAAGAAAATTCATGAAATGACCAAATTATAGGGTGTTGAGTATTTATTTGAATGAAAAAAGAAATGGTCAAAACCTTGGAAGAGAAGATTTATAGGAGCTTGTTTAAATTTGAATATTATTTTATTAGTGATTAGTTGTACAATTAGCTTAATGATTTGGACGTCTTAAAAAAATATTATTATTTTATTCAATCCATTTTTAGAAATAGTGAGATTTGTTTTATAAGATAGTAAAGATATATATATATATATATATATATATATATATATATATATATATATATATTAAATATTAAATTCAAATGTTGACCATGAATTATATCTAATGTGTAATATATATATATATATATATATATATATATATATATATATATATATAAATGGTTAAAAATATTAAGTGGTTAATTAATACTAACAAAATAAATTATCTATGTCATTGAGTTTTGGTACTATTGAAGATGATCCACGTTATAAACATATATTTTTATTTTTCTTGATATTTATCAAAGTCCTTCATCAAACATCTCATAAATATTTTAAAATAAGTTTTAATTAGTCACCCATAACGATAGATATAAATAATACTAAATCAAATAAATAAATTTTAAATTAATTAATCATAACAATAGTTAAAAATAATACTAAATCAAAACAATTATTTAGTTTTATTCATCTATAAACCGTGTGTAGAAGCGATGAGAAAATGATTATAGTATATGTTTATCTTATCATATTGTTGAAAAAACTTATATTTTTTATCATAATGTAAGAATTATTATTTAGTAGTTAATATGAATAACTATATAATTTTAACATTCGCTATGAGCGAGATTTCACCTAGTAATTAAATATAGTAAAAGAGTAATATATTTATAGGTTACTTTCCGACGATAACTTGTTTATTTTTTCAAATTTAAAAAAAATATTTAATTTCTAATGGGAGTATTTTCTATTCCACTTTCTAAGGGCAATATTTATGATATTTCTTCCGGTTTCCAAGTTATGTTTATAATTTGCAAATATATAAATAGTCAACACTATTTGTTGGAGGTTTGTTAAAATTTTCTAAGAAAATTCCAAAAAATTATACAAAAAATTAAAATATTAAGATAAAATAAGAGATGAACCAACCCATACTGAAGCCCAATTTGAACGTTAGACTACAAATATGAATTTTCATCTCCTTACGGCTAAAATTGGACAACCAGATATTAAAGTAAAAAACTTCTTCTCCTATAATTGGACAACCGGATAGTAAAGTAAAAACCTTCTTCTCCTATAAAATGCTTACACATTTTTGGTTGATTGAATCTCGATACAACATTATATATTCACCCAACTGCACTTCATGCTCCTCGTCAAATTCCATTAAGAATTTGCATAGGGTATAAAATTATATATAGTTTATAAAAGATTAATAAAATATGTATGAAGAACATAATAGTTCCCTCAAGGACATACATGCAGCTGTTGTTATTTCGCCAAAACCTGTCGAAGGACGAGACGCAAATTTCCATTTGCTAGCATCTTTAAAGAAAGAAAAATTCTCGTTGAATATTATTATAATAATTCTAAAAACTAGTTGTGAAATGTGTTTTTATTTCTTTATTAGTTTTTATGGTTTTAAATGGTTAAACTAACATAAACTTGAAACACCATACATGCATGCTATCCATGCCATCCATCTCCAAGATGATAACTTCCTTACCGATCAGAGATGGTACATATGTTTTTGATGGTTTTTGGAATAAAACAAATAAAAAGGATATGGAATATATTAAAATAACTCATATCTAAATAAAATTTCGCATAATAAATGATGTATATAAACAATATTTGAGAAAACAAATACACATTTGAGTAATGGAATGAAATATAAATGCGGGTAAATTTGTAAAAGGTTAGGACTTGATGCAGAAAGTCTCATTTCCTTTACTTTTCTAGTAAGTCGTTCTTTCTAAACTGAATAAAAAACACGTATATAGCTTACCAGACTAAGTAATAATCTTTTTTTTTACTTAATACAAACAAAACGCGTTAACGAGTTAAGTGAGTGAAATGGAGATTATCCATTCAGACGTCTCTTTTTACCATAAATAAATAGCTATATGTGATTAAGGATCCCTTTACACGGAAGGATAAAATGGTCACTTACTGAAATTTTAGATGGTTCATTCAACCTAAAAGGAAAAGCCTTTGTGTATACAAGAAAGTATACGATGAAAAGTGAATATTTTATAGATAATCATACATGTTTTTATGGTATATTGATAAAAATAAAAATTGGCCTTTGGAAACACAATTCTTTTAACAGACCTACATCAGTTTTTTGCAACTTCTTGCTGAACAGAAATGTCAGCCTTTCCCTGATCAACAATCTAGTAAATAGAAACAGACTTGACATTAGATTTAAAAAAAAAAAAAAAAAAAAAAAAAAAAAAAAAAAGTAAGACTTATAACTTCAAATTTGACATGAAAACACAATTTCCATCAAAAACTATGCACAAAGTTATAAACTTTTCTAATAATCTCTTATCAAGCAAAAATCATGATGAAAGTTATTAGTAGCCTACAACTCCGGGCTTAAAAGTTGAGCATATTTCTCATCACCTATCTGTGTGAGACCGGATGTTATAAACTCTCACACTAGAGGTCAAGAAAAAATATATGATAAACTAAGCATGGACTCCAAATTTATTACTTGTTTTTTCTTGCTTAATTTTTGTGATGTAAACTCTATTATTAAATATTAGTACACGAACGCTCAATTGCATAATGACATTTCTTTTGTAGTTATTATATAAAAAATAGTAAACAATTATTCCACATAATACATCCAACAAAATATTGTTAACTTATTTATAATAACTTAAATATGTCCAAAAACTAGGAATACTTAGAAACTCATAAAATCTTTGATTATAAATTTTAATCTGTAATATAATAAATCTCATACAAATTAATCTGGTTATAGTAGGAGATTAATATATCTATAGGTTACTTTGCAACGACAACTTATTTACTGTTTTCAAAATTGAATAAATATTTAACTTCTAACGGGTGTATTTTTTTAGTTCACTTTTTAAGGGTAATATTTGTGATATTTCTTCCGGTTTCCAAGTTCTACTTACAATTTGCAATTATATAAATAATTAACAATATTTCTTGTGGTGGGGGGTTTAATAATTTAAAAGAACATTAAAAAAAACATAGAGAAAAGAAAAATGTTCAGATAAAATAAGAGATAAAATAAGAGAAGGACCGACCCATACCGAAACCCACTTTGAACATTAGACCAAAAATATGGATTCTCTTCTCCTTACGGCTAAAACAAGACAACTAGAAATTAAAGTAAACAACTTCTGATATAACATGCTTACATATTTTCAGTTGATTGAATCCCGATACAACATTATATAATCACCCAATCGTAGTTCATGATCCTCATCAAATTCCCCTAAAAAAGATTAAGAATTTGCATAGGATATAAAATTATATAAATTATATTCCATAATATTTATCAAAAACGTTCATCAGCCACTTCTTATACATATTTTAAAATAATTTTTAATTAGTTACCCATAACGATAGATATAAATAATACTAAATCGAATAATTTTTTTTTAATTTGATTAATTATAACAATAGCTAAAATAACACTAAATCAAAACAATTATTTAATTTTATTCATCTATAAAACCGCGTAGAGAAGCAATGGGAAAATTTGATTATATTATATGTCTATCTTCTCATATTGTTCAAAAAACTTATATTTTTTATATCAACATAACATAAGAATTATTATTTCGTAGTTAATATGAATAACTATATAATTTTAACGTTCGTAATGAGCGGGAATTCGCCTAGTAATTAAGTAAAGTAAGAATTTAATATATTTATAGGTTACTTTCCGACAATAGCTTGTTTATTGTTTTCAAATTTGAAAAAATATTTAACTTCTAACGGGAGTATTTTCTATTCCACTATCTAAGGGCAACATTTATGATATTTCTTCCATTTTCCAAGTTATGTTTATAATTTACAGCTATATAAATAGTTAACAATATTTGTCGGAGGTTTGTTAACAATATTTGTTGGAGGTTTGTTAAAATTTTCTAAGAAAATTCTAAATACTTATACAAAAAATACAAATATTAAGATAAAATAAGAGATGAACCGACCCATACTGAAGCCAAATTTGAATGTTAGACTACAAATATGAATTTTCATCTCCTTATGTGACAACCCGAAAATTTCTATCCTGTACAGTCAAACACTTTATTGAAATTCAACCTCATTCCAGTTATCATTTAGCACAAATTGGAATCCGTTTAAGCGTTCTGAGCCTTGTACACTTAAGGGATAAGTGTCAGGGTTTATCTGCTAAAGTTATAGCTCAAAGAACCAACCTTAAACACCTTTATAGGGAGTTCACGGCCACCACATGGGAGTTTACGACTGTAAACTCCACGTGGGCCGTAAACTCCACCTTATATGATGAAAGGGTGGCCATTAGTTCATTCGTTTCCTTCCCTTGGCTGAAATCCTCTCAAGTATCATCCCGATCTTCGTCCCCGATCTTCAAAACTCGTAAGTTTCTTGTCCTAACTAGTTGATATCTTACTTAATCTAGTGATCTTACACAATTCCATCCATGAAATCATTCCATTTGTGTAGATCTTCAAGTTTCATCAAGAACACCAAGAACACACACTAGTGTTCTTGGCCAAAAATGACCATTCAAGTTCCTAGATCGTAAGTACTTTTGTTCCAACTCGTTGTACACTAGGTTTAACATGTTTAGGGCTTAGAAATCACAAAGAATCATGTGATCAAAGGATTTTACGGCCAAGACATGTTCTTGGGCCGTAAACCCCTCTAAGTGGTGCAAAATGCACCCTAACACCTTACCAAGCCTTGGAACTTAGTATAGAACCATACACCATTGAACTGGAGACTTCAAGAAACGAAATGACACTTCATACCATGAGTTTACGGCCGTAAAATCATGGGGAAGTGGTCCCCAGGCCGTATACTCAATATAAGGTCATTCTTCGACCTTAAACTCACCTAACATCTTGTTTAAGCCTTGGAACACTTAGCCACTTAAGACATAATAGCTTTAAGCCTCATTTGGAGAACCATTTGAGAGTTTACCGCCAGGATTAAACTCCCCTAGGCCGTAAACTCCAACAAGTATGGTCTATGGACCATAAACTCACTTACAATGCCTTACACTCCTTTGTTGCAACCCAATAGCCTGCTAACACTTTGACCAAAGTGTTTTCCACGCCTTAGAATGTGTTATACTTGTCTAATTAGTGTTATAATCACTAATTATATATATATACATATGTCTTTATATGTTATTAGAATCATTGTGTGTGTTTAAGTCTTTACTTGACACCAAGCACTTGTCCGACACTTCCATCCGATCCACTCACTGCAGGTGAGTTCATACCTCTTAATTAACCTCTTAAATGTTTTTAAATGTTTAAATGCTTTATGGGGGGAATACAAGTTGAATCATGCTAGTTACTATATCAATCACATGTGATTAATAACTAGCATACAAATGGATTTACTATACTGTTAGCTGTTTTACCAAACAGATTACTTCAAACGACTTTCTCAAACGTTTTCACATGTTAAAACTCTTTATCAAACTACTTTACATAATGTATGTTTCCTTTCAAACTCTGCTACAATTGTGTTTTAAATAAATGTTTTCCTTATACTTAAAACTGTCTTATCAAACAAACTACTTTCAAATCGTTTATAAACTGACATCAAGTCATCGTTTCTTAGTTATTAAAATTTTCAAAGGTTTTACAAACTTCTCTTATACTTTTATATTGTCAAATGCATGCCTAAATATGTACAGTTATATAAGTAATGTTTAAAGGACTTAGGACGGCTAGCTCGCTTTATTTCCTTTTCCTCGTTGGGATGTGGCCTTAGGGCATCAGTTACTCGTCCGTATGTCGTCTAAATATTAGTTATATATCATGTATACATATAGACATAAAAGATCCATCAGTCAGTTCAGTACCTTTGGGTAGCAAAGGCATACTTTCGGTTATACATGTACATTACTAGTAACTATAATAGGTATAGTTATGAGATATTACTTACTATTCCAAGTACAAGGAATCACACAAGAGTCAGTTCATTCATGAGTCTATACTAATACATTACATACTAGATGAATAGATACGTTTACATAGATACGCTTACATGAATACGTTTACATAGATACGCTTACATGAATACGTTTACATAGATACGTTTACAAAGATGCGTTTACATAGATACGTTTACAAAGATACGCTTACATGAATACGTTTGCAGAGATACGCTTACATGAATACGTTTACAAAGATACGCTCACATGAACACGTTTACATTAATACGTTTAATAGATACTATTACATAGAATCTGTTACAAACGTTTCGGGACTTACCATTCCACCCCCAAGGTTGTTAGCTACAGTAGGGAAAATGATCATCGACGGGTGTCTACGGTTATACTTTTCGGCGAGTTTCCACGCCGTGAATATCCTAGTGCAAAAGGATACAATTTTAGTTATTATATTATTTTCCTTTCTTTACTTTGTGACACATTCACATGAACGACGAGGTAGGATATATTTGATATAGATAGACTATTTTCCTTATTACCTTTATATTGTGACTCATACGCATAAACAATGAGGTAGACTATGGTTTTATAATAATAGTTAAACAGGGAAAAACCGTCACATTTACAGTGATGCTTACTTACAAAACAGTCGGGTCTTGGTAGAAGACTACTTTCAAAACAGTCGGGTCTTGGTAGAAGACTACTTTCAAAACAGTCGGGTCTTGGTAGAAGACTACTTTCAAAACAGTCAGGTCTTGGTAGAAGACTACTTTCAAAACAATCGGGTCTTAGTAGAAGACTACTTTTTATACTAGTAGGAAATATGAGATTTTCTAGGGTTGTCAAATGCTTACAGTTACTTACAAACATGTTCATTGATACAAACTTTTCTTCAAACATTTACAAGTCTTTCTTTACAGTTTTACAAATCAAAGACACATTACTACTTATGAATTCACCAGCTTTATTGTTGATACTCGCTTTCAAAATAACTTGTATTCTCAGGTCACAAATAGACAGGTACGACGACCAGGTTTTGTGAAGACGGAGTAGTCAAGACTCGTCTTTTATTTTGAATATTCATTATGTTGTTTTATACTATGAAAGAACACATGTATTTAAAATTATACTATTAATGCAATGGATGATGTTATTGCTTGTTTACTACTTTGCATTATTGTGATACATTACATGACGTCCTCCGCCCCAGAACATTTCCGCCGTTCTCGGTTTTAGGGTGTGACACCTAACAAGTAACACAAGACAACCAGATATTAAAGTAAAAAAATTCTTCTCATATAACATGCTTACACATTTTAGGTTAATTGAATCCTCATACAACATTATATATTCAGCCAATTGCAGTTCATGCTCCTCATCAAATTCCCAGAAAAAAGATTAAGAATTTGCGTAGGGTATATAATTATATCAATTATATATAGTTTATAAATGATTAATAATACATGTATGAAAAACATAATATTTCCCTCAAGGACATTCATGCAGCTGTTGTTATTTGGCCAAAACCTGTCGAAAAATAAGAAGCAAATTACCATTTGCGAGCATATTTAAAGAAAGAAAATTCCGGTTAAATATGATTATAATAATTCTAAAAACTAGTTGTGAAATGTGGTATTTTTTTATTAGTTTTCATGGTTTTAAATGGTTAAACTAACATAAACTTGAAACACCATACATGCCTGCCATCCATGCCATCCATCTCCAAGATGATAACTTCCTTAGCAATCAGAGATGGTACAAATGTTTTTGATGGTTTTTGGAATAAAGCAAATAAAAAAGACATGAAATATATTAAAATAACTCATATCTGAATAAAATGTTGCATAATAAATGATGTATATAAACCATATTTGAGAAAACAACTGCACATTTTAGTAATGTAATGAAATATAAATGCGGGTAAATTTGTAGAACGTTAGAACTTGATGCAGAAAGTATCATTCCTTTTACTTGACTATTAAGTCATTCTTTCTAGATTGAATAACAAAACATGTATATAGTTTACCAGATTAGGTAATAATTTCTTTTTTTACTTAGTACAAACAAAATGAGTTAATGGGTTAAGTGAGTGAAATGAGGATTTATCCATTCAGACGTCTCTTTTTACCATAAATAAATAGCCATATGTAATTAAGTATCCCTCTACACGAAAGGATAAAATGGTCACTTACTCAAATTTCAGATGGTTCATTCAATCCAAAAAGAAAAGTCTTTGTGTATACAAGAAAGTATACGATGAAAAGTGAATATTTTGTAGATAATCGTGCATGTTTTTAAGGTATATTGATAAAATAAAAATTGGCCTTTGCTAACACAATTCTTTTAACACACCTACATCAGTTTTTTGCAACTTCTTGAAGAACAGAAATGCCAGCCTTCCCCTTATCAACAATCTAATAAATAGAAACAAACTTGACATTAGATTTTTTTTAAAAAAAACTAAGACTTATAACTTCAAATTTGACATGAAAACACAATTTCCATCAAAAACTATGAATAAAGTTATAAACTTTTCTAATAGTCTCTTATCAAGCAAAAATCATGGTGAAAGTTAGTAGTAGCCTACAACTCCAGGCTTAAAAGTTGAGCATATTTCTCATCACCTATCTGTGTGAGAACGGATGTTATAAACTCTCACACAAAAGGTCAAGAGAAAATATATGATAAACTAAGCATGGGCTCTAAATTTATTACTTGTTTTTTCTTACTTAATTTTTGTGATGTAAACTTTATTATTAAATATTAGTACACGAAAGTCAATTGCGTAGTGACATTTCTTTTCTAGTTATTATATAACAAATCGTAAAACAATTATTCCACATAATACATCCAACAAAATATTATGAACTTATAAGAACTTAAATATATCCGAAAAATACGAATACTTAGAAACTCATAAAATCTTTAATTATAAATTATAATCTATACTATAATAAATCTCACACAAATTAATCTGGTTATAGTAGGAGATTAATATATCTATAGGTTACTTTGCAACGACAACTTGTTTATTGTTTTCAAATTTCAATAAATATTTAATTTCTAACGGGTGTGTTTTTTTAGTTCACTTTTTAAGGGTAATATGTGTGACATTTTTTCCACTTTCCAAATTCTGCTTACAATTTGCAATTATATAAATAGCTAGTAATATTTTTTTGGGGGGGTTTTCTAATATTTTCAAAGAACATTCCAAAAAAATATACAAAAAAGTAAAAATGTTCTGATAAAATAAGAGAAGGACCGACCCATACTAAAACCCAATTTGAACATTAGACCAAAAATATGGATTCTCTTCTTCTTACGGTTAAAACAAGACAACTAGAAATTAAAGTAAACAACTTCTTCTCATATAACATGCTTACATATTTTCAGTTGATTGAATCCCGATACAACATTATATAATCACCCAATCGTAGTTCATTATCCTTATCAAATTCCCTGAAAAAAGATTAAGAATTTGCGTTGGATATCAAATTATATAAATTATTTTTCATAATATTTATCAAAAACGTTCATCCGCCACTTCTTATACATATTTTAAAATAAGTTTTAATTAGTTACCCATAACGATGAATATAAATAATACTAAATCAAATAAAAAAAAATTTAAATTAACTAATTATAACAATAGCTAAAAGTAACACTAAATCAAAACAATTATTTAATTTTATTCATCTATAAACCACGTGGTGAAGTAATGCGAAAATTTGATTATAGTATATGTTTATCTTATCATATTGTTCAAAAAACTTATATTTTTTTATATCAACATAACTTAAGAATTATTATTTCGTAGTTAATATGAATAACTATATAATTTTAACATTCGCAATGTGCGGGAATTCGCCTAGTAATTAAATAAAGTAAGATATTAATATGTTTATAGGTTACTTTCCGACGATAACTTGTTTATTGTTTTCAAATTTGAAAAGATATTTAACTTCTAACTGGAGTATTTTCTATTCCACTATCTCAGGGCAACATTTATGATATTTCTTCCATTTTCCAAGTTATGTTTATAATTTACAACTATATAAATAGTTAACAATATTTGTCGGAGGTTTGTTAAAATTTTCTAAGAAAATTCTAAAAACTTATACAAAAAATAAAAATATTAAGATAAAATAAGAGATGAACCGACCCATACTGAAGCCAAATTTGAATGTTAGACTACAAATATGAATTTTCATCTCCTTACAAGTAAAACAAGAGAACCAGATATTAAAGTAAAAATTTTTTTCTCACATCACATGCTTACACATTTTAGGTTAATTGAATCCTCATACAACATTATATATTCGGCCAATTGTTGTTCATGCTCCTCGTCAAATTCCACTAAAAAAGATTAAGAATTTGTGTAGGGTATATAATTATATCAATTATATAGAGTTTATAAATGATTAATAATATATGTATGAAAAACATAATAGTTCCCTAAGGACATACATGCAGCTGTTGTTATTTGGCCAAAACCTATCGAAGGATAAGAAGCAAATTTCCATTTGCGAGCATATTTAAAGAAATCAAATTCCCGTTAAATATGATTATAATAATTCTAAAAATTAGTTGTGAAATGTGGTATTTTTTTTATTAGTTTTCATGGTTTTAAATGGTTAAACTAACATAAACTTGAAACACCATACATGCCTGCCATCCATGCCATCCATCTCCAAGATGATAACTTCCTTAGCAATCAAAGATGGTACATATGTTTTTGATGGTTTTTGGAATAAAGCAAATAAAAAGGACATGAAATATATTAAAATAACTAATATCTAAATAAAATTTTGCATAATAAATGATGTATTGAAACGATATTTGAGGAAACAACTGCACATTTGAGTAATGAAATGAAATATAAATGTGGATAAATTTGTAAAAGGTTAGAACTTGATGTAGAAAGTATCATTACTTTTACTTGGCTATTAACTCATTATTTCTAGATTGAATAACATAACATGTATATGACTTACCAGATTAGGTAATAATTTCTTTTTTTTACTTAGTACAAACAAAACAAGTTAATAGGTTAAGTGAGTGAAATGAGGATTTATTCATTCAGACGTCTCTTTTTACCATAAATAAATAGCCATATGTAATTAAGCATCCCTCTACACAAAAGGATAAAATGGTCACTTACTCAAATTTCAGATGGTTCATTCAATCCAAAAAGAAAAGTCTTTGTGTATACAAGAAAGTATACGATGAAAACTGAATATTTTGTAGATAATCATGCACGTTTTTAAGGTATATCGATAAAATAAAAATTGGCCTTTTGTAACACAATTCTTTTAACACACCTACATCAGTTATTTGCAACTTCTTACGGAACAGAATTGCCAGCCTTCCCCTGATAAACATTCTAATAAATAGAAACAGACTTGACATTAGATTTTTAAAAACACTAAGACTTATAACTTCTAATTTGACATGAAAACACAATTTCCATAAAAAAAAACTATGAATAAAGCTATAAACTTTTCTAATAGTCTATTATCAAGCAAAAATCTTGGTGAAAGTTATTAGTAGCCTACAACTCCGGGCTTAAAAGTTGAGCATATTTCTCATCACCTATCTGTGTGAGAACGGATGTTATAAACGCTCACACAAAAGGTCAAGAGAAAATATATGATAAACTAAGCATAGGCTCCAAGTTTATTACTTGTTTTTTCTTACTTAATTTTTGTGATGTAAACTTTATTATTAAATATTCGTACACGAAAGTCAATTGCATAGTGATATTTCTTTTCTAGTTATTATATAACAAATATTAAAACAATTATTCCACATAATACATCCAACAAAATATTCTTAACTTATAATAACTTAAATATATCCGAAAAATACGAATAATTAGAAACTCATAAAATCTTTAATTATAAATTCTAATCTATACTATAATAAATCGCATACAAATTAATCTAGTTATAGTAGGAAATTAATATATCTATAGGTTGCTTTGCTACCACAACTTGTTTACTGTTTTCAAATTTGAATAAATATTTAATTTCTAATGGGTGTATTTTTTAGTTCAGTTTTTAAGGGTAATATTTGTGATATTTCTTCCACTTTCCAATTTCTGCTTACAATTTGCAATTATATAAGTAATTAACAATATTTTTTGAGGTTTTTTTTTTTAAATATTTTCAAAGAACATTCCAAAAAAATATACAATAAATAAAAATGTTTAGATAAAATAAGAGAATGACCAACCCATACCGAAATCCAATTTGAACATTAGACCACAAATATGGATTCTCTTCTACTTATGGCTAAAACAAAACAACTAGAAATTAAAGTAAACAACTTCTTCTCATATAAAATGCTTACATATTTTCAGTTGATTGAATCCCAATACAACATGATATAATCACCCAATCGTAGTTCATGATCCTCATCAAACTCCCCTAAAAAAGATTAAGAATTTGCATAGGATATCAAATTATATAAATTATTTTCCTTAATATTTATCGAAAACGTTCATCGGCCACTTTTTATACATATTTTAAAATAAGTTTTAATTAGTTACCCATAACGACAAATATAAACAGTACTAAATCAAATAAAAAAAATTTAAAACTAATTATAACAATAGCTAAAATTAACACTAAATCAAAACAATTATTTAATTTTATTCATCTATAAATCGCATGAAGAAGCAATGGGAAAACTTGATTATAGTATATGTTTATCTTATCATATTGTTCAAAAAACTTATATTTTTTATATCAACATAACTTAAGAATTATTATTTCGTAGTTAATATGAATAACTATATAATTTTAACATTCACAATGAGCGGGAATTCGTCTAGTAATTAAATAAAGTAAGATATTAATATATTTATAGGTTACTTTCCGACGATAACTTGTTTATTGTTTTCAAATTTGAAAAAATATTTAAGTTCTAACGGGAGTATTTTCTATTCCACTATCTAAGGGCAACATTTATGATATTTCTACCATTTTCCAATTTATATTTATAATTTACAACTATATAAATAGTTAACAATATTTGTCGGAGGTTTGTTAAAATTTTCTAACAAAATTCTAAAAACTTATACAAAATATAAAAATATTAAGATAAAATAAGAGATGAATCGACCCATACTGAAGCCAAATTTGAATGTTAGAGTACAAATATGAATTTTCATCTCCTTACAAGTAAAACAAGACAATCGGATATTAAAGTAAAAAAAAAATTATTCTAACATGCTTACACATTTTATGTTAATTGAATCCTCATACAACATTATATATTCAGCCAATTTCAGTTCATGCTCGTCATCAAATTCCCCTAAAAAAGATTAAGAATTTGCATAGAGTATATAATTATATCAATTATATATACTTTATAAATGACTAATAATATATGTATGAAAAACATAATAGTTCCCTCAAGGACATACATGCAACTGTTGTTATTTAGCCAAAACTTGTCGAAGGATAAGAAGAAATTTCCATTTGCGAGCATATTTAAAGAGAAAAAAAATTCCCGTTAAATATGATTATAATAATTCTAAAAACTAGTTGTGAAATGTGGCGTATATTTTTATTAGTTTTTCATGGTTTTAAATGGTTAAACTAACATAAACTGTAAACACCATATATGCATGATATCCATGCCATCCATCTCCAAGATGATAACTTGCTTAGCAATGATACATATGTTTTTGATGGTTTTTGGAATAAAGTAAATAAAAAGGACATGGAATATATTAAAATAACTCATATCTGAATAAAATGTTGCATAATAAATGAAGTATAGAAACGTTATTTGAGAAAACAACTACACATTTGAGTAATGAAATGAAATATAAATGCGGATAAATTTGTAAAAGGTTAGAACTTGATGTAGAAAGTATCATTACTTTTACTTGGCTATTAACTCATTCTTTCTAGATTGAATAACACAACATGTATATGGCTTACCAGATTAGGTAATAATTTCTTTTTTTACTTAGTACAAACAAAACGAGTTAATAGGTTAAGTGAGTGAAATGAGGATTTATCCATTCAGACGTCTCTTTTTACCATAAATAAATAGCCATATGTAATTAAGCATCCCTCTACACGAAAGGATAAAATGGTCACTTACTTAAATTTCAGATGGTTCATTCAATCTAAAAAGAAAAGCCTTTGTGTATACAAGAAAGTATACGATGAAAACTGAATATTTTGTAGATAATCATGCATGTTTTTAAGGTATATCGATAAAATAAAAATTGACCTTTGGTAACACAATTCTTTTAACATACCTACATCAGTCATTTGCAAATTCTTGTTGAACAGAATTGCCAGCCTTCCCTAGATCAGCATTCTAATAAATAGAAACAGACTTGACATTAGATTTAAAAAAAAACTAGTATTTATAACTTCAAATTTGACATGAAAACACAATTTTCATCAAAAACTATGCATAAAGTTATAAACTTTTCTAATAGTCTTTTATCAACCAAAAATCATGGTGAAAGTTATTATTAGTCCACAACTCCGGGCTTAAAAATTAAGCATATTTCTCATCACATGTGTGTATGAGACCGGATGTTATAGACTCTTACACTAAAGGTCAAGAGAAAATATATGATAAACTAAGCATGGGCTCCAAATTTATTACTTGTTTTTTCTTGCTTAATTTTTGTGATGTAAACTTTATTATTAAATATTGGTACACGAACGTCAATTACATAGTGACATTTCTTTTCTAGTTATTATATAACAAATAGTAAAACAATTATTTCACATAATACATCCAACAAAATATACTTAACTTATAATAACTTAAATATATCCGAAAAATACGAATACTTAGAAACTCATAAAATGTTTAATTATAAATTCTAATCTATACTATAATAAATCTTATACAAATTAATGTAGTTATAGTAGTAGATTAATGTATCTATAGGTTACTTTGCAACAATAACTTGTTTATTGGTTTAAAATTTGAATAAATATTTAATTTCTAATGGGTGTATTTTTTAGTTCACTTTTTAAGGGTAATATTTGTGATATTCCTTCCACTTTCCAAGTTCTGCTTACAATTTGCAATTATATAAATAATTAACAATATATATTTTTTTGGGGGGAGGGGGGGTTTAATATTTCCAAAGAACATTCCAAAAAAATATACAATAAATAAAAATGTTCAGATAAAATAAGAGAAGGACCGACCCATACTGAAACCCAATTTGAACATTAGACCAAAAATATGGATTCTCTTCTTCTTACGGCTAAAACAAGACAACTAGAAATTAAAGTAAACAACTTCTTCTCGTATAACATGCTTACATATTTTCAGTTGATTGAATCCCGATACAACATTATATAATCACCCAATCATAGTTCATGATCCTTATCAAATTCCCCGAAAAAAGATTAAGAATTTGCATAGGATATCAAATTATATAAATTATTTTCCTTAATATTTATCAAAAACGTTCATCCGCCACTTCTTATACATATTTTAAAATAAGTTTTAATTAGTTACCCATAACAATAAATATAAATAATACTAAATCAAATAAAAAAATTTAAATTAACTAATTATAACAATAGCTAAAAGTAACACTAAATCAAAACACTTATTTAATTTTATTCATCTATAAACCACGTGGTGAAGTAATGCGAAAATTTGATTATAGTATATGTTTATCTTATCATATTGTTCAAAAAACTTATATTTTTTATATCAACATAACTTAAGAATTATTATTTCGTAGTTAATATGAATAACTATATAATTTTAACATTCGCAATGAGCGGGAATTCGCCTAGTAATTAAATAAAGTAAGATATTAATATATTTATAGGTTACTTTCTGACGATAACTTGTTTATTGTTTTCAAATTTGAAAAGATATTTAACTTCTAACTGGAGTATTTTCTATTTCACTATCTCAGGGCAACATTTATGATATTTCTTCCATTTTCCAAGTTATGTTTATAATTTACAACTATATAAATAGTTAACAATATTTGTCGGAGGTTTGTTAAAATTTTCTAAGAAAATTCTAAAAACTTATACAAAAAATAAAAATATTAAGATAAAATAAGAGATGAACCGACCCATACTGAAGCCAAATTTGAATGTTAGACTACAAATATGAATTTTCATCTCCTTACAAGTAAAACAAGAGAACCGGATATTAAAGTAAAAAAATTCTTCTCACATAACATGCTTATACATTTTAGGTTAATTGAATCCTCATACAACATTATATATTCGGCCAATTGCAGGTCATGCTCCTCATCAAATTCCCCTAAAAAAGATTAAGAATTTGCGTAGAGTATATAATTATATCAATTATATATAGTTTATAAATGATTAATAATATATGTATGAAAAACGTAATAGTTCCCTCAAGGACATACATGCAGCTGTTTTTATTTGGCCAAAAACCTGTCGAAGGATAAGAAGCAAATTCATTTGCGAGCATATTTAAAGAATTCAAATTCCCGTTAAATATGATTATAATAATTCTAAAAACTAGTCGTGAAATGTGGCATATTTTTTTATTAGTTTTCATTGTTTTAAATGGTTAAACTAACATAAACTGTAAACACCATATATGCATGCTATCCATGCCATCCATCTCCTAGATGATAACTTCCTTAGCAATTAGAGATGGTACATATGTTTTTGATGGTTTTTGGAATAAAGCAAATAAAAAGGACATAATATATTAAAATAACTCATATCTGACTAAAATGTTGCATAATAAATGATGTATAGAAACGGTATTTGAGAAAACAACTACACATTTGAGTAATGGAATGAAATATAAATGCGGATAAATTTGTAAAAGGTTAGAACTTGATGCAAAAAGTATCATTACTTTTACTTGGCTATTAACTCATTCTTTCTAGATTGAATAACACAACCTGTATATAGCTTACTAGATTACATAATAATTTCTTTTTTTACTTAGTACAAACAAAACGAGTTAATGGGTTAAGTGAGTGAAATGAGGAGTTATCCATTCAGACGTCTCTTTTTACAATAAATAAATAGCATTATGTAATTAAGCATCCCTCTACACGAAAGGATAAAATGGTCACTTACTCAAATTTTAGATGGTTCATTCAATCCAAAAAGAAAAGTCTTTGTGTATACAAGAAAGTATACAATGAAAAGTGAATATTTTGTAGATAATTATGCATGTTTTTAAGGTATATCGATAAAATAAAAATTGGCCTTTGGTAACACAATTCTTTTAACACACCTACATCAGTTATTTGCACTTCTTGCTGAACAGAAATGTCAGCCTTCCCCTCAACAACAATCTAATAAATAGAAAGACACTTGACATTAGATTTTTAAAAAATTAAGACTTATAACTTCAAATTTGACATGAAAACACAATTTCCATCGTAAACTATGCACAAAGTTATAAACTTTTCTAATAGTCTCTTATCAAGCAAAAATCATTGTGAAAGTTATTAGTAGCCCACAACTCCGGGCTTAAAAGTTGAGCATATTTCTCATCACCTATCCGTGAGACCGGATGTTATAAACTATCACACTAAAGGTCAAGAGAAAATATATGATAAACTAAGCGTGGGCTCCAAATTTATTACTTGTTTTTTCTTGCTTAATTTTTTTGATGTAAACTTTATTATTAAATATTAGTACACGAACGTCAATTGCATAGTGACACTTCTTTTCTAGTTATTATATAACAAATAGTAAAACAATTATTCTACATAATACATCCAACAAAATATTCTTAAATTATAATAACTTAAAAATACAAAAATATGTCCGAAAAATACGAAAGTCGACGACATGATACTTAGAAACTCATAAAATCTTTAATTATAAATTCTAATCTATACGATAATAAATCCCATACAAATTAATTTGGTTATAGTAAGAGATTAATATACCTATAGACTACTTTGCAACAATAACTCATTTATTGTTTTCAAATTTGAATAAATATTTAACTTCTAACGGGTGTATTTTTTTTATTTCAGTTTCTAAGGGTAATATTTGTTCCACTTTCCAAGTTCTGCATACAATTGGCAATTATATAAATAATTAACAATATTTGTTGGAAGCTTTTTAATATTTTCTAAGAGCATTCATAAAAAAAAATACAAAAATAAAAATGTTCAGATAAAATAAGAAAAGAACCGACCCATACCAAAACCCAATTTGAACGTTAGACCACAAATATGGATTCTCGTCTAATTACGGTTAAAACAAGACAACTAGAAATTAAAGTAAACAACTTCTTCTCGTATACCATGCTTACATATTTTCAGTTGATTGAATCCCGATACAACATTATATAATCACCCGATCGTAGTTCATGATCCTCATCAAATTCCCCTAAAAAAGATTAAGAATTTGCGTAGGATATAAAATTATATAAATTATATATATATTTTATAAAAGATTACGAAAACACATAAGAAGAAAATACTAGTGCCCTCAAGGACATACTTACATATGTTATTATTTGGCCGAAACTTATAAAAGGATGAGAAACAAATTTCCAGTTGCTAGCATATATAAAGAGAGAAATTTTCCAATTAAATATGATTATAATAATTCTAAAAACAAGTTGTGAATGTGGTATTTTTTTTCCTTCTTGGTTTTCATGGTTTTAAATAGATAAACTAACATAAACTTGAAAAACCATAAAAACCATACATGTATGTTATCAATGCCATCTATCTCTAATATGATACCTTCCTTAGCAATCAAAGATGGTATGTATGTTTTGATGGTTTTTGGAATAAAACAAGTAAAAAGGACATAGAATATATTAAAATAACTTATATCTGAATAAAATGTTGCATAATAAATGATGTATATAAAAAATATTTGAGAAAATAACCACCTATTTGAGTAATAGAAGGAAAAATAAATGCGGGTAAACTTGTAAAAGGTTAGGACTTGATGCAAAAAGTCTCGTTTCCTTTACTTTTCTGTTAAGTCGTTCTTTCTAGACTAAATAAGAAAACATGTATATAACTTACCAGATTAAGTAACCATTTATTTATCACTTAATATAAACAAAACGACTTAACGGGTTAAGTGAGAGAAATGTGGATTTATCCATTCAGATATCTCTTTTAACCATAAATAAATAGCCATGTTATTAAGCATACCTCTAGATGGAAAGATAAAATGGACACTTACTAAAATTTGAGAGAACTCATTCAATCCAAAAAGAAATGTCTTTGTGTATACAAGAAATTATAGAATGAAATGTGAATATTTTGTAGATAATCATATATGTTTTTAAGGTATATTGATAAAATAAAAAATAGTCTTTGGAACACAATTCTTTTAAACACACCTACCTCACTTTTTTGCAGCTTGTTGAACAGAAACGTCAGCCTTCCTTGATCAACAATCTAACAAGTAGAAACAAACGTGGCATCAGGCCGGCCCTGAGGGGGTGCAAAGCGTGCAACCGTAGAGGCCCCGAAAAAAATAGGGCCCGAGTTTTAGCGAAATTATGTAGTGTGTATATATGTATATATATATATATCAATTTAAGCAACAAAGTTTAGAAATCTATGCTAGATCAACTGGCTAGGTTGTACGCCATTCACTTTTTGATACCTAATAGACCAAGGATCGAATCTATCTATGTGCGTCCACCATATGCTTGATCTTTTTGCAAATAAGTTTCACTTCTACCACTTTCTTAATCCCATTAACCACCATGTCTTTTTTTTATATTCGCTTTAACATAATTCCCATTAAACTCAATTATGAGTCCATTAAGATTTTTTTTTCTTTGTTTTTTCTTTCCTTTTTTTTTTTTTTTTTTAAATCCAAGTCTCATAAAAAAACTTAAGTTCTATTTCTTTTGATCAACAAGTCATAAATGTAGTTATATCTGTTTTCTCTAATCCAATTCTTATTTATCGACTTATTAAAGTATTTATAGATTTTTCTTATATATTAAAAATTTATTTTTAAGGGCCCATTTTTTGTATTTCGTACAGGGCCCTCAAAATCAACGGGACAGCGCTGCGTGGCATTGGATTTTAAAAAAAATTAAGACTTATAACTTCAAATTTGACATGAAAACACAATTTCCTTCAAAAAAATATGCAAAAAGTTATAAACTTTTCTAATAGCCTCTTATCAACCTAAAACCAGTGTGAAAGTTATTAGTAGCCCAAATGTCTAGGCTTAAAAGGTGAGCATATTTGTCATCATCTATCTGTGTGAGACCAGATGTTATAAACTCCCAACTAAAGATCAAGAGAAAATATATGATAACCTAATCATGGATGTTATAAAATCTCATAAAATCTTTAATATATTCTATGCTATAATAAAGGTCATACAAATGAATCTAGTTCAATATAATCATTTATCTTGAACAATATTCATTTGAAATTTATAAGCTCTTCAACTTTCAACTATTAAGCTATAATATTAATTTAATAATATTAAAATTCTTTAAGTTCCTACAAATTAATCATTACAACTCAAAAGTTATTTAATAATTAACTAATGTTTAAGAAATGATATCTAAACATCTTTTTTTTAGAGTTGACAATATAAATTTTTATTTATATTAATTTTTAGTCAGTTTTATAAAAGGAGAGAGTAAAAAATAAAAAAAATCTATAAATAGTATTTAATAAAATTATATATTCTACATTCAATTTTATTTAATGATCTTAAAACCAAAAGAAAATAAACAAATTATTTTATTCCATTACTAGTTTATAACCCGTGGGAACCATGGTTACAAAATTAATTAAACTTTCTAAGTAAAAACTTAAAACTATTAATTAATAATTTTGAATAACTTATTAAATAAAATATACGTTTTTAGTTATATATAAAATTATAATCGTTGATTCATATAAATACGTAAAATATATCATCTTATAATTTGTATAAATTTTATTTTATTATAATTGGTATAAATTTTATTTTATTTTAATTGTAATATTATTAATTTAATGTAATTAAAATATGATTTAAATTTTGAAATTTGAAATTTGAAATGAAAAATTAATAGATTGACAAGTGTTATGATATTAATTACAATGTCTAACATGATGACACATGACAAAAAAGCTATTTTTTTATTAAAATAAAGACATGTTAATAAAACGCCTTAGAGATTCTCATTCATTTGGACTTGGATTTCAATTGCTTTAAATCCTCATCCATTAAAGGATTCAAATTTGAGTAATAAAGTAATAGACAGTTGAATAGTTTTACAAAACAATATGTCAATTAAGTATATAACTAATAAAAGTTGAAATTCTTATAACTTTTCAATAAATGTTATAATATCTTTTAATTATTTATATTTATGCTGTTATATTTGAAAAGTTCTCTTATATATTTATATTATGATAACTTTTTATTATTTTATTTAATAAATTCTCATATATATTTATATTGATTGTATATTTTGAAAATATCATGTTAAACAAATAATATATTGTGTTTTCAAGATAGAACTTATTTTGCTAACAAAAAAAAAACTCAATTATAATATAGTATACTACGATTAAAGTTATTAAAATAAATATGTTCGAAGATATATCCTTTTCTTTTACCATATTAATTTATTTTTTTTTCAACTTATTAATCACTACAAAACTTTTCAATTACTTCATACTTATGGTGTTATTATTGAATTTAAGTAATGAGTAATTGAATAGGTTTTACAAAAGAACATATTACGTATTAATCAATTACGTAGCTATTAAAAGTTTAAACAAACATAACTCTTCAAAATAACTATCTTTATAGTTCTAATAAGTGCAATTTGATGAAATAAATTTCCGTATATGTTTATATTGAATTAATTAAAAAAAATATTATACTGAGTAACAACTTTAATTTTGACTTATTTATTCAAATGTGTGTGAGGATGTGATAACTCAAACTAAAAAAAATGTATAAATATATATATAATTTGACTATATTATTAAAATAATATAATGGTGATTAAGTAGGAGTAAATAGAGAAATTATGGAATTTTAATTCCAAAACCCATCACTTTGATTAGTGTCATAAATTTGGACTTTTGGGTTAACTATAAAGGTTACAAACTTGGGCATTATAAAAGGCATGGGAAATAGAATGTAATGCCCACAAAAAAGTGCAAGAAAGGTTGAGGAAACAAAAGAGAAATCAGGTTTTGAAGTTCGTGAAGGTTTTCAAAGCTATTTTAGAAATTAAGGTATGTCTCTTCGATTTGAGTTTGATTAAGTTGCTTGAGTGGGTTTATAGGATTTTAGTATGTATTTTGGTTCAATCCGATGTCTCTTTTTGGCCAAGGAATAATCAAATTTGGTGAAAATCAAATGTTATGTTTTGGTAAAAGAAATGGTGAATTTAAACTTGCTTTATAATAAGTTATTCAAGATTTAGTATATGAATATGTTACTATGAAATGGAGATAATTAACGGTGGTTTTATAAATTTTATTTGACAACAGTTTTTAAGTTTTACAGTGATAAAATGGTCGAAAACTGTAACATCCGAAAAATATCGGTTAAAAATTTCATTTTTAATTTAGATTAATATGTAGAAACATCATTACAAAACATTCATAACAATAATCCATCTCTGAAAACTGGTAATATCATAGTAATAATTCAGAGTACATCCCAGAAATCCATAGTGCGGAAAACAAGAGTGTGTGTGATATGCCGCTACCGTGCCAGATCCTTTCCCCTAGCTGAAGAGGTACCTGAAACAACAACTGAAAAACGTAAGCACAAAACTTAGTGAGTTCCCCCTTCGTACCATATACCATACAAACACATAACATACATACTGCCAGGCTATTCTGGGGTGCCTGACTACCCGGTACGACCATTCTGGGGTGCAGACTACCTGTGCGGCCATTCTGGGGTGCCGTCTACCCGTGTCAAGCTATTCTGGGGTGCTGACTACCCATGTCAAGCCATTCTAGGGTGCTGACTACCCGTCGGTCCTGACAACCGATCCTCAGGGACTATTTCACCCCCTACTGCTACTTACACATATATCATAACATAACAAATTGTCAGACATATCTGGGGTGTCTGAACTACCCTTCGGTCCTAACAACCGAACTCTACTTCTATTACATATAAGACATCATGCTAGCATATAACAAATAGTGTAGTAGCAAACCTAGATGATATCACAAAGACATTCATCTAATGTACAACTCCTACTGGTGGGCCGGCATTGTGGCCGTAGACCCACCGCTACTGGAAGGTAACTCACCTTAAAGTAGCTGCTGATCTGATCGAGAACTGACTGTCTACTGCTGCTGCTGCTGCTCCGGACGTCCTCCGGCTATAATTCCCACAAAACGATCAGTCAAAAACTGCTAGATGTACTTAGGGTTAAATGACCCTTTTACCCTTGACCAAGTCGAAATCCAAGTCAAAGTCAACTTCCAGTTGACTGGACTCGCCGAGTCCTTCCCTTACTAATCCGGTCCTACTCGCCAAGTCCCTCTCCCCGCTCACTGAGTCATCTATCACCCACCACTCGGGACTATGCGGCCGACTCGAGTCCCAACTCGCCGAGTCCGCGAGCAACTCGCTGAGTTCCTCGAGTGGATCCCCTACTCGCTTCCAACCCACACCAGAACACCCCATACGAGGGTTTGGGGTTTTGGGACTACGTTACACGGTTAATTCCGCGTGCAGGTACGAAGGGTTGAACCTTCAACGCTTAAACCCCTCTTGCTCTGTGAAAGTTCATATGACTTGCCGAGTTTGAAGAACAACTCGGCGAGCCCCAGGCAATCTTCATAGGACTCGCCGAGTTGTTCATCCAACTCGCCGAGTCTAGGACCATCTTTATATAACTCGCCGAGTTCCCCTTTGGGACTCGCCGAGTCCCTCAACTCATTTCCCGAGTAGGCCGGATCTGAGACATGCAACGCTTCAAAACCACAGATCTATGGTCCTTAGGCATGTTTACCACGTAAAGTTGCAAACTTTACGTGCATGCATGGCCCTATGAGCTCAAACATGCAATTCCAAGCTCTTTAAGAGGTCCTACACTCAATAGGGACCTCAATCACCTCAACCATAGAGACTTTATGCTACTAGGATGTCCAAGAGGTCCAAATCCGAAGTCCTTGCAGAACATTAACCATAAACACATAGAGATTTAGGTTCTTAGGGCTTAAAACCACTTTTTAGGGACAAAAAAAGGGGATTTAATGAACTAAAGATCAAGGTAGGAACTTTTCTACCTGAATAGAATCCCTTCACAGAGTAGATTCCGGATCTTCTTCCCTTCTTGCACTCTTCAACCTTCTCCTTCTTCTCCCAAGCTCCAAACCACCTTCACAAAGCTAAAAAAATCACCCACAAGGACACAAAGGGGGCTAGGGTTTCGTTCTACAGATCTCTGGGAGTGCTACGGGAAATGGAGGATGGGTTAGATCGTTTAAATAAGGTGTAAACACCCAGGTTAGGGTTGTAGTCCAGACAGGGTCTACTCGCCGAGTCCCACGAGCCTACTCGCCGAGTAGACAAAGTAGATCCCGCGTCTAGTCCCGCTTCTACTCGGCGAGTTAGTCCTTCAACTCGCCGAGTCCAAGGTTAAAATGCAATATATAAGGAGAGTTAATAGCCAAGAATACATACCAGGAACCAGGTGCTACAAATCTCCCCCACTTATTTTAGACTTCGTCCTCGAAGTCTGTTGCTTGCTCCAAAAATAGCTCGGGGTAATGCTCCATCATCTCTTCCACCGGCTCCCAAGTCCACTCTGATCCCTTCCAGTGCTGCCATTGGACCTTCACGAGTTCCACTCGCTTGTTCCTCAAATCCTTCGACTTTCGTTCGATGATTGCTACTGGTCTCTCAACATAATTCAGGCCGCCATTGACCTGAATGTCCTCTAACGGAACCACTGTAGAGTCGTCTACCAGGCACTTCCGCAGCTGAGAAACATGGAAAGTGATGTGTATCTGACTGAGTTCGGCTGGCAAATCCAGCCTATACGCCACCTTGTCCACCCGGGCTACAACCCTGAACGACACAATATACCTTGAGCCCAACTTGCCCCGCTTCCTAAATCGAATGACGCCCTTCCAAGGCGACACCTTCAGGAGAACCATATCCCCAACCTGGAACTTCAGGTCGGATCGACGCTTGTCGGCGTAACTTTTCCGCCGACTCTGCGCGGACTAAAGCCTGCTCCAAACCTGCTGAATCCTCTCGGTAGTCTTGAGCACCACTTCGGTGCTCCCCATGACCCTCTGACCAACCTCTCCCCAGCATATCGGGGTCCTGCACCTCCGTCCGTACAACATCTCGAATGGAGGGCGGTTGATACTCACGTGGTAGTTGTTGTTGTACGAGAACTCAGCCAAGGGAAGATAAGTATCCTAGCTACCACCGAAGTCTAGCACGCACGCCCGCAACATATCCTCCAGAGTCTGGATGGTCCGCTCGCTCTAACCATCTGTCTGCGGGTGAAAGGCGGTGCTAAAATGCAAACGAGTGCCCAACTCGTCATGAAACCTCTTCCAAAACCTGGAAGTAAAACGCACATCCCTGTCTGAGATAACCGATACCGGCATCCCGTGCCTCGCCACAATCTCCCTAATATAGATGTCGGCCAATTTCTTGGACGATATGCTCTCCTGAATCGGAATAAAATGAGCACTCTTGGTCAATCGATCCACGAGGACCCAAATCGAATCTACCCCACGCGCGGTCCTGGGAAGCTTCGTGATAAAATCCATCGTGATATCTGTTGGAATAGTGTCTAAGGCTGCAACTATATTAGGCAAATATTTGACCCGATTGTGCATGGTCCTTTTGGGTTGCCTTCACCATAGCAACTTGATAGGATGATTTATTAAGAGAGAATAAATATTATTAATATATTATGAGAATAATATAAAGAATAATAATATTGTTATTTGATTAATATAAGTCATAGAATTAATTAGAATTAATTTGGTGACTTAAAGAGATTAATTAAATAAGAGGGTATAAACTGTCAATTGTTTGATAGTTACACTTTAGACTGTAAATCCTTAAGAGATAAGGGTTGGAAGAATTCTAGAGCTAAGGATAGCTCACAATCATCCAAGGCTATCTATGGTAAGGATATGGATTGCTTTAAGAGAAGATTATCCAAATAGGGTTTAAGATGAAACCCTTAAGGAGTCTACAAGTATAAATAGACCCCATGGCTTAGGGAAATCGGTATCTCATCAAGAATAGAGAACCCCTGGCCGATTTCCTCCTAGCCTCTCTCTCTCAAATCATCCTCTTTGCTATTTGGTGTTTGTAAGCCATTAGAGGAGTGACAATTGTGACTCTAGAGCTCCAAGACAACAAGATCAAACAAGAGATTCAAAGGTATACTTCTAGATCTGATTTTGTATTGTTCTTACTTCTAATTAGTCATTAGAAGTCTTGGATTCAAAGCATGTTTAATTAGAAAGCCTAGATCCAAGCATTAGGGTTTTGCATGCGCACATAGGAAAGTTCTTATGGCTAAAACCCATCAATATCTTCCCATTTCCACAACGGGACGTCCAACGACTGCATCTTGCCATGCGGTCTCTGATGTTCGGCCTTGACCTTCCTGCAGGTCAAGCACCGCTCGGCGTACCAAGCCACATCCCGCTTCATGCAGGGCCACCAATAATCTAGACGAAGATCCCTATACATCTTCGTCGCCCCTGGATGAATAGAGAATCGGGATTTATGCGCCTCCTCCATCAAGATCTGGCGCACGCCTCCGTGATACGGCACCCACACCCTACGGTGTAGTGTCAATAGTCCTTGGCTATCATAATCGAAGGAGGAAACCTGACCCACCACACGCTCGCTCTTCCGATGCTCCTCCTTGATAGCCTCCTATTGAGCCTCCCGAATTTGCTCCAACAGGGGAGTCACTACGGTCATCCTCATGCAAATATCCCTGATCGGCGCCGCATTGCGGCTAAGCGCATCGGCCACCACGTTGGCCTTCCCCGGGTGGTAGAGGATCTCACAATCATAATCCTTCACCACGTCCAACCACCGACGCTGCCTCATGTTCAGATTCGGCTGATCCATGAGGTACCTCAAACTCTTGTGGTCCATGTAGATGGTACATCGAACCCCGTAGAGGTAATGCCGCCAAATCTTGAGGGCAAAGACCACCGCCCCCAACTCCAAATCGTGCATCGGGTAGTTCGCCTCGTGAGGCTTGAGCTGCCTCGAAGCGTAGGCAATGACATGCCCCCTCTGCATCAGTACTGCGCCCAACCCTGAAATGGACACGTCACAGTAAACCACAAAATCCTCTATGCCCTCTGGCAGGGCTAAGATTGGCGCCTCGCACAATCTCTGTCTCAGTGTCTCAAACGCAGCCTGCTGCTCGGGTCCCACCGAAAGACTACGACTTTCTTCGTCAGCCGCGTCAGGGGTACGACTATCTTGGAGAAATCTTGAATGAATCTCCGATAGTAGCCTAATAATCCCAGGAAGCTCCGAATCTCAGATGGAGACTTAGGAACCTCCCATCTCATCACGGCCTCGACCTTGGCCGGGTCGACTAGAATCCCGTTCTGGTTGACAAGGTGTCCGAGAAATTGCACCTCGCGCAACCAAAACTCGCACTTGGAGAACTTGGCATACAAGCTCTCCCTCCTCAGGGTCTCCAAAACCTCTCTCAGATGCTCCTCATGTCGCTTCGGAGGTATCCCAGGAAGCTCCTTTGGAAAAACATCTGTGAAATCTCGCACCACCGGAACCTCGCTCACCGTCGCCTTACCCGTCTCCCGGGTATCCATCACGTACGCGACATAACCTGCGCATACCTGCTGAAGGTATCGCCTAGCCCTCGCTGCCGAACAGACTATGGGTCCACACTATGGCCTCTCTCCATGAATCACTAACTCTCCCCCACCTGGGGTCCTGACTCGCACTAGCTGTTGCACGCAATCTATCACCGCCCCATTAGGGCTCAACCAATCCATGCCTATAATCCCCTTGTTCCCACGCAACGGAATGGGAACCAAGTCTACCAGGTAGCGCTCCTCAAACAAACGCAATACGCAATCCCGAAACACCATCGATGCTCGCACTGATCGATCATCAGCAATTTCTACCTCTAAAGGGCAATCTAACACGCCCGAAGACTCAGGAAACTTCTTGCTAAGCGCAAGGGAAACAAATGATCGGGAGGCACCCGAGTCGAACAACACCTGAACTGGGATGCCGTTCACATGGAACGATCCTAATGCATACATTTACACACAGAGCACATGTCAATATCATAACATCATAAAAATAAAATAGAGGGAAAGAATCATACCTGTCACCACATCGGGTGCGGCGCGTGCCTCCTCGGTAGTCAGCTGAAATGCCCGACTCCTCACCACTGGAGCCTCTGCCTTGCCCTGCCGGCCATCAGTAATCCGCAGGGTCGCTGGTGTTGGCGCCTTCACTGGCGCTGTGGCTATCAACTGGGGACAATTGACCTTCTTGTGGCCCCTCTGGTTGCAGTGGAAACACAACAACTCCGATGTCTGTAACACAGGTGTAGGGGCGGTACAATCCCTGCTAAAATGCCCCGTCTTGCCGCACTTATAGCAGCCTGACGATCCCAGTCTACACGCCCCCTCATGAGGCCTGCCGCATTTCCTGCAGCGGCCCGGTCCTGACTGGCCTTTCGGCCTACCATCTGATCCCTTGGGCTTCTTCCCCGAAGCCCCTCCCGTCTGTCCCTCCTCTGACTTCCGTTTCCGGATATGCTCCAAATCTATCTCCCTCTCCCTCGCCCTGGCAATCATAGAGTCCAAGGTGGGGCAAGCTGAAAAACTAACGTGCTCCCGAATGTCAGCTCGGAGCATGTCATGATAGCGGGTCCTCCTCATGTCCTCATCACCCGCGTACTGGGGCACCAACAGTGCCCTCTCCCGGAACTTGGCGGTGATCTCCGCCACAGTCTCCGTCGTCTGTCTCATATCCAAAAACTCCCTGGCCAGCTGCTGAAGCTCGACAGCCGGCGCAAACTCCACCCTGAATCTGGTCACAAAGTCTGACCAGGTCATAGCCTCAAACGCTGAGGCTCCCAACGAGTCACCCATTGACTCCCACCAATCTCGAGCTTGGTCTCGTAAACACCCTGCTGCATACCTCACCTTCGACCCCTCGGGGTAGAAGCTAGTCGACTGTGCAGACTCGATGTCTGCAATCCATCGCCTGGCAACAATGGGGTCTTTCACCCCATGGAAATCCGACGCACCACTGCCCCTGAAGTCCTTAAAGAACAGCGTGCGAGATCCCGACTGGCCAGATGCCATGTCGCTCCTGAACGCCCTGAGGCGATCCTCCATCAGCTCAACTATCCCTTCCTTGATCGACCCGAAGATGATGGGGGTCGACTCAAGGATACCCCTGGTGATCTCTGATGTGATGAACTCGTGTAGTCCCTCATCTACCGGCTCGGAACCTGATCCAGAACCTGACCCCTCTCCTGAACCGCCATCTATCGGCCTCGATCGAAGTACCACCATTCTGAAATACATAAATAACAATTGTTAGTGATACTGCTACTTCTTGAGGGATCACAACTACTACAAGTTCCCCGGTCTTATCTCAGCCTTCCTTAGTTCGGGTACTGATCCTCTGCTTTCAGTAGTACGGGCCAATACTACCTTCCACATCTATCCGTACCTTCTTCAAGGACTGCCTTGACTCCACCAGATCCCTTATACCACTGCTACTCATATCCTAAGCTTACCCTAGGAATCCTCTGACTCTACCCAACCAGTCCTCAGCTGCTGAAGGCCTTCTTGTAATGCCAATTAGCCATTACCTGAATACCATCACATGTGATGAGGCTCAGATAATCCTTCGAGTAACAAACTCGTCCCTATAACGGTTGGACTCAAACAAGAGCTGCGCAATAGGATCAAATCCAACACTCTACGATTATTCAACCCTGATCACATGTGACGTGACGTATTCACCTAATGGCTAACTCCCATTATTCAGAGTCCCATAAAGCACGAAGCAAGCAACATTCAGACAAGGGTAACAATCTCAATCAGCTCTATCTGCTTACAGGAACTGTACTAGCATACAATGCTAAGTTCATACTATCAGACATAACCTAATCAGGCTATTCTACTTGCTGTCTACTCAATACTAGCATGCAATTCTCATACATCTGAAACATATAAAGCAGGCACATAAGGTATCACTCCTAGATCCTTAGTCCTATTCTAGGATGTTGTTCCACAAAAGCTGATAAACATAACATAAACTTGTATGGGTACTTTGGGGAATACTTACTTGAGCTCGGTCTGTCGCGCACATCACACACTTCGTTCTTTCTCAAAGCTCTTTTCTCAATTTTTAGAAAACACTTTCTTTTTGGAAAATCTTTTAATCCCTCGATTTGAGTTCAGACACCCCCGAAGGTGTGTCCGAATCCCTCAAACCAGGGCTCTGATACCAACTTGTAACATCCCAAAAATACCGGTTAAAAATTTCATTTTTAATTTAGATTAATACGTAGAAACATCATTACAAAACATTCATAACAATAATCCATGTCTGAAAACCGGTAATATCATAGTAATAATTCAGATTACATCCCAGAAATCCATAGTGTGGAAAACAAGAGTGTGTGAGATATGCCGCTACCGTGCCGGATCCTTTCCCCTAGCTGAAGAGGTACCTGAAACAACAACTGAAAAACGTAAGCACAAAACTTAGTGAGTTCCCCCTTCGTACCACATACCATACAAACACATAACATACATACTGCCAGGCTATTCTGGGGTGCCTGACTACTTGGTACGGCCATTCTGGGGTGCCGACTACCCGTGCGGCCATTCTGGGGTGCCGTCTACCCGTGTCAAGCTATTCTGGGGTGCTGACTACCCGTGTCAAGCCATTCTGGGGTGCTGACTACCCGTCGGTCCTGACAACCGATCCTCGGGGACTATTTCACCCCCTACTGCTACTTACACATATATCATAACATAACAAATTGTCAGACATATCTGGGGTGTCTGAACTACCCTTCGGTCCTAACAACCGAACTCTACTTCTATCACATATAACACATCATGCTAGCATATAACATATAGTGTAGTAGCAAACCTAGATGATATCACAAAGACATTCATCTAACGTACAACTCCTACTGGTGGGCCGACATTGTGGCCGTAGACCCACCGTTACTGGAAGGTAACTCACCTCAAAGTAGCTGCTGATCTGATCGGGAACTGATTGTCTACTGCTACTGCTACTGCTCCGGACGTCCTCCGACTATAATTCCCACAAAACGATCAGTCAAACACTGCTAGATGTACTTAGGGTAAAATGACCCTTTTACCCTTGACCAAGTCGAAATCCAAGTCAAAGTCAACTTCCACTTGACTGGACTCGACGAGTCTGCGAGCAACTCGCCGAGTCCTTCCCTTACTAATTCGGTCCTACTCGCCAAGTCCCTCTCCCCGCTCACTGAGTCACCCTTGACCCACCACTCGGGACTATGGGGCCGACTCGAGTCCCGACTCGCCGAGTCCGCGAGCAACTCGCCGAGTTCCTCGAGGGGATCCCTTACTCGCTTCCAACCCACACCAGAACACCCCATACGAGGGTTTGGGGTTTTGGGACTACGTTACACGGTTAATTCCGCATGCAGGTACGAAGGGTTGAACCTTCAACGCTTAAACCCCTCTTGCTCTGTGAAAGTTCATATGACTCGCCGAGTTTGAAGAACAACTCGGCGAGCCCCAGGCAATCTTCATAGGACTCGCCGAGTTGTTCATCCAACTCGCCGAGTCTAGGACCATCTTCATAGAACTCGCCGAGTCCCTCAACTCATTTCCTGAGTAGGCCAGATCTGAGACATGCAACGCTTCAAAACCACAGATCTATGGTCCTTAGGCATGTTTACCACGTAAAGTTGCAAACTTTATGTGCATGCATGGCCCTATGAGCTCAAACATGCAATTCCAAGCTCTTTAAGAGGTCCTACACTCAATAGGGACCTCAATCACCTCAACCACAGAGACTTTATGCTACTAGGATGTCCAAGAGGTCCAAATCCGAAGTCCTTGCAGAACATCAACCATAAACACATAGAGATTTAGGTTCTTAGGGCTTAAACCCATTTTGTAGGGACAAAAAAAAGGGATTTAATGAACTAAAGATCAAGGTAGGAACTTTTCTACCTGAATAGAAGCCCTTCACAGAGTAGATTCCGGATCTTCTTCCCTTCTTGCACTCTTCAACCTTCTCCTTCTTCTCCCAAGCTCCAAACCACCTTCACAAAGCTAAAAAAATCACCCACAAGGACACAAAGGGGGCTAGGGTTTCGTTCTACAGATCTTTGGGAGTGCTAGGGGAAATGGAGGCTGGGTTAGATTGTTTAAATAGGGTGCAAACACCCGGGTTAGGGTTTTAGTCCAGACAGGGTCTACTCACCGAGTCCCACGAGTCTACTCGCCGAGTAGACAGAGTGAATCCCGCGTCTAGTCCCGCTTCTACTCGGCGAGTTAGTCCTTCAACTCGCCGAGTCCAAGGTTAAAATGCAATATATAAGGAGAGTTAATAACCAAGAATACATACCAGGAACCAGGTGCTACAAATCTCCCCCACTTATTTTAGACTTCGTCCTCGAAGTCTATTGCTTGCTCCAAAAATAGCTCGGGGTAATGCTCCATCATCTCTTCCACCGGCTCCCAAGTCCACTCTGATCCCTTCCAGTGCTGCCATTGCACCTTCACGAGTTCCACTCGCTTGTTCCTCAAATCCTTCGACTTCCGGTCGATGATTTCTACTGGTCTCTCAACATAATTCAGGCCGCCATTGACTTGAATGTCCTCTAACGGAACCACTATAAAGTCGTCTACCAGGCACTTCCGCAGCTGAGAAACATGGAAAGTGCTGTGTATCTGACTGAGTTCGGTTGGCAAATCCAGCCCATACGCCACCTTGCCCACCCAGGCTACAACCCTGAACGACCTAATATACCTTGGGCCCAACTTGCCCCGCTTCCTGAATCGAATGACGCCCTTCCAAGGCGACACCTTCAGGAGAACCATATCCCCAACCTGGAACTTCAGGTCGGATCGACGCTTGTCGGCGTAACTTTTCCGCCGACTCTGCGCGGACTAAAGCCTGCTCCAAACCTGCTGAATCCTCTCGGTAGTCTTGAGCACCACTTCGGTGCTCCCCATGACCCTCTGACCAACCTCTCCCCAGCATATCGGGGTCCTGCACCTCCGTCCGTACAACATCTCGAATGGAGGGCGGTTGATACTCGCGTGGTAGTTGTTGTTGTACGAGAACTCAGCCAAGGGAAGATAAGTATCCTAGCTACCACCGAAGTCTAGCACGCACGCCCGCAACATATCCTCCAGAGTCTGGATGGTCCGCTCGCTCTAACCATCTGTCTGCGGGTGAAAGGCGGTGCTAAAATGCAAACGAGTGCCCAACTCGTCATGAAACCTCTTCCAAAACCTGGAAGTAAAACGCACATCCCTGTCTGAGATAACCGATACCGGCACCCCGTGCCTCGCCACAATCTCCCTAATATAGATGTCGGCCAATTTCTTGGACGATATGCTCTCCTGAATCGGAATAAAATGAGCACTCTTGGTCAATCGATCCACGATGACCCAAATCGAATCTACCCCACACGCGGTCCTGGGAAGCTTCATGATAAATTCCATCGTGATATCTGTTGGAATAGTGTCTAAGGCTGCAACTAAATTAGACAAATATTTGACCCGATCGTGCATGGTCCTTTTGGGTTGCCTTCACCATAGCAACTTGATAGGATGATTTATTAAGAGAGAATAAATATTATTAATATATTATGAGAATAATATAAAGAATAATAATATTGTTATTTGATTAATATAAGTCATAGAATTAATTAGAATTAATTTGGTGACTTAAAGAGATTAATTAAATAAGAGGGTATAAACTGTCAATTGTTTGATAGTTACACTTTAGACTGTAAATCCTTAAGAGATAAGGGTTGGACGAATTCTAGAGCTAAGGGTAGCTCAAAATCGTCCAAGGCTATCTATGGTAAGGATATGGATTGATCAACAAGTGGCAGTAAGAAGGCTAGGGAGGAGGATTGATCAACAAGACGACACAAGATTTCCGCAAAGACGTAACACCCGAAGCTCTTCGGTTGAAGACTTTATTTTATTTTATTTTGTTTCCGCTGTAATTTAGTCAATAGTTAAGTGTTAGGATTGATCTTGGGAGATGCTGAACGATTATTTCTTATATAATCTATATATGAAAATTGGGGTGTTACAAAGGATTAACAATTATTCAACCTATTTTACCTTTTATTTATTTATATCATAATATTTAAATAATTTTTTTATAATGAAAGTTCGATATGTTATAGGTTTCCATAATACTATTTGTCTTTGTCTTTATGTTTCTTTAATTTCGTAATAATTTCTGATTACTGATTATTCACTATGTATTGTTCCTTAAACAACTAATGGTTTTTTCGGCCACAATTAATTTTTAATCTTTATGTAAACAGTTAGTGAAATTATCATATTATTCATCTCAGTACGCTTAGTCTTTTTTACTATTATCATTAACGGCAATAAAAAACATATTAAAAATACATACTTACAACTATTTTCTACCAAACACAAGTACAATAAATAAATTTCTAGTTTTCATTTACCATCTTTTTTTGTCAAATATACTCATTTTAATTTTATTAAATTGATGTTTATATTAATAATAAAATATGTAATATTAAATATATATAAATTTATTTTTATCAATTATTAGGAACATCAATCATTTGGATATTGCAATTATTAAGTGGTGTAAGAGTTATTTTTTTGAATGATTTATTGACGTTCAATGTGATACTATATATATATATATATATATATATATATATATATATATATATATATATATATATATATATATATATATATATATATATATATATATATATATATATATATAACACTAGACAAGTGCATGCATGTACGTTGCACTTGTTAAAAAATGTTGAAAAATATATATTGCTTAAAATGATTGTGTTATTGATATTAAATTTGGGATAATAATTTTACACTAAATGTATATATAAAATCTCACTTATCATTATTAATAAGTTAAAGAAGACTTTTTAGAAACCACTTATTATTATTAAAGTGTTATGCGTATAAGTTTTTTAATTTTGTAAAAAAGCTATATATCTCGATTTCTAATAATATTAGATTAACATGACATTTATTATAATACTTTTTAATTTTACAACAATATAAAATTGTTTTTCTTAAAACACTAGAGTACAAATTATTAATTATAGTATTATTTAGAAATTAAAAAGTTATGAGAGTTTTATGTTAAGTTCAACTATTTATTAATTAATATTAATTAATAATATATTAAGTATGAAGTAATTAAAAAGTTTTATATGAAGATAACATAATTAAAAAATTGAATATTCAAATTAATATTATAAAATCTAAATGACTTATCTTAAGCTATAGTGTTTTTTTTCTATGATAAGTATATGATGGGAATGAGTACAACATTAATATTAGTTGTAACATTATTTTCATGTTAGGTTATTCGCATTTCATTCTTTTATCTTTTCGTTTTTGTTATATAGATTGTTTCAAAATATAAAAGAAGGTTGTAGCAGTTTGATGTCCAAAAAATAGATTTCAATGATGAAATATATCATGAGTCGAATAATATTATAATGTTCAATTTTATTAAGGCGGATAATCATATTGCTAGAAGTTGGAAGTTGCAAAAAAAAAGTGTTGCAATTTGGTCCATGAATGCTACTAAAAGTTGATTGAAATGTTGCCACAGTCGATTGAATTAAAATGGTACGTGGGTTATATTTTGTTGGTCACCTTCTTCTCTACAACCAAGATTTACTTTTTGATTTTGTTTTGTTCAGTTTTTGTTCTACTTTACAAGTGTTCTTTTTATTTTATTATTTTATTATTATTATTATTATTTTAATTCATAAGTGGATATAGTTATTTAATTTAAAAATATGAATTTTTTATTTATTGCAAAAAAAGCAACACATTAAAGAATTGTTTTCACATTGGTGTTTTAGATTTAAAAAAAAATTATTGGAAGTTATGGTCTCCAATTGCTGCAATTTTATTGTCATAGCCATATTCATCATCTTCTTCTCTACAACCAAGAAGAGTTTGTGATCATTTATAATTGACCATGGCAATATTGCTTATGCCACATAAAACATAGTCTAAGCCAACATATTTAAACGTTTACTTTTTTAGAGTTGACAATATAAATTTTTGTTTATATTAATTTTTAGTCAGTTTTATAAATGGAAAGAAAACAAAAGAATAAAAAAATCTATAAACGGTATGTAGTAAAATTATATATTTTTCATTACAATTTATTCAATAAACTTAAAAAAAACAAAAATCAACAAATTATTTCATTCCGTTAATCAAACAAATTATAGATTTACACTCATTGGGATTTGTTCGGATTTGGATCCCAATTCCTTTAAATTCTCATTCAATAAAGGATTACAATCATATATATATATATATATATATATATATATATATATATATATATATATATATATATATATATATATATATATATATATATATATATATATATATATATATATATATATTAGCCGTTTACCCGCGTCAAGGGACGGATGTGACAATGGTGGTTGAATGCTGAAAGATGAATTAACCCCTAGAAATGGAAACGTCGGCGATATATATCCAAGATTTGTGAACAGAAATTGCGAGATTTGGAGAAATACGGAGATAAGGAATGAACCGGATCAAAATAGCCTAAGAATATGGGATAAGAGATTTGACATTTTCAACTGTTGACCATATGTACTCTATTCTTTTTGTAATGCATAAATTGATTGTACAAATGCAATATATGTTTATACGACTTAAAATTCAGCATTTGACCAAAAATGCTTTATAAGGTAATTAAGATATATATATATATATATATATATATATATATATATATATATATATATATATATATATATATAGGTTCAGGTTCATTTGAGACCATTCTAATTTTATGAGACCGTGAGACCAAATCTAAAAATAATTTTAAAATGCAAAATAAATGAAAAAATCCAAAAATTCTTTTTTTAAATATTATTTTCGGAACTTCAATTAACTAAAAAAAATAAAAAAATAATACAAAATAAAAAAAAATTCCGTTGCTTTTGAAAAATACGTGAAATATTCTAATAGAATATTACACTGACATATTCTAAAAAATAATTTTAAAATGCAAAATAAATGGAAAAATCTAAAAATTCTTTTTTTTAAATATTATTTTCGGAACTTGAATTAACTAAAAAAAATAAAAATAAACAAAAAAATTTTCATTTTTTTTTGAAAAATACGTGAAATATTCTATTAGAATATTAGACCGTACATATTCTAAAAAATAATTTTAAAATGCAAATTAAATGGAAAAATCCAAAAATTCTTTTTTTAAATATTTTTTCGGAACTTGAATTAACTAAAAAAAATAAAAAAATGCGTCTCACGGTCTCACAAAATTAGGTCGTCTCACATGAACCTAACCCTATATATATATATATATATATATATATATATATATATATATATAGAGAGAGAGAGAGAGAGAGAGAGGTAGTTTCAAATGTTTTCCATATGTATTGTGTGCTAGAATGCACCAATAGGAATTTAGTACTAATTATATGTATATTAAATGCTATCCATACTTATAACTCGTTTTTATAGAAACCAATTTAATTCGTCATTAATGTCAATAATAATATTCTTTCAGAATTAATTCATATCTAGAAGAATGAGAGTGTAATCCAGCAGAATGAGAGTGTATTCTAGTAGAATACACTATCGTTCTTCATATTCTATGCATCTTTATTGTATTTTAAGTGAGCGAGTCCTGAAACAAAATACGAACTCATATATAAAACTTAGATGCAAATTCATTCTGAAATAATGTTATTGTTGACATTAATGACAAATATAATTAGTTTCCATAAAAAGAGAATTATAATTACGGATATCATTTAATATACATATAATTATGGAAATCATTTAATATCTATATTTATTTAATTAAATAATTATTTAATTTACTAAATTTCTATTGGTACATTCTAGCACACAATAAATGTAAAAAACAAAATAACCTAGCCCTATATATATATATATATATATATATATATATATATATATAGAGAGAGAGAGAGAGAGGAATGTTCAATTAAGAAAAAAAAGGTTGTGAATGGGGGAATCATTCTCAACTAATCACTTATTTTTGCCGCAAAAGTCTCCAACGTACCAGCGGAAATGGGAAAGGAATGCACATGTGTTTTCCAAAAAAATATATTTCCTTAAACTATGCCAATCATTACCTTAATATATACAAAAACATAGGTTTTTTCGTTTTTTTAATGTTTAGAAGCTATTTTTATCAAAAAAATGATTTTAAATATACCAAAATTCATAATTTTTTATTCTCTACAAATAACATCCATATTGATATAGTTTTAAGATAAAATAAAAATGTTATTTTTTTTATATTTCCAGCTATCGTTATTCATAAATGAATAAAAATGCATCAGGTTTTATTACAATACATTCGTTATTCACTTATGAATAAAAAGTATGATTTTTTTTTACAATTTAAGTATCATTAATATATGAATATAGCATATAATAAACATAGTATATTCATATTTTAATATTGGACGATGCATTCACTTGTGAATATTAACATAATATATTCATTTGTGAATATTAGATGGTATGTTCACTTATGAATATTAAATGATATTTTATATGTAAATATTACATAATATTAGATGGTATATCACACGTGAATATTACATAGTATATTCACTTGTGAATATTAGATGATATATTCACTTATGAATATTACATAATATATTCACATATGAGTATTACAAGGTATATTCACTTGTGAATATATTCACTTATGAATATTTGAAGGTATTTTGACAAATATATATAATTTTTATATGTTATTCACATATGAATAACATACAGACTTACGTATTTGTTAATAATCATATACTGATTCAGGTGAGAAAACATATTCATATGTGAATATAACGTGGTAATTTAGTTTATGCATTTCATCAAACAGTTGGAGTGCATACAAGTTAACTATTTTAAAAATGTTAAAAACGTCAAGTTATCAATTCCAAATCATCATATACTTCCGATTTCGACTTCAGATGCGACATCTTATGTCTGATCGATTTTTCATTTTGATTTTGATTTCCGAAAATCCGATTGGGAACCTGTGGGTACCGATTCTGACTCCTTCAATGTCGATTGTGACTGCGAGTCCAGAACTCCGATTCCAATTTCATGAACAACGAAGAAATTCCAGTTTAATTGAAGAAATCTGGATGATTATTGAAGGTTAGAGGAAAATTTTTGATGATGAACGAACTGTTATCAAATTCTCTATAGTTACGTATTTGAGATTGAAGGTTATTAACATATTTACAAGTTTGCCACCGTGTTTTTTTATGCTTAGATTAAATGAGTGGCTGAGAATGATTCCCCCATTCTCAACCTTTTTTATTTTCTCAATTGAACCCACCTATATATATATATATATATATATATATATATATATATATATATATATATATATATATATATATAGGTAGGTAGGTTCCGTTGAGATTAAAAATAAAATAGAGATCTCGAGATTCAACCTCAGCCATGTATTTCATATCTGCCACAATAACCTTCCGGCGTACCGGTGCGGTAGGTCTGGAATAATCATAAACGATTACACAGCGCCGCCCATTCCTTTATCCTCCGCCACCATCCCCACCACCATAATCGCCACCGCCACCACCCTACCACCACCTCTGACACCAGCCGAATCCACCACTGTCACCTCCGTTACTTATACCACCGCTATCTTTGTCACCACCACCTTTTCTGCCGCCAACTGTCGTAATCATATATGATTACTTAGTCTGTGAACAGACATATATGTATAATCATTTATGATTAAACATATATGTATAAACATGCATAATCATATATGATTATACCTTTCTGCCATATAATCATTTATGATTAGGCATAGTCCGTTGTTGCCGGTATGCTGGAGCGTTAGAGCGACAAGAGAGAGAGAGAGAGAGAGAGAGAGAGAGAGAGAGAGTGAGAGAGTGAGTGAGGTTCAATAGAGAACCATAATTAACCAAGGAACCAATCTTTTTTTCAACTTTTAGAACTTATTTTTTATAAAAAAAAAACTAAAAATACAGAAATTCATAATTTTTTATCCTTTTTCCAATGATATAAAATTCGATTTTTTTTACGTCAAATTCACAATGTGAATCTTCGAAAATTCACAACGTGAATCTGGATTCACACGGTGAATCCGAAAAATATTTTTCACATTCACAATGTTAATATATGAATTTAGATATTTTTAGATTTTTTTTCGATAAAGAATAAACTCTAGAAATTGAAAAAAAAAGATTTGGTTCTTTGAAGAACCCATAATTATGGTTCTCTATTGAACTTTTCCCTATATATATATATATATATATATATATATATATATATATATATATATATATATATATATATAATCTTACATATTACATGAATCTCAAGGCTTTCCGTACATTTTTGGATGAAAAGTTAATCATTAAAATTTCATAATTAAAACTCTACAATATATCATTCTCAAGAGTTGTTGGTGGTTGTCGAGGCCAACAAAATTATTAACCTTATATCTTTTACAATTAAAAGAGTGTATAGTGTTAAAGGGATCATTTCCACAGAGATTGATTCAATTTTATAACTCTATGAAAAATCTCTTTGTAATAGTTCTTGTAAAATGACAATAAAAGTTAAAATGGGGGTTTTGATCTTTTGAAACACTTGAAATAAATTAGGATTAAACTAAGATTTAAATAGATAATTTCAACAAAAACAAGAGTTTGATGTAAAATCAATAATGGAAAGATGGTTGACTTGAGGTTTCCTAACTATGACTTTTTGATGAACATATCATTAGAATCCAATGGTGCAATACTTGTTTTAAATCCTTAATTTGGCTATAGTAATCCAAGAAGCTTGAGATTACCTAGACTTTTCTTAGTTTTTGAAATGGTTAGCGAAGCTCATAACAATTTCCTTAGTCAAAGTCACAATTTTCATTAAGCATCTAATTAGTGAAAGTCAACTAGCATTAAGAACTAAAAATCACCAAATCCAAAAGGAGTTAAATGCTTTTCACTACCATGTTGGAGGAAATGTTTTTATGATTGTGTGAAGCAAAACTAACACAAAAATCATATGTTGCTTGCTAATTTGAGGATCTTTTACTTAATCAAGAAATTAGCCAACTAATCGCCACAAACACATTTAAACTCATGAATAAAAACATATAAGTAGTGATAATATGTTAAAACACAAAACATTCCACAAAGATTCAAGAACAAGTTTATGGAATTTTCAACTTTCTACAATTAGTCAAAAGATTTCACCAAAGTCAACCAATTTTGGTTTAGCCTAACATGGCTAAACACAAGAAAACAAAGTTAGAAAAGATTGTACCAAACATTGAACAAGATTAAGAGCAAAAATGATGAAGTTCTTGAGGGTTCTTGGCCTTCAAAGTGCTTCAAAATCTCCAGAGAATTGGTGAGTTTGCGGATATCCAAGAGTATGCTAAAGTGGCACACCAACCTTCCCAATATAGAGCTCCAAGTAAAATTCTGAAATTACCCTAGCAGGAATCCACGCGGGGCGCGTGGAATCCTTATGCGGGCCGCGTGAGAGTGACAATTTTTTGGCTTTCTTCAAGTCTTGGGCCTCCACAACTTAACCATTGGCCTAGTTTGAGCCAGATCAGTTTCTAGCCCATTTTTCTTCAAGATGTCTTTAATTTGAGCCCAATTTGCCTTCTCCAAATCACTCATAGCTTCCGAAAACGTCCGATCATTAATCTCTACACACTAAAAAATTCTCCGACACCTTGCAAATTTAAAGTTCAGTTCTTCCAAGCCTTCAAGTAATTGATAAGCCCACTACATGCATCACCTCCATAGCCATCAAGCCCAAAATCCTCGTTGTCCTCCAAGCTCAATCGCCTCCCAAAGATCCCCTTCCGCTAGTCTCCAAAAAATTTACAATTATGCTCAGGAAACTATAAAGTACCCGAAATGGTCATAAAAAACAAAAAAGAAAATATACATGAAAATTAACTAAAATACGAATGAAATATTTTAAAATAAGTATAAAAAAAATAAATAAAATGAAACTATCAGTTCTCATTGCCAATGTTTTGATTTTATGAAAAAAAATGAGTTTGTTTGTATTTTTTATTTTATAAACCTATTAAGAGGCACACTTTGAGATTTATAATTTTTTTTTTTTATTTATTTTTTCACTATTCGATAAATACTAATAAGACATTTTCTTACAATTATATATGATATAACACTAACAACAATATGAAATCATAAACATTATTCTAATCAACTAAGTAAATTCTATAAAATATGAATATAACTACATAATGAAACTAGAAATTAGGGAAATTAGTCGAATAAATCAAAACATAAATCAAATTTTGTAATGCGTTAATGTGAAGTCAAAAATTTAATCATTAGAATACATGTTTTAATGTGTTATGTTCGTTAATTAATGACAACAAATGGAATATGAAAGTGAGAGACCATCAGATTTAGAAATCAGGAGAAGTGTAATAGTTGTCTAGTTATAGTCAACAATGAAAACCTGAGTAAAAGTGCAATTACAAACGAGAGACAGGGTCCATTGGAATCAGAAAATCAAGAACAAGAAACATTAGCCTATTATTAGCCAAACATAAGCTCTTGTTTGCCGTAAATCGAAGTTTGCCTATTATTATTAGACAAATGTAAATTTTAATTTTAAGCTCATTTTTTAAAATGTTAATCGTTGCAATTTTTAATTTTAACATGATATTTTGCATTAGAACAAAACATGAGGTTATTTTTTATTATTATTTTTTTTTCTGGTTACCAAATTGAGATCGTACACTTTGCATGCATTTACCGTCGTCATATAAAGGAAATAATCAAATTTTGACTTAATTTATATTTTGACATAGTGTACACATATTAGCTGTACACAGTATATACGTCGTAATCCATATCTTTTTATATCATTATCTTCTTCAATACATAAGATTTTACACTAAACTGTTTAGCTTAAAATAGTTAGTTACAAAGTAATTTGAATTAGTACGAATAATAAATTAATAATTATTAATGAAGGGACATATGGGATGTTTATGTGTTATACTTATACCACTAGATTTTGACATTGTGAACGTTGTTATTTTAAATGACACGTAATAATAACCATAATTGAAAAGGATTGATTTGGTAGATGCTCCCACTAACCTTGGGGTCCAAGCATGTTACCTAAATCGAAAAATCATCATTCTCGAATTTCGGTATGAGTTAAATATAATATACACTAATTCATTTAATAATAAATTTTATTTATTTTACAATATTATTATATCTTTTATTAAGATATTATTTTAATTTAAGACTTTTTTAGTTAATTATAATGGTAATTTATTGTTTTTTATTGAAATATTATAATAAAGTTAATATTATTTTGTATGTAGATAAGTAGATTATATTATTGGGAAACGACAGTTTTACTAATGTTTTTATCCTCCATTTAGACACGTTTGGCATTAAATTTTAGAGAATTTTTATCTTTTAAGAAAAAAATCTTCAAAAAAAAAGATTTTGTTCAACAATGTCACTTTAAAGGTTTTAGTTCAAATAAAAAAATCATTACAAATATCGTTTAACAAAAGACTAATATATATATATATATATATATATATATATATATATATATATATATATATATATATATATATATATATATATATATGGAAAAGTTCAATAAAGAACTATAATGGAAAAAAGATAAAAAATTATGAATTTCTGTAATTTTTAATTTTTTTTTTTGATAAAAAATAAGTTCTAAAAGTTAAAAAAAAAATTGGTTCCTTGGTTAATTATGGTTCTCTCTCTCTCTCTCTCTCTCTATATATATATATATAAAGAGAGAGAGAGAGAGAGAGAGAGTTCAATTGATAAAAATTTGTTGAGAAAGCAAAAATGAATTTGGGTCACACATTTCGATCTTTCGTTTAAGCATTCCAGCATACCAGGAGGACGGAACGTATATGTATTCATATATGACTAAGTATATACACATTCATATATGAATAAGTATATACTTATTCATAATTAAATATGTATATTCATATATGAAAATATTTAAAGAAGTCTATTTATGTATGAATAACTATATATATATATATATATATATATATATATATATATATATATATATATATATGCGCTTAGGTTATTCTATTCTAACTAAGTATTGTGCGGATATCATATGCTATGATAATTACTAAGAGAATAAGTTGTTTAGCGATGCGAATACATTCAATCTTACATAACTATTGTCATTAACATACATTGTCACCAATTAAATCGTCTATAAGGTTATTATACACTTATTATTATTATTCTCATTTCTGTCAGAATGTTTATTGGGTCGTATTCTGTCAGAATGCAAATGAGTGAAAAAGGATGTGTGAGAAATTAAATAAATAATAATTAGCGAGAATGCATGAAAATGACGATATTTTTGTAAGGCTGAATGTATTCGTTTTGCTAAACAACTTATTCTTTTAGTAATTCTCATAACATACGATATTCGCATAATAATTAGTTAGAACACTTGAAACAAGTTTTATATATATATATATATATATATATATATTCATATATGAATACATGTCTCTGTTTACAAGTATTTATTCAAATATGAATATGTTGGTTAGTGGCGGAGGTGGTGGTTGTGGCAAAGGTAGTGGTGGCGGTGGTAGTGGTGGTGGTGGTTGTGCTAGCAGAGGTGGTGGTGGCCACAATGGCTGACATGGTGGTGGAGGTGGTGGTAAGGGAGGCGGAGGTGGTGGCAATAGTAGTGGTGGCGGCGACAGTGGTGGTTATTGAGAGAAGAACTCATGCAAAGAGATTATGATGTAGAATTTAAGTTAATCTCATGGATCTTTGGTTAGCTTAACAATAATTAAGTTTGCGGAATATAAAGATAGATTATAAGGGAAACATAACAGCGACATACATACTTAACCATACGCAAGTTAGATATACTTGTTGAACCGTAACATGGTTTGCACCTGAACACAAATTAGTAAGTGAAGAACAACAAAGTATGAATGGAGATAAATAGATTTGTATTTCAATAAAGATAGAAATAAAAAGAAAGAGATATTAAGACACACTTTTGAACGTCTAACATAACCATATATTTATAGGAAAATAAGGTACTACATATTGATTGGTTAATACAAAAGGTATGGAGAACAGGCAGTCATGCTTGTCATGCCTGTTCTAAGAAAGGTAGACCTAACACTCATTGTCTGAAAAAGTTGAGTGTTGTACTTGTTCTTCACAACACCAAAAGACAAAGCAACATAAACTCTACACAAGAGCTTATCATCTCCATTCTCCGCATTGTTCAAGCAGTTGGACTCTTCATATGACTCTCAAACAAATCATCGCATAACCAATATCAAAGGAAATTCGCATCACTATTACTAAAATATTTTCGCAATTAATAAAACAAACTTATACATGCCGAGGGTCACTTCCATATACCAAAAACTTCCCCCTCGGCTAAACGAGCTACAAAGTTTATAAATAATAAAGGAACAAATTATTGAAATCGTCCCTATGGTTTGGTAAAAATTACTAGTTTGGTCCGTAAGTTTTTTTTTGCATTCGGACCGTCCCTAGGTTTTGGTTTTATTACGTCTTTCATCCCTATTACACATAAAAAGACTATAATACCCTTTTCTATTTTCTTTTTCATTTATTTATTTTATTAGAGTTATTTATATTATTAATTAATTAAATGGGTCCCACCTAATTCTATCCTTACACTTAACATCCCCATCACCATCACTTCTAACCCTAACACCACCATGGAAATCAATTCCAGATTCTCACCTCTCCGGTGAACCGCCATACGCCACCACCATCTCCGTCGGAAAATCTCTTCCCTCCGGCAAGACCAAAACTCCAAGGAGACTAGAACACCGACAGACAATAGATCCCACTCCTGTTTTTTCTTCTTTTCCATTATCAAGTCTGATGATAGAACACCACACAACACCACCATCTCCGGCGAGACCAAAACCTTGAAGCCACCACTACAAGATTCAGATACGCTGCCGCCGTCGCCCTCAAGAAACACTGCCACAACGCCTTGAATCTACCACCGTCGAATCTAGATCTATTGTCACTACCACCACTCAAAAGCGACCACCGATGTTTCCATTGGCCATCACCAAGAATATATGGTTAAGGTAGGAGATGAACAAGCTGATATGTCCAAGAGGGGAGGAAGACGAGGTATATGGTGACCATAACAGTTTCTAGTGATAGAACGGAGAGGAGATAAGAGGCGGAGTGGCTTTCGTCGGAGATCCATGGTCTTTCAGTGGATTTCAGCGGCGATCTGGTGGTTCGGTAGCGGGGGGGGGGGGGGGGGGGGCTAAGTTCCAAAGGTTCAGGGGTTGCGATGGAAGAGGATTTTGGTGACAGAGGAGAAAAATCTAGATCTGTCACCTGTCGGTGGTGGTTACCGGTGGTTCCATTGTCGCCAGAGTCGGAGGTGTTGTCGGACTTATCTGATGGAGTTGAGAGATGGAGAAGAAGAGAGTGAGTTAGGTGTAAGGGTGAGGGTATGATGATGGGTAGGTGGGTAGGGATTGGGCATAATATATTTTTTTATTTAAGTTATTTTTATAATTATTAGATAATAAAAAATAAAAAAAATTAATTACAAAGGGAAATATAGTCTTTTAAGGTCTACGAGGGATGAAAGACGTAATAAAATCAAAGCCTAGGGACGATCCAAGTGCAAAAAAACTTAGGGACCAAACTAGTATTTTTACCAAACCACAGGGACGATTTCAATAATTTGTTCATAATAAAGATATTTTTGGGCTAAGCAGGTAGCCTAGTTCGGAGTGTTTAGCTTCGATCTTTAGACAATTGTAGTTAGTTGACCGAGCTACAAATTTTATCAAGAATAAAGATATTTTTGGGCTAAGCAAGTAGCCTAGGTTGGAGTGTTTAGATTCGATCTTTAGACAGTTGTATTCGGCTGACCGAGCTACAAAGTGTATAAAGAATAAAGACATTCTTAGGCTAAGCAAGTAGCCTAGGCCGGGGTGTTGAATTTCAGCCTTTAGAAAGTTGTAGTAGGTTGACCGAGCTAAAAAGTTTATAAAGAATAAAGATATTTTTGTGCTAAGCAGGTAGCCTAGGTCGGAGTGTTTAACTTCGACCTTTAGAAAGTTGTAGTCGGTTGACCGAGCTACAAAGTTTATAAATAATAAAGATATTTTTGGGCTAAACAGATAGCGTAGGTCGGAGTGTTGAACTTCGACCTTTAGAAAGTTGTAGTCGGCTGACTGGGCTACAAATTTATAAAGAATAAATATATTATTGGGCTAAGCAGGTAGCCTAGGTCGGAGTGTTGAACTTCAACCTTTAGAAAGTTGTATTCGACTGACCGAGATTCAAAGTTTATAAAGAATAAAGATATTCTTGGTCTAAGCAGGCAGCTTAGGTCGGAGTGTTGAACTTCGACCTTCGTTTTTATCTATTATGAAACAACTACAGAGACCTTGGTCGTTTTTCCTACAACATGCTTTTAGTAGGTTTATGCCACTTAACTGCAAATGTGCATGTCTGTTGCATGCCTTCCTACTTTCTTCCTTGGCCCATTATGGGCGTTGCTACTTCTCTTTGTGTTTTTCTAGCTTTCTTGACTCCCCATGTCGGTATCCCTGTCAGTGATCGCTTTCTTCCTTTGGCTCATAGTAAGGATCGCACTTCCGTTTTCTTGATTAAATTATATAAGTCGTTTAACCAATTTTCACTTTGTGTTTTTTATGGCTCTCTTTCTTTCTATCGACCATGCCTTTCCAAGGTCGTGCTTTCCCTTCTTTCGCCCCACGCTCCCTCTCATATACTTTTTTATCCATGGTTCTTGTGCATTTCCTTGTTTCATCTCGAATTTACGTTACTTCTTCTTCTTGACTTGGTGATCCCTACTTAGTTTCTGATGCCATGGGTGACACGATGCTTAATGTCCATTTATCTCTTTTATCAATTACTCACCTTCTGCCTTCAGTGATGTTCCAAGATGCCCTAGTCGTGAGTAATTGCAACACTTGCTTATGGCATTCATTATCTTTTACTCATTCGTCTGATGCCCCTTGGTTCTCGTGTGGTATTTATGGGGTTGTAGTCTTTCCACCTCTTTCCTCTACTGTTGGTTATTCGTTTGGATTTCGAATCGACTCGGGTTGTTATGTGTATTATGCTCATCGTCAGGTTTCTTTCCTTGTCCCGACCTTTTTTTGGTGTATATTTTCTCGATACCTAACTTCGTCTGCAACTTGATGATGGATTTTATATGTTACAAAAAACTATTTTTGGAGGAAAAACATAAACCCTAACTTCACATGCACCCTAAAGGATTTATGTTCTCACTATGATTTGCAAACAACCATTGAATATCAAGAACCGTAGAAGTACATTGCTATTTTAAAAAATACTAAAGGATTATTAGAAAATACATACCTTAATTTATTATTTCAAATAAACTAGTAATCCTTCCTTGTTGGTCTTTGGAAAGCAAGCACCAAATCCGTGTGCCTCTAATGGCTCACATCCAAACCCTAGCAAGTTGGAGGCTAAAGAGGTGAGAGGAGGAGAAGTATAATTTTAGGTTTTCTCTCTTAGAAAAGGGATGTTCGAAAATCATAACCCTTAGAGGGTTTATATAGTTGACTAAGGAATGCTAGGATAAGTCAATTTCCTTATATAAGCCCTTATCCATTTACTTCCTGACGAAGGCATCCATGGCTCTTTAATGCCCACGAAAACCCTAGAACCCCTTCTAGAATTCGTTCACCCTCATGGGAAGTTCTAGAATTGTTCAATTTTCATCTTTTGAACATCATCACCATTAGTCCTTCTACTTTTAATTAATCCCAAAATTAATTTCAATTATTTTTTAATGAATTCCTAATTAAACAATACTATTTATATTTAATATATTATTCTCACAATATGTTAATAAATTATTTATTTTGATTTTTAATTAATCTATTAATCATATAACAAATTAATAAACCAGTCTCTCTCTCCAAATATCATTCTAGTCCATTACTAGGTTTGAGGACAACTCAAATAAATTTTGCTAATAATTCAAGATTATACTAATTTAGTTATTGGCTTAGACACTTAATCCAACAGTCTCGCACTTGGATAATTCTAAAACTAAATTACTGGTCTAACTTCTAAATTAAACAACAAGGGTGTTTTCCAAAGTAGTCGCCGAACTCTAATTCGATCAGATATTTTGTCCTTGAGATAAGTGATCAAATATTCCTCCGTTCTTGTAGATATCGTATGGACATGTGACATGGATTGGAATCAATCTCATTGTCTAAAATTTTGTTTCCTGATTTCCTGATTTGTGATGATGGCATAAGAATTCTAATTGAGCACATCAATTTAGTCTTAGTTGGGCCCAACACTATAAGTCAACACCAAATCACCAAGGGGCCCAAAGATATCGGTATTCCCGTTGGGGCAAAAGGAACAAATAAACTTGGACTCATATGCTTGTATGTTCCAATCACCAAATTGCACATGACACTACTTTTTATAACACCAAGTTACTGATGTGTTTATGTAACACGATATACAACCGACTTGTAAATTACAAGTCATATATCTCCATTTTAAGAATATAAGATATTATAATCTCATAATTACTTGTGATATAATCCATGAAGTAATTCTATGAGCATGGGTTTATCTAATACTCAAATCTTCATTTCCTATGTACTTATGAACGATGTATCAGCATAACTATTATGTTTAAACTTCTTAGACAATCTACAATTCAGTTCATGACAGTCTGTATTCACTACTTACTTCATAAAGTATGAGCGACTGTGGAGCTTCGAATAATCAAATTATTCAGGAAGTAAAACATGTAAAATGAAACACAAGAATAAATAATTCACAAAGGCAATAAAACAACACTCATAACTAATCTCTATTATTCAATCACCAAAATCAGTTACATTTATTTTTGTTTACAAGTTTAAGACTAATCATCTAGCTACTAAAACTAATGTCATCTTTCAAACCAATGCTCCTAGCATGTTGATTATGCTTAATCCTACTCAGAGCGTTTGTGAGAGGATCTACATAATTATCTTCTGATGAAACTCTCTTCACTATGAGATGACCTTCTTCAACTCTATGCCTGATATAATGGTACTTTCTTTCAATATGTCTTGATTTACCATGATCTCCTGGTTCTTTGGTCAAAGCAACTGCCAAGGACTAGAATCATATCCTTTTCCCTTCATAGATACTTGAGAATGTTCTTTACCATTGTCTAATGAGCTCTGCCAGGATTTCCCTGAAAGTGACTAACCATGCTCAAAGCAAAAGACATATTAGGGTGAGTACATGTCATATCATACATGATTGATCCTACAGCCGAAGCATATGGAGCTCCACACATTTCCGATGTCTCTTCATATATATTAGGACTTTTAGTCTTACCCAATTTAGCATTACTCTTAATAGGTATCTCTCCTTGCTTAGAATTCTCCACACTAAAACTTTTTAGTACCTTATCCAAGTATGTACTTTGACTAAGTCCAATTAATCTTTTCTTTTTATCCATTAAGATTCTTATCCCAAGAATATAGGCTGCCTCTCCTATATCCTTTATAGCAAAACACTTTCCAAGCCAAGAATTAATTTCTTGCAAGGTTGAAATTTGATTTCCTATAAGGAGTATGTCATCAATATACAATACTAGAAAGGTTACCATACTCCCACTAGCCTTGACATACATACATGATTCATATTCACTCCTAGAGATACCAAATTCTTTGACTTTCTCATGGAAGCAAAGATTCCAGCTATGAGATGCGTGTTTCAATCCATAAATGGATTTCTCAAGCTTACACACTCTATTTGGATACTATACATCTACAAAACCATATGGCTGACTTATATAAACATCTTTAGCCAACTTCCCGTTAAGGAAAACGATTTTGACATCCATCTTCCGTATTTCATAATCATGAAAAGAAGCTATGGTGAGCATTATCCTGATAGAATTTATCTTAGCTACTAGTGAAAAGGTCTCATCATAGTCAATCCATGGGATTTAGTAAAACCCTTCTCAACTAGTTGAGCCTTGAAAGTGTGTACATTTTTAACTATGTCGGTCTTCTTCTTGAAGATCCATTTGCAACCAACTATCTTTTGACCAGGTTCTTGATCAACCAAATTCCAAACTTCGTTATCATACAAGGACTTGATCTCGCTATCCATTGCCTCTTTCCACATTGCAGCCTCAGGGCCTCCCATCGTTTCCTTGTAGTTAGCTGGCTCATCTAAATTTACCAGTTCTTTATCACTGATAAATGTATCACCGTTTGAGGTTATATGGAAACCATAAAACGATAGGGGCATCGTAACTCTACTAGAACGTCGAAGAGGTAACGAATTATCAATGGGTACAATAAGAATCTCATCCTTCGGTTAAGGGCTAGTATCTTCTAAGGTTCCTTCACCGGTTGACCCTTGAATCTCTTCAAGGTCAATGGTACTCCCACTGTCCTCTTTGCATATGAGCTCTCTCTCGCAAAAGACTCCTCTTCGTGCTACAAATACCACATATCACTAGATCTTTATAAAAAAATATCCAATGGATTTTTGTAGGTAACCAATGAAAATCCATCTCTCACTCCTAGGTTCTAGTTTGTGATAAGTCTCTCTTCTAATGAAAGCTTCACCTATCCACATCTCATGAAATGTTTTGGCAACCTTCTTGGTAGGGACAAGATTGAGGATATGGTCGGCTTCTCTAAGTCATACCCCCAGAAAGAAATGGGAAGATAAACTTGACTCATCATGGAATGAACGATGCTTAACAAGGTCCAATTGTGTCTATCAGGTACACCATTAAGTTGTGGTGTCCTAGGAGGAATCAGTTGTGAAACAATTCCACATTCCTTGAGATAGTTGTGTAATTTGATACTAAGATATTCTCTTCCTCTGTCAGATTGGAGTTTCTTTATCTTATTGCCTAATTTATTCTCGACCTCATGTTTAAGCTCTTTTAACTTTTCAAAGATTTCTAATTTATGCTTTATTAAGTAGATATAACCATATCGGCTATAATCATTAGTAAATGTCACATAAAATCGATTAGCATCCCTTGTGGTAGATCTGAAGGGTCCACTCACATCTATGTGTATGCGATGCAACAAACCTTCACCTCTTTCACAAGATCCAGTGAAGTTTGATTTTGTCATCTTCCCCAAAAGACAAGATTCACATTAATCTGACCTTAAGTCAAATGATTCCAACACTCCATCCGTTTGGAGTTGGGCGATGTGTTTCTTATTATTGTGTCTAACACTACAATGCCATAAGCGTGCCTCGTCTATACCATTAGACGAATCAATATGAAATACATTATTACTTAATCTATCAACACAAATCACAATTTCATGCACACCATTACAAGGCAAAGCTTCAAACATAAATATACCATTCTTATAAACCAAAACTGATCCATTCATGTCATTAAACGAATATCGAAAACCTTGTCTAAATAGGGCATGAAAAGAAATAATGTTTCGCGTCATTTCTGGCGAATAGCAAAAATTAATGAATTCTAATCTAACATCACTAATAAGCATAAGGCTATAAGTTCCAATCTTGGTAACATGAGAAGATCGCCTATTACCCATGATCAGATTCATCCTTCCATGCTCCATGTCACACCCCAAAACCAAGAACGGCAGAAACGTTTTGGGGCGGAGGACGTCATGTACAGTATCACAACAATGTAAAGTAGTAAACAAGCAACAACATCATCCATTGCATTAATAATATAATTATTATACAAGTGTGTTCTGTCAAATTTTGATAAACACTAAAGCATAAATCAAAATGAAAGATGAGTCTTGCACAAGCTCCATCTTCCTTTCTCCTTGCATCGGTACCTGTCTATGATGACCTGAGGATACAAGTAATTTTGAAAGCGAGTATCAGCTTTGAAGCTGGTGAGATCATAAGTATTTTAGTGTCTTAATTTGTATGTAAGAACTTGTAAGTAAATGAATTTTAAGTATTGTAATTGTATATGAACTGTAAATGTAAAAATGTTTGTAAAACAATTGGAAACGTTTGAAAAACCCTAGAAATCCCTATGATTCCTACTATTATATAAAGTGTGTCTTCTACCAAGACCTAACTGTTCTCAATATAGTCTTCTACCAAGACTTAACTGTTCTAAATATTCGTTTCTTGTAAAAGTGTGTAATTTTCCCAAGTGTAACTATCATTAACAAAATATAGTTTTTACATTTAAAGTTTAAGTGAAAAGATCACTAAATATATGTACAGGGAAAATTAATGTAGTACTAAAATGTAGCGCTATAAGAACTACTGCTGTACTAACTACCTTAAACCGGATTTATATTAAGGCATCATGTGATTAATTGTACCATACTATTGACTGGTAACAACGACATAAGAATGGTCGTAAAACGGAATGACGTTTGGCGCCTGCAGACCTGCAGGTCCAGCTGTAGCTAGCAGCAACGTGTAGGATAGTCAATCCAGTATAGATCTATACGCAAACTCACGCTCTCCCTTCAAGAGACTCTGGCTACAACTCGGGCCATGTCATTTAAGTCATGCTCCGATTCATATCACAATAATTAACGTATTCATGTATATGTAATGTAATGAACTGTTCTAGTATAGTTGTATGTGTTCTCCTTCTAGTATAGTTCTATATGTTCTTCCTCTAGTATAGGTGTATATGTTCTTCCTCTAGTATAGTTGTATATGTACTCATAGTAATGAAATGTTCTAGCTGTAATGTATGTGCTCTCTATCTAGCAAATATAGTAATGTACTGAAATGTTCTAGTTGTAATGTATGTGCTCTCTATCTAGCAAGTATTGACTCATGAATGAACTGACTCATTGTATGATATCGCGTTCTAGTAATAGTTCTAGTATCTTCCTAAACCACTCCAATGGTAGTTTACTAGTAATCTAACTGGTAAGTATGAACATGGATGTATACCCTTGCTACCCAAGGGCATTGGATGAACTGGAAGGGCCTTTATGACTATATATGTACATATGTTATATAACTAATATTGAAACGACCTTCGGACGAGTACCCGATACCCTACCAGACCACATCTCAAGCGCGAAAAGGAAATAGGGTGGATAGCCTTCCTAAGTCTTTTAAACATTTCTTATATAACTATACATATAGAGGCATGCAATTTATAATATAAAAGCATAAATAAGTTTTGTAAAACCTTTAAACATAATTATTATCTTAAGAGAATATTGTCACACCCCCAAACCAGAACGGCGGAAACGTTCGGGGGCGGAGGACGTCATATTCAGTATCATAACAGTTCATAGAAAGGAAAGTACACACCACCATAATATAAATATATTTGAAAAGTTTACATGATTGTATATGTTACATGTTTGCAAAAGGAATCAAATACAAAATGGTGACCCAAAATATGTTACTAACGCCAGCGCGTTAGTCTTCAGAAGTAGTTGCTACCTGGTCTAGCGGTTTCCTGAGAATACAAGTTATTTCAAAGAAAAAGTGTCAACATTTAAGTTGGCGAGTTCATAAGTGGTGTTTTGAGAAAATGTATGCCATTCGAAAGTGTTTGTATGTTTTCCAGAAAATGTAGTATTTCAATTGTAATGAGTTATGATTCGTGTGTTGAAAATGAATGTATTAGATCCGGAAAATCCCATATTTTCCCTAATAGTTGAGATAAGATTTGTTGTGTTTTCCAAGAAAAACCCTTATTTTCTTATAAAAGTATGAAATGCATATGAATGTTCGTGATATAAGTTGCAACTAATTGTACCGAGAAAATCCCTTATTTTCCTATTAGTTGTTTGGGTTGTATATAGGAAAAACCCTTATTTTCCTGACATAACTGGCAGTCTCTAAGACCGAAAGTCGCAAGCAAGCGACGTGCTTGTAAGTTGTGTCATAGTTTTACATAGTAAAGCTATACGAAGATCGCACTTGTTAGATGAAGAATAGTTTTATTAGCTACTCGTTCATAAAAGCATAAAAGCATAATAATTGTATATCCGATGAGTTTTATAACCATACTAAACATAATATGCCTGTAGCGACGTTCTTCAGGCGTCGTAGCGTTATGACAACTGTCACCCCAAAAGACGGACTGTAGCTAACAGTCAGGGCGCGGGATCATGACTTCCCGTATAGATCTATACACATTTGACACGTTCTCCGAACGGGAGATTCTGGTTATAGACAGGACTTGTAGCGATACCTTTTATCAAAAAGGCAGTGTTTGAAGATGTACACGTCTCACGGATTCTCAACTAAGTCTGTATTAAAGTAGTAGTTTGTATGCAAAGTTTATCCTTTTTCACAATGTTTGACAAAGCATAAATCATAAGTTCTTTGAATGCATAAAATGATTTAGTAAAGAATGTCACCCTTGATATGATGTATTTGTATGCAAACGTATAAATAAAACATATTTCTATTTATAAACATATTGTATCCCAAGAGGGTAAAGTTGTGTTGTGAGGTGTTTTGCATGATAATGACCTCATAAGACAGTTAAGACAACAGTATGAAAAGTATATAAAAAGATCGATGTTTCACACGATTTTAGTCGTGTGTTTACTTGTATTCCCCCCCCCCCCCTAAAAGAGTATAAAAAGCATTTAAAAACGCATTTAAAGTGTGCTTGCAGGGGTATGAACTCACCTGATAGTTTGAAGATAGCGAGATGGAAAACCGGACAGAGTTTCGTCTTGGGAAACGGATTTTCCTCGGGATTCTCGGGAATCTCGGGAGTAAAATCGACCCTCGGGACTTGAGCAAAAAGACCAGAGCTTCGGGTTGGAACGAGCACGGAAAACGAGGCAAGATTGTGAGAGAGAGGAGAAAAATGAGCATTTTTCTCGGAAGCCCTCGCATCCTATTTATAGGAAGGATGAACCGCCTCCGAACGCGGGGCGTACGCCCGTACGCAGCGCGTACGCGTACGTCATGCATGACCGAAGCCTCGACTGCCTCGACTTCGGATGGGACGGGTTGCTGGGTACGCGGGTCAGATGGGACGGCGGGTCGGACGGGTCGGGTACTTCGGACGGGTCGGACGGGTCGGATGGCTCGGATAGGGCGACGTGGACGATCAGAGGCCAAGTCTCTCGGGTACGCGGGGCGTACAGGGGTACGCAGCGCGTACCTGGATGAGGACGCTGACTCCTCTTCGGATAAGGTCCGAAATTTTGGTTTAAATAAATATATAATTTATTTAATAAACTTCAAAAATTCATATCTTCTTCATACGAACTCCGTTTTCAATGGTCTTTATATCCACGCGTAGGTGAGACTACGCTCTACAACTTTCGTTTAGACTCCGTTGGCAAATTCCGAAATTATTTTTATTATTTATTTTATAACTCAACGTGTTTAAGGAATTTCTTTGAAAATTCATAACTTCTTTATCTGATGTCGGTTTTTGCCAGACTTTTTACCGCTGAAATACCATTGTCGAGACCTTCGATTCTCGTTTAGGTCATTCCGGCCAAAAGTCGCTCGATCTCCGATTCGAGTTTTTAGCTGTCTACTGCTATATGCGGATCTTGGAAAAATCATAACTTCCTCATACGAAGTCGGATTTGGACGTTCTTTTTGTGTACGCTCGCGGTTTAATGTTATCTATAACTTTCATTTAGATACCTAAGGCTAAATGCTATCATATTGAAACTTTGCGTTTTCCGTTTAATCGGCGTTGTCGGTTTTGTCGGAAATCTTAGAATGGTCATAACTTCTTTGTCATAACTCGGATTTTAGTGTTCTTTATATATTTGGAAACCTTAAGACGATATCTACTACATAGTGTACTCCAATCAGAGTTTTTGAATAATTCATTTATCGATGATATTCCTATTACATTCCAAAGAGGTTACAAGACTCGATTTATAATGCCCGGAAATAACGGGTTGTTACATCATCCCCCCGTTAGAGGAAATTTCGTCCCGAAATTAAATACAAGATAAAAGTTTTAGGGGCTGGGGAAGAGATGCGGATACTTCTATAGCATTTGGTCTTCCCGTTCCCATGTGAATTCGGGTCCTCTCTTAGCATTCCATCGAACTTTTACTATTGGAATGCGACTCTGCTTAGTCCGTTTAACTTCCCTATCCATGATCTCAACGGGTTCTTCCACAAAGTTAAGATTTTCGTTTAACTTGATTTCATCGAGTGGTATTACAAGTGTTTCGTCGGATAAACACTTTTTCAGGTTTGATATGTGGAATACTAGATGCACTTTGTTAAGCTCGATTGGAAGTTGGAGTTTGTAGGCCACTGGACCAACTCTCGAAATGATTTTGAAGGGTCCAATGTACCTGGGATTTAGCTTTCCACGCTTCCCAAAGCGTATCACGCCCTTCCAGGGTGAGACCTTTAGTAGTACGCGGTCGCCAATCTGGAATTCCAAGGGTTTACGTCTCCTGTCGGCATAGCTCTTTTGCCTATCCCTTGAGGACTTCAGTCGTTCTCGTATTTGCACGATCTTTTCGGTAGTTTATCTGATGATCTCCGGACCAGTGAGGGTGCTATTAGGGACTAGACCTTTTGCCAACTGTGTGTCGCCCACTTCCGTCCAGCACAGGGGTGATATGCACTTACGGCCGTAAAGGGCTTCGAATGGAGTGGTCTTGATACTAGTATGGTAACTATTGTTATAAGAGAACTCGATCAAAGGCAAGTGAATATCCCATGCCTTGCCAAAGTCGATTACACATGCTCGCAACATGTCTTCCAAGGTTTGGATCTCTTCTCACTCTGTCCGTCAGTTTGAGGGTGGTATGCTGTACTCATGTCCAACCTTGTTCCTATGGATTTTTGCAATGATTGCCAAAATCTGGAAGTGAACCTGCTGTCTCTATCTGAGATGATGGACATCGGTACTCCATGAAGTCGTACGATCTCCCGGATGTAGGTTCTTGATAGTTTTTCCATCCTATCGGTTTCCTTGATCGGTAAGAAATGGGCTGACTTGGTTAATCTGTCGACGATTACCCAAATAGTATCTTGGCCACTCTGAGTTTTGGGCAGTTTGGTTATGAATTCCATGGAAATCTGCTCCCATTTCCACTCAGGTATTTCAGGTTGATGGAGTAGACCTGAGGGTTTTTGGTGTTCTATTTTTATTTTGGCGCAAGTTAAACACTTGCTCACATACGTAGCGATCTCCGCTTTCATGTTTGGCCACCAGTAGAGTTGCTTGAGATCTAGATACATCTTGTCTGAACCTGGGTGTACGGAGTATGGGGTCCTGTGTGCCTCGCTCATAACTACCTCCCTCAATCCACCAAACTTGGGTGTCCAGATCCGGTTCATGAGGTAGCGTGCTCCATCACCCTTGATTTCTAAGTTCTTGTCCATTCCCCTAAGGGCCTCACCTGCCACGTTCTCGGGTTTCAAGGCCTCTATTTGAGCTTCCTTGACTTGCGTTGACAGGTGCGAATGGATTGACATAGCTAATGACTTCACTCTCCGGCCTGAGTACTCTTTCGACTAAGGGCATCGGCTACGACGTTTGCCTTTCCCAGATGATAGCGAATCTCACATTCGTAGTCGTTGAGCAATTCGACCCAACGTCGTTGTCTCATGTTTAATTCCTTCTGGTCGAAGATGTGTTGGAGGCTCTTGTGGTCCGTAAAGACTGTGCACTTGGTACCATAAAGGTAGTGCCTCCAGATTTTAAGAGCGAAGACCACTGCTCCAAGTTCTAAGTCATGAATGGTGTAATTGACCTCATGCGTTTTCAGTTGTCGTGAGGCATATGCAATCACCTTTCCCCTCTGCATTAGAACACAACCCAGCCCTTGCTTTGAAGCGTCGCAATACACCACAAAATCTTCGGTCCCTTCCGGAAGAGAAAGGATAGGTGCCCTGCAAAGGGCTTGTTTCAAGGTTTGAAATGCAACATCTTGCTTTTCTCCCCAGTTGTAGGTCACACCTTTCTGGGTTAAAGTGGTAAGAGGTTTTGCGATGCTGGAGAAATTTTGGATGAACCTTCGGTAATAACCAGCAAGGCCTAGAAATTGGCGAATTTCTGTTGGTGTAGTTGGTGCAGACCAGTTTTCGATAGCCTTGATTTTCGAGGAGTCCACGTGGATTCCTTCCTTGCTGACCACGTGACCGAGGAAGTCCACCTTTCTAATCCAAAACTCACATTTTGAGAATTTTGCATAAAGTCTCTCAGTCCGTAACGTCTTTAAGACTTGTCTCAGGTGTTGACTATGTTCTTCTTTATTCCTTGAATAAATGAGTATGTCATCTATGAATACTATCACAAATTTATCCAAGAATGGACGACATACCCGATTCATTAGATCCATGAATACGGCCGGGGCATTGGTTAGTCCGAACGGCATCACTACGAACTCGTAATGTCCGTACCTCGTCCGGAAGGCCGTCTTGGGAACATCACTCTCTAGGACTCGCAGTTGGTGATATCCCGACCTCAGATCGATCTTGGAAAAGTAGCTGGCTCCTTGGAGTTGATCGAATAAGTCGTCGATTCGGGGTAGGGGGTATTGGTTCTTGATGGTAAGTTTGTTGAGTTCTCGGTAGTCGATGCACATCCTGAACGATCCATCTTTCTTTTTCACAAACAACACGGGTGCTCCCCAAGGTGAGAAGCTCGGCCTGATGAATCCTTTTCCAAGTAGTTCATTCAGTTGGCTGGACAGCTCCTGCATCTCTGCCGGGGCTAATCGATAGGGCGCTTTGGCTACTGGGGTAGCTCCGGGAATCAGATCGATTCTGAATTCGACTTGTCTTACGGGTGGTATCCTTGGAAGGTCCTCGGGAAACACGTCAGGAAAATCGCATACGTCGGGCACATCCTTGATGTCCCGGACTTCGCGTTTCACGTCTACAACATGTGCTAAAAATGCGCGACACTCCTTGCGTAGGTACTTCTGAGCTTGGATACTTGAGATGATACTAAGAGAGGTACTAGGTTTGTCACCCAAAACAAGGAAGGTTTCGCCGGTTGGCAGATTAAGGCGAACGGCCTTATCATAACATAGGATGTCCGCACGATGTGAACTCAGCCAATCCATGCCAATGATGACATCGAAACTCCTAATCGAGACTGGCATGAGGTTGATTTGAAAGAGATTATCGTTTAGCGTTAGGGTGCAGTTTAAATATATCTCCTTAGTGCCTTCGGTTTTCCCGTTGGCCATTTCTACTATGAACGGTTCACTTAATGATTGTGGTATTGGTTTTAGCATGCTTTTAAAGTCGTGACTCACAAAACTCCTTTCCGCTCCACTATCAAACAAAATGCATGCATATGATTTATCGAGAAGAAACGTACCCGTAACAACAGTAGGGTCCGCAATGGCTTCATCTTGTCCCATTGCGAAAACTCGGCCTCTTCCACCGGTATTCCTGTTGTTTGCCTTCGGGCAGTCCTTGCGGTAGTGCCCTGTGCTCCCGCACTCAAAGCAAGCGCGGCTTACTCCGGTATTAGCAGTGGGGGCGAATTATTGGGTTTGCTCCTTGCAATAGCGGGTTGTATGACCCTTCTTATTGCACCTGGTGCATTGAAGGTCACGACAGGGACCGTGGTGGTGGAAGTTGCACTGGTTACATTTCGGTAGCTTTCCATTGTATGAGCTTGTGGGGGCAGAATTAGTAGGTACAGTAATAGCGTGGGTCGCTATCACTTGTTGTTTCTTGGGGTTCTCCTGGAGTGTTTGTGCCCTCCTCTTGTTCCAAGGCTTACTCTGGCCCTGAGCCTCCCTAGGTGGAATTGCGGCTGCTGTGATGGTACTCTGCTTCGCTCCGTGGTCGATGAGTCGTTGTGCCAGGCGTTTAGCGCTATTGTAGGTGATAGGGTTGGAAGCTAGGACATGCCCTTGAATCTGGGGTGACAACCCCCAAATGTACCTTTCGACCTTCTTTGATTCTGGGTTGACCATGGTAGGGCACAAAGCAACGAGATCGTTGAACCTAGCTGTGTAGGCGACTAGATCAGACCCAGTCATTTTCAAATTCCAGAGCTCCTGCTCAAGCTTTTGCACTTCACCCCTCGGGCAGTATTCTTCCAGTAGTAGTACCTTCAGTTCTTCCCAGTTCATGGCGTTAGCGACAGTGAGCGTCACTGAGTTCACATGGCTTTTCCACCAAGTGAGGGCTCGATCTATGAAGGTGCAAGCAGCGAACTGAACCTTGCTTGTTTCTTGGCACGAGCAGATCTTGAAGACCGTTTCGGTCTTTTCGAACCATTGCATTAGTGCAATGACTCCGCCACTGCCATTGAAAGTCTTTGGCTTCGAGTTGGAGAACTCCTTGTAAGTACACTCCCTCACATGACCCTGGCCGGGGCCACGATTGGGATGATTCGTGCTGCTTCCCGTACCTCCATTTGCATTGGAGTTTATTTGAGAGAGAGCTGCTGCTACTGCTGCTGTGATAGCGGCCTGGACCATTGCCGGATCATAAGTTAGTGGTGGAGGTGATGGTGGGGTTGCGTTGGTACGTGCTGACCTACGAGGAGGCATTGCGCTGCCAAAAGAAAAAAAATGAGATATTATAAGTTTCGGTGGTTGTGAGTTGAATGTTATTGAGATAACTACCTAAAATAGATTAAGAATTTGGTTTGACCAACACTGGGTTTTGAGCTTGATTCATTAATAACGTTTGAATGGACGCACTTATGAATTGAACGGACTACACATAATTAAAACAAGAAAGAGATATGCCCTATATATATTAAACATATGGTTGTGTTACATCCGAGTTTTAGACAAAATTTTTTGAACTTTCTAAAGGTCTCCGATTACAGAAAGTTCTAAAGAAAAGAATACTCTTATCCGAAGTCCTAATTTATAACAAAATTTGAAATCCTGGCAGGCACTATTTGCGACGTAGGTTGCGCTTGGAGCTTGACTTCGCATCTGATTGCTTCAATTCCATTAGGCGCCGATCAAAAGCGGCTTGTTGCTCCCTTAATTCGGCTAGGGCTGCAATCATCTGTGCCTGAAATGCCTCAGACTGGAGTTGAGCATAATCTTGTATCTTGTCCAGCCTACGGATGTCAGAAGTGTGTACCTGCACTTCCACGTTGACATCCCGGAGTCGGCTTGCTTGAACTCCGGATTGATAGGACTGATTGGCTAACTTACCCACCATTACTGGGAGTGCTCGATCAGCCGAGCTTCCACCGCGGATATCATAGAAATCCCGACACATGCCGTAGGGAGGGCGTATGCCTTGTTGTTGGCTCCAATGATGGAGGTGACTCCCCCAGACGGGAGTGGGTCCTTGGAAGTTCCTCACATGGACAGGAGGTTGAATGGGTGGTGGATCGATCACTTCCGGCTCTGAGTCAGTACCGGAGTCATCACCCACTTCTATGGGTTCCTCATCCTCTTCGGGATCATCTTCGATCCATCCTCCGTTGCCTTGGTTAGGAAAGTAGGGGTCATTGGGGTGGTGAAATCCAGCCATTTGCCTGTACGAGAAATAGGGTCATAAGAATTGAATAAAGTTGAAACATGCAAAACATGTAAGTTAAATTAGTTTAGATAGCAAATACTCCTATAGTATTTAAATTCTTGTGTTTGATTCTAGTAACGGTTTGGTAAGTTTTAAAATTTGTTGTCCACTGCAGACACCCCTCGGCACACGTTAGTCGACTCTCGGACAAATATAGTTGATCAGGCTATATCCTTCCCAGTTCCGATTACATGTCCCAAGGCGTACCTGCACTGCACAACTTATATATAATACTTCTAAAATGGTCCGATGTGAAACTGTTATTAGTACAAAATGAATGCATGCTTACTTTACAAAAACTAAATAAATTTAATTTCAAAAGTATGACTCTTCTCAGAGTGTTTTTGCCCAGTTGAGTTTATAGTTGTATACCAAAAATGGTTTTGATATACTTAATTCACTATAAACGATGCTCTGATACCAATCTATCACACCCCCAAACCAGAACGGCGGAAACGTTCGGGGGCGGAGGACGTCATATTCAGTATCATAACAGTTCATAGAAAGGAAAGTACACACCACCATAATATAAATATATTTGAAAAGTTTACATGATTGTATATGTTACATGTTTGCAAAAGGAATCAAATACAAAATGGTGACCCAAAATATGTTACTAACGCCAGCGCGTTAGTCTTCAGAAGTAGTTGCTACCTGGTCTAGTGGTTTCCTGAGAATACAAGTTATTTCAAAGAAAAAGTGTCAACATTTAAGTTGGCGAGTTCATAAGTGATGTTTTGAGAAAATGTATGCCATTCGAAAGTGTTTGTATGTTTTCCAGAAAATGTAGTATTTCAATTGTAATGAGTTATGATTCGTGTGTTGAAAATGAATGTATTAGATCCAGAAAATCCCATATTTTCCCTAATAGTTGAGATAAGATTTGTTGTGTTTTCCAAGAAAAACCCTTATTTTCTTATAAAAGTATGAAATGCATATGAATGTTCGTGATATAAGTTGCAACTAATTGTACCGAGAAAATCCCTTATTTTCCTATTAGTTGTTTGGTTTGTATACAGGAAAAACCCTTATTTTCCTGACATAACTGGCAATCTCTAAGACCGAAAATCGCAAGCAAGCGACGTGCTTGTAAGTTGTGTCATAGTTTTACATAGTAAAGCTATACGAAGATCGCACTTGTTAGATGAAGAATAGTTTTATTAGCTACTCGTTCATAAAAGCATAATACCATAATAATTGTATATCCGATGAGTTTTATAACCATACTAAACATAATATGCCTGTAGCGACGTTCTTCAGGCGTCGTAGCATTATGACAACTCTCACCCCAAAAGACGGACTGTAGCTAACAGTCAGGGCGCGGGATCATGACTTCCCGTATAGATCTATACACATTTGACACGTTCTCCGAACGGGAGATTCTGGTTATAGACAGGACTTGTAGCGATACCTTTTATCAAAAAGGCAGTGTTTGAAGATGTACACGTCTCATGGATTCTCAACTAAGTCTGTATTAAAGTAGTAGTTTGTATGCAAAGTTTATCCTTTTTCACAATGTTTGACAAAGCATAAATCATAAGTTCTTTGAATGCATAAAATGATTTAGTAAAGAATGTCACCCTTGATATGATGTATTTGTATGCAAACGTATAAATAAAACATATTTCTATTTATAAACATATTGTATCCCAAGAGGGTAAAGTTGTGTTGTGAGGTGTTTTGCATGATAATGACCTCATAAGACAGTTAAGACAACAGTATGAAAAGTATATAAAAAGATCGATGTTTCACACGATTTTAGTCGTGTGTTTACTTGTATTCCCCCCCCCTAAAAGAGTATAAAAAGCATTTAAAAACGCATTTAAAGTGTGCTTGCAGGGGTATGAACTCACCTGATAGTTTGAAGATAGCGAGATGGAAAACCGGACAGAGTTTCGTCTCGGGAAACGGATTTTCCTCGGGATTCTCGGGAATCTCGGGAGTAAAATCGACCCTCGGGACTTGAGCAAAAAGACCAGAGCTTCGGGTTGGAACGAGCACGGAAAACGAGGCAAGATTGTGAGAGAGAGGAGAGAAATGAGCATTTTTCTCGGAAGCCCTCGCATCCTATTTATAGGAAGGCTGAACCGCCTCTGAACGCGGGGCGTACGCCCGTACGCAGCGCGTACGCGTACGTCATGCATGACCGAAGCCTCGACTGCCTCGGCTTCGGATGGGACGGGTTGCTGGGTACGCGGGTCGGATGGGACGGCGGGTCGGACGGGTCGGATGGCTCGGATAGGGCGACGTGGACGATCAGAGGCCAAGTCTCTCGGGTACGCGGGGGGTACAGGGGTACGCAGCGCGTACCCGGATGAGGACGCTGACTCCTCTTCGGATAAGGTCCGAAATTTTGGTTTAAATAAATATATAATTTATTTAATAAACTTCAAAAATTCATATCTTCTTCATACGAACTCCGTTTTCGATGGTCTTTATATCCACGCGTAGGTGAGACTACGCTCTACAACTTTCGTTTAGACTCCGTTGGCAAATTCCGAAATTATTTTTATTATTTATTTTATAACTCAACGTGTTTAAGGAATTTCTTTGAAAATTCATAACTTCTTTATCTGATGTCGGTTTTTGCCAGACTTTTTACCGCTGAAATACCATTGTCGAGACCTTCGATTCTCGTTTAGGTCATTCCGGCCAAAAGTCGCTCGATCTCCGATTCGAGTTTTTAGCTGTCTACTGCTATATGCGGATCTTGGAAAAATCATAACTTCCTCATACGAAATCGGATTTGGACGTTCTTTTTGTGTACGCTCGCGGTTTAATGTTATCTATAACTTTCATTTAGATACCTAAGGCTAAATGCTATCATATTGAAACTTTGCGTTTTCCGTTTAATCGGCGTTGTCGGTTTTGTCGGAAATCTTAGAATGGTCATAACTTCTTTGTCATAACTCGGATTTTAGTGTTGTTTATATATTTGGAAACCTTAAGACGATATCTACTACATAGTGTACTCCAATCAGAGTTTTTGAATAATTCATTTATTGATGATATTCCTATTACATTCCAAAGAGGTTACAAGACTCGATTTATAATGCTCGGAAATAACGTGTTGTTACAAATATCGACTTGATGTCAATCGATAAAACAGTTTGAAGTGAAAACAGTTTGAAGTAAAACGATTTGGTAATAGCTTGGAGTAAAAATGGATCGGAGTAAAATGGTTTGAAAAGGGTCATACAGTGTGTAATGAACAGTTTAATAAAGATTTTTAAACATATAAAACATTTAAGAAAATCATTTGAAGAACCTGTTTGGTAAAGCGGTTACTGTGTAGTAAATCATTTGAATGCTGCATATTAATCACATGTGATTGATATAATAACTAGCATAATTCTACTTATTAATCACATGTGATTGATATAATAACTAGCAGTATTCTACTTGTATCCCCCCATAAAACATTTAAAAGTAGTTTAAAACATTATTTAAGGGGTATGAACTCACCTGCAGTAAGTGACTGGAATTGAACGGATTGTTATCGTAAGGAAGGATCGGACAAGTGCTTGGTGTCAAGTGAAGACTCCAGACACACACAATGATCCTAATTACATATGAAGACATATGTATATAAATAATTAGTGATTAAAACACTAATTATACAAGTATAAACATTTTAATGCAAGGAGAACACTTTTGGTCAAGTGCTAGGAGGCTAATGGGTTGCAACAAAGGAATGCAAGGCCCCTAATGGGAGTTTATGGTCTAATGACCATATGCTTTGGAGTTTACGGCCCAGGGGAGTAAACTCCTAGCCGTAAACTCTCCACAAGGTCTCTAAATGAAGCCTATCAATTAAACAACTAGTTTGGTGAATTGTTTCAAGGCTAAATCAAGTGTTTGGGTGACATTTGCCCCCTTTATAAGGGTTTACGGCCCTGGGACCATATCCCATGGAGATTACGGCTGTAATCTCCTTTGGGGGAAGGTTTATGGTGCTTTCAAACCTCTAATTTAACAAGGAATGCATCAAGGCAATTGTTCAAGGCTTTAGGGGGGTTTATGGCACTATTTAATGGAGTTCACGGCCCTGGAACATCTTGGGCTGTGAACACCTTTTTCTTGGTGTTTTAATGGTGGTTGCTTGCTCCAAACACACTAGGGTACTTGTCATAATTCAAGCCTAAGCCTTAGGAAGTGTTTCAAGGAATTTTGACACCTAAACATGGAGTTCATGGCCCAAGAACCTCCTTGGCCGTGAACTCACTTTCATCATTGATTTTAATTGCTTTTGGTGTCCTAAACATGCAATGGTTGGTTCTAGTTCGAGTTCTAAAGCTTTGAGGGTCATTGGGACACTTTTGGCCCTTAAAATGGAGTTTACTCCCCAAGTGTTCTTAGGCGGTAAACTCCTAAATCTTGGTGTCTGGTTCCGATTTTGATGTTTTCTGGTCATATACACACTAGCATACAAGTCTAAGGTAGTTACAAATCACGGGGAAAGGACTAGGTAGCATTTAAGCCATATCTTGGAGTTTACTCTCCAAGAACGTTCTTGGGCGGTAAACTCCCGAATCTAGTTGTTTTGTTATGAAATTGATGTTTCTAAACACAATCTAAGCTATATAACATAACTAGATCGAAGTACTCACAATTTGGGATAAAAACCCGAAGATCCGTGAGAGAGAATTTTGGCTTTTCTCTAATTGGAAATGTAACTAATGAACTATTTGGTTCAACTTTCTATATATAGTCCTGGGATTTTTTTTGGCAGAAAATATTTTTATTCCCGGAATGAACTCTAATATCCTATAGTATTGGAATAACAGCGTTGCACAAAACCCTAATGCATCCACTCTCCTAATATCTCCTTAAGTGTAAATCCTGAAAACTGCCAAACTTATACTCGAAGTCTGAATTTTCACTCTAACTGTTCTACTTTTATTGGCTTCAAATGGTTTGTTCAGAATGGAAATTTCGGGTTGTCACACTCCACCTCCTCACTTCTCTCTTAGTCCCTGTAAATCAAAACAAATGTGAAAACCACATCCTGTATCAAGGACCCAAGAACGAGTAGGTTGTGAGTTATTAGTTTGAATAATGTAAATACCTATTGACGATGGCTTCACTTTGTCATCTTTGATGTCCTGCAAGTACTTGGTGGAGTTTTTTTTTCCAATGGCCTTTATCATTGCAATAGAAGCAATTGGCCTCTTTAGGATCACTCTCATGAGGGATATTAGAACTGGGCCTCACTTTTGGGTCATTGTTAGATGACCCAATATGGGCCTTGACCTTTCAGTTCTGCTTAAAAGCACCTTTCCTTTGTTCCCTTTGTTTAACCCATTGGGTAGGACAATAATACTAGTAGCAGTAGGGGTATGACTCTTCTTCATCCCTGACTTTGTTGTCTGCAATAGGTTGTGGAGTTGGGCCAATGTGGTTTCATTGTTGTTCAAATGATAAGTTAAAATGAACTAATCATAACAAGGTGGTAAGGTGTTAAAGACCATGTCAATGGCGAACTCCTCATCGAAATTCACATTGAGCTTTTCAAGGTGCTCCATGTATCTTTGAATTCTTTGCACATGGTTGTAGAATAACTCTCCTTCCTTCAACTTGCATGTCATAAGAGCTTTGATGACTTCATACTTTTCTTGACAAGCTCTCTTGTGATACTTTTCAACAAGATCTAAGTTCATCTTGTATGGCCAGTAGTCCTCATAGAACCTTTGCAACTCAGCAATCATGGTGGAAATAATGATGCAAGCAACCTTAGTCACGCCGTCATAGTGTTTCTTGTAGGAGGCTATTTCTTTAAGAGTAGCATGGGCTTCATCGATCTCGATAAGTTGTTTCTCAAGGACATACTCTTTGTCATTGTATCGAAGATCCATCTTTATATTATGCATCTAATCATTGTAGTTGGTGTCATCCAATGTCACCTTGGACATGATCGAGAGATAGGAGAAGTTATGGGTAAAGGTTTGAGAAGCAGAAGTACCACCAAAAGTAGACATCTATAGAGAAAAAGAAGTTTTAGTTATATGACAATAATCCTTAATATTTTAACCCATAATTAATATTTAAGGCTATGATCCAAAATAACAAATCACAACTAAGAAGAGAGATGTCGTAATCTTATTGCAAATTTATAAAGGTTGGTAAAAGCAATTCACCGATTTTGAACTATGAAATTCCTAGATCTTTTGAGATTTATTGAATCTATCAGTGGCATGTTTACTATAAAATTATGCTATTCTATTTGTGAATGGGATGCCGAGGACCACAAACAAGATTTGAATAACCATACAAATATTCTTGGCACTCTCTATGTCATTTATGATCTCTCATTAATGTGTCGGTTAAGCACATGCACTCCATAACAATGATAATTTTCAAGATGCCCATTATTACTCTTTATAGTCACTATTAGTGTGGCAGTTAACCACACGCACTCCACTAACTACATATAAAGTATAATGTGCAATTTTATGGATTAGCATACTTTTTACATTTTCCTAAACTAACTAGGAGTGAGATTTTATAAAATAGTTTACTTACCTCATATCATTATACTTATTAATGATATTATGTCCTATGAAATCCGTTCGGCTAACGACCCTCCACCACACATGAGAGCGGTGGGTGAGAGTGGACACCATTCAACGGTTATTTAATAGGTCTCTTCCTTATATCCTCTTTATAATATGGTTTCGTGAGTGAGGCGTACTAGCGATTTGACTGATTTGTCGTATACATATATTATATTAATCTTTTAAATATATATAGTATAAGGTCTATTTTAACACTTTTCTAAAATACTAGGTTTAAGTTTACATTTTCGAAATTAATATAAAATTAATTTAATTAAAAAATAAACTAATTTTGATTTAATCTTTATCTTTTAATTAAACAATTAATTAATGTAAATAAATCAATATGGATCAAATAATTATTTACAATTAAAAAATTAACAAAATAATTCAATTTAATGCTTATGCTAAGCCTTCTAATTTTCGAAAAAGGCTAGGGTTTAGTAGTTTTAAGTGTTTAGATTTTAAGGCTCTTAAAATAACAAATAAGAAAACAAACCTTAAATTTCAAAAATTAGGTAAGGGGGCTAGGGTTTCTAAAAGCCTTGTAGATTTCAAAAATATAGGATGGAGGCTAGGGTTTTGTAACTTCCGTTGATCCGAGCTAGTCAATTTAGAGACGATAAGTGTGAAAAATGACTTTCTGATAGAAGAGTGTTTAGAATATATAATCTTAACCAAGTTGTAGTATATGTCACAAGGTTTCCGTGCATATAAAGAACGCCGAAATCCGAGTTATAACGAAGAAGTTATGACGTGTCGAAGTTTCGCGACAGGATCGGCACGACACAGCGCGACGTAAATAGTGAATTTACGTTGCAGCGATATTTGGCATTAACAATCTAAATAAAAGTCGTAGAATATGTTAAACCGATAGCGTGCATAAAAAGAACGTCCAAATCTGACTTCGTATGAGGAAGTTATGATTTTTCTAAGTTTCAGCTTAGAAGTATGCAGCCCGAAGTTCGGATTTGAGATCGAGTGATTTGTAGCTGAAACAATCTACACGAGAATCGAAGATCTCATCGATAGTAGTGCAACGAAAGAAAGACAGACAAAAACGGACGTCAGATGAAGAAGTATGATTTTCTAAAGGAGTTTTCCTGTCCCGACCTACTAAAAATAATATAGTAAAAATAAAATCAGAGTTACCCGACGGAGTCTAAACAAAAGTTGTAGAGCATAATCTCACCTACGCGTGGATATAAAGAACGCCGAAAACGGAGATCGTATGCGAAATTTATGAATTTCTGAAGTTTGAGGCACACATCTTAAAGTGGGAACGCCCCGCGTTCAGTGCTTGGCTCCGGATTGGCCACGTCGATGCTGAATCAACGGATAAAGGATAGGATTGGAACCCTGCTCCTATGCACCGCGTTCAAAGGTAACGCCCTACGTAACGCGAGGGTTCAGCCCAATAAATAGAACTCGACCCCCAGCCGAATTTGGTTGCTCAAATTCTTCTCTACTCCCTTCTACTTTCTTCAATATTGCAAGTTTTACCCTCCGAAGCCTCGGTATCAATCCCGACACCCGAAGCAAGTCCCGAAGCCCCGGAGATCCCGAGAAAAATAGTTTTCGAGCCGAAACTCTGCCCGCGTGAAGCGCGGTTTTGGAGAAAACATCCCGATTTCAGCGAAGAATATTATTTTAAGAGGCGAGGTGCTTTCCGATCATCATCTTATCAAGTGAGTGTATAGTCCCTATCATAAACACGATTTAATACAAGTATTGGTTGAATGTATTATATCTATGTTATGAGTTAATGTGTAGTCACTTTCTTCTAACACATAAAATATGAAGTATTTGCTATGAGAAACATGTTATGTGTTTATATATGGTTTGTTTATTTGAGATGAGTGTGGAATGGATGTTTTATATAGTTTTTAAATGAGTTAAACTGTATATGTATTTTATATCTACAAATATGTTGGGTAGAACATGGGTAGATGAGATAGTTGGTGTGTGATAAAAGATGAGTTGGATAAGGAGATAAAAGGTGATATAGATCTTGAGATGAGGGTGACAGTTGAAAAATGAGTGAAACCTTTACCCAAATGATGCCCCCCATCATTCGGCAGAGTAGGGATGACAACCATAGACTATTCTAGACAGTCCAGTGGAATACTAGCAGGCTCGCAACTTGTAGGTGTTGTGAACTTGATGTTCACCGGTGTACTTTAAAAACCCATTGACACGTATTGCGAGAGGGGTCTCGAAAACGATACTATCAATAAATGAGATAAATTTGTTATTAATCCGGGAGTATAGATTAGGACATAGTTAATTGTCCTTAGTCCGGGAGTATGGATTGGGTACAGTTTTAGATCCGGGAGTATGGATTAGATCAGGAGATTAGTTTTAGATCCAGGAGTATGGATCAGATCAAGACGTTAGTTTTAGTTCCGTGAGTAGGGATCAGGTAAACAGGTAAATTTTGATATGAGAGATTAGATCGTGTCATTGTGAGGATCGACGGGGTGGGATAAAAGTTGTTTCGTATGGTGAAATTGTATAAGTTTGTGAGTTCTAATATATATATTTATATGATATAACATTGTGGGTTGAAAACCCTATATGCTCACCAGGCTTTCAAACGTGACCCACTCAGTTTTCTTTGTATTACAGGTAATGACACAAGAGTATAAGTCGGATGACTTGACGACATATTTTGGATTATAGTCTAGTAGTTATAAATGACTGTTGTAAGGTCTATTTTATATTGTTTATGCTTTTGGTCTGTATCGGAACATGACATCTCGAGATTTTGTTATTTAATGAAAATACATTTCTTTAAAGAAATGCTTTGATAATTTCTTATCATATTTTGTTTTGGGAACAAATTTCACAACTCTTTTAATCAAAGGATTACTCTGATTTTATAAAACAAAGCATAAACAAATCGGTCTTTTCTGGACGTGAAAATGGGGATGTCACAAGTTTCAAGAACCCTATGGCATTTTCGAAAATACATCCTTAGGGTTTAGTTTCTATAAACCCTAATTTTGATCATTTCAACTTTGTGCAAGATCAATGAGAATAATGGTTCTGATACCACTGATGGCTTTTATATGTTTCAAAAAACTATTTTTGGCGGAAAAACATAAACCCTAAGTTCGCATTAACCCTAAAGGATCTATGATCTCACTATGATTTTCAAACAACTATTGAATATCAAGAACCCTAGAAGTACATTTCTATTTTCGAAAATACTAAAGGGTTATAGGAAATACATACCTTAGTTTATTATTGCAAATAAACTAGTAATCCTTCTTTGTTGGTCTTTAGAAAGCCAACACTTAAAGAGGAGGGAGGAAGATGTAACATCCCCTTCTGGCACATATCACAATATTGTCTGCTTTGGGCCACTCGGCACGAGGACTTCCCAGGGGGTCACCCATCCTGGTACTACTCCCGCCCGAGCACGCTTAACTGTAGAGTTCTTATGGGATCTGCTCCCCTCACGGCTTTAAAACGCGTTGTTTTAGGGAAGGTATCCACACACCTTATAAGGAATGCTTAGTTCTCCTTCCCAGCCGATGTGGGATCAGATCTATCCCACTTTCACCCCCCCATTATAGGGTTCGACGTCCCCGTCGAACACATCGACCCGTGCCCTGACTCTGATACCATTTGTAACATCCCCCTCTGGCACGTATCACAATCTTGTCCGCTTTGGGCCACTCGACACGAGGACTTCCCAGGGGGTCACCCATCCTGGTACTACTCCCGCCCAAGCACGCTTAACTGCAGAGTTCTTATGGGATCTGCTCCCCTCACGGCTTTAAAACGCGTTGTTTTAGGGAAGGTATCCACACACCTTATAAGGAATGCTTAGTTCTCCTTCCCAGCCGATAGTTGGTTCTTAGGGTAAAACCTTAAGAAGATAATGGGGATGGGTAATTGGGTTGATTATTTGCTGATTAAATATAATAATTATATTATTGTGGGTTGAAAACCCTATATGCTCACCAGGCTTCCAAGCCTGACCCACTCAGTTTTCTTTTCATTACAGGTAATGGCACAAGGGTATAAGTTGGCGGACTTGACGAGAGATTTTGGATTATAGATCAGTAGTTATAAATAACTATTGTAAGGTCTATTTTATATTGTTTATGCTTTTGGTCTGTATCGAACATGACATCCCAAGGTTTTATTATTTAATGAAAATACATTCTCTTTGAGAAATGTTTGGATAAATGGTTATCATATTTTTGTTTTTGGGAACAGATTCCACAACAGTTTTCTTTAAACGATTACTCTGATTTTAAAAACAAAGCATAAACAAATTGGTCTTTTCTGGCCGTGAAATTGGGGATGTCACAGTTGGTATCAGAGCATTAGTTTAAGCGAACTAGGAATATGGATTTATTTCTAGACTTAAACTTAGAATGCTAAGCAATGATTGTGAGTTGAGTGTGTCCATTATATTTTAGGTATTACACCTAAATTGACACAGACACTAGTTTATTTTAGGAAAATTGCCTAAAATACTATTATGTGCTAATTGTTATATGCTTGCCATATATGATGTTAATTGTTCGGATTTATGGTCTGTTGCCGACTGGATCTGGAAACCTTATGTGTTTAGGATTCTAAGTGTGCGTCTACGATATTAGAACTAGCATGTAAACGTTTCACAGTGATAAGGATGATTTGAATATCTATCGTGAATAAGGATCTAATTTCACCTTATTTGGTGTATAGATCAAAAATGGTGAGAACGAGGAGTGGAGTTGGAAATCGTGATGAAAACAGGAATCAAGTACCAGTGATTGAACAAATACCTGTTGGAGCAGTAGCGCCTGAACCAATGACAATGGCCGGAGTTCAAGTGATGATCCAGGCAATTTTGAATAATCAGATGGAAGAAACCAGGCGTCTGATCAGGCAGAATCGCGAAGAATTGTCAATTCAAGTTGAAGAGCCCGAAGTAAATGGAGGGTAGTCTGAAGGAGGAAACTACAGTGGGACCGTTGGTCAAGCCAACCCACCAATAGTTCGCCAAAACAACTAGGATGGAGGAAATGGCGGACGTGGATGCAAGTACAAGGATTTCATGGCATCCAAACCACCATGTCTTTCTGGGAGCCCGACACCGGTGCAAGTCATGGACTGGATCTCCGAAATGGAGACAATGTTTGAAAGTTGCGAGTGTAGCAAAAGACAGAAGACCGCTCTTGCAATCCCTCTGTTAAAATCTGGAGTACTGAGCTGGTGGAAGTTACTGGCCGGTTCGATGCCCAAGGGGGAAGCTAGCAAGATGTCTTGGGAAGAGTTTGTGGTGCAACTGAAAATGCAATACTGCTCTGAGCAAGATCTTCTGGAAATCAACAATGAGTTCCAGAATCTGAAGAAAGGAAAATTGAGCGTCACTGAATACGCTACGAGCTTTACGGAGAAGATGAAGCTTATTCCATACCTAATTCCAACTGAACTTTCCAAGGTCAACAAGTTTGCCAATGGATTATCAGCGGACTTTGGTCCGATAGTCAAGCAAGCAACCACTCTGAAAGCCGCCATCTGGGCAGCCAAGAATGTTGAGACCCAAATAAAAGAAAAGGGTCTAGAAAGAGCTGAAGTTGGAGAGAAAAGGAAGCGTGAAGGATCTTCAATAATCGACAAAGAAAGCAAATTCTCGAAATCTGGGGGAAGAGATGAAGCTAAGTGGTGTGAGAAGTGTAAGAAGAAACACTTCGGGAAATGTAGCGACGAGATGACTTGTTACAAATGTGGGAAGACAGGGCACTACGCCAACAAGTGCGCACCCCTCAAGAAGGTGTGCAATAGGTGTAACGAAGAAGGGCGTATTTCTAAAGACTGCCAAAAGAAAGACACACCTCCACAGCCAAGGGCATTCAACATGTTCCTCAACGAAGCAGAAAAGGATGGGAGGATTAAAAGATGAAAGCTTCATATTAATATATAAAGTCTGTATCAGGAAGCATAGCCTGTAGAGGCATAGTATAGGGTGAACTTGAACTTTTGTGTAATAGTTTCAAGAATTAATATAAACCCTGGTTTTGTTATCTGATGTGTTGAATGATTATATGATTTATGTATGGTGACTTGGTTAACTGCGAGACAATGCTTGGGACGAGTATGAGTAAGTGTGAATGGTAGTAGAGATCTATACTACCGGAAGCACAGGACTCGCAATTGGATCAGGGAAAGTCACAAGGTTACCAAGAAGCTAGAAATTGTTTCCGTTTTATTCAATCATGTCATTACCATTGTTTCGGTAATGACTAGTAGGATGATGGTTATTCCGACCCTAGTGGTCATATCAATTGAGTCTGACTACGACGAGAGGTCATCGGGACACGACCCATCGATTAGTTATAATAGATAAATGAATTTATTTATCCTTAGAAGAAGAAGGAGTCCACAATAAGGATTTATTTCGTAACTTAAAGATGTCGAGCGAAAGTCCAACGTAGTACGAAGAGCAGATGCAGGATTGAGCATCAAGGTTATTACTTAGTATGGAGAGATAACTTATGGAGTCAGTATACGAATCCTATTTCGTTGATGATTCCAGTTAGTAATCATCCTAAGGGGGAGATAATTGTAACGCCCGTAGATCAGGGCTAGTCAATTTAGAGACGATAATCGTCAAAAATGACTTATTGATAGAAGATTATTTAGGATGAATAATCCTAACTAAGTTGTAGTATATGTTACAAGGTTTCCGTGCATAAAAAGAACGCCAAAATCCGAGTTATAACGAAGAAGTTATGACTTGTTGAAGTTTCGCGACAGAACCGGCACAATGCTGAATGACGTAAAAAGTGAATTTACGTTAGAGTGATATTTAGCCTTAGCGATCTAAATGAGAATCGAAGATCTCGTTGTTAGTAGCGAAACGACAAAAAGTTAGGCAAGAATGGACGTCAAACGAAGAAGTTATGAATTTATAACGAAATTTTCTGTCCCGGCCTATTAAAAATAAATAATAAAAATAAAAGTCAAAATTAGCCGACGGAGTCTAAACAAAAGTTGTAGAGCGTAGTCTCACCTACGCGTGGATATAAAGAACGTCGAAAACGGAGTTCGTATGAAGAAGATATGAATTTCCGAAGTTTATTAAATATTTAATATTTAAATTTAATTTTAAACCCCGGTATTATCCGAAGACGAGTCATCGGACTCATCCGAAGTACGCCCCGCGTTCAACGAAGCATGTCGACCTTCGCACTCGAGTTCTTCGGATGACGCATGCAGTGACTTTTCGGACGCGTACGCCCCGCGTACGCCTGTACGCCACGCGTACTCCGAGGCTCCAGCCTCCTATAAATAGGATGCGAGGGCAGCCGACTTATTTGCTCTTTTTCTCTCTTCTCTCTCCCGTTTTGCGTCGTTTTGCGTGCCCGAAGTGTCCCGAAGCCCCGGTCTCAATCCCGAGTCCCGAAGCAAGATCCGAAGCCCCGAGAATCCCGAAGAGCGTGATTCCCGAGCCGAAGCTCTGCCCGCGAGAAGTTCAATTTTTGTGAAGATCTTCCAGATCTACGGAGATGTACTACTTCTGCAAGCCGTAGTGTTGTCCGATCATCTTCTAATCAAGTGAGTGTGTACTACCTTTCATAAACACGATAATAATACAAGTATGGTTTGAGTGTATTAAGTATATTGTTGTTTATATGCTTGAGTGTGTGGTCACTTTCTTCTAACACATAAATATTAAGTGTTTGCTATGAAATACGTGCTATGTGTTTATATATTATTTGTCTATTTGAGATGGGCATGGAAATTGGTGTTTTATACAGGTGTTAAATGATTTAAACTGTGTAAGTATTTATATCTACGAAAATGTTGGGTAGAACTTGGGTAGATGAGATAGTTGGTGACTATGGAGTTAGAGCCTATTGTATAAACCTTGGCGACGATGTGACTTCATGCCTATTTGATGAACCTTGGCGACTATGAAGTTAGCGCTTGTTGAGTAAACCTTGGCGACTATGGAGTTAGCGCTTGTTGAGTAAAACTTGGCGACTATGGAGTTAGCGCTTGTTGAGTAAGCCTCGGCGACTATGGAGTTAGCGCTTGTTAAGTGAACCTTGGTGACTATGGAGTTAGCGCCTGATAACTATGGATTTAGTACTTGATAAATAAACTTTGGCAGCAATGGAATTCGTGCCAATTCCTTACGAATAAATGAATGAAGGATAGTTGGTTCTTAGGGTAAAACCTTAAGAAGATAATGGGGATGGGTAATTGGGTTGATTGTTTGCTGATTAAATATAATAATTATATTATTGTGGGTTGAAAACCCTATATGCTCACCAGGCTTCCAAGCCTGACCCACTCAGTTTTCTTTTCATTACAGGTAATGGCACAAGGGTATAAGTTGGCGAACTTGACGAGAGATTTTGGATTATAGATCAGTAGTTATAAATAACTATTGTAAGGTCTATTTTATATTGTTTATGCTTTTGGTCTGTATCGAACATGACATCCCAAGGTTTTATTATTTAATGAAAATACATTCTCTTTGAGAAATGTTTGGATAAATGGTTATCATATTTTTGTTTTTGGGAACAAATTCCGCAACAGTTTTCTTTAAACGATTACTCTGATTTTAAAAACAAAGCATAAACAAATCGGTCTTTTCTGGCCGTGAAATTGGGGATGTCACAGAAGAAAAGGATAATTTTGAATTTTCTCTCTTAGAAAAGGGATGGCTGAAAATCATAACCCTTAGAGGGTTTATATAGGTGACTAAGGGATACTAAGAAAAAGCAGTTTCCTTAGATAAGCCCTTATCCCTTTACTTCCTCCCCAAGGCATCCAAGGCTCCTTAGTTCCCAAGGAAAACCCTAGAACCCCTTATAGAATTCGTCCACCATCATGGGAGGTTCTAGAATTGGTCAATGCTCAACTTTTGAACATTGTCACATTTAGTCATTCTACTTTTAATTAATCCAATGAATCCTAAAATTAATTTGAATTAATTTCTGATTAATTCTTAATTAAACAATACTATTTCCAATTAATATATTGTTCTCATAATATATTAATAAATTATTTATTTTGATTTCTAGTTAATTTATTAATCATATAATAAATTAATAAGTCAGTCTCTCTCTCCATATATCATTCCAAACCATTACTAGGTTTGAGGGACACCAAAAGGACTTTGCTAATAATTTAACATCATACTAATTTAGTTATTGGCTAAGACACCTAATCCAACACTTGATAGATCCATTAATTGTTGACACAATGGCCTTGAACTTATGCATTACTGTCCGTCCAAAGACGACATTGTATGGTGAATGTGCATTGATGATGACGAAACATATTAATTGAGTGTTATTCCTCCCATTAAAATAATCGTTAAGGGTTAGTGGTAAGGTTATTATCCCCTCTGGCCATATGTTATGGATGGTGAAGCTTACAAGGTGATTCTCCAGCAAACTATCTTTTATCCACACATACCTAGGTAGTTGTTTGAAGAAATGTTTGTACATGACATCTATAGAGATTCCATTGTCTACGTAGATATCACTTGCGTGGTTTTGCCCCATGAGGCCACTTATTACAATTGGTTTGTGCCTTCTGTGGAAGTCATGACTATAATCCCATTCGTCGAACGTAAAGGTGCAATTTTCCCACTCTGTGGTTAACTCTTGTCGGTCACTATGTTGCAGCATGAAAATTTTTCTTTTTCTTGCGTTTTGTATTTTTGGTTCTACTGGTGCAATACTTTCTATGTGTTATGACTCGAGGCCATTTATCAGGTCGTTTAGTGTTCCCGATTGGATTTTGTTTTCTAGATCCCGTCTTAACATAGTACATTCTACAATGTCGTGCCCTGTAGATTCATGGAATTTACAATATCGTCCTTGATCTTTGGATTTCATTTTCTCCCCACATTTTCCTGCTATGTTCTTTTTTCCTTCACTTACTATAGCGACTACATTCTGAGGACAATGCCTATTTGGCGGTATATTACGATTCAACTGTGGGAAATGGTGGAAACGAGTTTGTCTTGTGGTTTGGTGTTTCACATTCTCAGATGTATTTCCTGTAGCATAAGGTACCTGGGGTGCTCTTTCTCCATGATTGGTTTTTATCTACTCAAATGTTGCGTCTTCTTGCTTCATGTACCGGTGAACCCTTTCCATCATTTGTTTCCTGGAAGATGGTTGTTTCCCTACTAACTTTTTAAACAAAGCTCCTAGTCATAAACCGTATGTGAAAGCGGCAATTACCATGCTATCTGATTTCTTTGGGGCATTGAGTGTAGCTTTATTAAACTGCTGGATAAAAGAACTTATAGATTCATCCTCCCATTGTTTGCATCCCAAGATAGCTTGAACATCTGTGACGACCCGGAATTTTCATTCGGTCAAACCCTAAAAGTAAATCACTTCTTATTATAAGTTAATTTCATCATTTCTTATTTTAACAAATTTAGAGTTCGTTTGATTATTTTAATATTATTCTTTAAACGAACGGGTGTGAGAAAGTGTCGTCTCGGGTTTTGAATTTTAAAAACCGTAAACACCTCGCATCTTAGAAGTTCCCGGCCAAACTATTTCGTTTGGGTCGAAAAATGATACCAAAATCCGTAAACTCATGCTTATCCATGAGTTTACTCCCTAAGTCTAGTCAATATGAGTTTACTCCCCATTTATCCAAAAGAGTAAACTCCCAAAAGAGTAAACTCAAGAAACACTCTCAAGTAGCAAACTAGAAACAATTCAAGATCTTCCAAGTTGTAAGTGTTCTATCCATTTCAAGTTGATTAAACACTTAATCTAGTGTTTGTGTATCTATTCGTCCATTCACTTTTGTGTTTTTTATTAGATTTCCAAAAACACCAAGAACACACACTAAGTGTTCTTGGACTTTTAGCATACTTCAAGCTTTCTTATATTAAGTACTTCACTCCTTGAGTCTTATTGAGTTAGTATTACAAGTTAGCATCAAGAAAATATGCCAAGAACACATGGAACAAGGTGTTCACGGTCCAAGAAGGTTCTTGGGCCGTAAACACCATATAAGGCACCAAAGTGTGCCTAAGTCACAAATCTAAGCCCTAGTTGGATGTTTAAGCCTTCCTTAACATGTTTGAACCTTCCCTTGATGAGTTTAAGCCATGAAAAACACCAAATAGTGCCATGATCATGTGTTTACGGTTTGGGGATCTCCCAAAACCGTAAACACCCTTTAGTGTGTTTATTTGGGCCATATTCCTTCCTTAGGCATAAAATCTAACATAGACAATTACCTTGATGAGTTAGGGACTTGAAAACATAACAATACCAATTTTAATATGGGTTTAAGGTAGTAAACCCAAAGAGAAATGACCATAAGGCCGTAAACACCTAACAAGGGGTGTTTTGTTGCCCTAATCCCTTCCAAAGTCCAAACCACCGAGTAGAAATGCTTCAAAGGACTTGTAAATCCTCAAAACAACTTATGGTTAAAAGAAGAGGAGTTTACGACCGTAAACTCTGAGTTTACAACCGTAAACTCATTAGGTCAAGGTCAGGAAAACCGTAAACTCCAAGGGAGTTTACCCTTGAACCCCAAACACATTAGCAAGGTCCTTTAGCACTTAGATGCAATCCTTATGGCTTGTATCACTTATATAAGGTGTTTTACATGCCTTAGGATGTCTTAAATTTGTCAATTAGTGGTTTAAAGTCTAACTGGATACATATATGTGTGATTATATGTTAACTAGGATCATTGAGAGTGAACAAGTCTTCACTTGTCACCTAGCTATCCTACACCGTTCAGTGCATCCAAACCACCATGTACAAGTGAGTTCATACCCCTTAGTCAATATTTAAATGATTTTAAATGCTTTAATAGGGGGGATACAAGTAGAAAACAACATGTTATCAAATCTTTCATATGTATTTATAACTGTGTTTTCATCCAGCAGATTTCACATACTACAAAATGTGATGCATGAAATGGTTTTAAATCTTAAAAATACTTTGTTATCAAATGTATTACTTTTGAAATGTTTATTAAAATGACATCAAGTCATTGTTACTTATTGTTCAAAACTATTAGATGTTTTACAAAACCATTTTTAACCTACTTGAACAAACAATTACCTTCCAGTTAACTATTATAGGGATAGTTAGAAGATACAAAACATTATTCCTATTACAATGAATTACATCAGAGTCAGTTCATTCATGAGTCTATGCTATACATTACATGAGTACCTTACATGAATACATTACATGAGTACCTTACATGAATACATTATATGAGTACCTTATATGAATACATTACATGAGTACTTTACGTGGATACATCTTCCTGTATACATATACATGGATGCTTGTACCTCGATTCATTAGGATGATTTATTAGTACCTTCTGTGTAAATTGTCCTGCCTATCCCAGTTCAACGGGATATCTAGACGGGACTAACCATTCCGAAGCCCAGCTGATTAGCACCAGTGGTTGATGAACATCTACGGATGCCTACAGTTGATTCTTACATTAGAATACGATTACGGGACTAACCATTCCTCGGGCCTACTGTTCGCTATAGAGGTTGATAAACATCTACGGATGCCTACGGTTAATACTTATATTAGGAAATCGATTACGGGACTAACCCTTCCTTCCTCTTGCTGTAGCTACAGAGGACAATTGAACAATCTTCGGATGTTCAAAGGTTATACATTTCGCTAATCGCGATGTCGTGTTAGTCCTGGTACCAAAGGATAACAATTACATTAGTATATTTTCCTATTACTTTATTTTGTGATACATTCACATAAACGAGGAGTTAGACTAAGTACTTTTAGTACTAGTCAATAGAAAGGAAAAACTATCATTTTACTTACAAAACATCCGGGTCTTGGTAGAAGACTACATTTCATACCAGTAGGAAATAAGGGATTTTCTAGGTTTTTCATTACTTACATCAACTGTTTCATTTAAAGATTTACAAGGCATTCATATCAGTTTTCCCAAAACAAAACAATGACACTTAATTACTTATGAATTCACCAGCTTTAGGCTGATACATGTTTTCAAAATAACTTGTATTCTCAGGTCACCAGTAGACAGGTATGATGGCCAGGTTTTGAGAAGACGAAGCACAAACAAGACTCGTCTTTTTATTTTGATTGTATTTTTGGTGTCTTATTACATTGAAAGAACACACATGTATTAAAACTTTACTTTTAATGCAATGGATGATGTTGTTGCTTGTTTACTACTTCACATTGTTTGTGATACTGTACATGATGTCCTCCACCCCGGAACGTTTCCGCCGTTCTTGGTTTTGGGGTGTGACAACATCTGTCGTGTACCTCCTTTTGTTGCACGAAGTGGCCAATGGATTCTTCTCGTAATTGATTGAAATCATGTATGCACTCTGTCGGCACACTTTTATACCATAACCATGTTGCTGCCAATTGGGTAGTTTTGAAGAAAATACACCAATATTTTGCATCGAGGAAATAAGCGTCCATCGCCCGCTTGTATTTTTTTGTGTGATCGTCGGGGTCTCCCGTCCCGTCGTATTTTGTAATTTCTTATATGTTTGCTCCGGATGGTAATTGACATTTCGCTACACTTCTCGCTAATGGTGAATTTTCTGATCGTAAGACCTGTCTATCAATGATATTGTTACTTTTGTGGCGCTTAGACTGTGTGGTTGGCAGTTGTTGAGGTGTTGGTTGTCACTCTGGGGCAAGTTGCACGGTGTATGCTTGTTGGTATTGAGTCAGTTAGTAGGCTTGATAGTGTGTGAATGGGAAAAGTGGCGGTAATGGCATGTATGTCTCTACATTTTGGTTAGCCATTAGGCTACCTGCTAGGTGTTGCTGCAACAAAGGTGGAAACGTTTGCATTGTGTCTTCTTTATTTTTCATTGTAATTTTGGTTGGTTCTCTAGGTGTGCTTCCTCCTACTATGGTCGAACCACTAACTATTTCCATCCTGACTGAGTTTTCCTGCCTAGCTTTCTTTGCTCGCCCTACAGTTCGTTCGATGGCCTCCGCATCATGAGGTGTGTTTGGTTGGGCTGAATCTGTGGTTCAAAAAACTTAGTTGTCGATGTGGTTGGCATGAAGGTGGGGATTAAGTTGATTGGGCTAAACGGTTTTTCGTTGGTTGGACGAGATTATTGAGCTTTTTGTTGAATGGTTATATACGGAGGGTGCCAATGTTGCTATGTGGCGACTCAGATGCTTGTGGTCATTTTTGTTAGAGCCTCTTCCAATGACCAGTCCAGGTACCACGCTGCATGATATGTGACAATTATAGGATAGAAATCCATCCGAGGGCGGACCCCCGGTATTGCTCTCTGATGCCTAAGCTAGGAGTCATATTTGGAGCGTTGAATGTGTTAGAATTGCCAATGGTTGTGTAGGTTTTACCTCTCGAGTTAGGTGAAGGGCTATTTTTATGGTTGGGCTCAGACCGGTTCTTATTTTCTCCTTCTGGGTTTTGTGTTAACCTTTAGGTTATGAGGGTAAACCTTCTTTTTATTAAACTAGTCTTGTTTTTTTTTTTCATGTTTCCCGAAGATACTTCATAGGATATGTACAATGATAGTGTGATTTATGCTCTAGTGCTTGATATCATTTATGTACTTGTATTCTACATTGGTAGGTCGGGTTTGCTGGCCGGCCTGGTGCTGTGTGGGTTGACACACAAACCTCATTATATATATATATATATATATATATATATATATATATATATAGCCTCAAATGCTGAATTTTAAGAGGTATAACCCTTACATATCTCTCAATTGATTCCGTAACATATCTGATTTCAAAATTCAAATTAAATTTAATAAGATAAAATTCTCTCTCTTAGTTTGCGTAGTTGGTGTTCTTGGGAAGACATTGTGGGTTTTTAATGATTTGGTTGTGTGTCGTCTTCTTCACAATCAGGTTTAAAAAAATCTATCCCCTTTAAGAACTAATGAAGATCTCTCTTTAACTCTCCCATATCTCAATTTCCTCCCTCATTTTTGTTCTTATTTTTATTTTGTGTAGCGAGTCATTCTGTTTGGCTATTTGGTGCTTTTTGGATTTATTATTTTTAAATGTTTCAAATATGTAGGTGCAACCATGGTTAAATCAAGCTAAAACACCCCTTGACCACCAGCTAACAGCCTAACAGGCTAACACCATCGTCACCACCATACCCACCACGACCACCATCATTCCCGGGCCATAACTAAACTATTGTCCCCCACATCTCCGGAACGAAGCCCACCATGAATACTGCTGATTCATTCTCCCCTAGGTTTCTATGTAAACTTATTTTTTAGCTTACCTACTGCACAAATGAAGTGAAAACACTTGCTCTCTCAAATCACAAAAACGTTATCTCAATAAAATTCTAAGTCTTTAACTGATGGTGCTTGTATGTGTATTTTTTTGTTGTGTTTACATGTACCGAGCCAGCAACAACCGATAAAAAGAAAAAAATTAAGGTAAGTCAGAAAACGCAATCACCACATCCATCAGATCATTCTCCACTCTTAGTATATCTCCTCTGATATTTTATAGAATACCTATTTTGAATTTGTATAACTATGTTGGAGGCACAAACTAATCTCACAAGTGCTACTATATATATCAGCTTATGACCATGAATGTTTCATGATGTTAACATCAAATTCATTCGACACATGTTTGAGGGTTTCTTTCTAACTCTCTAATTATCCACCCTAAATGTCGTTGCTGCCAACAATGATCAACTTCACTACAACATCACTTTTGTATCTTTGTTATTTCTGTTCACAAACAAACAGTTACAAACTTCTGATTTTTAAATAATCTTCTTTGTTGTACTTTAAAAGATGTACTCTGCCTTCGTTTTCGATTTTGTTAATTGCATCCCTAAATGTTGGAGTTATTTGAAATTCCATATGAGCGATGGGTTTTTACAACTTTCTCAACTTCTTTTAGTTTTTATGTTTAATAAACACATTATGTTTAGATTGGAATTCATTAATGTGGAAGGAATATGTTGGGTTATATTTTGGTGTTTTTTGTTGGGCTTATAATGTTAATTGTTCTTGGGCATAGAATAGTATTTTGTTTATGGTATTATTATGTTTTCGGTTGTCAGGACCGAATTCACCATGGTGATTGTGATTTCGGTCATGATGGGCTTGGGCCTTATGGCATTGTATTTGGATCATATATATTGGTGTATACAGTCGTATAGGAGTTTAGTCATTCCATTCTTTTGTTCACAGCTGCTTTGAGTTCTTATGTACCAGACGGTTTATTGATAATAGAATCATGTGCATTTGAAGCTATTTTGTGTGTTCTTGAATCATTTCTCAATTAACATTCTGCATTCTTTAAGCAATTAAGATTAATATTGCATAAGATCCATAGTTTTGGGACTTATATTAGTATCAGAGCTTAAAGGGTATCAATTGATTCAACGACTTTGGGTTCGATATCTTCATGTTTTGAAGTATTGATTTAATCAAATTTTTATGGTTAAATTGATAAATTTCTTCTGTTCTTCATGAAGCTACTCTTAGTGTTCATCGTGTTCATCGGGAATTTTAGATATATTCTTTTGATTTCTCAGGATTAGATTGGGACTGATATCATTTAAATCATGAGACTTAAGGGATTTCGATAGATTTTTAAAATAACAAATCAAGGTTTTCGGTGGTAACATCCTAAATGGTTTTCGGTGGGTATCTGGTCAAAGTTTGAGTTTGTAGTCGACGATTAGACTGAAATCGTTTGTTTTCGGTCAACAATTCTTCGAGTTTTCAGTCAACAATTTTTGGAGTTTTCGGCCAACTCATCTGTTGACTTTCCTAGTTTACGGTCAAGCTTTGATTCTTGAATGTTCTCGGTGTTACTAATTTAAAATGGAATCTCATTGTAACACTTTAATTCATCAGGAGTTGGATTCTATTATGGGGATAGCCACTCGCATTCCTCGACTTTTGTCAGCTGATGAGTTTCCAGAATGGAAATTCAGAATGGAAAACTACAATAAAATGAAAGATTCCAAGATATAGAGGAGCATTCTTAGAGGTCCAGTTAGGATTACAACAACTTTTAATGATGAAGCTAAGATAGTTGTTGATAATGGGATAGAGCATTAATTACACAGAGGAAGACTTTGAAAAGGTTGAAGAACATGATAGAGCTCTTGCCACTCTTACAATGGCCTTGTCTCCTGAAATTGCCCAAGGCTTTAGGGAATACACATCTGCAAAAGACTTATGGGAAGCCTTGATTGAGGTTTATGAGGGAAATGAGGACATGAGGCAGAGTAGACAGGACCTGCTTCGACAGAGGTTCAACTTGTTTAATCATGTCCTAGGGGAGTCTCTTGAAGCTCAACTGCAAAGGTTTATTACTCTTACTACTAAAATGATTACAACTTGAATTAATCTACCATGCTTAGAGATTAACAAGAAGCTACTAAATTCTCTTCCACATAGCTGGGACATGAATGTGGCCGTTATCAAGAAGACTAAAGATCTGAGCAAGTTTAACCTTACTGAAGTGATGGCCATAATCAAGGCATGTGACATGGATGATAAGCAACATGAAATCAACCATGTGAATTCCTACTCAACCTCTAATCTAGGAATCTCATCAAATAATTCCTTATCTGCCCAACAAACATATTCTGTTCATCCTGTTGTGCGTCATCAACACCTGGCACCATCAAGTTCTTCTAGCTCAAGTTCTAAAACCACATCTACAATTCAACCTCCATCAATTCCAAAAGCAGCTGAAGAAAACATGGCTTTAATGGTTGGGTTTATGAATTGATACAACGCACTCGTGGCAGGAGATTTGGCTCCTCCAATCATGGTTGGAGAACTGGATCATATTCATCTTGAGGACGAGGAAAAGATGGACATCACATGGAAAATTGCTATGGCTGTGTTCAGGGCAAAGAAGTTTACTCAGCACACAGAGAAGAACAATTGGGGGGTGAACATGGAGAAGGAAGGGTTCAATAAGAGCAAGCTTCAGTGCTTCAACTATCATGAGCCAGGTCATTTTTCTTGTGAGTGCACCAAGACAGACACCAGAAACAATCCCGATAGGATGTTGGTACCTGCTGGGAACAACAGAGGAGCTGCAGTTAACAACGAAACAACTAACTTAGCAATGGTGGCATAAAGCTTCAACTGGGAGGATCAAATGCAGGCCCTAAATCTAACAGGACATGAAGCAGCCAACTTGGCACATATCAGTGAGAATTCAAAGGTGGAAGAAGCTGAAGAAGAGATGATGGAACTGCAATTCGCCTTCATGGTCTCTACCACACCCAACACAAAAGAGGTTAGCGAAACTTCCTGTTCTCAAGCTTGTAGTGATGATATTTAAACATTATTGCGATCAACATGAGTTATTAATTAGGGAAATTGAGGATCTTGAATATGAAAGATATACTATAAAAAAGGCTCAAAAACCCTTAAAAGAACAATTAGAGGCCAAAATCAAGGACTTTAGAAAACTTCAAGCAGAATATAGCGATAAATGTATAAACTATGACTATGCTCAAGAAAAGATTGAAAGTCTAACTACCGAGCTTGACACATTGAAGAATATGTTTGAAAATGCAGATTTTAATTTTAAGAAATTTAATGTGTCAAGTAAGAAAGTTGAGACAATGATTGAAAAATAACTTAGGTGGAACGACAAAAAGGGCCTAGGGTGTGACAATGTTCCTCCTCCATTTAATGATAACTACACGTTTACTCCTCTGACTGAGGAAGAAATAGCAAAAGAAGCACACCTAGAGTATGGAAAATCTATTGTAGTTGAGCCAGTGAATGATGATAGGGTGAACGATACTAATGTTTCTATCTCATATGTAGATGAATCCCTAGTGCAAGACAGGAAAGAGGATGGAGAGAGTCTTTTTGTTTTGAAAAATGACACTACTTTTAAAAAATGCTTTGAAAACTGATATTGCTATTTTTATTAATTCGGTTGATTGTTCAAACAATGTTGCTTTGAAAACTGATACTTCTTTTGTTTCAAATATTTGTGATGATGTGGTTATGAATTTTAATACTAATCGACCTGCTGTTAGTAAACATAGTCCACTAAAACAAGTCAAACAGACTGCCAACTGTAAGTGTACTTGTGGACACAATCTGGACACACAACCAGGGATAAGCGGTAACAATCCTTATATGAAGAAACAAAATTGTTTCCACTGTGGAACACCAGGACACATTGTCAGAAACTGCCCAAATCGTGCATATATTCCCTACTATGCACAAGGTAGGCGAAACGTATCACGAGGAAGATCTTTGAAAAGAAATTCCCCGAGGTCACGTGTCAGTGATAGTGATTAGAACGCAAATAAAGACCGAAATCGAAATCAGGTCGTCAAGGAAAATAAAGACGAAAAGACTTTGAAACAAAATTCAAAAGATACTTCGGCGAAACCGAAATTGGTCAAAATGAGATCGGTGTGACCAAAGTCATCTCATGGGTCATCATTTAACCAAAGATAGATACTCAAAAGTTCAAACATAAAGGACAAAAACCCTTTAAAATCAAATGCCAAAGCTCCCATCTATGTCAGTAATAAAATTCTTAAACCTGATTATAGATGGGTATCCAGAGGTCCTGCAGCCCAATCACCTCACCGTCCTTTAAATTGCTCAAGTGCATTATTAGATTCACAGGATATGGTATGGCAAGAAGTTAAATGTGTAGATGGAAATGGTCAACCTAGTGTCTATGGACTCGGTTACCAAATCTAACTAATCTTGCACATTGTGTAGGAACAGCTATGGAGGAATATCATCAGACCTTGGTATGTTGATAGTGGTTGTTCTAGGCACATGACAGGAGACATCTCTCAGTTGCATGACACTCAAAACTTTATTGGAGGGTATGTTTCGTTTACGGGAGGAGAAGGAGGAAAATCACTCAAAAGGGCACGTTAGTAATCGAGTTTTGAGCTTTGAAAATGTTAATTATGCTCCAGAGTTGAAAACACAGTTTGCTGAGTGTCTCTCAGATCTGTGACAAAGGTTTTTCAACTCATTTTACAAACAAGGAATGCTTAATTTTGAAGCCTGGTATCATCATACCAGAGGGTTGGATTTTTGTGAGAACTAAGCGTGAAGGGAATGCATATGTCATTGACATGAACCACAATGTTCCCGAAAAATTAACATATCTATTCTCAAAAGTCTCAGAACACAATGTTATGCTATGGTATCATCGTCTTTGTCATGTAAATGCTAAGAACCTAAATCGTCTTGCTAAGAATAACATTGTCCGAGATCTTCCAATAAAGGATTTCATTAGTTTTGAGAAATGTGTTCCATGCACTCAAGGAAAACATCATCGCAAGCCACACAACCCCAAACTAGTCAACACAATCAAAAAAATTCTCCAACTACTTTATATGAATTTCTTTGGTCTCGTGAACGTTCTGAGTATTAATAGAAACTCTTATTACTTGGTTATAGTCGATGATTACTCACACTTTACATGGGTATTCTTCTTGTCTCATAAGAGTGAAACTACTGAACTTATCAAAAGGTTTATTGTGCTCATTGAAAATCAGACCAATGAGAATGTGAAGGGGGTTCGAAGTGATAATCGGACAAAATTCAAGAATTCTATCCTGGATCATTTTTGTGCCGAAAAGGGTATATTGCATCAATGTAGTGTTGCTCAGACACGTCAACAAAATGGTGTAACGGAGTGGCGAAACCGAACTTTAATTAACGCAGCAATGGCCATGCTTTGTGACTCCAAATTACCAGTCTTCTTCTAGGATGAAGCCATTAACACGACATGTTATGTTCAGAACCGTGTTTTGATCAACAAACAACATATGAAGACTCCATATGAAATTCTATATGGTCATAAGCCGATGGTTTCTCACTTCACGATATTTGGATGCCCTTGCACACTACTTCACCTGGAATCAACACCTAAATTTTATTCAAATGCTGATGACTGCTATTTCATGGGATATGTTGGACGCACTGCTTATCGAGTCTACAACAAATCCACCAAATAGATCATGGAGACATTTGATGTGTGATGGCTGGATGAAAACACAACGGACGCTCGAGTTGGACCAGATTAGTTATTTTATTACACTTCTTTGTTTAAATCTTTTAATGTGTTTTCAGATGATATTTCAGGTACATGCTCAGGTTCGAGTACAGGTATTGGAGATGATGAGGAAGATGTTGTCATTGGTTCATTCAAACCATATGTGGTCATTCCTGAATCTCCTATAGTAGATGCAGCCGCACCAAATACATCATCCTCTTCACCTATCCAAAATTCTATATCTGACCCCAAAGCCACTTCCCTACTCCCGAAGAAGCTGAGGTTCTCTCAAGGGATAATGTATCTGCCACACAAAACTTCATGGAGTTTCTCTTTCCAGAGCCATTCACAAATGAATTTATGGCAAGTACTCTCATGATTAAAGACAGTCAGAAGGAGGTGGTTCGGCAACAGGCAAATTTGACAACATCACAAATCTTCCAGTCACAGTAACTGATATCAACCATCCTATCCCAACCAGAGTTCAACGCGATCATCCTATTAAGAAATTTATTTGTCCACTACAAAGCGGGGTTCAAACTAGAAGTCAAAGCGGGGATGTCAACGAGTGTCTCTACTCCTGCTTTATATCACAAATTGAACCAAAGAGTGTGGCCATGGCACTAAATGAACCAAGTTGGGTAAACGCAATGCATGAAGAACTAAATCAGTTTGAGAAGTTTAGAGTATGGTAAAGGGCAAGAAGTCTTTGGACACACATTGGGTATTCAAAAATAAGCAAGATGATAGCGGGATTATTGTGCGAAATAAAGCTCGTTTGGTCGGTCGCGGATTCAGGAAAATAGAGGGTCTTGACTACATAGATGTATATGCTCCTATAGCACGTTTGGAAGCCATTCGTATATTTCTAGTTTATGCTTATTACATGGGATTTATAGTTTATCAAATGGATGTCAAGACAACCTTCTTGTATGGAGTCGTGATGGAGGAGATTTATGTTGATCAACCCTCAGGGTTTATCAATCCAAAGTTTCCTAATCATGTTTACAAGCTGGACAAGGCTCTATATGGTCTGCATCAGGCTCCTAGAGCTTGGTACGCTACTCTAACTAAACATTTGCTTGAGCACGGATACACAAGGGGAACGATCGATCATACATTATTCATCAAGAAAGTGGATGCAGATTTGATTGTCGTACAGATCTGCATAGACGACATCATCTTCGGGTAAACCAGTACCGAGCTATGCAAAGAATTCGAGGATCTAATGAAGAAAAGATTTGAGATGAGCTCACTGGGTTAGATGACAATGTTCCTAGAGTTACAGGTTCGACAGGATTCAGCCGAAATTCTATTGCATCAAGGCAAATATGTGGAAGACATACTAGAAAAGTTTGATTTTAAAGATTCAGAAATTGATTCAACTCCAATAGCAAGAAGACCTCTGTTGACTCCATATCCAGATAAGGAATCCGTAGATCAAACTGAATATCGATCAGAATCTCTGATGTATCTGACTGCCAGCAGACCTGACATCATGTTTGTCGTTTGTCAATGCGCTCGTTATCCGGCTAATCCTAAACTTTCTCATTTAATTGTGGTTAAAAGGATTTTTAGGTACCTTAAAGGTAGCCCTAAACTGGGTCTTTGGTATCCTAAAAATCCCGATTTTGATTTATATGCTTTTGCTGACAGCAATTATGAAGGGTGTGATCTTGACAGGAAATCTACATCGGGTGGATATCAGTATTTAGAGGACCGATTGGTGTCATGGCAATGCAAGAAACATCAAATGGTGTCGACCTCAACGGCTGAGGCTAAATATGTTGCCGCCTCAGCCTGCTGCTCTCAGGTTATGTGGATTCGACACCAATTGTTGGATTACGATTTGAACTTTCTTGACACTTCCAGTTTTTGTGATAATGATGCGGCCATTCAAATTGCTAAAAATCTTGTTTAGCACTCCAAAATCAAGCACATTGACATTAAAATTCATTTTATTCGAGATTGTTATGAGAGTAAACTCATTCATTTGGAACAAATTCACACTGATAACAACGTGGTGGATTTGTTTACCAAACCCTTCAGTAAGGCTCGTTTCGATGTGCTTGTGGGCTTTCTAAAAATGATTCGTTTCGATGATTAAACTTCAATGTTTTTTATTTTTTTGTGTTTAAATTTGCGAATTTTTCTATGTCAGTCATATGTTGTCCCTTTTGCGTTATCGGAAGATCCGACTTGGGACACAGCATATGCAACTTTTTATCTCTTTATCCATATATCTGTGTTAGTTATATGTTGTCCCCTCTGTGTGATTAGAAGAGATCTGACCTGGGCCACAACATATGCATCTCCATATCTATCTTCTCTCTCAAATAATTGAGCACTCACCTAAACTAAAGAGCCATTTGGAATTCCTTGATTCTTACGGTATGTCGTGAACTGCGGAACATGTTCCAGTCCACTTAAAATTGAATTAACTAAAGGTTGTCTGTAAATCTCGCTGCTAAATTTAAGTGGACAACAATATCCTTAGTCGTCGTCAGCAAAATGGTCTATTTAGAAATATAATCACAATGACTTGTCATTTATAATCTATCCAAGTTGTCAATATCTTCTGTGCTTAAGTGGACCATAATATTGGTGATTGACTAGAGCTGTTCATGCAGGTGTGTGATGATAAACGGTATTAAATTGCACAACAACTTTTGATCCCAAAAACGTTTGATTTTATTTATTAAAGTGCGTTTGTTTTTTTTTTAATTTATTTTTATTTGGAATTTTTTTATTATTGTAATTGTTTTTAATTTTAATTTTGATTGTATCTTTTAACATTTATTATATCTTATTTTCTCTTTGTTCTAATTTTCGAAACGAATCAAAATTAAGCCCATTGACATTGAATTTGGTGGGCCAAAAGGCCAAGTACCCAAAATTTTGGGTATAAAAGGTTTTTTTTGTGTGTTTTCGGATTCATTCTTCAAACCCCCACCGAATTCACCGAAAACTTTTCCCTCTTCTCTCAAAACCGTAGGCGATATTTTCTTGCTGTTCATCTAGAAAAATTTCCATCATCTTCGGTTCAAAAATCATTGAATCTCACTTAATTTCTTGAAATCTACTATAGGTATGCATAGTACGAACATTGTGCTTCCATTTTATTATATTTTTGAAGTGTTTGCAGGTGGCTAATGGAGTTTTCCGGCGTGTTGACGGTGGTTTCTGGTGATACGAATCGTTGGGTTTTCTTGGGTTTTCGGTTTGATCCGGATCCGACAGAAAAATCTTTTTTCTTTGACCAAAAACATTTCATTTGACCAAAATCGAATTAATCCACCCAAAAACTAATTAAGGTGACTGAAAACAACATTGTTGACTGAAATCGTTTGCTCAAATGTGGTTTGACTGAAAATGATGAAAACTGTGACCTGACCGAAAACGCATAGAGTAGTGACTTTGACTGAAATCAACAATAATTGAGCAAACTTTAAATCATGTGTTCTTGTGCTGCTATTGTGGATTCGGGAACATCCTTGCTTACTGGTCCAACTGTATGTATCTCACGTGAAGCTTCTGTTAGAACTATTAATCTTAGGGATTTCAAGTTTTTCATATTTCTTGTATCTAATTAGTTTGTAAATTTCCATTACAACTTTTATTGATTTGTTTTATCTTTCCATGGAATGATTATTTGTATGACATTAAATTTTATGCAATGGATTGTATTTTTGTATATGATATTTTATTTATTATGAGACATTAAATGTAAATTTAATTTGCAAATTAGTAAATCTATAAATAATATTTTTTTTGAATATAAAATTACGATACACAAAAATGTGTGTCATTTTCATTTATGACATGGCCTTTCTTGACAGGGACTTTAATGATATGCATTGCGAGTCGTAAACGCGCGTCGTAAGGTTACGACATGCAAATGCGTGTCGTCTTCCTTTATGACAGGGCCTTCCTTGATACGCATTGTGTGTTATAATTGTGCATCGTAAATGCGTGTCATAAATGCACGTCGCTAATGCGCGTCGTCTATACACTACGCACAAAAGCGCGTCGTCTCTCTTTATGACAGGGCCTTCCTTGACGCGTATTTGCGCATCGTCTGAGCGTTTTACGACGCGTAATGAGCGTCGTAAAAGGCTGTTTTTCTAGTAGTGTTTATAATTTTAATTTTAATTTTAGTTATAAATTTATTGTTCTCACTTATTTTGTTTGGTGTAGATAAATGGCGGAGCAGTTGAAATTTGTTGATACTCACAACATCACAGGATATCTTTTGGATCCACCAGTCGCGCATAATGAATTCAAGTCCATGATCGTGGGTTTTAACAATTCCTGGATTTCCCACACCTTGTGTTCTAATCCAGTCATTTACAAGGACCTAACTACTGAGTTCTGGAAGAATGCTTCAATCAACAAGCATGGAGTAGATGGAGTTGATACTGTTGAATCGATAGTGAAGGGAACTCAAGTAATGGTTTTTGTGCAAGTTATCCGATATGTACTTAAGTTTGGTGATGCATCTGTATTCCCAATTGAGTTCACTGCTGGTCAAGTGAAGGGATCCCTTGAAAAGATGTGCTATGAAGGAATCTATCCTCCCACCATCAGGAAACTGTTTCCACCCTTCTGGAGGTTCCTAGCACATTGCTTTGTGATCTGAATTTCTGGAAGGAAGGGAGGAGCATATGAAATTAGTCAGACTGCAACCTTAGCCATTGCCGCTCTTGCAATGGACTGAGATTATAACTTTTTGAGGTTTGCTTTTAAGAAATGAAACCAACCTTCAGGGGAAGAAAAAGGACATGTTCTTTATGTATCCCAGGTTCTCAAATGATCTTAAATGGAAAATATCCCGAAATTGAGAGGACTTCTAAAACTTTGGATATAAAAGCCTTGGGTCCCAACACCTTTGGGCTCATGAAGCAATCAAGAAAATCAGCCAAAGTTGCCTTTCAAGGATTGAAGGAGTTGGTTAAATTTGAAAATTTTGCAGAGACAAGAGGTGTCGAAGCTACTCGTACTCAAACTGGTATAGTGGCAGAAGAACATGTGACACCGTCAAGTTCAAATCTCAATTTTTCAGTTGAAGTTTCTGATGATGATGATGATGGTGATGATGATAATGATGATGATAATGATGATGATGATGTTGATGATGATGATGATGATTCTGGAAATAATGATAATGTGAATTTTCGTCTGTTCGTTCCACCGAAGGAGCCAATCAATGAAGTTGAGATTAATCCAGCCGAGACAGAGTCTATAATTAATATTTTCAAGCAACCGAATAATCCAACGCCCTAATAGATGGATGCACTTATCAAAGAACTACAGTCTACTTCAAGGAAGCCTCCCCAAGTAGTGTTTGCTTCTATTGAATCTCCATCTAGGAGTGATAAAGATGAACCAAATGCCTCCCTGATGCCAAAGAAGCGAAGACAGAGAGATCCAAGGCCGAGAGTGCTTATCACTAAGCCAGTACAACAATCAATTTCTATAGTTGAACCAGCCTAGGTTCATGAAGATGTTCAAAGCCCAATCATTGAACCGACACAGGTTCATGAAGATGTTCAAAGCCCAATCATTGAACAAACCCAAGTTCAAGAAGGTGTTCAAGGTCTAATTGATGAATCAGCACAGATTCATTAAGACGCTCAGAGCCCCAATTTTGACGATGAATTTAATTTCGTAGCAAATGTGGAAACCTTTGCTTAAGGAAGTTCTTCTGCTCCACCACCTCCAGAGCATAATGTTGCATCCATTATGCTGGCCAAGATTCTTGTTTTTCAAGATTCTAATCCTTAGTCGAGAGGAAAAGGTATATGTATTGGTTCAGGACAAGAAGGTGATGAGGAATCACAACATACTATCTCGGAGCTTAGACAAGAGATACTGATTTTGAATCAGGAATCCATTGAAAAGGATCTGTATATCGGGAAGTTAGATGTGAGAGTTTCGAAGCTAGAAAAAGAAAATTCTCAAAAGAATAAATAGATCTTAGAACTCCAAACTAATCTTGGTGGACTAACAGCTTTCTGTTGGAATAGTGTCTAAGGCTGTAACTATATTATGCAAGTATTTGATCCAGTTGTGCATGGTCCTTTTGGGTTGCCTTCACCATAGCAACTTGATAGGATGATTTAATAAGAGAGAGTAAATATTATTAATATATTATGGGAATAATATAGTGAATAATATATATTGTTATTTGATTAATATAAGTCAAAGAATTAATTAGAATTAATTTGGTGACTTAAAGAGATTAATTAAATAAAGGGGTATAAACTGTCAATTGTTTGATAGTTAAGCTTTAGACTGTAAATCCATTTGGATAAGCTATGGACGGATTCTAGAGGCTTTAGGATAGCTAAAATCGTCCATTAGAGTTATCTAGGAATGGATTTGGATAGCCTTAAGAGAAGATTATCCAATTAGGGTTTAGATTGTAACCCTTAAGGAGTCTACAAGTATAAATAGACCCTATGGCTGATGGAATTCGACACATCTCCTAAAGCAAGGAACCTCTGGTCGAATTCCTCACCTCTCCTCTCTCCTAAATCATCTTCTTGCTATTGGTGTTTGTAAGCCATTAGAGGAGTGACATTTGTGACTCTAGAAGCTCCAAGACCTCAAGATCAACAAGGAACTCAAAGGTATGATTCTAGATCTGTTTCAATGTTGTTATTTAACCTAATTAGTAATTAGAAGTCTTGGATTCAAAGCATGTTTATTAGAAAGCCTAGATCCGAGCATTAGGGTTTTGCATGCGCACATAGGAAAGTTCTTATGGCTAAAACCCATCAGTGGTATCAGAGCCTAGCTTGGTTTTCTTTAAATTGTTGCTTGATTAACTGAAACAAACCTGCAAAATTCGATTTTTAGGTTTCTGAGTCACTGACTCGGCGAGTCCCAAGGTGGACTCGGCGAGTAGGCCTGACTCGGCGAGTCCCCTTGTGCACTCGGCGAGGCAAAGCGTCAGGAATGACCAGATTCGGGATTTCTTTGTAATTATCTTATCTAAACTTTCCATAAACTAATTAGATCAATGTTAATTCGTTTTTATGATAAATATAACTGAAATCTTGATCTAATTAAAGATATTTATCTTATAATAAAATATTTAATTTCCTTATATGATAATTAATTAATTATTTTGATTATTTTGGTAATTATCTTAAAAGAAATCCTGAATAAATCAAATATAGATAATTAGGATATTAATTGTTAATTGGAATTATTTGTTATTTGATCCTCCATGTTTTAAATGTTTAAAACTTGCCCTCAAGTTTTGAAATTTGTATTTGTGATTAAAAGTTTTAATTTAGACAACTTAAATTTCAAAAACCCTAGATTTTAAAAGTTTTAAAATACATCCCTATACTAATATGATATTACTAGTATAATATATATATATATATATATATATATATATATATATATATATATATATATGTATAACTAAATGCTAGTCTTACCGTTAGTAGGCCTCATTCACGAAGCCGATCTATAAGGTGGGTATAAGGTTGCGGCCTATAAAATGGCGCTTAATGGGTGTACACTCACACCCACCGCTTGCTTGATTGGTGGAGGGTCGTTAGCCGAACGGGTAGGATAGGGCAACCTCATCCTCTCATTAAAAGTATAATAAGAAATACAAAGTAACTACACATATTTTTAAAATTTCCCAATCCTAGTTACTTTAGGAAAAGTGAATTGATGCAATCCCATGAAATTACACTTTGCACCTTGCTAAGATGTTAGTGGAGCGTGTGTGGTTCACCGGCACACTAATTGGTTCTAAGCGAAGGTGGCAAAGGGTGATTCATTGTTTATCATAGTTCGATGGAGCGTGTATGGTTTACCGGCACATCAAATAGGTGATCGTTACAATGAAGGCACCATGTGAATTTGCATGGTAATTCACACCCGCTTTGTGATCCTCTGCATCCCAGTCACAAACGAGAGGGGCATATCGAGATTTAAACATGCCATTGAATAGTTTCAATGTATCTCATCCGAACCTAGGAATTCTAAAAAAAACACTTAGGACTAATAGTTTAGGTTTTTGTCATGGAGAATTAGTGAATCGTCATTCACTTACCTTCAATTTATTTGCATGTTAGATTACGACATCCCTTTTCTAATATGTAAATGTTATTGTTGGATCCTAGCCCTAATTTTTCTTATTGGGTGATAATTAGGGATTCTTATTCTAATCTATCTTTGTCTTTTTCTAATTGTGGATGTCGAATGCAAACAACGCTGCTGCTAGTTCTTTCACGTTGATGAGCCTTTGCCAAAAGGTCACCTTCGATGGAACGAACTTTAGTGAATGGATAAGATACATTCGCACCATTGCTCGCTATGAGGACAAGGAGTATGTCCTTGATGAGAAGCTCGAGAAAATCAACACCGAAATTGCTACTCCAGCCGAAATCACCGCCTTTGAAACTCATGAGCGAGATGCAACGAAGGTACATTGCATCATGATCGCTACCATGAACTCCGAATTCCAAAAGTCCTACGAGGACATGTACCCGTACGAGATGCACCAAGACTTATTGGAGAGGTACCACCAAAATGCGAGACAAGAGCGGTATGAGATTTTCACTAACATGATTTCTGCGAAGATGGGTCATGGAGAATCTCTTACCGTGCACTTGCAAAAGATGCAAAGGTATGTCGACCGCCTTCGCAAGTTAAATGTTGACTTCGGGGAAGACTTGGCGATCGACATGGTGCTTCACTCTTTGCCTCCGATGTACAACCAATTTAGGATGACCTACCACATGAACAAAGAAGAGGTCACCCTAAGCAAACTCCAAGGTCTCTTGAGGGTTGCTGAGAGCAATTTCAAAGACAAGTCTGTTGCACCTACTCCCAATCCGACCGCTGCTCCTGTCTTGGCTATTGGTCAAGGGAAGGGAAAGAAGAGGAAAGCTTCATCAAAGAACTTTTGCAAGGCGAAAGCCCGAGATGGTGCCTCTTCTAGTGGGACCAAAGTTGATCCCGCTAAGCCCTGCTCTAACCCGAAGGAGGCAGAGTGCCACCACTGCCACAAGATAGGACATTGGAAGAGAAGCTGCCCAGATTACCTGCAAGCAATAAAAGAGGGAAAGATCAAGCCATCTTTCGCAGGTATATACACAATCAAATCTAACGATTCTAATCATGCTATTTCTTGGGTTCTTGATACCGGTTGTGGTTATCACATTTGTTCTAATGTGCAGGGACTAAGAAGAAGTAGGGATGTGGAGCAAGGAAGAATAAATCTAATCATGGGGAACAGAAGATCGTCGCCTGTGACCAAGATTGGAGTGTATTCTTTAGTGCTTAGGAATAGTTTAGTTTTAGATTGTTGCTATTCGCCAGAAATGGCTAGAAACATCATTTCATTTCATGGTTTGTATAGACAAGGATTTAGATTTTCTTTTAATAATGAGAATGGTTCTATTTTAGCTTATCTAAATGGTGTCTTTTACTTTGAAGCTATACCATGTAATGGAATATATGAAACTGTTATGATTGTTGATAACTTAGGAAATGATGTTTTGAATATTGATTCTTCCACTAGTATGGATAAAGCATCCTTGTGGCATTGTCGTCTTGGACATGTCAACAAGAAACGCATAGCCCAACTCCAAAAGGATGGAGTGTTGGAGTCATTCGACCTTAGGGAAGATGACACATGCGAGTCTTGTTTGCTTGGAAAGATGACTAAGTCACCCTTCACGAGTACATGTGAAAGGGGTGAAGGTCTATTGGACTTAATACATACCGATGTATGTGGACCATTTAGATCAACCACGAAGGATGGGAACCGCTTCTATGTGACTTTTACCGATGACTATAGTAGATATGGGTATATCTACTTAATCAAGCAAAAGTCAGAAACCTTTGAAAAGTTCAAAGAGTTCAAGAATGAAGTGGAGAATCAATTGGGCAGGAAAATCAAGATGCTTCGATCCGATCGAGGAGGAGAATACCTAAGTCTTGAATTCCACGATTATCTCAAGGAGTGTGGAATAGTTTCGCAATTGACGCCTCCTAGGACACCACAGTTGAATGGTGTGGCAGAAAGGCGTAATCGAACCTTATTGGATATGGTTTGCTCTATGATGAGTCGTGCTTCACTACCTATCTCTTTTTGGGGGTATGCCTTAGAGACTGCCGCCCATATCCTTAACCGAGTCCCTACCAAGAAGGTTGCCAAAACACCTTACGAGATGTGGACAGGGAAAGCTCCCTCGTTGGCACATATCAAGGTTTGGGGTTGCGAGGCTTTCGTAAGACGAGACGACAAGCTTGAACCTCGAAGTGAGCGATGTATTTTCATCGGCCACCCGCAGACATCCTTTGGATATCTCTTCTATAGACCGAAGGACAATGTTGTCTTCGTTGTGAGGAGAGGAGTTTTCCGAGAGCGAGAACTCATAAGCCAAGGAGACAGTGGGAGGCAAATCGAACTTGAAGAGATTCAAGAGTCGATAGATGTAGGAACCTCTACCGCTGACATTCAACCCGAGGAGGAAACTCCGGTTGAACCGATTGACGAATCCTTACCTCTTAGACGTTCCGATAGAGTTAAAGTTCATCCCCAGTTTTATGGCTTTCATATTATTACCGAAGGGGACACGTATATTAGTGATGGTACACTAGTAAATCTTGATGAACCTACTAGCTATAAGGAAGCCATGGCAGGCCCAGAGTCTGCAAAGTGGAAAGAGGCAATGGATAGCGAGATCCAATCCATGTATGATAACCAAGTTTGGAATTTGGTTGATTACGTGCCCGGACGTAAGACCGTTGGGTGCAAATGGATCTTCAAGAAGAAGACCGACGTGGATGGGAACGTACACACATATGAAGCGCGATTGGTTACGAAGGGCTTTACTCAAACTCCTGGAGTTGACTATGATGAGACCTTCTCACCAGTTGCAAAGATTAAATCTATTAGAGTGATGCTAGCAATTGCCGCATTTCATGATTATGAGATTTGGCAAATGGATGTCAAGACCGCTTTCCTTAACGGAAAGTTGGCTGAGGATGTTTACATGGCTCAGCCCGAGGGGTTTGTGGATCCGAAGCATCCGAATAGAGTGTGTAAGCTTGAGAAGTCCATTTATGGACTTAAGCAAGCGTCTCGCAGATGGAATCTTTGCTTCGATGAGAAAGTCAAAGAGTTTGGATTTGTACGAAGCGAAGACGAATCTTGTGTATATGTCAAAGCCAGTGGGAGTATAGTAAGCTTCCTCGTTCTATATGTCGATGACATATTACTCATAGGAAACGACATCCCGACTCTGCAGGAGGTTAAGTCCTGGCTCGGGAAGTGCTTCGCTATGAAGGACCTCGGAGAGGGTTCTTACATTTTGGGAATAAGGATAGTAAGAGAAAGAAGTAAGAGACTAATTGGACTTAGTCAGAATACTTACTTAGAGAAAGTACTAAAATGTTTTAGTATGGAAAACTCAAAGAAGGGAGAACTACCGATACAAAGTAATGCCAAATTGAGTAAGACTCAAAGTCCGAGTACCGAAGCTGAGATAGCAGAAATGAGTCGAGTACCATACGCTTCCGCAGTTGGCTCAATCATGTACGCTATGACTTGTACTCGCCCTGATGTAGCCTTCGCTTTGAGCATGGTTAGCAGATATCAAGGGAATCCTGGCAAAGCACATTGGATTGCGGTGAAGAATATCCTTAAGTACCTTCGGAGGACGAAGGAATGGTTCTTAGTCCTCGGAGGGAGTGATGACTTGAAGGTGCGAGGGTATAGTGACGCCAGTTTTCAGACCGACAGGGACAACTATCGTTCGCAGTCGGGCTGGGTCTTTACCCTAAATGGAGGAGCAGTGACATGGAAGGGTTCCAAGCAAGAAACCGTAGCTGATTCAACGTGCGAATCAGAGTACATTACAGCGAGCGAAGCGTCGAAGGAGGCAATATGGCTAAAGAACTTCATCAGTGATCTTGGAGTTGTACCTGCCATAAAGGAGCCAGTAAAGATTTTCTGTGATAATGAAGGTGCGGTTGCCTTAACCAAGGAACCGAGGGATCATGGTAGATCGAGACATATCGACAGAAAATATCATTTCATTAGACATCGTGTAGAAGAAGGACAACTCGTAGTGAAGAGGATATCATCAGAAGACAACCCAGCAGATCCGCTTACGAAGGGACTGAGTAGGGTTAAGCACTTACAGCATGCTAGGAGTATTGGGCTGAAGGATGATATTAGTATAGATTAGATAGTGTTAGAAACGTGTAATAGATAAATGTAATTGACATTTGATGAATAAATAAAGGAGTTTTATTTATGAGTAAAGTTACTATCTTATGTTAATTGTTTAGCTATTGTTTCACTTTGCATGTTTTGACTTCCAGAATAATTGAGTTTATTAGGAATAATCGAATTGTTCAAATGGTCCACAATCGTTCATATGTTGGAAGTAGATATGAATGAAGATTGTCATGAATTGGTGTGTAGAATGTCTAAATGGTGTTAGACATAGCAAAGGGTTGCTGCAACGTTCATGAGTGCTTATGAACTAGTTTTGAGCATTGGAATAAACCCGCGCTTGCTGGAATCACCTTATGGAATAAGATATAAAAGGGTGATCGCAAGACGATAATATCATATAGTCTTAAAACCTAGATATATGGTTTGTTATTTGTTAATTGGTTGTACATTGATAATGCGAAAACGCATCAGTAACTCGGTGTTATAAAACGCATTGTTGTGTATAGTTGGTTAATGAATAAGTAAATGCATATAAGTCGAAGTTTATCTGTAACTTTTATCTAAGAAGGTAAAAGCAATATCTCGGCCGCTCGATGATTGGATTTGACTTATGTGCCGGGCCCGGTCAGAACTGAATTGATGTGTTCGATTAAGTTCTATGTCAAATAAATCAGAGATCGAGAAACCTAAATGCTTGACTAACCATTCCATAGGATTGTCAGCATGATATCTAACAGAGGACTGTACGTTCCCTTTTCTAAAGGACAAGATTGATTAGATCAGAGTTGACAGCGTCTTTGAGAGCTACGATTGCAAACCGAATTGTACTTGTATAGTTACTAGACTTATCCAAGTGGGAGACTGTTGGAATAGTGTCTAAGGCTGTAACTATATTAGGCAAGTATTTGATCCAGTTGTGCATGGTCCTTTTGGGTTGCCTTCACCATAGCAACTTGATAGGATGATTTAATAAGAGAGAGTAAATATTATTAATATATTATGGGAATAATATAGTGAATAATATATATTGTTATTTGATTAATATAAGTCAAAGAATTAATTAGAATTAATTTGGTGACTTAAAGAGATTAATTAAATAAAGGGGTATAAACTGTCAATTGTTTGATAGTTAAGCTTTAGACTGTAAATCCATTTGGATAAGCTATGGACGGATTCTAGAGGCTTTAGGATAGCTAAAATCGTCCATTAGAGTTATCTAGGAATGGATTTGGATAGCCTTAAGAGAAGATTATCCAATTAGGGTTTAGATTGTAACCCTTAAGGAGTCTACAAGTATAAATAGACCCTATGGCTGATGGAATTCGACACATCTCCTAAAGCAAGGAGCCTCTGGTCGAATTCCTCACCTCTCCTCTCTCCTAAATCATCTTCTTGCTATTGGTGTTTGTAAGCCATTAGAGGAGTGACATTTGTGACTCTAGAAGCTCCAAGACCTCAAGATCAACAAGGAACTCAAAGGTATGATTCTACATCTGTTTCAATGTTGTTATTTAACCTAATTAGTAATTAGAAGTCTTGGATTCAAAGCATGTTTATTAGAAAGCCTAGATCCGAGCATTAGGGTTTTGCATGCGCACATAGGAAAGTTCTTATGGCTAAAACCCATCACTTTCTACTTTGATCTCAAAGACAAATTGATTAATAAGTTTGGTGATGAGTTCAAGTTATCTAGTTCTGAGGGTGGAAAAGAACCTGAAACTTCTGAAAGGATGGTGGTTAGACCTGTCCTAGATTCCAACATTGATTAATATTTATCTTCTGTCCCTGCTACAGCTGAAGAGAGAAATGAGAAATAGAAGAAAGTAAGTGTGTTACAGAAAAATAAAATGCTTCTGATGAAGAATTTTGATAAGAATGCAACTGGTGATCAACCTCAGAGGTTCATCAAAGAAGTTGGAAAAGAAAATTTGCTGATAGATACAAAGATCGTTCAAGTATTCGCATGTGGGGATTTGAAGCTGACAAGAATGTGTGGGTTGTGAAACGGAGGAGCGGAAACATTGAATACTATGAGAAGAAGGGTGATTTTTTATCTTGGACAAAAGTTGATCTTGTATAGCTCGTCCATTCTCCATTTCACAATCCTACAAATGATCCAAATACCTGGGAGTTTAAAAACTTTCTAGAAGACAAATCGAGGCATAACTATGTAGGCGTGTCGACAACATCCTTATTTGTTAGAAGGTCAAAGGTGTTATCGATCTGTGCACCAACAAAACCATGGTAAATGTTATGTGGCCGCCTAAAAAGAAAACAAAAAAGATTCCTATTTCTTAGCCTATACCTGATGGTTCTCTAAATGATCTCCAATTAAGGGTATATAATGAGGCAACAACAACTGTGGTTACCAAGACTGAAAAGGATCAGTTTCGTCTTGTTGATCCTAGGGATTTGCTGAGACTTGGTAAGCGTGACATTCATACTTTATCCAGGAATCAACTCATGGTGCAAAATGAAATGTTCGAGGCTGCTGCGAAAGAATTGAACGACATGATTGCAAAGATTATTGATCAGAAGTTGTGGGCGGGAGCTTTAGCTGCTTCTGACGTTCATCTTGTGGAGAAACCATAAAGTTAGCCAGCAATAAACCAAGAGGGAGATTGTGGAGTTATTATTTTGCGGTTTATGTTGGGCTTATAATGTTAATTGTTCTTGGGTTTAGAATAGTATTTTGTTTATGGGATTATTATGTTTTCGGTTGTGAGGACCGAAATCACCACGGTGATTGTGATTTCGGTCATGATGGGCTTGGGCCTTATGGCATTGTATTTGGCTATATATAGGTGCATACAGCCGTATAGGAGTTTAGTCATTCAATTCTTTTGTTCATGGCTTCTTTGAGTTCTTATGTTCCAGACGGTTTATTGATAATAGAATCGTGTGCATTTGAAGCTATTTTGTGTGTTCCTGAATCATTGCTCAATTAACATTCCACATTCTTTAAGCAATTAAGATTGATATTGCATCAGATTCATAGTTTTGGGACATACATAATATGATTGCAGTGAACAACCTAGTGGCTGGATAAAAAATTGTAAAATGGCACAACATATGTTCTTTAAAGCATTGGTATGTAGTCTGCTAATCGTAACTTTCAAGGAGCCTAATATGTGTACATGACTCTTGAGTATAGTCTTTCAATACTAATTTTTAATTTGAAGTTTATGTGATACTATTTTTCTCTCATGAAGAACCACCTTTTTGATTAGTTTTTTTTTTTTGTGATTATGACAACAATAATAAAGAACATTAGGCAATGGACATATTTAAACATATTGAAAAGCAAAGTGAAGCTACAATGAATTTACGAACTACAAGAATCTCTCCCTTTATTTTAGTTTTTATTTCATTTCCTATTTGCTATGGAGGAAAATGTAATTCTGACTTGGTCTTTAATTGACCTTCTCAATAGGAATAAGTGGCTTAGTTGCCACCTATTTAGGAGCACACATTTATTCAGTTTTAGCTTTGCAGTTACTTTGTTTTGTTTGTTATTTAAAAGCCTTGTAAGTCTTTGTTTTAATTATCTGGAATAGAAGAAGAAAACTGGGAATCTTTCCCTACAACTCTGCCTTTTGCTTTATTTGGGTATACTTGTTTTGTTCACAATAGGGGCCTGAACCAACACTTGGTATTAGAGCTTTCTAGTTTATGCCCAAATACGTAAGATACGATAACATGACAACTTCAAGCCAGCAGGTCACAAAAGATAATGGCGGGGTGTCATTCCAGTGTCCATTGTTGACTTCAACAAACTATACCACGTGGGCAATCAAGATGGAGGCCATTATGGATGCTCAAGGTGTTTAGGAATCCATAGAACCAACAGTAAGAGTGACTGTGGACGAGAACAAGAATAAGATGGCACGTGCCTACATCTTCCAAGAAATGCCATAGGATATCCTCATGCAGGTGGCCAAGAAGAAAACTGCAAAGGAAGTATGGGAATTTTTAAAAATCCGGTACTTGGGTGCAGATCGAGTGCAAAAGGCAAGATTGCACACAATCAAAAGTGAGTTTGATGCACTGAAGATGAAAGAAGGAGATTCCATAGATGAATTTGCAGTGAAGTTGAGTGGGATAAACTCGAAATACATCAGCCTTGGTGCAACAATGGAAGATAGTACTTTGGTGGGGAAATTGCTTGATTCTGTCCTAGAAAAATTTCTACAACTTGTGGCCTCGATAGAATAGTATTCAGACTTGGATACAATGCCATTTGAAGAAGCTATTGGCAGACTCAAAGCCTATGAAGATCGAATACGAGTTCATGGTGAAAACTCGAATGCTGAAGTGGGTTTGTTGCTGACTTGATCTGAAGGGAAAATGGGTCAAAAATCACAAAAGTCTCTCCTAATACAGCAGGAAGAGGTCGTAGATCTTCCAATGAAAGGGGTGGTCGAGGAGGTCATCGAGGAAAAGGCTCAAGGGGTAGAGGAGGTCGAGGAAATCAACAATAATTTTGGGATATAAGCAATGGTCGAGGAAAGGGAAGAGACAAAAGTCACATAAAGTGCTTCAACTGCGACTTGTTTGGATACTTTTCATCGGAGTGCCCAATTCCCAAGAAGAAGGAAGCTGATGTGAATTCTAACACAGGTGCAAGAAGAAGAACATGATCAGTTGTTAAATGTATGGGGTGAGGATACGGATCACTGGGTATTACTGAATGAAGATAAAGTGTTCCCAGCAACAAAAGGAAATGAGAAGGATACATGGTACTTGGATAATGGAGCTAGTAACCACATGATAGAGGTGCGTGAGTACTTTGCAGAACTTGATGAAAGAGTAACAGGGAATGTGTATTTTGGGGACGGGTCAAAAGTTCAGATCAAAGGAAGGGGTACAATTCTCTTGGAATGTAAAATGGAGAGCAACAAGTCATCTCTGAGGTATATTACATCCCAACTTTACAAAGTAATATACTTAGCCTAGGAAAGATGGCAGAAGTGGGATACAAGATCAAGATGCTTCATGAATTCTTAAGGGTTCAGGATGCTAGCAACAGGTTGATAATGAAGGTACAACGTTCAAAAACAGGCTGTACAATATTGTCTTGCATACAACACAACATGTGTGCCTTAGTGCCAACTTAGATGATACGGCATGGCTGTGGCACACAAGATTGGCTCACATAAACTTCTGTGTGATCGAGTCTATGGTGGTAAAGGACATGGTGTGGGGAGTGCCAAGAATTCACCATCCCACACAGATCTGTGAGGTATGTCTAGTTGCCAAACAGACCCGATATCCATTCCCAAAAGAAGCAGAGTGGCATGCAAGATCTCCACTTGAATTGATTCATGTAGATTTGTGTGGTCCTATAACTCGCCAAACACTAGCTGGCAATCGGTACTTTCTTCTCATTGTAGATGACTGCAGCAGGTACATGTGGGTGTCGATGATCAAAGCTAAAAGTGAAGCTTTCACTGCCTTCAAGAAGTTCAAGAATCGAGTAGAAGGTGAAGGGAAATTCAAATTAAAAACGTTGCACACAGATCGAGGAGGTGAATTCACATCAAATGAATTCACTGAGTTCTGCAATCAGGAAGGAAACAAGAGCCAATCGACCGCACCCTACTCCCCTCAACAGAACGGGGTGGTAGAATGTGACATCCCCAATTTTCACGGCCAGAAAAGACCGATTTTGTTTATGCTTTATAAAAATCAGAGTACTTCATTTCATAAAAATGTTTTGGAATTTGTTCCCAGAAAAACACGATAAATACATTATCAAAACATTTTCAAAGAAACGTATTTTATTCATTTTAAAATGTTTGGGATGTCATCGTCAATACAGAAACATAAGCATAAACGGAACTTACATTTATTTACACTAGTGATCTACATATTTTTAATCTCTCAGTGTAATGTGACTTCGTATCAACACCTGTGATATAAATAAACTGACTGGGTCAGGTTGGGAAACCTGGTGAGTACATAGGGTTTTCAACCGACAATATTATAATTATTATGTTTAAACAATCAAACAATCAACCCAATTACCCATCCCCATTATCTTCTCTACTCTTAAGGATTTAACCTAAGAGCCATCTATCCTGCATTCGTTTATTCCGAAGTCCCTTACTTCCAGGGTTATAGGACTGGCACTAAGTCCATAGCTACCAATGTTCGTTCGTAAAGCACTAATTCCATAGCTGCTATAGTCTATTCATCGGGTACTAAATCCATAGCTACCAGTGTTTATCTAATAGGTACTAAGTCCATAGCTACCAATTCCCAACAGGTACTAAATCCATGGCAACCGCTGTTTGTCCAATAGGCACTAAGTCTATAGATGCCGATGTTTATTAGACACTAAGTCCATAGCTGCCGATGTTTACTCACATCATCTTTTATCTCTCATCGTTCATCTACCCATGCCATACCCAACATATTCGTATATATACAATACGTATACAATTTAAATCCTTTAAAACATGCATAAAACATTCATCCAGCATAGACAGTAAGTATTTCAAATAATATGCACAATTAGCATGTAATTTATATAAAATACTTCATATCTATGTGTAAGATGAAAGTAACTATACACTCACCTGAAAGGTGGTGAGTCGGCACTCGGACAGCACTTCGTTACTCTTAAAACAATTGTCCCTTGACGAAACCTAGTATCATTACCACTAGAGTTTAGTCTAACGCTTGACGACACTAATTTAATAGCCTAGCTATTATTACTATTATATAAGCGTTAAATAACACTCAATATAACTCATAATAATAGCCCAAATAATTATTTTAAGGTCCTAATAATGTTACTATAATTAAATAAAATCTATATTAAATATAGTATAGGCGTAGCTCACCTACAACGGGTTTTATTAAAAATCGGGCTTCGCTGGAGCAGCGTTTCCGAGCCGAAAGCTTTTCTTCTCGGAGCCGCCGGGCGCGCCGGGGCTTTCTTCTCGTGATAGGGAGGTTCCCTAGACTTGGGAGAGGTTTAGGGAGGTTAGAGAGAAGTTATAGAGAGAAAGAAAGGTTTGAAGGTGTGAGGAAATTATGAAGAGTTCATCTCTTATTTATAGGAATTGTATAGTAAAGTAGTCTCCAAGCTTCGTCCGTAACTTTTGCATACGAGCTCCGTTTTTGTCTGTCTTTTTACCGTTGAGTTCCTATTAATGAGATCTTCAACTTTCATTTAGACCTCGTTGGCTAATTCTCATTCTATCTCGGATTTACAAAACTGTATCGAATTCGCCGCGCTCGAAACGTAGAGACTAAGCTTCGTCCATAACTTTCGCATACGAGCTCCGTTTTTGTCCGTCTTTTTACCGTTGAGCTCCTATTAATGATATCTTCAACTCTCATTTAGACCTCGTTGGCTAATTCTCATTCTATCTCGGATTTACAAAACTGTATCGAATTCGACACGCTCAAAAAGTAGGGACTAAGCTTCGTCCATAACTTTCGCATACGAGCTCTATTATCGACGTTCTTTATATCCACGCATTGGTATTTGCGAGTACTACAACTTTCATTTAGATCCCGTCGGCTAATTCTCACTCTATCTCAGATTTACAAAACTGTATCGAATTCGCCGCGCTTGAAAAGTAGGGATAAGCTTCGTCCATAACTTTCGCATACGAGCTCTATTACGACGTTCGTTATATCCACGCATTGATATTTACGAGTACTACAACTTTCATTTAGATCCCGTCGGCTAATTCTCACTCTATCTCAGATTTACAAAACTGTATCGAATTCGCAACGCTCGAAGAGTAGGGACTAAGCTTCGTCCATATCTTTCTCGTACGAGCTCCGTTTTCGACTGTCTTTTTATCATATAACTCCTATTAACGATATCTTCATTTATCGTTTAGATTATTTTGGCTAAAAATCGACCGACCTAAAATTCAGATTTCGGGCTGTGCACTGCTATGCTAAATCTTAGAAATATCACAACTTCCTCATACGAAGTCAGATTTGGATGTTCTTTTTATGCACGCTATCGGTTTAATATTAACTATGACTTTCGTTTAGATCGCTAAGGGTAAATCTCGCTCTATCGGAAATTCACTATTTACACCTCCCGGTATCGTGTCGGTTCCGTCGCGAAACTTCGACGGGTCATAACTTCTTTGTTATAACTCGGATTTCGACGCTCTTTATATGTACGGAAACCTTGTAAAATATACTAAAACTTGGTTGAGATTATTTATTCTTAATAATCTTTTGTTGAAAAGTCGTTTTCGACCCTTATTGCCTCTAAATTGAGTAGCCCGAATCTACAGGCGTTACAGTTATCTCCCCCTTCGGATGATTACGTCCCGGAATCATCAACGAAGCAGGATTGTATAATGACTCCATACATTATCTCTTCATCCTAGGTAATAACTGTAACTTCTATGTTGCTTCGAACGAGTATACTCCTTGACTGCAGGCGGTGCTCGGTCTTGCACCTGCTCGTTAGACTTTCAATCATGAACTTCGTGTCACAATCTCAATCCTCACTGGATACGAACTTAAGATAAGTTCTTTTATTACTATAATGGAATGATGTGTCATATTCTAATGACCTATCATTGTATGTTGCAACTCTTAGACTCAGGTCTCTTAGAGTCAAATCCCAGAACAGACTACCTTCCTTCATGTTCAAATGGGATATAATCACATCTTAAAAGGAAGCATTTCTAGCTACAAGCAACTATTGCGATACCTCTACTGATCGCTTTGATTATCTTTTATTTCAATCTTTCGGCTTAAGTCAGATGCTACATCGAACTTGGTTCTCTGAACCACGTAACATACTAATCGTAGTCGGACTCAATTTGATATGACCACTAGGGTAGGAATAACAATCATCTTCTTAGTCATTACCGAAACAATGGTAACGACATACTTGAATAAAACGAAATCGATTACTAGTTTCTTGGTAACCTTGTGACTTTCCCTGATCCAAGCGTGAGTCCTGTGCTTCTGGTAGTATAGGCCTCTACTACCATTCACACCTACTCATACTCGTCTCAAGTATTGTCTCACAGTTCTCCAAGTTATTATCACAAAAACAAATTTAACACAAATGTGTCCAAACAATCATATAATTTTCCCTAGACTCTACTAGGACTTCTTCCACGTGTATCTTCAATCATCAATTCTGCTTCAACTCGGTTGGTGATGGAAATGTCAGACGATGGGATAACTTCATGGATTATACCAAAAATCTTTCTTTCTACTAATCTAACATGTACTTCTCCCGTACTAGACGTATTATTTATTAGACACATTCTAAAGGCAAGATATCACTCTTACGATATCTTCCGATAGGTATCATTCACTATCGTAAGCCTTCTCATTTCCTCATTTACTCAATTCACTACCAGTCTTCACCATGATGTTCTGCACACCAGAGCAGTCGTTTGGTGTATCGAGACGAGAATAAAGATAAAGGAAGATTTAGATGCGTATCCCTCCTTATTACCTCGAAAAATTATATGCCAATTCTAATATCGTAATTAAACGTTTAGAAATCAGAACACATAAAATTTCCAAATCCGGTCGGCAACAGACCATATATCCGATCAAACGATAGCATAAAGCTTCCCAAATCATTTAGCACATAAAAGCATTTTAGGCATCTTTCCTAATTAAGCTAGTGCTTGTGTCTATTCAGGTGTACTTCCTAAAATATATTAGACACACTCCTCACGATCATTGCTTAGCATTCTAAGTTTAAGTCTAGAAATAAACCATTATTCCTAATTCGCTTAAACTAATGATCTGATACCAACTGTGACATCCCCAATTTTCACGGCCAGAAAAGACCGATTTTGTTTATGCTTTATAAAAATCAGAGTACTTCATTTCATAAAAATGTTGTGGAATTTGTTCCCAGAAAAACACGATAAATACGTTATCAAAACATTTTCAAAGAAACGTATTTTATTCATTTTAAAATGTTTGGGATGTCATCGTCAATACAGAAACATAAGCATAAACGGAACTTACATTTATTTACACTAGTGATCTACATATTTTTAATCTCTCAGTGTAATGTGACTTCGTATCAACACCTGTGATATAAATAAACTGACTGGGTCAGGTTGGGAAACCTGGTGAGTACATAGGGTTTTCAACCGACAATATTATAATTATTATGTTTAAACAATCAAACAATCAACCCAATTACCCATCCCCATTATCTTCTCTACTCTTAAGGATTTAACCTAAGAGCCATCTATCCTGCATTCGTTTATTCCGAAGTCCCTTACTTCCAGGGTTATAGGACTGGCACTAAGTCCATAGCTACCAATGTTCGTTCGTAAAGCACTAATTCCATAGTTGCTATAGTCTATTCATCGGGTACTAAATCCATAGCTACAAGTGTTTATCTAATAGGTACTAAGTCCATAGCTACCAATTCCCAACAGGTACTAAATCCATAGCTACCGGTGTTTGTCCAATAGGCACTAAGTCTATAGCTGCCGATGTTTATTAGACACTAAGTCCATAGCTGCCGATGTTTACTCACATCATCTTTTATCTCTCATCGTTCATCTACCCATGCCATACCCAACATATTCGTATATATACAATACGTATACAGTTTAAATCCTTTAAAACATGCATAAAACGTTCATCCAGCATAGACAGTAAGTATTTCAAATAATATGCACAATTAGCATGTAATTTATATAAACTACTTCATATCTATGTGTAAGATGAAAGTAACTATACACTCACCTGAAAGGTGGTGAGTCGGCACTCGGACAACACTTCGTTACTCTTAAAACAATTATCCCTTGACGAAACCTAGTATCATTACCACTAGAGTTTAGTCTAACGCTTGACGACACTAATTTAATAGTCTAGCTATTATTACTATTATATAAGCGTTAAATAACACTCAATATAACTCATAATAATAGCCCAAATAATTATTTTAAGGTCCTAATAATGTTACTATAATTAAATAAAATCTATATTAAATATAGTATAGACGTAGCTCACCTACAACGGGTTTTATTAAAAATCGGGCTTCGCTGGAGCAGCGTTTCCGAGCCGAAAGCTTTTCTTCTCGGAGCCGCCGGGCGCGCCGGGGCTTTCTTCTCGTGATAGGGAGGTTCCCTAGACTTGGGAGGGGTTTAGGGAGGTTAGAGAGAAGTTATAGAGAGAAAGAAAGGTTTGAAGGTGTGAGGAAATTATGAAGAGTTCATCTCTTATTTATAGGAATTGTATAGTAAAGTAGTCTCCAAGCTTCGTCCGTAACTTTTGCATACGAGCTCCGTTTTTGTCTGTCTTTTTACCGTTGAGTTCCTATTAATGAGATCTTCAACTTTCATTTAGACCTCGTTGGCTAATTCTCATTCTATCTCGGATTTACAAAACTGTATCGAATTCGCCGCGCTCGAAACGTAGAGACTAAGCTTCGTCCATAACTTTCGCATACGAGCTCCGTTTTTGTCCGTCTTTTTACCGTTGAGCTCCTATTAATGATATCTTCAACTCTCATTTAGACCTCGTTGGCTAATTCTCATTCTATCTCGGATTTACAAAACTGTATCGAATTCGACACGCTCAAAAAGTAGGGACTAAGCTTTGTCCATAACTTTCGCATACGAGCTCTATTATCGACGTTCTTTATATCCACGCATTGGTATTTGTGAGTACTACAACTTTCATTTAGATCCCGTCGGCTAATTCTCACTCTATCTCAGATTTACAAAACTGTATCGAATTCGCCGCGCTTGAAAAGTAGGGATTAAGCTTCGTCCATAACTTTCGCATACGAGCTCTATTACGACGTTCGTTATATCCACGCATTGGTATTTACGAGAACTACAACTTTCATTTAGATCCCGTCGGCTAATTCTCACTCTATCTCAGATTTACAAAACTGTATCGAATTCGCAACGCTCGAAGAGTAGGGACTAAGCTTCGTCCATATCTTTCTCGTACGAGCTCCGTTTTCGACTGTCTTTTTATCATATAAATCCTATTAACGATATCTTCATTTATCGTTTAGATTATTTTGGCTAAAAATCGACCGACCTAAAATTCAGATTTCGGGCTGTGCACTGCTATGCTAAATCTTAGAAAAATCACAACTTCCTCATACGAAGTCGGATTTGGATGTTCTTTTTATGCACTCTATTGGTTTAACATTAACTACGACTTTCGTTTAGATCGCTCTGGCTAAATCTCGCTCTATTGGAAATTCATTATTTACGCCTCCTGGTATCGTGTCGGTTCCGTCGCGAAACTTCGACGGGTCATAACTTCTTTGTTATAACTCGGATTTCGACGCTCTTTATATGTACGGAAACCATGTAACATATACTAAAACTTGGTTGAGATTATTTCTTCTTAATAATCTTTTGTCGAAAAGTCATTTTCGACCCTTATTGCCTCTAAATTGACTAGCCCGAATGTACGGGCGTTACATAGAACGTCGGAACCGCATAATTCTTGAAGCCACCAGGTCCTTGCTAAAAGCAATGGACGTCCCAGAAACAATGGGGTGAAGCCGATCGCAACGCCATGTAGATATTAAATTGAGTCCCAACAAAAGGAGTAAAATACATGACTCCATATGAAGGTCTACAGGGGATGAAGCCAACTTTGGAGCACTTTAGAGTGTTCGGTTGTGTAGCTCACACAAAGATACCAACGAATAAACTCATGAAGCTGGGAGATAGAAGCGAACCAATGGTGTATTTGGGAAATGAAGCAAGAAGTAAGGAATTCCGGTTGTATTGCCCTAAACGAAATAGAATATATGTATCCAGAGATGTTATATTTGAAGAAAAAAGGAAATGGGATTGGGCTAATGTGACATCCCCAAAATCACGGCCAGAAAAGACCGGTTTGTTTATGCTTTGTTTAAAAATCAGAGTAACATTTTAAATGAAAGTGTTGCGGAATTTGTCCCAAAACAAAATATGATAAAGATTTATCAAAAGCATTTCCGTAGAAATGTATTTCATTAAAAGACTTGGGATGTCATGTTTGTACAGATCAAAAGCATAAACAGTACAATATAAGCCTTACTACATTATTTCATATCTACAGGCTTATATCCGTAATCCCTCGTCCAACATCATATCTATGCTCAAGCGCCACTACCTGTAATACATAAAACTAAGTGGGTCAGGCTTGGGAGCCTGGTGAGCACATAAGGTTTTCAACCCACAATAAATAAGTTTATTAACTTCATTAAATTAAACAAACCCGATTACCCGTTCCCGTTATCCTCACATTACGTCCCTAAGCATCTATCATAAGGGACCTATCCTAAGGATTATCATCGGGACGGACACTACTGCTAAGGGGATTCCTCAACAATAAATGTCCTTAAGGCAACCATGTGGGGGATGGAGTACATCTGGTGAGCACATAGTTCAAATAAACACACAGTTCGAATAAACACCTACAGGTTGCGAGCCTGCTAGTGTTCCACTGGACTGTCTAGAATAGTCCGTGGTCGTCATCTATACTCCGCTAGATGACTAGATCATCAATAACATCTATAACGAGGTCTCTCATTATTTCATTTTATCACACAACAACTAATACATCTACCCTTGTTTTACCCCAACATTTTCGTAGATATAAAATAAATATACAGTTTAAATCTTTGAAAACATGTATAAAAATGTTCATCTAGCATAGATAGCAAGTATTCAGGTAATATGCACATATAGCACGTAATTTATATAAAATACTTCATATCTATGTGTAAGCTGAAAGTAACTATGCACTCACCTGGTAAGGTGGTGACTCGGCACTCGGACAGCTCTTCGTTACTTCTTAAAACAATTTTTCCTTGACCAAAACCTTGTATTAATACCACTAGAGTTTAGTTTTAACGTTAATCGCGACTAATTAATAGTCTAGCTATTATTACTATTATATAAGCGTTAAATAACACTCAATATAACTCATAATAATAGCCCAAATAATTATTTTAAGGTCCTAATAATGTTACTATAATTAAATAAAAGCTATATTAAATATAGTATAGGCGTAACTCACTTACAATAGGTTTTTATTAAAAACCGGGCTTTGCTGGAGCAGCGTTTCCGAGGCGAAAGCTTTTCTTCTCGGAGCCGTCGGGTGCTCCGGGGCTTTCTTCTCGCGATAGGGAGGTTCCCTAGACTTGGGAGGGGTTTAGGGAGGCTAGAGAGAAGTTAGAGAGAGAAAGAGAGGCTTATGGTGTGAAGAAAATATGAGGAGTTCACCCTTGTATTTATATGAGTTTTATAGTAAAGTAGTCTCTAAGCTTCGTCCGTAAATTTTTCATACGAGCTCCGTTTTTGTCTGTCTTTTTACCGTTGAGTTCCTATTAATGAGATCTTCAACTTTCATTTAGACCTCATTGGCTAATTCTCATTCTATCTCGGATTTACAAAACTGTATCGAATTCGCCGCGCTCGAAAAGTAGAGACTAAGCTTCGTCCATAACTTTCGCATACGAGTTCTGTTTTTGTCTGTCTTTTTACCGTTGAGTTCCTATTAATGAGATCTTCAACTCTCATTTAGACCTCGTTGGCTAATTCTCATTCTATCTCGGATTTACAAAACTGTATCGAATTCGTCGCGCTCAAAAAGTAAGGACTAAGCTTCGTCCATATCTTTCGCATACAGGCTCTATTATTGACGTTATTTATATCCACGCGTTGGTATTTATGAGTACTACAACTTTCATTTAGATCCCGTCGGCTAAAAATCGACCGATCTAAAATTCAGATTTCGGGCTGTGCACTGCTATGCTAAATCTTAGAAAAATCATAACTTCCTCATACGAAGTCAGATTTGGGCGTTCTTTTTATCGATGTTCTTAGTTTAACATATTCTACGACTTTCGTTTAGAGAGCTAAGGCTAAATCTCGCTCTATCGTAAATTCACTATTTACGCTTCCCGGTATCGTGCCGGTTCTGTCGCGAAACTTCGACGGGTCATAACTTCTTCGTTATAACTCGGATTTCGGCGTTCCTTATATGCACGGAAACCTTGAGACATATTCTACAACTTTATGTAGAGATATCGGGATTATCTCACACTTTAATTTTGACGTTCATTTTTATTTTTTATTAATTATACAGTTATAATTAAATAATAAACACATAAACACACATAATTCACATAATACTCAAATATTTCATCTTTATTACTTCAAAAAGAGTTACAAGAGTTGACCTAGACTATTACATTGACAAAAATGCTTAGCCCTGAAACCCGGGCGTTACAATTCTCTCCCCCTTAGGATGATTCCGTCCCGGAATCATGCATCAGCAAACAGATGTGGATAGCGACTCATCATGTCATCCTCTGTTTCCCAAGTGAGATTCGGCCCATTCGAATGTTTCCATCGGACTAGCACAAAGTCGACCATCTTGCGTCGTAACTTCTTAGTCTTACGGTCAACAATTGCCTCAGGCTCCTCGATCAGCCTTTTGTTCTCATCCATCCTTAACTCTGAGATTGGAATTATGTCGGGAACATCTCCCTTGAATTTCCTCAAATAACACACATGGAAGGTGTTATGAATACCATCGAGTTCTTCGGGCAATTCCAGCTTGTAAGCTTGGTTCCCAATCTTCTGAAGAGATTTGAATGGTCCAATAAACCTTGGACTCAACTTTCCTCGTTTCCCAAATCGTATAAGTCCCTTCCACGGTGAGACTTTAAGCAAAACGGAATCCCCAACTTCGAAGTTCATCGGTCGTCTTTTCTTGTCAGCATAGCTCTTCTAAAGATCCTGAGCTGCTAACATTCTTTCCCTAATCACCTTCAACTTCTCAGCAGTCTCATGGACTATCTCGGGGCCCATAAACTGCTTCTCTCCGGCTTCAAGCCAACAAGACGGCGTACGACACTTCTGCCCATACAAGGCTTGATAAGGAGCCATCTTGATGCTCGAGTGAAAACTATTATTGTAGGAGAATTCTACCAGAGGTAAGTGCTCGTCCTAATTTCCTTGGAATTCGAGGGTACATGCTCTCAACATATCTTCCAATGTCTGAATCATTCTTTCGCTCTGACCATCGGTTTGCGGATGGTAAGCAGTACTCAAACACAACTTTGTACCCAACTCCTCTTGTAGACTCCTCCAAAACCTCGATGTGAAACGACTATCACGATCTGATACAATCGTAAGAGGGACACCGTGAAGTCTTACAATTTCCTTCACGTAAGCATTTGCAAGCTTATCCATAGACCACTTCTCATTGGCTGCTATGAAGTGTGCACTCTTGGTGAAACGATCCACGACTATCCAAATCATGTCGTGACCGTTCTTCGTCCTGGGCAGTTTAGTCACAAAATCCATGGTGATGTCTTCCCATTTACCCATGGGTACAAGTAAAGGTTCTAAACTCCCATACGGTTTCTGATGTTGTGCCTTAACCCTCGCACATGTTACGAACTCGGCCACATACTTCGCAACATCGAGCTTCATCGTCGGCCACCAGTAGTAGGGTTTTAGGTCCCTATACATTTTAGTGCTACCGGGATGAATCGAGTACATGGTCTTGTGTGCTTCTTCCATCAGAAGATCTCTTATTCCTCCCGTCTTAGGTACCTAAATTCGATCTTGGAATACCTTCAGTCCTCGACTGTTTGTACCGAACACTAACGTTCTTCCCAAACGTTCTTCCTTTCGGTCATCTTTCTCTAAAGCTTCTTCTTGAGCTTTCCTGATACTTTCCACAATCGTTGAGACGACTTCAATTCTTAACGCTCTTGGCCTTTTCCTTTCAAGATTGACTTTCCGACTGAGAGCATCAGCAACAATATTTGCTTTACCTGGGTGGTAAAGTATCTCACAGTCGTAGTCCTTGAGAAGTTCTAGCCAGCGTCGTTACTCATGTTCAACTCCTTCTGATTAAAGAGATACTGGAGACTCTTATGATTAGTGAAGAGCTTGCACTTCGTGCCGTAGAGGTAATGCCTCCATATCTTTAAGGCAAAAACTACCGCTGCCAACTCCAGATCATGAGTGGGGTAGTTCTTTTCGTGCTCTTTCAATTGTCGAGATGCGTATGCTATCACCTTTTCTCTTTGGGTCAAAACACAACCCAACCCGACTCCAGATGCATCACTATAAACCGCGAAATCCTCAAACTCCATCGGGTAGAGAAAGTATCGGTGCTTCACATAACTTCTTCTTTAGCTTCTCGAATGCCTCATCGTGCTTCTCACTCCACGTATACGTAGCTCCTTTGTGGGTCAATGCTGTTAATGGAGCAACTATTGAAGAAAAGCCTTGGATAAATCGTCGATAATATCCGGCTAATCCTAGAAAGCTTCGGATCTCCGTGGGACTCTTTGGACGTTCCCACTTCATTACAGCCTCGATCTTTGCGGGATCAACCATTATCCCTTCCTGGTTAACCACGTGACCCAAGAACTGGACCTCTCGTATCCAAAAGTCGCATTTGGAGAACTTAGCGTAAAGCTTCTCCTTCTTTAATACTTCCAACACTTATCGTAGATGCTTGCCATGCTCCTCCTGGCTTTTCGAGTAGATGAGAATGTCGTCGATGAACACTATCACAGATTTATCGAGGAATGGTTTACAAACCCTATTCATCAAATCCATGAATGCTGCTGGAGCATTGGTTAGTCCAAACGACATAACCAAGAACTCGTAGTGTCTGTATCTCGTTCTGAACGCAGTCTTCTTGATATCCTGATATCTCACTTTCAGCTGATGATATCCCGACCTAAGATCGATTTTTGAGAAGTAGCTCGAACCTTGCAGCTGATCGAATAGGTCGTCAATCCTCGGCAATGGATACTTGTTCTTCACCGTTGCCTTGTTCAGCTCTCGGTAGTCTATACACATTCTCATGCTTCCGTCCTTCTTCTTCACGAATAACACCGGAGCTCCCCAGGGTGATGAACTAGGTCGAATGAAACCGTTGTCCAACAGCTCCTAAAGTTGCGTCATAAGCTCCTTCATCTCCACCGGTGCTAATCGGTAAGGTGCTTTCGCTATTGGTGTCGTCCTTGGTAACAAATCTATTCGGAACTCCACTTGTCTATCAGGTGGTAATCCGGGAAGATCTTCGGGAAAGACTTCCGGATAATCACACACAACCGGTATATTCTGCACCTCTTTCTTCTCCTTCTTAGCATCGATTACGAATGCCAAGTATGATGCACATCCCTTGGACAAACATTTCCTGGCTTTCATCAGGGATATGATTCCAGAATTTACTCTGCGTTTGTCCCCATACACCATAAATGATTCCTTTCCGAGTGGGTTCACCCTTACTATCTTCTTTCGGCATTGAATCTCAGCATCGTTGGCGCTAAGCCAATCCATACCCAAAACGATGTCGAAACCGTTTAACTCTATGGGTAATAGCTCTTCGTGGAATTCGTTTCCGTTTAGGTCAATGACGATGTTCCTAATACGATTACTAACAGGTACGAATTTGCCACTGGCAACTTCTATAATTAGGGCATTATCAAGTTTTTCTACAGGCAATGCTAATTTCCCACCAAATTTATGCGACACAAAAGAGTAGTTGGCTCCGGAATCAAATAGTATATTTGCAGGCAAACCATTTACAAGAAAGGTACCTGAAGCGACGTCTGCTGCCTCCTTCGCAGCCTCGAGCGTCATCTGGAAGGCTCTCGCCTTCGGCTTCGGTGGTATGTTGGGTCTTCCCGCATCTTTCTTCTTTGGGCAATCCTTAGCAATATGCGCTTCTTCACGACACTCGTAGCACACCCTCTTGTTGGTGGTGCACTCATTTGCATAGTGCCCCGTTTTCCCACACTGGTAGCAGGTTACTTCCTCGCCACATTTTCCCGAGTGCTTCTTCTTGCACTTCTCGCACCATTTAAATTCATTTCCTCCCCCGAACTTCCTTGAACCGAACTTGCTCTTCTTTTTGTTGGGTTTAGCAGACCCTTCAAATTTCCTCTTCTCGCCAACCTTGACCTTGCTGGCAGCTCTTCCCTTAATCATATCCTCCACAGACTTGGCAGCCCAGATAGCTACCTCCAAAGTAGGTGCCTGACGCATTGGCACCGCGTACTCCCATGGTAATCCCTTTGCGTACTTATCAATTTTCGTCAGCTCATCCGAAACAAGACGCAAGGCAAACTCCATCTTTTCTGTGAAGTTGTTCGTGTATTCATCGATTGACATGCTTCCCTTCTTCAGGGTTAGAAACTGGTTCTCTAGCTCGAGCAGGTTTTGAGCTGAGCAGTACTTTCGTTTGAATTGCACCAGAAATTCTACCCATGTCAGTTGCAGGGGATTGTTGGGGCTTAAAGTCTTCCCCAAGGTATTCCACCAACGTACAACGCCTCCTCGAAACTGACGCACTGCAAACGTAGTCTGTAGCTTTCCTCTGCAACCGCACATCATGAAAGCTAACTCCATTTCTGAGATCCAATCCATGACTCCGATTGGATCTTCCTTTCCCGTGAAAGTCGATGGCTTGCAAGTCTGAAAATCCTTGTACTTGCATCCATTTCTCTCGAATCCGCCATCTTGGTTATTTTGTTGAACTATTGGTGGGTTGACTTGACCAACAGTTCCACTGTAGTCTCCTTCCTCAGTCTGCCCTTTGTTCAACTCGGGCTGTTCGATCTGAATAGTGGCTTCCTCACGATTTTGCTGGAGAAAACGTCTAGTTTCCTCCATTTGACGATCCAACATCGCTTTGATCATTGCTTGCACTCCGGCCATTGTTATTGGCTCAACAGCGGCTTCCACAACCGGTATTTGCTCAATCACTGGGGGTTGGTTTCTGTTTCCATTTGCATTCACGTTTCCGCTACGGGTCCTTGCCATCTTGATCTATACACCGAATAAGGTGAATTTAGATCTTTATTTAGGATAAACGTTTCAATCATCCTTATCACTCCGAAACGTTTACATGCTAGTTCTAATATCGTAGTCGTACGTTTAGAATCCTAAACACATAAGGTTTCCAGATCCGGTCGGCAACAGACCATGGATCCGAACAAATAATAGCATATTACGCACAAGGCATTTAGCACATAAAGCATTTTAGGCATAATTCCTAAAATAAACTAGTGCTCACACCTCACAATCATCGCTTAGCATTCTAAGTTTAAGTCTAGAAATAAATCCATATTCCTAGTTCGCTTAAACTAATGCTCTGATACCAACTGTGACATCCCCAAAATCACGGCCAGAAAAAACCGGTTTGTTTATGCTTTGTTTAAAAATCAGAGTAACATTTTAAATGAAAGTGTTGCGGAATTTGTCCCAAAACAAAATATGATAAAGATTTATCAAAAGCATTTCCGTAGAAATGTATTTCATTAAAAGACTTGGGATGTCATGTTCGTACAGATCGAAAGCATAAACAGTACAATATAAGCCTTACTACATTATTTCATATCTACAGGCCTATATTCATAATCCCTCGTCCAACATCATATCTATGCTCAAGCGCCACTACTTGTAAGACATAAAACTAAGTGGGTCAGGCTTGGGAGCCTGGTGAGCACATAGGGTTTTCAACCCACAATAAATAAGTTTATTAACTTCATTAAATTAAACAAACCCGATTACCCGTTCCCGTTATCCTCACATTACGTCCCTAAGCATCTATCATAAGGGACCTATCCTAAGGATTATCATCGGGACGGACACTACTGCTAAGGGGATTCCTCAACAATAAATGTCCTTAAGGCAACCATGTGGGGGATGGAGTACATCTGGTGAGCACACAGTTCAAATAAACACACAGTTCGAATAAACACCTACAGGTTGCGAGCCTGCTAGTGTTCCACTGGACTGTCTAGAATAGTCCGTGGTCGTCATCTATACTCCACTAGATGACTTGATCATCAATAACATCTATAACGAGGCCTCTCATTATTTCATTTTATCACACAGCAACTAATACATCTACCCATGTTTTACCCCAACATTTTCGTAGGTATAAAATAAATATACAGTTTAAATCTTTGAAAACATGTATAAAAATGTTCATCTAGCATAGATAGCAAGTATTCAGGTAATATGCACACATAGCACGTAATTTATATAAAATACTTCATATCTATGTGTAAGCTGAAAGTAACTATGCACTCACCCGGTAAGGTGGTGACTCGGCACTCGGACAGCTCTTCGTTACTTCTTAAAACAATTTTTCCTTGACCAAAACCTTGTATTAATACCACTAGAGTTTAGTTTTAACGTTAATCGCGACTAATTAATAGTCTAGCTATTATTACTATTATATAAGCGTTAAATAACACTCAATATAACTCATAATAATAGCCCAAATAATTATTTTAAGGTCCTAATAATGTTACTATAATTAAATAAAAGCTATATTAAATATAGTATAGGCGTAACTCACTTACAATGGGTTTTTATTAAAAACCGGGCTTCGCTAGAGCAGCGTTTCCGAGCCGAAAGCTTTTCTTCTCGGAGCCATCGGGCGCTCCGGGGCTTTCTTCTCGTGATAGGGAGGTTCCCTAGACTTGGGAGGGGTTTAGGGAGGTTAGAGAGAAGTTAGAGAGAGAAAGAAAGGTTTGAAGGTGTGAGGAAATTATGAAGAGTTCATCTCTTATTTATAGGAATTGTATAGTAAAGTAGTCTCCAAGCTTCGTCCGTAACTTTTGCATACGAGCTCCGTTTTTGTCTGTCTTTTTACCGTTGAGTTCCTATTAATGAGATCTTCAACTTTCATTTAGACCTCGTTGGCTAATTCTCATTCTATCTCGGATTTACAAAACTGTATCGAATTCGCCGCGCTCAAAAAGTAGAGACTAAGCTTCGTCCATAACTTTCGCATACGAGCTCCGTTTTTGTCCGTCTTTATACCGTTGGGCTCCTATTAATGAGATCTTCAACTCTCATTTAGACCTCGTTGGCTAATTCTCATTCTATCTCGGATTTACAAAACTGTATCGAATTCGACGCGCTCAAAAAGTAGGGACTAAGCTTCGTCCATAACTTTCGCATACGAGCTCTATTATCGACGTTATTTATATCCACGCATTGGTATTTACGAGTACTACAAGTTTCATTTAGATCCCGTCTGCTAAAAATCGACCGATCTAAAATTCAGATTTCGGGTTGTGCACTGCTATGCTAAATCTTAGAAAAATCATAACTTCCTCATACGAAGTCAGATTTGGGCGTTCTTTTTATCGATGTTCTTAGTTTAACATATTCTACGACTTTCGTTTAGAGCGCTAAGGCTAAATCTCGCTCTATCGTAAATTCACTATTTACGCTTCCCGGTATCGTGCCGGTTCTGTCGCGAAACTTCGACGGGTCATAACTTCTTCGTTATAACTCGGATTTCGGCGTTCCTTATATGCACGGAAACCTTGAGACATATTCTACAACTTTATGTAGAGATATTGGGATTATCTCACACTTTAATTTTGACGTTCATTTTTATTTTTTATTAATTATACATTTATAATTAAATAATAAACACCTAAACACACATAATTCACATAATACTCAAATATTTCATCTTTATTACTTCAAAAAGAGTTACAAGAGTTGACCTAAACTATTACATTGACAAAAATGCTTAGCCCTGAAACCCGGGCGTTACAGCTAAAGTCCACTGTGAAGCCCCAATACTAAGTAATACTTGGGCAGATTCCCTAGTGAAGGAATAGCCCAAGATACAATGGAGGAACTCGATCCAGCATTAGGAGAAATTGGAAGCCCTAGTTCGCCATCAAATGGGTATCAGTCATCCAAAACACTACTCGACCATTCACCTCCTATGAGCGAAGTCCCAATTAGTCCAGGGAACTCCATGATTCCAGCATCAGAAGAAGTCATAGACAGGTCCACGTACGATGATACTCTTGTTCGAGGATTTAGAACCTTGACAGACATCTATAACGAAACCCTGGAGCTGGAAGATGATTCAGAGATGCTAATGTACGCAGGTGAAGAACCCACCACGTATGAAGAAGCATCAAGTGACAAAGAATGGAGAAATGCGATGAAACAAGAGCTGGAATCAGTTGAAAACAACAATACATGGAAATTAACTCATCTTCCTAAAGGGCAAAAGGCGATAGGGCTGAAGTGGGTATTCAAGTTGAAAAAGAATGCAGAAGGGAAAGTAACAAAATAGCAAGAATCATTGCAAAGGGATATGTACAGCAAAAGGGTGTAGATTTTGATGAGGCTTTTGCATCGGTGGCTCGTCTGGAGACTATTCGCTTGGTACTGGCATTGGCAGCAAGTGAAGGGTGGAAAAGTCCATCACTTGGATGTGAAATCTACATTTTTGAAAGGAATCCTACAGGAAGAGGTGTATGTTACTCAACCAACAGGTTTTTTCATTGCTGGAAAAGAAAACACGGTCTACAAGCATAACAAGGCGCTCTATGGCTTGCGAAAAGCACCAAGAGCTTGGAATGATCGACTTGACAAGACCTTGAAAGAGATGGGATTCGAAAGGTGTCCATAGGAATATGCCGTATACAAGCTCAGGAAACCTAATAACACCTTGATTGTGGGTGTTTATGTGGACGACCTAATCATGACAGGTACAAGCGAGGAGTTGGTGGGCGAATTCAAAAGGCGGATGGTAAAGAATTTTGACATGAGTGATATGGGAAGTCTATCCTACTACCTGGGAATAGAAGTCCAACAAGGGCAAGAAGGTATCACAATCAGCCAAACTGGGTATGCTAAGAAGATATTACAAATAGCAGGCATGGGGAGATTGTAATCCATCAAAATACCCAATGGAACCAAGGCTTGCTCTAACAAAAGATGAAGATGGAGTGTCAGTCAATGCCACTGACTACCGGCGACTTATTGGCAGCCTCCGTTACCTCATTCACTCGAGACCGGACCTTAGCTACTCAGTTGGAGTAGTGAGTAGGTACATGGAATCTCCAAACGAAAGCCACCTTAAGGCAGTCAAACATATTTTAATGTACATAAAGGGAACAACCAACTTTGGTTTAGTATACAAGAAAGGCGGAAACAGAAAGTTGATTGGCTTCAGTGATAGCAACTATGGAATGGATGTTGATGGTAGAAAGGGCACAACAGGGATGGTATTTTACTTTTCTGGGAATCCAATAACATGGTCATCCCAGAAACAACAAACTGTAGCCTTGTCTTCGTGTGAAGCAGAATTCATGGTTGCAACCGCAACAGCATGCCAAGCACTATGGTTAAGAAGTTTGCTGAAGGAGCTAACTGGTTGGAAGGAAGAAAGTGTCAGGATGTATGTAGACAACAAATCACCCATAGCCCTTATGCAGAACCCAGTTTTTCATGGGAGGAGCAAGCACATTGACACTAAGTTTCATTTCATACGGGGTTGTATTGAAAGGAAGCAAATTGATGTGAAACACATTAGTGGTGAGGAACAAAGAGCAGATCCCTTGACAAAAGCTTTGCCAAGACCCAAGTTCTTAGAGATGAGAGATCTTTTGGGAGTTATAAGGCTTGAGGACAAAGGTCAAAATTAAAGGGGAGTATGTGGAGGAAAAAGTAATTCTGATTTGGTCTTTAATTGACCTTGTCAATAGGAATAAGGGGCTTATTTGCCACCCATTTAGGAGCACACGTTTATTCAGTTTTAGCTTTGTAGTTACTTTGTTTTGTTTGTTATTTAAAAGCCTTGTAAGTCTTTGTTTTAATTATCCGGAATAAAAGAAGAAAACTGGGAATCTTTCTCTGCAACTGTGCCTTTTGTTTTATTTGGGTATACTAGTTTTGATCACAACAGGGCTGAACCAACATTTGCACATGAATACTAACATTAAAAACTTACACCTGTGTTCTTTGACTTCCTAATTTTAAAATTTTCAATTATGGTGTGCATGTTTGGTGAAGAATTTATGTTTCCATATTCAATATAAGGTTGATATAGTAGCATGTGATTAATGTTGTGTAAATATGGTGTTTATTCAGTTTTGAGTTTAAGTTGGCCGAATAAACTGCATCTAAAGGAAATATTTTCAAGGATTCGGAAAGAAGGTATGGTATTGGATTGTGCAATTTGGCTTAACAAACAAAATTTGGGTTTTGGTGCTATAACCTGAAATTTATGGAACACTTTTATAAAGCAATACTTTTTTTCTATTTTTATGTTGTATTGGGAAATATATTGATGCATTTGCTTGGAGTGGAAAGCTTCAGGTCAGTAGATGAGCTTTCTCATGCGATCAGGCCATTAATCTTCTTATTCATGTCCATGATAACAAGCTACAACAGAGTAATTATAATCATGTTTAATTTTAATAGTGTGCAGTTTTACACATTCGGTATCATCTCTCACGTTATTATATATATATATATTTTGTAGTAGTGTAAGGTTTGGAAGAGTGATTGATGCACCATAAAGGTACTTTAAGGACACAAAGGTACGCCTGAATTGCTATTTTTTCATCTAACTCGAAGAAAAAACCGGGAAAGTTCAATGAAGTAAAGTTTTTGGAAGAAACAAATGCATGGTGTTATCATAAAGTTTCATATTTTATGTCTCACAAAACGATTTTATGCATAACCAAATTATTTTACATGCCTTCCCTTCAAAATCATTCATTTTAACACTAACTTCTGTTTAAATGTAGTCACATATAGTGTCCCTTGTGTAAAAATATTTGTCAGATGGATAATCATTATGCTTAGGGCTAATATACGATGCCAGCTCAAGTTCAAGATCTCTGTCAAAACTATTCATCCTTTTTCAAGGCAACTTTGACTTTCATGTTGTATGCTTAGGACAATCATTACTCAATTTCAAAGGTTTGATTTAGTTCCCCTTTTTTCCATTAATTTCCTAAAATCAAATTAATATGATTATTAAATTGTAACCATTATCTGAGCAGGATAACTCATCAAATAAAACTATAAATCAAGGATCATTGGTTGCTTTAAGTTTGGACATGCCACGAGTTATTGCTGCAGATGGTAGTCGGAATAAATTTTAATTTAACCTTCAGTAATATCACTTTTTTTTTCCTTTTCTACAATCACGGAAATTCAATTTATATTAAATTTGTTGGTGAATGAATATTCATTTTTTTCATATCTTGCAATTTTGTATACCCTTTCCCGTTAGACATATATTATTTAGATTTTATTTATGTGAGCACATTGCAATGCTAATACACATGGAGAGTAGGGCTTCCAATTTTGTATATCCATTGAGAAATTAGGGGTTCTGTCATAGCGGAAGAGCAAGGGTTCCACTTTTCTTTTTCTGTTTTCATCTCATTTTTACACTCTTTTAATTTTCATGATTGTAACTGATGGTTGTATTTTTTTTCACATATAGGGAATTTTAAAGAACTTGAGGCATAACAAGAAGTTTGAGGTACGAAATGTTGCATTTATTTCTATTATACAGCTGAAGGATGTTCCAATCTTTAGATTGCTATGGTGGTATGGAGAAATATTGCCAAATGACCAACACTAAGTTGGGTATGTGTATATAGGCTTAGGTTATTTTATTCAAAGTAATTATTGTGTTATTATATGCATAAATGTGGGCCAATCAGTTTTACTTATTTTAAGAAAGTGATTAATATATATTATTGAATTAAATATAATTGAAAAATATCATCTAATTTAATTACAATGGTATTTAGTCAATTAATATAGATTTAATAAAGGAAAATTGCATATTTTAAGGGATCATAGATTCTATAAATTTTAAAAATCTGATTTTACGAATTATAATTCTTTAATTCGGACATTCTGACAAAATGTATTTTTGAGTATATTCAAAAATAAAAATGTTCTTGAACCATAAATAATAAAAATATTCTCGAACCTATTTCTTAATCACGACTTTAAAAAGTTCTTGTAGAATAACAAATTCTTGAACAATTAATTGAGGAATAAAAACAAAAGATACATTATTTCTTATAGAATACGGGTAACAATTGTTAATAATTACATTTATTGTTAAAGAATAAAACTAAAAAAACTGTCAAAACAGGAAAGAAAACATCAAAATCTAACAACGACACTAATACATTATAAAAGAATAATGTTGCTTAGAATCACCTTCAATTTCACAGTCCGTTCTTCAAGCATTTCTGTGAAAACAAAACCAAATTGTAGTTTAGATTCCAACAGAATTGGAATTTATGATTCCATTCCAATAGAATTGGAATTCATGATTCCTTTTATCTTCTTCATGTCAATCTCAAGAATTATACCACACGTTTATGTTTTCTTTCCCTTAGATCACAATGTGGTCCATTTCTGTGAAAACAAAACCAAATTGTAGTTTAGATTCCAACAGAATTAGAATTCATGATTTCATTCCAACAGAATTGGAATTTATGATTTCATTCCAACAGAAATAGAATTCATGATTCCTTTTATCTTCTTCATGTCAATCTCAAGAATTGTACCACACATTTATATTTTCTTTCCCTTGGATCACAATGTGCTCCATATCTATCAAAATTCACAACTATACAATAAGATCATCAAGAGAATTGATTTTTTTTTATCTATTTAACTAGTAAAACCCAATCAAAAGAAACATGCCCAATCAAAGAAGACATCATCACCATTGTTTTCCTGCCAAAGAACACCACTAGAGATGGTAAATTACATTAGAGATGTTAAATTCCCAGTAAACAAGAGAGAAACATTTGAAAGCAAAACATGTTACGTTGTTACCAGAAATTACATTATTACCCCTAGTGATAGAAATGCTTAACTATAATGGGGTTCTTTAATTCCCCAATCTGTATATATTTACACACACACAAATAAATAAATAAGTAAAAACTGATTAGTGTACTTTTAATTTCGTTATATATCAATCAAAGGAACCATTGCTGATATCCAAAATAGCCTTGGTCGTTTTGTGCTCTGTTTAGATCACCTTTCAAATTAGTAATCCCTATATATCTATCTTTTAATTCGTGTGGTCTGTGTATATATATAAATCAACGAAATTTAAATGAGAAAGAAAATACTTACAACAAATCTAGCAGACAATAGACACAAGAGGATGCAAATACCCAAAGCCTTCCCCTAATTTCATCCGAGTTTTCTCACTTCACCATTCTATCATCTTCCCCACCTGGCTCCGTTTCAGTATTTTCTGTTCCAGAACCAAAAGAAAAGGGAAATCTTCACCGGAGCTCCAGGAGCAAAACTCATCAACAAACCACCAACAAGATTAATAAATTCATCTGGATCAATTAATTCACCACTATTGTACAAAGAAGAAGGAAACAACGGTATATAGAGGAATGGAAAACAAAAGCCCTAATTGTTAGATTGAAATTGCATGGTGGTTCTTCAATTGAAATGTCGGTTTTTTGCTTAGATAAGGGCAGCGTCGAAGGTGGTGAGGTTTTTTTGAAGTGCTTTGTTGGCTGGATCAGGCCCTGAAGAGGATGAGAACATAAATGGAGACCCTAATTTCAATAAGTGTAACGCTCCGATTCTCAGGTATTGTCTAAATATGAGTTATTGGGTTAAGCCCTACTCAACGAGTCGACTGATCTACTCGTCGAGTAGCAGCGGGAAGGATCGCGGGTTAAGTAACCTACTCGACGAGTCTATATTGGGACTCGGCGAGTAGGAGCTGGCAGCTGAAACCCTAAATCCCAGGGTTGTGCACCCTATTTAAGGGAACATAAACCTCTTTCAGCCTCTTTGCAGTCTCATTGCAAACCCTAATACGTGTGTGTGTGTGCGCCCATTATGTGTTTGAAGCCTTGGAAGAGGATTTTTGGTGAAAATAGCTAGGGAAGCAAGTGGTTTGAAGCAAGGAGCTTGGGGAAAATCCGGATCTACTCAAGTTGTCATCTCTTGGGAAGGTATCAAGTTGTTATCCTCCTTTCTACTTCGTTCTAGACCTCCTTGGTTGGAGATTAGGGTTCTTGGTTGGGTTATAAAGTCATTTCCTGGAGTCTGAGCCAAGATCTGAAGTTGTAACTTCATATCTAAACTCTCTATGGATTGAAGGACCATTAAGTTCTTCGCTTTGGCAAGTTTGTGCCCCTCCTTAAGTATTAAACCCCATTTCAAGCATAGTTTGGGCTTTATGAGTCAATGGAGACTTGCATGCTCGTAAAGTTTGCAACTTTACGTGATAAGCAGGGCTAAGGAAGTTGGATCTACAATTTGGGGCCTTGCCATGGCTTAAAAATTGTCTGCATGATAAAAGGACTGAATGGACTCGACGAGTCGCAAGGTTGACTCGACGAGTCACATGAAGATGGTCATGAACTCGACGAGTTGGATGAACAACTCGGCGAGTCTGATGAAGATCGCCATAAGACTCGACGAGTTGAAGAACAACTCGGCGAGTCGGATGGGTTTCCTATTGGATATGTATGAGTGTGTATCCGTCGAGTTACAAGGAGGGAACTCGACGGGTGGCCTTAAAGTTCGAACGAGAATCAAAGGAACTCAACAAGTCACTCCGATGACTCGACGAGTTGGATTGTACTTCAAGGAACTCGGCGAGTAGCCGATGGTACTCGGCGAGTTGGGGTCAACATGGACTGTTGACCTTGACTGAGGGCTTTGACTTTGACCAGGGGTTGACTAGTGGGTTATGGGGTACCTTATAAGGTTAAGGACTTATGAGTATGACGTACTATGATGATAGGTGGTGGAGCCTGTGTCAAGTGGTCCGAGAGTTGGAGTTTAGCTTTCGTGTCGACATCTGTGAGGTGAGTTATCCACATTATATCGATAGGGTCTACGACACCAAGGCCGACCCTTTAGTTGGTATTGTTATGGTATGTTACATGTGGTTATGATATGTTAGATCGGTATCTAGATAGACAATATGTTGTCATGCTCTTATGATCCGTTAGGATTGATATGATAGTGACCTGGTTAGGTCGGTGTTTTGGTTATGAGAGATTACTATGATCGATGATCTATGAGATAGTTATATCTGATATTTGTACATGTATGGGTTGATGTGCTTATTGATCTGATTAGATCAGCGTCCTGGTAATTACGACAATATTATGTTAGTGACATGGTTTAGGTCGATGTCCTGGTATATAGGATGATGCTATGTTAGTGACCGGTTAGGTCAGTATCCTGGTAAGGATGTTGATATGCCTTATGATCTGCTAGAGCGATTTGTTTGTCTATGGACTGTTATGTGATTACCTGTTATATGTGCACATGGTTATTTGCTTGTGGTTGGGTTGAGGCGATCCTGCTTTGTGCTGAAGGCCAATATACCCTATGAGCGGTCCGGGAAGACTGTAGGCCCACGTGGCGGACCAGTCATGCCGAAGGCTCGGGAAAGATTCAGACAAACTGTAGGCCTGACAGGGCGGTCTATTCAGGCCGATGGCCTAGTATGCATGTTCATTGATTGATTATTACTGATATGGTATTGTCAGTGTGGTATTGGTATTTTGGGGGTAGCTCACTAAGACCTCGGGCTTATATTTTTCAGTTTATTGTTTCAGGTACTTCAGGAGGTCATGGAAAGGTGATGGCGTGACGTACCGCTCCTCATCCTTATGTTATGATTTTTGGGACACTCTGATGGGAAATGATTTAAAAACATTTTGTAAACAATGCTATTTGGTTTTTATTTATGATTTAAAAAGTTTAAATTTGGCGTAAAATTTATGGTTGTTACAAGTTGGTATCAGAGCCTTGGTTTGAGTGAATTGGAGGAACACTCATGTGAATCCAGTCTCAAATCAAGGAGATTTTCGGAAAATAAGTTTTAAAATGGTTTTCAAAATAAAGGATGGAGGATGCAGAGGGTACGATCAGTCGGAGCCTGTAGGTAAACCCTAAAATGCCATGCAGTTATTTGATATTCTGATATGTTAGAATAGCATGCTAGTGCTAGGCTATGGATCTTCAGGAATCACATGATAGATTTGCCTGATTGCATGATGCCTATTAGCCTAGGGTTTCTTTTATGTGGAATTGACATCATAACTGTAGATGTTTAGTGTATGCATCACGGTTGTGCATAATAAAGACCTTATAGCCTGAGAATGTTGATTCGGCCTTCGGGCATGATTGGATATTCGAAAGTCTATTGGGTCCAACGTCTTGTGCAACTAGCATGCACTAACACTGCAGGGGATGATGGAAGTTTCATGGATGTGTGAGTTATGATAACTGGTGAGACTAGATGCGAGATATTTGGTATTCCCTTAGAAATGAGGGTTGAGCGCATTCCTCTGATGATGATATTGTTAGGGCATTGTGGTGATACTTAAGACAAATATGGGTAGGTGTGGAAGGTAGTATGGGCCTGTACTACTGAAAGCACAGGACCCATACGCGTAGCAAGGAAACCACAACCCCTAGGGTTCTTGGGTTTTGGTCTCCCGAAATTACGTTATTTATCCGATGACTTGTATATATATGTATTTCAGTATGGTGGTGACGAGACGTGTTGCTTCGGGATCAGGATCAGGATCAAGATCGGGGTCGGGAGACGGAGGGTTGGAGGTGCCGCTAGCACCTGAGCTCGTGGTTCAAATAGGGACTGAGGAGTTGGATGCCAGGATCCGGGAGATCATGCACGACGAGATTGCTGCTGCGTTCCGAGCGCAACTGCCAGAGATGTTTGGGTCGATTAAGACCGCGATGGTTGAGTATTTTGATGAGTGATATGCAGCTCTAGCAGAGACAGCTGTCGCTGCAGCCACTTCGGCTGTAACTACGGCAAGGGTTGGAGAAGGAGCCGGCAGGGCTTTCCAGTACCGGGACTTCGATAATACGAAGCCCCAGACATTTGATGGTACACAGGATATGATCAGGGCTATGCGGTGGTTGTCTGACGTGGATGGATGTTTCTTCACGTGCTCATGTCCTGCTGAGCAGAAGGTCAGGTGTGCCCTGAACCTGCTCAAACTCGGGGCAAAGGACTGGTGGAGATTAATGACAGGTTCGTATTCTGATGATCAGTGGGCTGTTGTTACCTGGTAGTAGTTCAGAGATATGTTCCGCACCCGCTACGTTCCACGCATTGAGCGGGAACGGCTTACGCAGGAGTTTTTGACGTTGAGACAGGATGGGGAGTCTGTGATGGAGATTACCCGGATGTTCACGGAGAGGGCTATGTTTTGCCCGAAGTTTGCTTCACAACAATCTCAGATGACTCGTTATTTGAGTATGCTCAAGACTGATATTCGACAGTTTGTGTCTACACAGCGATATGATACCCTCCTGGATCTTCAGGAAGCCGCGAGGCGGCGTGAGTTGGAGTTAGATCTGCAGCTGAGGGAGTAGCGGCAGGCACTGGCACTTGTGGAAAGTGTGGCAAGGTTCATTCGGGAGTTTGTAGAGCAGGAGGTGGGTGCCACAAATGTGGCAAGGAGGGGCACTATGCCAGGGACTGCCGTCAGTCTGTCCCTCCCGTAGATATGACGATTTGTTACCATTGTCATTAGGTTGGTCATGTGAAGACCAACTGTCCGCAGCTCGCGCCAAGTCGGCACAGGGCCCGGCGACCGCTACTGTGAGGATTGGAGATGGGAGGCCAGTCAAGGTGGAGCCTCCGATGGCCCAGGGTCGCACTTTACAGCTCACGGACAAGGAGGCCAATTCAGCACCAGATGTGGTTGCTGGTACGTTTCTATTCTGTCTCAGTTATTGTTTTTGTGTTATGCTTATTGATTGTACCTATGATTAGGTACGTTTTTAGTGAACTCTTTGCCCTCTGTGGTATTATTTGACTCGGGGGGCGAGTCAATCGTTTGTATCTCAGACCTTCTCTAGAGGGTTCAGTGTGCCGATAGATGATCTTGAGTGTCCGTTGCGAGTTTCAATCGCCAACGAGCATGGGGTTTCTGCTTCTTCGGTCTACCAGGGATGCGAGTTGGAGATTTTCGGGGTGTCCTTCCCGATAGATTTGATTCCTATCCCCATGGGGGATGTATGCATGATCGTAGGCATGGATTGGCTTAGCCGTTTTGGCGCCATGATCGACTGTGAGGGACAACGAGTAGTGGTTCGAACCCCAAGTGGGGGAGAACTTGTAGTATATGGTGAGGGCACTAGGTTGGGATCAGGGTTTTGTTCAGCAGCCAGGGCTCGATGGTATATTCAGCATGGGTGTGCCGGTTATTTGGCGTATGTGGTAGATACGCGGGTTAGAGAGCAGCTCTCAATTTCTGAGGTCCCGGTAGTGAGGGAATTTGCTGATGTGTTTCTGGAGGAGTTACCCGGAGTGCCTCCGGAGAGGCAGGTTGAGTTCAGGATCGACTTAGTGCCAGGTGCGGCCCCTATTGCTAAGGCACCGTACCGACTGGCACCGCCTGAGATGCAGGAGCTATCATCTCAGTTGCAGGAGCTGTTGGGCAAGCAGTTTATTCGTCCGAGTAGTTCACCATGGGGAGCACCGATCCTTTTCTTCAGGAAGAAGGACGGTTCGCACAGGATGTGCATTGACTATAGGGAGCTGAACAAGTTAACGGTGAAGAACCGTTATCCACTCCCGAGGATAGATGATCTTTTTGATCAGCTGCAGGGTGCGTCTTGGTTTTTCCAAGATTGATTTGAGATCAGGATATCACCAGGTCAGGGTGAGGGAGGAGGACGTGGAAAAGACCGCGTTTCGGACTCGTTATGGTCATTACAAATTCATGGTGATGCTGTTTGGGCTCACCAACGCGCCAGCGGTGTTCATGGATCTGATGAACCGAGTCTGCAGACCAATGCTCGATCGCACGGTCATTGTGTTCATAGATGATATCTTGGTGTATTCCAAGAATCAAGAGCAGCATAAGGAGCATCTTAGGGAGTTGTTGGGGGTTCTGAGGCGAGAACGGTTGTATGCCAAGTTCTCGAAATCCTAGTTTTGGTTACGAGAGGTCCAGTTCCTCGGACATCTCGTTAACCAGGAGGGGATTTTGGTCGATCCGGCCAAGGTGGAGGCGGTAATGCAGTGGGAGACTCCGAAATCTCCCTCAGACATCAGGAGTTTCTTGGGTTTAGCAGCTTATTATCGGAGATTCATTCGTGATTTCTGAAACATCCCAAAAACACAGTCTGAAATTTTCGTTTAATTTAATAATAAAAACCATAGTCAATAAAACTCATATAAAACTCATAAGCAATTTATCTCAAAATATTGTAACAACTGTCAAGTATATCAGAGTATAAACATCCCAGGCTGAAGAAATCGTGTGTGCACTGCAATCTTCTCGAGCTCCTCTTTTGAAAACTGAGTACCTGAAACCAAAACTGAAACTGTAAGCACGAAGCTTAGTGAGCTCCCCCAAACTACCACATACCATGTAATAACATATAAAGCACATATTGGGCCTTTCCCACTGCATCAGACCGAGGTCCGAACTAACTGGGGCGTTGACCACTGCATCGGACCGAGGTCCGGACTAACTGGGGCCTTGCCCCTACATCTTACCAAAGTCCGGAACTGACTGGGACCTTGTCCCCTGCATCGGATCGAAGTTCGGACTAACTGGGGCCTTACCCCCTGCATCGGACTGAAGTCTGGAACTAACTGCATCGGACCGAAGTCCGGACTAACTGCATCGGACCGAAGTCCGGAACTGACTGAACATAGCATAACATAACATATCAATTAGCATGGACACATATACTGCATACTGCATCGGGCCGTAGCCCGGAACACATAACACATAAATCCTGTTTGAGCCACGAAGGCATCAAACATACTAACTACTGCATTGGACCGAAGTCCAGAAACTACTGCTAACTTAAACAGGCCGGCATTGTGGCCGTAGACCCATTCCTAATGGAAGGAAAACTCACCTCACACTGCTGAAGTCCCGTAGACACAATCTCATACTGCTGAAGTCCCGCAGACTCAACCTTAGCTGCTGGATGACAGATTCCCGAACTGTCAACACCAAAATAACACCAAATTAATAATTGGGTTCTAACACATAACTATAAATACATACTTTGGGTAATTACTACATTACCCCTAGCTTGGCTTACCCAAGCCCAAGGCCCAATCCATAGGCCCAAAGTCAACTAGGGATCAAAGCCCAACATATGGCCCAACTTTCCAAATTGGTCCCAAATCTCTACATGGAATTCCCTTAAGGCCCAATTGTTCAGTCCAATCTTATTCTAAGGGCCCAATATTATAAAACCATCTAGGCCCAAACTATGGCCCATCTATGGCCCAATTTTCCAAATTGTGCCTAATCCTTCATATGGGCCTTACCCTAAAGTCCAACTAAATATTCTAGTCCATAATCATTCTTGGATGGCCCATTATTGGCCTAATTACCAATACCTAATTGAAAAGCCCAACTCAAGGCCCATGTGACATTAGGGTTTCATATTAAATGACAATTAGGGTTAAGTGTTTCTCACTTAATCCATTAATTCATTTACTCTGCTAGATAAATGACATGGAATAATTGGGCTTAATATTCAATCCAATCTCATTGACCCAAAAGTGGGTCCAATAAGCCTAAGGCCCAAATGCACATAATTAGGGTTTTCCAAACCCTAATTAGGGTTTTCACTCAACCATGGCCCAATAGGCCCAAAAATGAATCTTTAATCCCATTAGGGTTTGCTAGAGGGGCACCACCCACTACCACCTCGGGTAGTGGTGGTCAATGGCGGCACACGGCAGCTGCCACCACCTCACGGTGGTGGTTTGGTTCATTTTCATTATTCCAAATTCAAATTACATTTTTACAAGGCTAAATCTCAGTTAACCACACACACACAAAACTAATCACACACACAGCCACCCAAGTGGTGGCCGGCGGTGGCAGAAGCGGTGGCAGGCTGGCAGCCACCACCTTGAGCTGGTGGCGGTAGGTTTTCCATCCAAAATCGCTCAAATAATTCTCACAACACAACAACCACAAGAAAACTCGACTACACACCCAAAAAGTCACCGCCAAGATGGTAGGCATCGTCGGAAGAACGCAAACGTCAACCCAAGGGCTGCCGACGACAGCGAAGGTGGAGGCAAGGCACACGCAAGCAACTCCGACGGGGAAAAACAACAGCAGCGGTGTCGCGATTCTCCTCTCATCCTCTTCGGGTTGGTGGATGACGACTGGAACGGTGGGAGAAGAACGAAGCGATGGCGGCGATAGCAAGGCGAACGCCCGATAGCTATGACCGGAGAAGAATGGAGAAGAACAACGAGCTGGTACAGCAACACGGAGAGTCACCGTGCCCAACGCTATTCTGATCGTTCACAGCCTGCACAAGCCATTCACAGCTTAAAAGTCTGATCCTGGTGGTCCTTGCTCTCGCCGACACCAAGAGCTTCAGTGGCTTTCCTTGACCTACGCCTCCCACCTTCATCATCGACTGGAAGCAGAAGAGAGACGGATGTCTCGGATGAAGGAATAATGCAACAATAGTCTCGGTACCCATCATCGGAGTCGCGAGGGGGGGAGGGCTCACCGGCGGTTCATGATAGTCTCACGAAAGTGGCGGCTGGACGAAGGGTGATAAGGTGGGGATGGCGGCTGGTGCTACCAGTTAGGGTTAGGGTTAAGAAACGCATATATACCCGTCCAAAATAACTATTTCCCCATAATTAGATTTCTGGTCCCTCCCCATGAAGTCCTTTCAAATGAAATCCAAAACTTACACTTTAAACCCTGAATATTAGAATCCATTACAACTTAGGTATGAAATTTACCAAACAACCCCTAGGCCTCTAAAATCTCCTCAATGAAGTCCCAATAATTTCCATTTAGTCCCTACCTTCATAAACACTTACAAAACTAATCTGTAATTTACACTTTTAACCCTCAACATCTAAAATTCTTCCCAAATCAGTCCGGTACTTACATTTATTAATTTATTTAAATAAATGGGGCGTTACAATTTCTCCAAGATTTTCGTACCCCTCACTCGTCTAACGAGGAAGGGGGTGGATTTCTGGTGGGGCCCCGAGCAGCAGAGGGCATTTGAGAGCCTCCGACAGTGTTTATGCGAGGCGCCGGTGTTGACACTCCCTGAGGGAGTGAAGGATTTTATGGCATTTTGTGATGCATCCATCACAGGCTTGGGGCAGTCCTCATGCAGAGGGGACGAGTGGTAGCCTACGCGTCGCGGCAGCTGAAGCCGCATGAGATGAGATACCCTACGCACGATCTTGAGTTGGGAACGGTGGTTTTCGCTCTCAAGATTTGGAGGCACTATCTGTACGGGGTCCGTTGTACTATATACACGGATCACAAAGAGTTTGAGACACATCATGGATCAACCGAACCTGAACATAAGGCAGGGCAGGTGGCTGGATGTGGTCAAGGACTATGATTGCGAGATCCTTTACCATCCTGGTAAAGCGAATGTGGTTGCGGATGCTTTGAGCCGCAAGTCAGCTGGGTCCTCGACCCCAGCCAGGTGTATGAGGATAATAGTGGATTCCCCACTGGTGGGTTTGATCAGAGATGCTCAGATTGAGGGCAAGAGGCTAGAGAACTGGAAGTTGGAGAGGATTAAGGGCGAAAGCGCCCGGTTTGTTCAGGATAGCCGCGGATTGTTGACCCGTTACGGTCGGGTTTGGGTTCCGATGTCCGGAGGGGTCCGGCAGACAGTGATGGAGGAGGCTCATAAGTCTCGTTTTTCGATTCACCTGGGAGCCACCAAGATGTACTGTGATTTGAGTTCGAGTTATTGGTGGCCTGGTATGAAGCGAGATATCGCTTGGTTTGTTGAGAGGTGCTTGGCCTGTAGGATGGTCAAGGCCGAGCATCAGAGGCCACATGGTAAGCTATAGCCTCTGGAGATTCCCATGTGGAAATAGGAAAGGATCGCAATGGATTTCATCACGAAGTTGCCGAAGACGGCAAGGGGGTTCGATGCTATATGGTTTATCATGGATCGATTGACCAAGAGTGCCCATTTCCTAGCCATACGGGAGAGTACATCGGCAGAGAAGTTGGCCGACCTATACGTCAGAGAGATTGTCTCTCTCCATGGGGTTCCATTTTCTCTTGTTTCTGATCGAGATGTCAGGTTTACTTCCCGTTTTTGGCAGAAGTTCCACGAGGATTTGGATACGACACTGCATTTTAGCACGGCGTTCCATCCGCAGACCGATGGGCAGAGTGAGCAGACCATTCAGACCCTTGAAGATATGTTGAGGGCGTGCGTTATTGATTTCGGTGGGAGTTGGGATTCCCACCTACCGCTTGCAGAGTTCGCCTACAACAACAGCTATCATTCCAGTATTGGCATCCCGCCTTTCGAGCAGTTGTATGGGCGGAAGTGTAGGATCCCAGTCTGCTAGGGCGAGTTTAGGCACAGAGTGATGGGTCGGACAGAGGTAGTTCTGCAAACTTCCGAAATGATACAGCAGATTAGACAGCGACTGCAGACCGCTCAGAGCCGGCAGAAAAGTTATGCTGACTGACGCCGATCTAAGCTGGAATTTCAGGTGGATGACATGGTTCTTCTGAAGGTCTCACTCTGGAAGGGTGTGATCCACTTCAGGAAGAGGGGAAAATTGGGTCCCCGTTACATTGGGCCGTTTAGGATTATCGCCAGGGTTGGCAGGGTGGCTTATAAGCTAGAGCTTCCGAAGGAACTTAGCCGGATCCACAGCAGATTTCATGTTTCGCAATTACAAAAATGCATTATGGACCAGGAGGAAGTGGTATCATTGGATGACATTCAGGTCGATGAGCGCCTGAGCTATGTGGAGAGGCCTGTGGCTATTTTGGAAAGGAAGAAGAAGATTATGCGGAACAAGGAAATACCTTTAGTAAAGGTACAGTGGGAACATCGGAAGGGATCCGAGTGGACATGGGAGCCGGAGGCGGAGATGCACGAGCATTACCCGACATTGTTTATTCCAGCGGACTTCGAGGGCGAAGTCTAGATCAAGTGGGGGAGAGTTGTAACGCCCCGATTCTCAGGTATTGTCTAAAAATGAGTTATTAGGTTAAGCCCTACTCGACGAGTCGGTTGATCTACTCATCGAGTAGCAACGGGAAGGATCGCGGGTTAAGTAACCTACTTGACGAGTCCATATTGGGACTCGACGAGTAGGAGTTGGCAGCTGAAACCCTAAATCCCAAGGTTGTGCACCCTATTTAAGGGAACATAAACCTCTTTCAGCCTCTTTGCAGTCTCTTAGCAAACCCTAATACGTGTGTGTGTGTGCCCATTGTGTGTTTGAAGGCTTGGAAGAGGATTTTTGGTGAAAAGAGCTAGGGAAGCAAGTGGTTTGAAGCAAGGAGCTTGCGGAAAATCCGGATCTACTCCAGTTGTCATCTCTTGGGAAAGTATCAAGTTGTTATCCTCCTTTCTACTTCGTTCTAGACCTCCTTGGTTGGAGATTAGGGTTCTTGGTTGGGTTATAAAGTCATTTCCTGGAGTATGAGCCAAGATCTGAAGTTGTAACTTCAGATCTGAACTCTCTATGGATTGAAGGACCATAAAGTTCTTAGCTTTGGCAAGTTTGAGCCCCTCCCTAAGTGTAAAACCCCATTTCAAGCATAGTTTGGGCTTTCTGAGTCATTGGAGCCTTACATGATCGTAAAGTTTGCAACTTTACGTGATAAGCAGGCCTAAGGAAGTTGGATCTAAAATTTGGGGCCTTGTCGTGGCTTAAAAATTGTCTGCATGATAAAAGGACTGAATGGACTCGGCGAGTCTCAAGGTTGACTCGACGTGTCACATGAAGATGGTCGTGAACTTGACGAGTTGGATGAACAACTCGGTGAGTCCGATGAAGATCGCCATAAGACCCGACGTGTTGAAGAACAACTCGGCGAGTCAGATGGGTTTCCTATTGGATATGTATGAGTGTGTATCCGTCGAGTTACAAGGAGGGAACTCGACAGGTGGCCTTAAAGTTCGAACGAGAATCAAAGGAACTCGACGAGTCACCCCGATGACTCGGCGAGTTGGATTGTACTTCAAGGAACTCGGCGAGTAACCAATGGTACTCGGCGAGTTGGGGTCAACATGGACTGTTGACCTTGACTGAGGGCTTTGACTTTGACCAGGGGTTGACTAGTGGGTTATGGGGTACCTTATAAGGTTAAGGACTTATGAGTATGACGTACTATGATGATAGGTGGTGGAGCCTGTGTCAAGTGGTCCGAGAGTTGGAGTTTACCTTTCGTGTCGACATTTGTGAGGTGAGTTATCCTCATTATATTGATAGGGTCTACGGCACCAAGGTCGGCCCTTTAGTTGTTATTGTTGTGGTATGCTACATGTGGTTATGATATGTTAGATCGGTATCCAGATAGACAGTATGTTGTCATGCTCTTATGATCCGTTAGGATTGATATGATAGTGACCTGGTTAGGTCGGTGTTTTGGTTATGAGAGATTACTATGATCGATGATCTGTGAGATAGTTATAACTTATATTAGTACATGTATGGGTTGATGTGCTTATTGATCTGATTAGATCGGCTTTCTGGTAATTAGGACAATATTATGTTATTGACCTGGTTTAGGTCGGTGTCCTGGTATATAGGATGATGCTATATTAGTGACCGGTTAGGTCGGTATGCTGGTTAGGATGTTGCTATGCCTTATGATCTGCTAGATCGATTTATTTGTCTATGGATTGTTATATGATTACCTGTTATATGTGCACATGGTTATTTGCTTGTGGTTGGGTTATGGCGGTCCTGCTTTGTGCTGAAGGCCAATATACCCTATGAGCGGTCCGGGAAGACTGTAGGCCCACGTGGCAGACCAGTCATGCCGAAGGCTCGAGATACATTTAGACAGACTGTAGGCCCTACAGGGCGGTCCAGTCAGACCGATGGCCCGGTATGCATGTTGATTGATTAATTATTACTGATATGGTATTGTCAGTGTAGTATTGGTATTTTGGGGGTAGCTCACTAAGCCCTCGGGCTTACAGTTTTCAGTTTATTATTTCAGGTACTTCAGGAGGTCATGGAAAGGCGAAGGCATGACCGTACCGCTCCTCATCCTTATGTTATGATTTTTGGGACACTCTGATGGTAAATGATTTGAAAACATTTTGTAAACAATGCTATTTGGTTTTTATTTATGATTTAAAAAGTTTAAATTTGGCGTAAAATTTATGGTTGTTACAACAAGATTACACACATGAGTAGTTTTTCCTCCACAGGCACTGCCGTTTGTGATTGTTGATCCCGAACGCTGCAAATTATGGTTGGGCAGTAATCAGTTCATGGTAGTGCTATGATCAGATTGGAAGAAAAAAGTAGTTGTGACTAGGGGTGGTGTCGATCGGAATTAAGAACCTACCACCGATTTCAAGAAGAGAGGAAGAACCATGCGATTGATTGGAGAAGAGGGGAGAAAAAAATCTGGGAACGTACAGATCCCAGTTCAAGAAGTTGTGATTGAAGAGGGGAGAACCGAGAGAAATTGAAACTGAGAGAAGAACGAAATGTTATATCTTTTCAAATTAGTAATCCCTATATATCGAATATCGATTGCCCATCTTAGCTCGATGCTTCTCCCCGATCTTTTCCAGTGTTAGTCAGGTGATGAACACGGGGAAATAAAGCCCTTCTTTTTGTTTCAGTTCATTCTTTTTTCATGGAAGACATCGGCTGTATATAAGAAAAGAAATTAGGTTAAAATTGAATGCTAGCAAGATTATAGTGATTATTTGTGGAAGCTAATTATCAAATTACTAAAATACCGTTGTTTATTTATTTAATTTTTTACTTAATTTTAATTGGTCCACATTTATGCATACAATAACACAATACTTAATTTAAACAATTGAACCTAACTCTGTGTATATATTATCTACTAGGCAAATGCCCGCGCGTTGCGCAGAAACACCTATATAGTTGAAGTATTTATAAATATATGTTTTTTTAAATATAACAATAACGTTGTTGTTATATTTGATATAATAATTTGTATATACTAAATTGATATAATATATTGATTATTTTGAATTATATGATAATATATACATCTATTATAACTTCATAATCTCAATCGTTTGAATGACTTCTACTCGTGACTTACACATGAACAAAATTAAATATAATATAGGATTTGATGTTACATATAGTTGTTTTTATTATTAATTAATTTTTTAAAATTTATTTTGCCTAATGTTTTAATTTCTATCATTATAATTATTTAAAACATCCAACATTGTTTTTTTTTTATTTTAAAGCTAACAATATAATAATTTATATAGAGTTATTTTTAACTATTGTTATTGTAAGTTATTTTAAGCTACTTATTTAGAAAATTTTAACGATTATAAAATATATTTAAGAAATATTTTAGTTAAATCGAGATTAAAATTTAGTTTTTTGCATTTATCACTACAATTTATCACTTTTAACTATTTACAAAATATTCTTTAGTTTTTTAAATGGAACTAGAATTTATATTTGAGTTGACATTGTAATGTGCAGTAACACCTATATAGTTGAAGTCTTTACAAATATATGTTTTTTTAAATATAACATTAACGTTGTTGTTAAATTTGATATAATAATTCGTATATTAATTTGATATAATATATTGATTATTTTGAATTATATGATAATATATACATTTATTATAACGTCATAACCTCAATCGTTTGAATGACTTCTACTCACGAGTTACACATCAACAAAACTAATTATCATATATGGTTTAATATTATTTATAGTTGTTGTTATTGTTAACTAAGATTTTAAAATTTATTTGCTTAATGTTGTAATTTCTATCATTATAATTATTTAAAACATCAAACATTATTTTTTTATTTTAAAGGTAACAATATAACAATTTATATAGAGTTATTTTTAATTTTGTTATTATAAGTTATTTTAAGTTACTTATTTGAAAATTTTTAACGATTATAAAAATATATTTAGGAAATGTTTTAGTTAAAATGATATTACAATTTAGTTTTTGCATTTATCACTATAATTTATCACTTTTAACTATTTACAAAATATTCTTTGGTTTTTTAGTGTAACTGAAATTTATATTTACGTTGACACTTAATGTTATATTTAAATTAACAATTTAAGTATTTTGTCCAAACTGTTCAAAAGTTGTATGTAACAACGCAAATTTCAAACAAATTTTTCATTTTAAAAATATATTTATTTCCATTCAAAACAAGGCATAAATAGTTTAAGTATTCTGTCAAATACAAATAATCAAAATCCCAAGATCATAAAAGCATTCTTCAGTGTGTATCGATCACGCCGGCGCCTTCCCACGGTCCTCGCTAGTACCTGAAATACATGCACAACAACTGTAAGCATAAATGCTTAGTGAGTTCCCCAATATACAACTTACGCATATACGCCTTTCCAGGCCCTGACCTTCCGGTCCATGTGTCTCAGGGGACTTCCGTCCCTGCCGGGTAAACCTTCCGGTCCTACCCACGCCGACCTTCCGGTCCATCACACAACATATCGCCTTCCGGCCCATAACATATTGCCTTCCGGCCCATAATATATTCGCCTTCCGGCCCATAACATACATAACACATATAACAAATAACTTACCACATATAGCATACATATCACATATCATATCCGACCTTCCGGTCACACAGTCAAACCCTTCCGGGTACAGTATAGTGAGAAGACTCACCTCGTAAATGCTGAAAGCTAGCAAATCCTGAAATCACTCGTGCACAATCCGACGAGCTACAACCTCCCTATAACATCACATATCTCATTAACACTTATATCTTCTAAGTGTGACTATCCCTAAGAAGTCAGACTTAGGTCAACTCTGGTCAACGGTCAACGGTCAACTCGACCGGACTCGGCGAGTACCATGGCGACTCGGCGAGTCTAGACGTCCTCCAACTCTCTGGGATTCCCTATCTACTCGTCGAGTATCCTTCTTGACTCGACGAGATCCTCGTGGAAGAATCGCGGGGCCACCCGACTCCACTCGTCGAGTCTGAAGAACAGCTCGACGAGTTCCAGTCAATCTCCAAGCTACTCGCCGAGTCTGTTCATCGGACTCGGCGAGTCCATGCCATGCAGTCGATCAAACTGCTTCCTGAGATAAGTTTTGTCCCGAGTTCACAAGCATGGGACCTTCTGGGCCTCTAAAGGTCCTAATACAAGGTTATATTCGATTGGGTAACAAGGGAATAATCCATCTAATCACCAAATGGGTTCCATAAACCCTAGATCCATGCACACATCAAAATAACAGAAATGATCCGAAATGTTACCTGGATAACGCACCCTCTGTGACCCCAAACCTCAGAACTCGAATCCCTTGAAGATTCCTTTAGCCAAACTCTTCTCCTCCTTGCACTACAACTTCTTCAAGTCACCAATGGCCTTCAATCTTGCTCTAGATGCTCACAGCCGCTTAGGGTTCTTCTCAATCGACTAAAAGACGAACAATGACGGCATATAATGCGATATATACGACCCAAACCTGGACGGTTAGGGTTTTCGCTAAACAGCGTCGACTCGCCGAGTCCATATCTGGACTCGTCGAGTCCAGTCGCGATCCCGCGACCCAGTCTGCGATCCTACTCGGCAAGTCTAGGCTCCAACTCGCCGAGTCCCCTCTTAAATCACCCCAAAAACATAATTTAATAGTACCTGAGATTCCGGGCTGTTACATTGTAGCTTTAAACTGATAATGGTTTACATACAACAACATTTTAAATCTAATAAATTAAGTAAAGTATGTTAAAATTTAGAGACATAACTTTATAAATAGAAGTAAATATATTATTTTAAAATTGAAATTTAGTCTATTTATGATTACACTTTAGGTTTGATATTTATTTAACCTTATTAACCGACTTATAATCATTATTAGAAAGACACTACAATTTATCACTTTTAACTATATATAAAATATTCTTTGGGTTGTTTAAGTTAAATAAAATTTATATTTAAGTTGGGTCTGTAATGTTATATTTTAGTTAATAATTTAAGTATTTTATACAAATTGTTCAAAAATTATACATTTAAAATGATAATGGTTTACATCCAACAATATATTAAAACTAATAAATTAAGTATAATATGTTAAAAGTTAAAAACATATTTTATAAGTAGAAGTAAAGATATTATTTTAATATTGAAATTTAGTTTATATATAATTGCATATTAGGTTTGATATTTATTCAACCTAATTACCAAATTATAATAATTATTATTATAAAGAAATTGAAAAGTCATGGGAGTTTCAAATGAATGTGGTGAAAGAAAAAAGAATGGGGGTTTCAAATGCATGAGATTCAAGAAAAAATGCTAGCTTTATAAGTATGTATGATGTATGTATAATGTGTGTGGGTCTCTCTCTCTCTCTCTCTCTCTCTCTCTCTCTCTCTCTCTCTCTCTCTCTCTCTCTCTCTCTCTCTCTCTTAATGTGTGTGTGTTTTTATGAAAATCACATAAATGGACCAGTATAGACAACATTGCCTCAATTGATACAACATTTTCCATATTTATTGTAGAGTTATGTATTTTTGTGAAAATAAAATGCTATAATAAAGGAATCAAGTAAACTATGTTTTTTAATTTTTTTTTTTTTTTGCTTTGTATTTACGAACCGGGATATGACATTGCACTTTCATTGTTTCCATTATTATAGCATCCTCTTTTATACCCCTTTTGAGTACTACAAGTTCTACCTTTTATGGGACTTCTTGATGATTTGACGAATCTTTAATGTTGTCAGCATCCTACTTTCATTATTTTTACCCATTCCTATGTTCTTTTAATCAGGGCCGGCTCTATGTAAAAGTTTTTTAAGCTAGGGCTTAGGGCCCCCAATTCTAAGGGGCCCCATATTTTTCAAAATCCAAAAGTTTAGTCCATTAAAAAAAATTCAATCCGGTAACCACAAAATAAATGAAGCGGAAGAATAAATCAACTATCGCTGCATTTATGAAACTGAAACGACATTGGATTCTTCTACCGATTCTATTTTCTGCGACATATTCATCTCATTTTTTTTTTTATTTTCATGTCTAGTAAAGGCCAAAGGGCCCCAAATTGTTGGTTTGCTTAGAGCCCCTAAAATGGTTGAGCCGCCCATGCTTTTAATGACTCTAAGTGTAAGCTTTTTTCTTGCAAATGTAGGTTAATATTGTAAGATTACCTCTCCATGTTGCTCATAAGAAGGTATTTTGTGGTACTCCCGTCGTTTTTAACAAACCAACCTTTTAGTCCGAATGATGTATTGTATATTTGTTATGTTCCAGATTTTCCATTTATTGATTAATTTATATTTGTTCATTGTAAGTAAATTCTAAATTTCGCAAAGTTTGTGTACCTAAGGCTATAATGTGTTTGTGCAAGAAAGCCAATTTATGTTTTCATAAATATTTGATGATTCTATCAACGAAATTGAACATACACCTTTGACTTTCATGTTTTTTATTTTGGTAAATATTTGATGATTCACAAGAGGATAAGTGATTAAGTGATTTTCTTGGTACTGTTTTTGAATCACATCCGAACCTTTTGTATGGTATTCATTGATTAAAAAATAATGACTATTTAAAAAAAAATTATTAAATAATAATTAAGTTTCAATTTTGTTCAAACTAAAAATCATTGTTGCAAAGTCCTTGGATGTTTTCAGGTGAGTCGACTAGTGACTGTAGTCGGTAGAGATGAGGAATACTCGGATTCGGTAAATTATAAGATAATACCTTTATGAATATTTATAACATAATAAATGGATAATATCCTTAAAAAAGTATCTCCATGTTTTACTGTTTTTTTTTTCTTTTGGTATTTTTTGTTTTGGTTTTTAGCTTTCCTTTAACTTTTCGATGATTAGATTTTTTTTATTATTATCTGCATAAATACGGAAAATAGAAACGTTGAAAAAACACAATTGCTTTATTGATATTATAGTGTCTTCTTTTATTTATTAGTAAGTCGATTTACCCGTAGAACGAAATCAATAGGACGGGACGAATATTTACAGGGAAAACTAGAAAAACTCTTTATATATTAACTTCATAATCAATTTACTTCTTTTATATATATATATATATATATATATATATATATATATATATATATATATATATATATATATATATATATATATATATATATATATATATATATAAAGAGAGAGAGAGAGAGAGAGAGAGGTTCAATTAAGAAAATATAAAAGGTTGAGAATGAGGGAATCATTTTCAGTCAATCATTTATTTAACATGTTCAAATTAAAAAAAAAAAAAATACACGTGTCCATTTTCATTAAGGGTATCTTTGTAAATTAGCAATTTTTTTACATAGAACTTACATGTTCGTGTTATCAGTTTCCAATTTGATGATATCTTTATCTCGTTTGAGTCGAATATGAGAAATTCATTATCAAGATTATTTTCTTTATATAACTCGTTAGCAATTATACGTTTCATTCCATTAATCGTGAAGTTTCGCATCCGTGTTTCAGTTTTCTACTTCGTTTTCAGTTCCGATTTGATCAGGTATGTATATCGTTTGAATCGGATAGATCGGAGTTCATTATCAAGATTATTGCTTTTTATAATTTATTTGAAATTACGCTTATTATATTCGTTTTGGAGTTGTTTCATCGGAGTTCATTATTAAGATTATCAAGTTTCGAATATGCATTGGAGTTATTTTATCGGATTTTTGTTAAGTAGTTTGAGATATTTATTTCATCAGTTATATCGTTGTAGTTTTTACGCTCTGTACTGAGAGAGATTGCTTAATTACATTATATGATCATATATGATTTAAGTTTCTTTCAGATATTTTGTACGTTAAGTTGAGATATATTCGAAATTAACCAGATTTTCATCTTTACGACTTTTTTTGTGAGATATATTCGATATTAAGATTGTTTTTGTTTATTTATATAGATCATTTGGTGTATTATGTCGAATTCTAGTGTTATTGATGGTGATTTGTATTCTTCTATGAGTGAGAGTGAAGTAGAAGAAGATGTTGAGAACTCATTTTTTTGAAGGTATCAGTTATTGAATTATTTTGTTGTTTTTAATTTTGTTGATTATCATTTATTTACATATGAATATGTTAATATGAATAAATTGTTGTCTTATTCATATATGAATAAACCTGTGATAATTGTAATTTCGAATTTATTATTTTTTTCATTTTATTCATATATGAATAAGTTATGTTTTATTTACATATGACTATGTTAAAATGAATAAATTGTTGTCTTATTCATATATGAATAAACGTGTGCTAATTGTAATTTCGAATTTATTATTTTTTTTCGTTTTATTCATATATGAATAAGTTATGTTTTATTTTATATAGAAAAAACATCATAAATGGTCCCTGTGGTTTTCCAAAATCTGAAGTTTAGTCCCTGTGGTTTAAAAACCTCATAGATGGTCCCTGTGTTTTCAAAACTTTTGATGATTGGTCCTTATTGCTAACTCCGTTAACTTTTGTCCGTTAATTGAGGGGCATTTTCGTCACTTCACACCACAGGGACCATTTATGATCTTTTTAGTTATTTTTTAAAAAAAGAATAAAAATAAAATAAATGCAAAGGGCCTCTCTCTCTCTCTCTCTCCCTCTCCTTCTCTCTCTCTCTCTCTCTCTCTCTCTCTCTCCTATTACATTCATCACTCCCAACGCAAACCTTTTTTCCCCACCCACCTGTTCGTTCTCTTTTCTCTATCATCCATTACCGTCGACACCAGTGCAAGAACACCAATACACACACACCGCCAATGGGAAACACATTCTGAGAATCATCCTCTAGTATGAATCACTGGAAGAACTTACCCAATGGAGTCACCGGAGAAATCAATGTCGAGGAAACTCTTACCCTCCCTTCCGATGAATAGGAAACAGAAGGACGATGACACTGTAGGAGTTAGCAGGTGAATGAAATGTCTGGAAATTAGAACTCGATGTTGATGAAAGGTAACTTCTTTGATGGTGGTGTTTCTGAAGAACAAAGACGGAGATGTCCAAGAATGTTGACAAACTGTGGTGGTTCTCGTGAGAAGCAAACAATGGAGTCTTTGGCGCACCGCCACTTCTTCCCGTCTGTCCTCCGGCACCTCCTCGGCTCGGATCAAAGTTGTTGCTAAAATCTAGATGCAACACACCCCATCCAACTACTTCAAATAAAAAAATTAACAAGTTTATCCACCTTGAAAAACCCCAAATCGAAGTTTAAATCTCAAAATAAAGAAGCAGATTCAAAGGGTTAGTAAAAGCATATTCAAGGGTTTTTTTTATCGGAATAAAGATATTAGAAGGAATCGTAACATTAGCAGTGATGTATTTTTATATCAAATCTTGGTGTTCCAACTCCACCCATTGTGATGGTTTGAAAGGCCATCCAACTCCAGCACCATAACCTGTAAAGCACCCATCTAACACTTTGATATGGATGCTTTGTGGAACCCATGGTGTTAGGTTTGACCATGGATGGCGATGAGTTAAGGCTTAGTTCTAAGGCAAGACCTTCGTCAGAAAGACCATCAAACCCTATCTGATTGTTGAATTTATAAATGAATTGATGATGGATGTGTATATGAAGAAGAGGAATCCAATCGAAGGTATTATGAAGGGAAATAATTAGTAAGGCGGTGTGAGGTGTGGAAAGGTATGATGGTGCTTTAAAATGAGATGAATGAATCCGTAGAATATGGAATATGGTCTGTGGAGTGGAATTAATTAAGATGGTCAAGAAAATAATAAATGAACAAGAAAAAGAAAAAGAAAAAGTTATAATTCTTACTATACATAGGTTGACCTTTGCATATTATTTTATTATTTATTTTTTTAAAAAAATAACTGAAAAGATCATAAATGGTCGCTGTGGTGTGAAATGACGAAAATGCCCCTCAATTAACAGACAAAAGTTAATGGAGTTAGAAATAAGGACCAATCGTCAACAGTTTTGAAAACACAAGGACCATCTATGATGTTTTTAAACCACGGGAACTAAACTTCAAATTTTGGGAAAGCACAGGGACCATTTATGATGTTTTTTCTTTTATATATTTTGAATCCTCATGAATTTTATGTATTCATATATGAATGTTTTATTCATATATGAATGTTTTTTGTTTTATTTATATGAGTTTTATGTATTCATATATATTATTGTTTTATTCATGCATTATTATTTTAGGTGGTGAATCTTCAAGTTCAGTACATGATGCACAATATTTTGATGATATAATTGGAGAACATGTCGATATGCCAGATGTACATGTTCAACTTATTCCATTTAAGGGTTTAATCTTCAAATCATTAAAGTTGGCTATCAAAATGTATTCTGAGTATGCTGAAATTGGTGGTTTTGATGTTAGACTGAGCACACAGTCAAGGTTTGATAACAAGATTATAAAGAAGAAACATGTTATATGTAATCGTGGTGGTAAACAGAAAAAGAAATCTTGTGACACATTAGGTACAAGTGGTGTTAGGAGGAAACAAAATTCAAATTCAAGAGCTATTGGTTGTCAAGCAAAGATTATATTTGAATCTGTGTATGGAACTCCAGATTATAAAGTTTTTCAGTTTGATGAACTTCACAACCATCTACTTGAGAAGAGAAGCGATTTAAAAAAGGCGAGACAAATGTCATATTCAGAAAAAGAGTTTATTGTGCATGCTTCCACATCAAAAATAGGTCCAACTATGGCTCATAAGTTGAGGGCAAGTCTGAGAGGTGGGTATGAGTTTGTAAAGCCCAAAGTAGTTGACTATAAAAATTTAAGGAGAGATATCAACAGGGTTATTGGTTATAAAGATGCCCAAATGATAGTAAACACAATGAATGACCGTCGAGCTCACTATCCAAATTACTCATTTGAGTTTAATTGTTAAGATGTTGTTTTGGACTGTATGTTTTGGGCTGATGAAATGGAGAAGACATATTATGCTGAATTTGGTGATATTATCTCGTTTGATGCGACTTTCCAAACAAACAAGTAAGTTATTTTATCTACTTTTGTTTATAGCTTATTCATATATGAATATTTTTATATTCACTTATTAAAACATCAAAAGTTCACTTTAATGAACATTTTTTTGTTTGTTAGGTATCGAATGTTTTTTGTTCCGTTTACTGCTATTGACCATCATAAAAAATCGGTTACTGTTGGATCTGGGTTGCTAAGCAATGAAAGCATTGAGTCTTACTCTTGGTTGCTTAAAGCATTTCTTAAAACTGATGGGAAAGAACCAACACTTGTTTTAACCGATCAAGATGCTGCAATAAAACAAGTTGTTGAGAATGTGTTTCATAATTCAAAGCATTGATTATGTATGTGACATATAATGAAAAAGTTGAAAAAAAGGTATTATTTTAATATATTTCAAATATATTACTTATTAGTATATTCATTTATGAATATTGATTGTTATTTTACTTATTATTATTTATTCATTTATGAATATTTTTGTTTTAATACAGATATCATATGATTTATTTACAAACACAGACTTTAGAAACAGGTTTTCGAAGCTTGTTTGGGACATTAATATGAAACCTGATGTTTTTGAGGTGAAGTGGGGTTTGCTTATGAAGGAATTCAATCTTGAAGACACAAGATGGTTTAAAGACATGTTTACAATACGTGATTCATGGATACCTGGATATTTTAGTGATGTTCCAATGTGTGGTTTGATGAAGACTACATCGAGGTCAGAGAGTATGAATTCATCCTTTAATACATATTCAGAAAGTGGGAACTTACTTTTGAATTTCATGATGAATTACGACACTACCATTCAAAAGCAAAGGAATACTCAACGAGAGCTTGATAAGGCATCAAAGAAAACATCATATAAAATGCAAACACCTCGAGAAATAGAACTGCAAGCATCAAAGGTTTATACAAGTACATTATTTTTTGAGGTGCAAAAAGAAATATATAAAGCATGATTTTTCTGTACATACTCATATGTTGGTATTGAAGATGGTTGAGAAGTTTACATTGTGCAGCACAACAACAGTAAAAGTGATTTTAAAAATGAATTTAAGGTAATTTTACTTGTTTTTTTTATGAAAAATGTAATAATATTCATATATGAATATGAGAATATTCATATATGAATATAGGAATATTCATATATGAATATCAATATTCATATATGAATATATGAATATTATATGAATATATGAGTGTTGATATGAGTATTCTTATATGAATGTAAATGTGTAAATTTTGTTTTTGTATCAGGTTGAAATAAAAGCTGAAGAGAAAGAAATAAATTGCAGTTGTGAACATTTTAAGCGTATAGGTGTTTTATGCAGACATGCTTTTACAATAATGATGAGATGTGGTGTTAAAGAAATTCCTGAAAGGTACATTTTGAAGACATGGAGAAAGGATGTGATATCAAGAAATTATCGTTTTAGTTCTGTTCAATCCGATTCAAGTGATTGTGAGAATGTAAAGGTAGTCAATGATTCATATTATAGTTTTGAATCATGTTTGCATATTGTAAGAGATGAAAAAAAGAGATTGGTTTTGTTTGCTGAGAAACAACAAATGTTGTTGAAGGAATTTGAGAGTGATTATATTTCTTCTGGATTGAAAAGCAAGACAGATGGTGAAGTCGTATGCAAGCTTTTGGGTGTTACTATTCCTATTCCAGAAGTGATTAATATTCATGTTCCTGAAGTTCAAAGCAATAAAGGTTCTGGAATCAAGAAAAGAATTCCAAGTGCAGGTGAAGTAGCATATAAAAATTCTAAAAAAGAACATAGAATGTGTTCAGGATGTGGAAAACGAGTTCCACACAATTTACGTACTAGTCCAGAAAGAGTTGAAGCTGCTAAATCCGCAAAAGACAGTTAGGGATATTTTTAGTTTTTTTTTTTTAATGTTTTTTGTTTTTTTCATTTATGAATATATGCAGATAAAAACAATAAACAATAATATTCATGTATGAATAATACACATTTATATTGATATGGTGAATTGATATGTTGATATTTGTTTTTTAAATTACTATAAAATAAGTTATATTGATATTGTAAATTATTTATAAATGAATACAAATATGTGAAATTTGTTATACTAATAAATAAGTAATATTCATATCTGAACTTTTTTATGTTAATATTTGAACTTTGTTATACTAACATATTACTTTGAACTTATTCATAAATGAATATATCATATTCGTATTCATTTATGAATAAATAAAAATAAAGTTTGAAAATATTTGAATATAAAAAATGACATAAATAAGCAAACTTGTTTCTACTAATAAGTTAGTTATATTCATATATGAAATTTGTTATATTCATATATGAACTTTGTTATACTGACATATTACTCCTAATTTAATCATAAATGAATATATCATATTCGTATTCATTTATGAATAAACATAAATAAACTTTGAAAATATTTAAATATAAAAAACTGACAGAAATAAGCGAAGTTGTTTCTGTTACATAATCATTCAACACAAGATAATAAAAGCTGTTCATAAGCATTTCACAAAATATTAAAACGATGTTCAATAACATTTAACAAACTATTTAAATCTTGTTTCGCAGAATCATCTTACATGTACTTCAAATTCATTCATCTTCAACACAAACTGTTCTATAGCATCACACTTAAACATTCTTTCATCTTCACAAGCAATCATCAATATTCTTTTAACCTTTTTTGAATTGTTTGCATAGCCCTTTATGCATGATCAGTACGCACTTTGAATTCAACTTTTTGATATTTTTCAGCAAGATCCAACACCTGAGCCTTCAATATGTTAATTTCAGAAGTTAGCATTATGTGTGCATATCTTTGTCTGAGCTTCTCTAAAGTAGTTTGCTGAACTGCACTTTCTTTATGAAGACCTGGTTTCCACTTTGAGAGTGGTTGTCCCATATAGGTATCCATATGTCTCATTGCAAAGACCCCACAATCAACTTTGTTTTTAACTGTTCTCCATGACATTTCAAGTCGTTGGGGTTTGATACTTTCTTTTGAGATTGCATTTGCTCTTCGATGGTTTATTTCTTTAAAGTATCTCACAAACAAATTTTTCTGATCATTAAATAAAATAAAATTTAGATATTTAATAAATTGGTTCTTTTATGTTGTTGTGAACTGGGTACATACCAAAGGTTTCAATATTACTCCGTATTTCCCTTCATAATCCCCCTCAACTGCACTATTGTCTAGAATCAATTGACGGTTTCTTTAAGTTGAAGACAATTACAAAAATGTGAGCACTTCTAACAACTGGAAAGAATACCTGTTTTTATGTATATAATGGTAAGTATTTTGTTGATAAAATATATATAAAAAACAACTTTAATTAACATACAATGTCAATATCTTTTATGTTCAAGATTTTTTTGTACCCATTGGTACTGTCATGAAAGTTCTCCTTGAATTTTTCATATTTTCTTTCATCAGACAATGGTGAAGTTAGATAAGCAGTCTGTAACCAATATAATCATATGTGAATTTCAGTGGAATATGTATAATTATGTTAAAGAATACATCATACTTGTATAATTATATGTGAATTTAAGTTGTAAAAAAATATAATATTCATAAATGAATACATCATATTGGTGTATTCATTTATGAATAAGGAAGGAATTAAGGTTAGAACATAAACTTACAGAAACTCCAACTTTCAAGAAGAGTCTGTATGGTGAATTTCCAAAATCCCTTTCCAGTTCTTTTTTTTCTTTGCTCATCCCAAGGATTATAGATAGTAATGCCTCTGGTGAACATCTGTTTTTCATTGAGTAAAATTCTTTTACCATTGGTTTTTTTTTTTGTCTTTTTTGATTGGTGACTCCTTTTTTTTTTGCCTCCTTCGATGGATGAGTACTTTCAGAATCAAAGTCTGAATCTTGTAGTTGTTGTTTTTCAGGAGTTTTCCTTTTTGATGGACTTTTTCTGCTTTGATGCTTTATTTTCTTTGGTACTTTTGTTTCTTTTTTATCTGGGAAATGAAAACATATAATATTTGAATAAGTTACTGATATATGAGTATGATATATGCTCGTTGATTTATTAATATTTATTTATTACAAAAATATAACTAATATATACAATTTTATTATATATGAATATATTAGATATGATAGGAATTTTGTACCTTTCGCATTTTTCCTCTTCTGCATTGATCTTGTTTCTCTCATTGTTGGTGAATCTTTATCGGAAATGTTAGTGTTCTTACCTTCATTCAATAATAAGTAGAAGATAAATGAGTTTGATATTCACGAATGAATATTTGAATAAAACATATGTATTCATATTTTTTTATTCACATATGAATATGTTTTGTTATATTCATATGTGAATAGAACATATGTAAGTCATTCTTGTTGTATTCACATACGAATAATGTATGTATGGCAGCAAGCTATGTTCTATTCATATGTGAATATAACATACATATTCATGAATGAATATTTGAATAAAACATATGTATTCATATTTTTTTATTCACATATGAATATGTTTTGTTATATTTATATGTGAATAGAACATATGTAAGTTATTCTTGTTGTATTCACATATGAATAATGTATGTATGGCAGCAAGTTATGTTCTATTCATATGTGAATATAAGATACATATTCACGACTGAATATTTGAATAAAACATATGTATTCATATTTTTTTATTCACATATGAATATGTTTTGTTATATTCATATGTGAATACAACATATGTAAGTGATTCTTGTTGTATTCACATTTGAATAATGTATGTATGGAAGCAAGCTATGTTCTATTCATATGTGAATATAAATACATATTCACGACTGAATATTTGAATAAAACATATGTATTCATATTTTTTTATTCACATATGAATATGTTTTGTTATATTCATATGTGAATAGAACATATGTAAGTGATTCTTGTTGTATTCACATTTGAATAATGTATGTATGGCAGCAACCTATGTTCTATTCATATGTGAATATAACATACATATTCACGACTGAATATTTGAATAAAACATATGTATTCATATTTTTTTTATTCACATATGAATATGTTTTGATAGATTCATATGTGAATAGAACATATATAAGTCATTCTTGTTGTATTCACATATGAATAATGTATGTATGGCATCAAGTTATGTTCTATTCATATATGAATATAACATACATATTCACGACTGAATATTTGAATAAAAAATATGTATTCATATTTTTTTATTCACATATGAATATGTTTTGTTATATTCATATGTGAATAGAACATATGTAAGTGATTCTTGTTGTATTCACATTTGAATAATGTATGTATGGAAGCAAGCTATGTTCTATTCATATGTGAATATAACATACATATTCACGACTGAATATTTGAATAAAACATATGTATTCATATTTTTTTATTCACATATGAATATGTTTTGTTATATTCATATGTGAATAGAACATATGTAAGTGATTCTTGTTGTATTCACATATAAATAATGTATGTATAGCAACAAGCTATACATATTCACGAATGAATATTAGTTTTTCATGTGTTCAGAAGTAAAAAAAAAACATATTTTATTTACCTTTTTGATTTGTTCTTAGTTTTCTTTTATATGTATTCTTCACTGTTGGTGTCGTTTCTGTAAGGGTAAGTAGTTAATATTAGGAAAACATAAGCAAAATGTTAAGTAACGTTTGTATTTTGACAGAATATTTTTGAATAAAGATGAAAAATGAAGAGATGATGTAAAATCATTTATATATCAAATAATAATGGATGATTCTTACAAAAATTTCAAGTAAATAAAGTAATAACGTAGGAGGGTTACGAGAATGAACGAGTATCATAAAAATTTGAAGTAAACAACCTTTTTTGAAGAATGAACAGTGTGAAAACAATGTTTTTAGTTCTAAATCAACTAATAATTATCGAAGATTACGAGAAATTTCAAGTAATTAAGTGATAATTTTAGAAATGATTCGAAATCGTTAAAAACTCGTGAAAAAACGCCGATGGTTACCTTTCATTGTCAAGAGTGAGGAAATGGTGTCGTTAATGTTTTCATCGGAAGACATTTTTCTTCGTTTATGTTATTTGATGCTTCTGCAAATGGTTTTCTTCTTATCGATTCTTCTGCAAATGGTTTTCGTGTTATGGTGTATCGAAGAGGGAAATTGTGCTTTTCTGTCGAGATTTGACGTGTTATCAAATTACTCAAGTGCCCTGACGGTTTAATGTTTTTGGATTATTTACAAGTTTGTCACCGTGCGTTTTTTAAGCTCATTAAATGATTGGCTGAGAATGGTTACCCCATTCTCAACCTTTTTTTTTTCTCAATTGAACCCTCCTCTCTCTCTCTCTCTATATATATATATATATATATATATATATATATATATATATATATATATATATATATATATATTCAATTAGGTCCAAAAAACTGGTAATCATATTCAATTGGAACCTTTTATCCGGTTAACAGGTCAACCAACTTTCAAAAATTATATTCTTGGTCCAGATTTTAAATTTTATTATATATTTGTTAAAAAATTTACACTTTTGACCCAGATTATTGGTCAAAAATTTATCCTTTTGGTCCAAATTTGATAATTTTTTTTATGAATTCATGATAACTTTAGGTTTTTTTTTTTTTTTTTTTTTTTTTTTTTTTTTTTTTTTTTACAAAATGTATACAAATCTGTTTTATAAAATGTATCCTAACACGTATTTTACAAAAAATATATATACGAACACCTATTTTTATTATAAATAAATTTTGTAAAAACATATTTATATGCTCCCAAATAAGTGTTTGTATACATTTATCTCTCTCTCTCTCTCTCTCTCTCTCTCTCTCTCTCTTTAAATATATATACATACATACAAACACATTTTATAAAAATAAAAATATAGACACACACACACACACACACACATATATATATATATATATATATATACACACACACACACACACACACACACTCTCACACTATCAAATAGGTGTTTGTATACATTTTTTTAAATATGTGTATGCATACAAATGTATTTATAATAGAATAAGTATTTATATACATTTTTTTTTTGTAAAATACGTGTTTGTATATATATATATATATTTTTTATAAAAATTGTATTGTATATGTTTATGTACATAATAAATACATATTTTTATAAATAAGTATTTCGTATACAAAAAAGTTTTTATATAGAAAATGTAAGATTTTGTATATGAAAATGTGTTTTTTTGTATAAATGTGATTTTTTAAAGAAGAAACATATTCGAAACAAAATTTTGACAAAAAAGTTGTAAAACTAACTAAAGTTAGGATGAATTCATAGTAAAATTCTGAAACATGGGTCAAAAGGGTAAAGTTTGGACCAAGTTTGTAATAAAATTTAAAATATGGGTCAAAAGTGTAAATTTTGAACCAAAATTGTAAAAAAAAAACTTGAAATCTTGGCAAAAAGTGTAATTTTTGAAAATTGGATGATCTGTTGACCGACTAAAAAGGTTAAATTAAATACAATTACCGGTTTTTTGGACTTAATTGAATTAAAAAAAAAACAAAAAAAAGATATAAGGACCAAATTGATTATGAGGCCAATATGTAATAACTTTTTTGTAGTTTCCTTTATTTATATATTACTATACATCAATGTAGTAACAAACGGTCGATGGTAGTTAGTCAACGAAATGAGGTTAATGGATTAATTAGGGACCCTAAATTGTGAATTCATTGAATTTTAAAAAATTAAATATGACTAATAACTTAACATAGTTCGTAAATATCACTAATATCATAAAAAACAAATTAATAGGATTAATACAACATTAATTATTCATCATTTAGTTTCTATTGAAACAGAACTTATTTAAAGTGTTAAAATTTCATTGTTTTGATACTCTTTGCTCGTTGTGTAAGCAGATATTCAGATATCACCTATGACTAATCGAAAGTTAATGAAAACCTAGTTGAGATTTTTATAACACCGATATACATAAAAATAATACAAACCCAACCTCAGTGTTAGAACATGTCATTTAACATGCAGTGCAGGTTATTATATTTACATATAGTATAGGGTCTTTTGTGTAAATTTATTATGTTGGTGTATTTACACAGATTGGAATGCAATACCAACCCTAAGAGGGTATTTCCGCAATATACGTTCGTTATAATGGTCTCGAGCCAGAGATTAAAGACGTGATTTTTTTGGCCGTCAAAACACAAGTCGGTCATTCTTCTTGCATCGAACAGTGTCCTCCTTCACAACGTGTTTCCATCAAGTCTTGCAATACTCCATCACGTTTTCTCTTTTCAGCCTATGACCATCATCGATTCTGCCTCCATTTGCAGATCCTCAATTCCACTGAATCTCCTCTGTTGCAAGCTTTAGTACGATAAACGTTGCTACAACCCTTCTACCCAAGGTTAGTTCTCTGATTTTTGTTTCATTTTTGTTTCACACGTTTTTTGATTTTTCGGAATGACTACATCTAGTTCTTCATCTACTGTTTCACCTACTGCTAAACAATTTGTTTATGTTGTCACAAACGTTTACAATCAATTTAGCTTCAAATTGACGGTTGAAGGTTTTAAACACAAAATGATGTGTCGTGTTTTTCAAGATATTTGTAAAGGTGCTAAAGTTCTAGGTCATATCAATGGCATGTCCAAGCCCTCGGGAGAAGATGATGAAGATTGGGAGTCAATTGATTCGCATGTGAAGTCATGGTTCTACTCAACGTGTGATCCTACTGTCTTGCGAATTATCTCTAGTGATAACTGTACAGCTAAGGACTTATGGGACAACCACCATGAGTTTTTTCTCAACAACAAAATGCCTAGGAAGCTCCAACTCCATGAACAATTCTTCAACCCATAGAAGGGCGCCTTGTCAATAACCTACTATTGTCACGATATCAAACATTTGGCCAATGCCTTAGCCAATGTTGATTCTGAAATCACTGAACTGGAACTTGTTATGCAAATTCTTCGAGGTCTTTTGTCCTCTTATCATAGCATTGTGAATGTAGTAAAAAACACCAAACCGTTTCCATCATTTTTGGAAGCAAAGAATATGCTTTTACTTCGTGAAACTCGAGAAGAAAATGATGATCAAATGCTCGAACAACCCCACCCCACCATTACGGCTCTTTATTCCACCACCTAACAATCCGGAAAATCGAAAAATAAATGGAATAAAAATGGTAATAATAATCGGGTTACTTCTAAAGGCGGAGGTAATTCAAGCTTGTCTACTACTACCACTAACAGAAAAACAGTCTTTTTATGACGCGTAAACCATGACACGCGTTGATTTATGTTACGCAAAAGAGAATCACCTTAAAATAATGTTATCTCTTCCAAAATTTTAAATATTTACGTCACGCATTATTATGTGTCCTTAAATTAGTGTCTCAAGAAAAAAATTAAAAACACTGAGAGCGTTTTATCTTAAACGTGCGTCCTCTGTACCTGTCACTTTATAATTTTAATTGAACGCTCGATTTAGACAAGGGAAACGAAATCCCCAAAATTTTGAAAACCCTCCTTCTACCTTTTTTCTATCTTTCATATTTGCAATCGACTCTCCTATCTCCCTCCTTCTCTCTCGTCTCCGATCCGCTTCTCCGTTATTCATGACGTCCTTCTTATCGGTCTCATCAAACATCTCGTTCCTCACCTTTGCGGTTGACCACTGGTCCTTCCCCAGCGGCCATGCTCTTACTGAATGATCATCTGTCCAAGCACAATCGGTGATGTCTATTTACTTTTCTTATCTTTTTAATTTATGCAACTCGAATCCTAGTTAAATCGAGTCCAATTTCTCTTTGCACCCTGAAGATGATCACGCCTTTGAAGCAATTTTCTGCACCTCTATATCATCAGTATTACAACCCTCCTAGGTCAAAATCACCGATTATTGGATCGATTGTGATTTGTCTTTTTAGGGTTTTTCCAGAAGAGACCGGAGATCCTATATTATCAGAAAGATCGGAGCTTTTTGATGATGATAAATCGAACCTATCCACACTCATTCTGCTATCTACTGAAGTTTGTCTTCTTTCATTATGTTGATATTCTTAGTAAACAACCGGAGCACGAAACCTTCGTAAGGCTGAGAATCTACCCATCTGATAATCTTCTCTCTCTCTCTCTCTCTCTCTAATTTCATCTACATAGAAACACATACACACAAGGATATGAAAAATGAATAATCCTTCCAATGTTGCTATTCCCACTCTATCATCTCCTCTCACTAAAAGAAACACATTCCTGCTTTTAGACTGGCTTCACAATTGAAGGGCATTGGGGGTTAGTTTACCAGAAAGGTTCTTGTCTTCCATAAAAAATGGCAGATGGTTGAAGGTTACTCTGAGTGGGGGTCATGGGTATGGATCGCCTTCAGAATCATTCATGCTAAAGTCAAGAACCTTCTAAAGAATGGATCGGTGCTTGTTGACATCCCATTGGCTGATGAGAATTTTCCAGCTCAAGGTACCTTCTATGACTATATATAGATCTTTCCAAAATTGTTTGAGTATCAATTTTAGACTAAAAGAACTCAATTGATTTTATCTTGTTTCTAGTTTAGTGTGATGCATGGGAACATATATTTATAGTGTCTGTGGATATTGTCATGTCTATGTGTGATCTTCACTCATTGAGGTGTACAAGTGTTTCAGTTACATTAGTTTAGTTAACAAAGACACAAACTTAGCTAAGGTAGGGGTGACATCGGGACCGAGTACTTGGAACCTGTCTAGACCCAAACTGATCTCATGATGGATTGGACCAGTTCCAAATATTTTAACCCGATTTGAGTTAATTTAGGGGTTGTGAGTCTAATACCATGTTACTTTTGGGCTAATATTCAAATGCAAAATGTTTATGTAAACTTGTTGTTTGGATGATTGTTATAGGTGAGTGACACATCATCATGTTATGTGGCCAGCTCAGCAAGGATGGTGACGGTGCATTTATATCTTCTGAACCATTGGCAGCAACTAATTCATTAATCAACACCTTTTCACCGACTCCCCTAATAATTATTCTTATCTTATTTACATCTTATTTCTTCATTTTTAACTCCTTAATTTATCAATCTAGTCCTTATTATTTCATTCTTGTAAAACTAGGTGTCTATGCTATTTAATGATTGCTTTTCCACTTTTCATAGTGGAACTGGACAGAGGGTTTCTTTTTGCCAGTTTGATTCCACCATTTGTTTCCCAATTTTAGAATCTTGAGGTATTTTTGTATCCTTTTGGTTTTAATTTATTAACTGAATTACTAGAGGTGTGAAGCTCCTATGTTTCATTAAACTTACACTTTTATTGGGTTTGACCTATTCTTTTTTTTTTTTTTATATTAGATTAGGGATTCGGTTATGTATGACTTATTTTTTGTGTGTATGTGTTTCTAGGACCTGTCATCACATGTTATGGGAAAGACAGAAGAAATTTTGTATATATTCAGTTGTTGGTATGGTCTGTTGTTGTTATTCTTTTTCAATTTGAATTTTGTCATTGTGGTTGTAAGTCACAATTGAGTGATGATACTAAATTCTTGTTGTATGGATTACTTTCCAATTCAAAGTGTAACTTCCCATTCTCATCAATGAAGACATCTGAGTGATGAACTACTTATGGAAGAACACACTTTGATCCACAATTCTCAGGGAGTATACTAATAATCTTGTTTGAGTAATTCGCATACAAAATCTTCTCTTAAGCGTAAATTGTTGGTTGTAGGGTTTTCAGATATAGTGGTGCTTGAGATTGTAGAAGCACAATCTTTTGGGGTAAGTTTGTTCGAATCTGTATCCATCATGTCCATGTCATATTGTTCTATTTTAAGCCCATTATCTGTGGCTGGATACATATAATATTGTGAGAATTATAAATTGGTTTAGTATTCTTGTTATTCACAGATTAAGGCTAAGAAACATACTTGGAAGATTGGTTCTTCGTTATCTCTTAAGAAGCTAGTGAAAAGCTTACCTAAAGTCCAGATTGTTAATGACATGGATCTTATTGATGAGGACAACTTGTTATCTGAAGAGGACTTGAAGAAACCTCAACTCCCACCTGGTAAATGTTAAGAGTTAGGGTTTTCATTTTTTTCTATGGATAAGTATGTAGATGTTAAATTGGATGAGGTGAGATTTTGTTGTTTCTGACTGCATATTGTGATGAGGTTTTGCAGTTGGTGATTGTGAAGTTGGAAGCCCAAGAAAAGCTTGCAAAAATTGCTCATGTGGATGTGCTAAAGAAGAGGAGAAAGTGCAAAAGCTGGGAGTGACTATGGACCAGTTGGAGAACCCCAAGTTAGCCTATGGCAGTGTAAGTCAACTCCCTCTTGTTTATTGCATATTTGCATTACCACTTATTTAAATGTATTATATTTGTTTATGCTTATACTCACAGAAGCTGAAGCTGAAGCTAGTGCTTATATTTTGTTATTCAGAATATTTAATAGTAATAGTCCCCATAAGGAGCAAGAGTAAAGATGACATAGTTATAGCCCATGATTTCCACTGCCATCAACTTGGGTCGACTTGGAAAGGCCTTGTGAGTCTCCTACTTTATAATTTATATAAACCCTAACAAATATTGTATCTGTACTTAAACAAATAACAAGAATTTAACTCAACCCAAATGGATGAAAATAAGTTGTGAAAACTAGAAAAAAAAACATAACAGGAAAGTTCTTCTCAAGAATCCTCCATTCTTTTTCTATCTTTTTAGACCAGTTTCTTGGGGGTTGCATTGTTTCCAAATTTGCCCCTTTATAGTGATTATCAGAATAGTCCTCAACAATCTAATATATAATCAACTACTAACTTTCTTAGTTGTTTAATTTCTATTTAAATCTTGAGATTGCCAATGTTCATTTCCACCATCTTTTTCTTTTCTTTTTCAGTTTGAGTAAACATTAATTATTAGTCTTTCCAAATCAATAATCTGATGTATAATCAACTACTAACTTTCTTAACATTCAAGTCAATAAATCTATCTAATTTTTCTTATACATTTCCAGATGTGGAAAGGCTTATGTTTTCAGTATCACCTCAGGATTTTGGAGTTGGAGAAGGTGGGTGGGCATGGCTTTGCTTTAGTCCAAGTCAATCATCAATAGTACATGTTTAACTATTCAAAGCTATTTTCATAGTACAATCTTTTACTAAACTAACTGCTTCTCTAATTGGCCTATTTATCATTTGACTAAAAGTTAAACATAGAAAATCTTAAACCACTACAAGGCTATCTAGTCTTCTAGGTTGTTGACCAATAAGAATGAAGGTACATATTGACTTGGGAATTCATTATATGCCAACTCATATGACTTAATGAAATATTTCTACTTTCCACTTGTAGTATGACAATCAAAGCATTCTGTTCAGTTGTACAACATATAAAATTTGCATGGTGGTCCTAAGTACAGAGCAACTGGTAGAGGCTTTGTTGTACAACATATAAATTTTGTTGATAACTATAGCCTCTACTCAAGAAGTCATTTTGTGAAGGCATAAGTATTATTTTATTTATTTATATAATATAATGTTTGTTAGTTTACATTAATAAGTAATAATAATTGTTTGTGTTGTGAAACTGAAACAGGCTGGTTGTGACATTGCTTCATATAGTTTATAATGGTTATGGGTACACTAAAGGAGGTAGTGTTTTGTATGTTCTGCTGACACTGAGTAGTGTTTTTGATGAGTTTTGAGCATTCTAACACTCCTATGGGGTACATGCAATCCAATAAACCTTGGATCTATGTTTTCTCTATTATACATGCAAATATTCAATATTCCAAGGTTTTATCCTAACTAGCATATTATGAAGAAACAACACTACAAAATTCTTGTTAGAAGACATACCTTTTGATGTGACTTGAAGTCTTGAACTTTAATAACTTAGCCCTAATAGAGTGGAAGCCTTAAGTGGAATCACAAATCACCAAAAACTCCTTAGAAAACTTGAGAGAACAGTAAGCACACTAGAAATTGGCCTACTCTTGTTTGCTTACATACTATTGCCATTTCATGTGTCAAAGACCTCTTTATATAGTATGGAGGATTAGGGTTTCATCCATATAAAATCTAATACCCATGACCTTTCATTTCCATAGGATCCATGGGTTAAAAACTCCATGGACAATCTGTGACATCCCCAAAATCTAGGCCAGAAAAGACCGATTTTCATTTATGCTTTTAAAATATTTTTAGAGTAAATCCTTTTGATTTGAAAGAGTTGAGGAATTTGTTCCCAAAAACAAAACATGATAAAACAATGTTTACCAAAGCATTTCATAAAAGAAATGTACTTTTCATTATATAATCAAAACTCGGGGTGTCATGTTCCGATACAGACCAATAAGCATAAACGATAACATTACAAGTCATTCAACAAATATATACATATATAGACTTGTAAACAAAACAACTTGATGGTTCATCCATCTTATGCCCTCGCGCCACTTCCTGTAATACAAATAAAACTGAGTGGGTCAGGCTTGGGAGCCTGGTGAGCATATAGGGTTTTCAACCCACAATAAATAATCATATTTAATTCCACCAACCAACAATAACCCAATTACCCATTCCAGTTTTTCTCACTTTATGTCCCTAAAATAACTAACACAATGGACCTAGTCTAAGAATATTTCATCGAGGCGACAACACATGCTTCGGGGGTTCCTCAGCAATATAAGTCAAATAAGGCAACCATGAGGGGGATGGAGTACAGTGAATGAACACCCGAGTTCATTAACACCTACATGTGGCGAACCTGCTAATGTTTCCACAAGACTATCTAGAAAACTCTGTGGTCGTCATCTAAACTCCGCTAGATGACTAAATCAAACAACAACGAGGCCTCTCATCTGTTTATTACACACCAACTATCTACCCATGTTCTACCCAACATATTAGTAGATAAAATATACATTTTTATACATAGTTTAAAAACCTGTATAGCATGCTTTAATCAATACATATTCCACATAACAGATGAGGCACACACACACATAACATGTATTTCATAGAGAATAAATCATATCTATGAGATAGAAGAGAGTGAATACACATTCACACATATAAACAACAATATACTTAATACACTCAAACCATACTTGTATTATTATCGTGTTTATGAAAGGTAGTATACACTCACACATATAAACAACTTTATATTATAACATAGCACGTATTTTATAGAAAATACTTAATATTTATGTGTTAGAAGAAGGTAACTACACACTCACTTGATCAGAAGATGATCGGACAGCACTACGACTTGCAGAAGTAGTAAATCTCAGCAGATTTGGAAGATCTTCACAAAAATCGAACTTCTCGCGGGCAGAGCTTCGGCTCGGGAGCCGCACTTCTCGGGATCTTCGGGATCTCGGGACTTGCCTCGGGGATCGAGAATAATACCGGGGCTTCGGGGTATTTCTGGCACGCAAAACGATGCAAAACGGGAGAGAGAAGAGAGAAAATGAACAAAAGAATTAGCTACCTTCGGATCCTATTTATAGGGTTTCATCGTCGGCCACCAGTAGTAGGGTTTCAGGTCCCTATACATTTTAGTGCTACCGAGATGAATCGAGTACATGGTTTTGTGATCTTCTTCCATAAGAAGATCTCTGACTCCTCTTGTCTTAGGTATCCAAATCCGATCTTGGAAAACCTTCAGTCCACGACTGTTTACACCGAATACCAACGTTTTGCCCAAACGTTCCTCCTTTCGGTCATTCCTTTCAGAAGCTTCCTCTTGAGCTTTCTTTATACTTTCCACAATGGTCGAGACAACTTCAATTCTCAACGCTCTTGGCCTTTTCCTTTCAAGATTGACTTTCCGACTGAGAGCATCAGCAACAACATTAGCTTTACCGGGATGGTAAAGTATCTCACAGTCGTAGTCCTTGAGTAACTCTAGCCAGCGTCGTTGCCTCATATTCAATTCCTTCTGATTAAAGAGATATTGGAGACTCTTATGATCAGTGAAAAGTTTGCATTTCGTGCCATAGAGGTAATGCCTCCATATTTTCAGAGCGAAAACTAACGCTGCCAACTCCAAATCATGAGTCGGGTAATTCTTTTCATGCTCTTTCAGCTGTCGAGACGCATATGCTATCACCTTTTCTCTTTGGGTCAAAACACAACCCAATCCAACCCCAGACGCATCGCTATAAACAGCGAAGTCTTCAACTCCATCGGGTAGAGAAAGTATCAGTGCCTCGCATAGCTTCTCGAATGCTTCTTTATGCTTATCACTCCAAGCATAAGTAGCTCCTTTGTGGGTCAAAGCTGTTAATGGAGTAGCAATCGAAGAAAAGCCTTGGATAAACCTTCGGTAATTTACGGCTAATCCTAAAAAGGTTCGAACCTCCATGGGACTTTTCGGTTGTTCCCACTTCATCACAACTTCAATCTTTGCTGGACCAACCATTATCCCTTCTTGGTTGACCACGTGACCCAAGAATTGGACTTCACGAATCCAAAAATCACACTTAGAGAACTTTGCATACAGCTTCTCCTGCTTCAAAACTTCTAACACTTATCGCAAGTGTCTGCCATGCTCCTCCTGGCTTTTCGAGTAAATCAGAATGTCGTCTATGAACACTATCACAGATTTATCAAGGAACGGATTACAAACCCTATTCATTAAATCCATGAATGCTGCCGGAGCATTGGTTAGTCCAAATGACATAACCAAGAACTCGTAGTGTCCATATCGCGTTCTGAATGCAGTCTTCTCGATATCTTGCTCTCTTACTTTTAGCTGATGATATCCTGACCTTAGATCGATCTTCGAGAAATAGCTCGAACCTTGCAATTGATCAAATAGGTCATCAATCCTCGGCAACGGATATCTATTCTTTATTGTTGCCTTGTTCAGCTCTCTGTAATCGATGCACATTCTCATACTTCCATCTTTCTTCTTCACAAATAACACCGGAGCTCCCCAGGGCGATGAACTAGGTCTAATGAAACCTTTGTCCAATAACTCCTGAAGTTGCATCATCAGCTCCTTCATCTCCGTCGGTGCTAATCGATAAGGTGCTTTTGCTATTGGCGTGGTTCCTAGTAACAAGTCTATTCTGAACTCTACTTGTCTATCAGGTGGTAATCCAGGAAGATCTTCGGGAAATACTTCCGGAGAATCACACACCACTGGAATACTCTACATCACCTTCTTTTCCTTCTTAGCATCAATCACGAATGCTAAATATGATGTACATCCCTTGGTCAAACACTTTCTGGCTTTCATTAGGGAAATGATTCCAGAATTCACTCTGCGTTTGTCCCCATACACCATAAACGAATCCTTCCCAGGCGGGTTTACTTTAACTATCTTCTTCTTGCATAAAATTCCGGCATCATGGGCGCTAAGCCAATCCATTCCCAAAACGATGTCGAAACCATTAAGTTCGATAGGCAATAATTCCTCGTGAAACTTATTCCCATTAAGGTCGATTAAGATGTCTTTCATACGATGGCTAACAGGTACAAACTTGCCACTAGCAACTTCGACTAATAAAGCATCATCTAGTCTATCAACAGGCAAAGCTAGCTTTCTACCAAACTCATGCGAAATAAAGGAGTAGTTGGCTCCAGAATCAAACAAAATTTGAGCAGGTAATTCGTTAACAAGAAAGGTACCTGAAGCGACATCAGCTTCATCTTTCGCAGCCTCAAGTGTCATCTGGAAGGCTCTCGCCTTCGGCTTTGGTGGAATGTTGGGCCTAGCTGCCTCCTCTTTCTTTGGACAGTCTTTCAAAATATGCCCCTCTTCATTACAACCAAAACACATGATTTTGTTGTTCGGACATTCATTGGAAAAATGTCCAACCTTCCCATACTTGTAGCAGGTTACATCCTTGCTACATTTCCCTAAGTGCTTCTTCTTACACTTATCACACCACTTCGCTTCGCCTCCCTTTCCTCCAAACTTTTTCGAATCAGATTTCGAAAATTTGCCCTTCTTACCGGAACCAGATGTTCCCTCAAACTTTCTTTTCTCACCAACCTCAACCTTGTCGGTGGTTCTTCCCTTTATCATGTTCTCAACAGACTTGGCAGCCCAGATAGCTGCCTCTAGAGTATGTGCCTGACGTACTGGCACCTCATACTCCCATGGGAGTCCCTTCGCATACCGGTCCACCTTTGTCAACTCGTCTGGTACGATACACAAGGCAAACTCCATCTTATCGGTGAAGTTATTGGTGTATTCATCAACTGACATGCTGCCTTTCGTCAATGTCAGGAACTTGTTCTCCAACTCCAACAAATTTTGAGCCGAACAGAACTTGCGCTTGAACTGCACCAGGAATTCTGCCCATGACAATTGCAGTGGCTCATTAGGGCTCAACGTCTTCCCTAGAGTGTTCCACCAACGAACGGCTCCACCTCGAAACTGACGCACTGCATAGATAGTCTGCAACTTTCCTCTGCAGCCACAAGTCATGAAGGCTAACTCCATTTCGGAGATCCAATCCATAACCCCAATCGGATCCTCCTTTCCATTGAAGGTCGATGGTTTGCAAGTTAGAAAGTCCTTGTACTTGCATCCCACTCCATCGTTCCTTCCTCCATGGTTGTCTTGCCTAACTATCGGTGGGCTGGCTTGACCAACAGATCCACTGAAGTTTCCACCTTCCGAGTGCCCTTCATTTAATTCAGGCTCTTCCACACGAATTGACAGTTCTTCACGATTCTGTTGAAGCAACCGTCTAGTTTCATCCATCTGACGATCCAACATCGTCTGAATCATCATTTGCACACCAGCCATGGTTATTGGCTCAGGTGCTGCTGCTACGACAGGTACTTGTTCAATCACTGGTGGTTGATTCCTGTTTTCATCAGCATTTCCAACTCCACTTCTTGTTCTCACCATTTTTGATCTATACACCGAATAAGGTGAAATTAGATCCTCAATCATGATAGATATTCAAATCTTCCTTATCACTCCGAAACGTTTACATGCTAGTTCTAATATCGTAGACGTACGCTTAGAATCCTACACACCTAAGGTTTCTAGATCCGGTCGGCAACAGACCATAGATCCGAACAAATAATATCATATATGGCAACATATAACATTTAGCACATAAAAGCATTTTAGACAACTTTCCTAAAATAAACCAGTGCTCGTGTCTAAAACACAACAGACACACATCTCAAAACTTCACTTAGCATTCTAAGTTTAAGTCTAGAAATCCTACAAATTCCTAGTGCGCTTAAACTAATGCTCTGATACCAACTGTGACATCCCCAAAATCTCGGCCAGAAAATACCGATTTTCATTTATGCTTTTAAAATATTTTCAGAGTAAATCCTTTTGATTTGAAAGAGTTGCGGAATTTGTTCCCCAAAACAAAACATGATAAAACAATGTTTACCAAATCATTTCATAAAAGAAATGTATTTTTCATTATATAATCAAAACTCGGGATGTCATGTTCCGATACAGACCAATAAGCATAAATGATAACATTACAAGTCATTCAACAAATATATACATATACAGACTTGTAAACAAAACAACTTGATGGTTCATCCATCTTATGCCCTCGCGCCACTTCCTGTAATACAAATAAAACTGAGTGGGTCAGGCTTGGGAGTCTGGTGATCATATAGGGTTTTCAACCCACAATAAATAATCATATTTAATTTCCACCAACCAACAATAACCCAATTACCCATTCCCGTTATTCTCACTTTATGTCCCTAAAACAACTAACATAAGGGACCTAGTCTAAGAATATTTCATCGGGGCGACAACACATGCTTCGGGGGTTACTCAACAATATAAGTCAAATAAGGCAACCATGAGGGGGATGGAGTACAACGAATGAACACCCAAGTTCATTAACACCTACAGGTGGCGAACCTTCTAATGTTTCCACAAGACTATCTAGAAAAGTCCGTGGTCGTCATCTAAACTCCGCTAGATGACTAAATCAAACAACAACGAGGCCTCCCATCTGTTTATTACACACCAACTATCTACTCATGTTCTATCCAACATATTAGTAGATAAAATATACATTTTTATACATAGTTTAAAAACCTGTATAGCATGCTTTAATCAATACATATTCCACATAACAGATGAGGCACACACACACATAACACGTATTTCATAGAGAATAAATCATATCTATGAGATAGAAGAAAGTGAATACACATTCACACATATAAACAACAATATACTTAATACACTCAAACCATACTTGTATTATTATCGTGTTTATGAAAGGTAGTATACACTCACACATATAAACAACTTTATATTATACACATAGCACGTATTTTATAGAAAATACTTAATATTTATGTGTTAGAAGAAGGTAACTACACACTCACTTGATCAGAAGATGATCGGACAGCACTACGACTTGCAGAAGTAGTAAATCTCAGCAGATCTGGAAGATCTTCACAAAAATCGAACTTCTCGCGGGCAGAGCTTCGGCTCGGGAACCGCACTTCTCGGGATCTTCGGGATCTCGGGACTTGCCTCGGGGCTCAAGAATAATACCGGGGCTTCGGGGTATTTCTGGCACGCAAAACGATGCAAAACGGGAGAGAGAAGAGAGAAAATGAACAAAAGAATCGGCTGCCTTCGGATCCTATTTATAGGAGGCTGGAGCCTCGGAGTACGCGGGGCGTACGCTAATACTCGGGGCGTACTGGTCCGAATTCGTCACTGCGTTCGTCATCCGAAGCCACTTGCTGCGAGTGTCGACATCTTCGGTGTACGCGGGGCGTACTTCGGATCGGATTGCTGACTCCCCTTCGGATAATGCCGGATTTTCCAATTAAAATTAAATACAAATTATTTAATAAACTTCGGAAATTCATATCTTCTTCATACAAACTCTGTTTTCGACGTTCTTTATATTCACGCGAAGGTGAGACTACGCTCTATAACTTTCGTTTAGACTCCGTCGGCTAATTTTAACTTTATTTTTATTATTTATTTTTAATAGGCCGCGACAGAAAAACTTAGTTATAAATTCATAACTTCTTCGTTTGACGTCCGTTCTCGCCTAACTTTTTATTGCTTCGATACCGACAACGAGACCTTCGATCCTCGTTTAGATTGTTTCGACTAAAAACCGCTCGATCTCAAATCGAGTATTTCAGGCTGCACACCGCTAAGTCGAAACTTCAATAAATCATAACTTCCACATACGAAGTCAGATTTGGGCATTTTATATATATTCGGAAACCTCGTTTCAACTACTACAACATTATCCAAAGATATCAAGTTTATTTTACACTTTAATTTTGACGCTTATTTTTATTCTTAATTAATCAAACCACATAATTAAGCAATTAAGCACAAAACACATAATACTCAAAATAATACACTTCTATTATTTCGAAATGGGTTACAAAGGTTAACCTAGACTATTACATTGCTAAAAATGGCAAGCCCAGAAACACAGGCGTTACACTATCCATGCAAGCTTAGCCCAACCTAAATGAACTTGGCCCATACTATATATAAGAGTCCATATTTAATTAGTTCCTTTTGATCACTAAATTAATTCTAAGTTAATTATTGATCAATACTAATTAAATAATATGATTCCATATTAATATATTAGAACTTATAATCTATTAATATAAATCATAAACATACTATTCTCAAAAGACTTTCCATATAAATTGTTCCGGTGAAGTGCAACCCAAATGGACCATGCCAAATCGGGTCAAGTACATATCATTTATAGTTATGGACTTAGACACTAATCCTACAGTTTTCTTGTGGTTTCATGGTTGTTTGTACCATATATCTTCAACCCATCTGGATTCGAATGGAAGAAGTATGCTTCCAGTTATTTTATTTTCTTTTTCCAAATTCATGAATCTATCTTATAAGATTTTGATGATTGGGATGTGATGTGAACAGAGTTGTGGAAGATTTTGATGATTGGACTAATTGCCTTATGTATAAAGGTGGAGTTAGAGTGAAAGGAAACAATAGTTGGGAATGCTGGTGGGATGAAGAACATGCACATATCCAGACAATCATAGAGCGTGTACTTGAAACTATCCTGTGCTTGAGCTTCTTCATATTTCAATACGGGATAGTCTACAAGCTCCATCTCATTGGAAATAATACATCATTATTGGTACTTACTATTTTTATTTATTTCACTTTTTTTCTACGTGAAAATATACTGAAAAAATACATTACATGACATGATATGTTGGTTAAGTAGCTTTACGGGTTCTCATGGGTGGTGTTAGATGGAATTGTGATGATATACTCTCTAGTTCATAGGATCAAGGATTGTCTATTAGCCTATGGTATTATCTGCAACAAACATTCCATGTTTGATTCTTCTAATAATTGTATTAGCATATTAATTTTTTGACTTTTATTTGATCAGGTCACAAGATTTATCGGAGCATGGATTCATTTGTCTTAAAGAATTATGAAAGGCAAGATGCAACTCTACTTAGTTGGAATCAGATGTTTATCATCTTTGTGCATGTATATCTTTTTAGTTTGTATAGCATTACATTGCAGAAGGTGTCCCTTAATAGGAATGTAGTATTAGGTTATATAGTTAGGAAAAACCTGTTAACAACAATGTGCAATTAGATCCCCTTAATATCAATGTATTACAATTTTTTGACATGATGTTGTTGGATGAAATTGATTGTTTTGGTATATATTTGTTTACATATTTTTGTATTATGAGTAAATGAGTAATTTAAAGACGCGTTGTAAATGCATATCGTAAATGGTACTGGAGTTTATGACACACAAATGCGTGTCATCTTCATTTATGACAGGGGCTTCCTTGATACGCATTATGTGTCATAGACATGTGCGTCGTAAGGTTACGACACGCAAATGCGTGTCGTCTTCGTTTATGACAGAGCCTTCCTTGATACGCATTGCGTGTCATAATTGTGCGTCGTAAATGTGTGTCATAAATCCGCGTCGTAAATAGACGACGTGCAAAAGCGTGTCGTCTCTCGTTATGACAGAGCCTTCCTTAACACACATTCGCGCGTCGTCTGAGCGTTTTACGACACGCATTGTGCGTCGTAAAAGGCTGTTTTTCTAGCAGTGTACTAACCAATTTGGAGGCACAAAAATGGGTTAACACTCACAGTTTGTAGAAATTATAGGGTTAAATCCAGGTGCAAATAATCCTTAATTAAAAAGATCAACATTCTCAATTTTTTTATGGTTTCATGCAAAGCTTGTACTCCTTTTGCTCCGCCTTATTATGCGATCAACCCACATGGAGGCAGCCAACAACATCTTCGTGCCAACCCAACAACACCTAGTATTGCCCAATAGGCCCATCGTCTTTTGTAGCAGCCCAACGCCATGATTGCGCCATTTCTGCCAACACGACAACCCAATGCTATTTTTTGGCAGCACCCAAATCAGAAAATTGGTCACTTATCATTGTGCTGACATCTTCATCAAATGATTACATACACAATTATTTTTTGATTTTCCTAACATTTTAAGCATCCATGAACCTCCCGTTCAAACTAAGGGGGAGTGTTAGAACATGCCGTTTAATGTATAATGTAGATTCTTATATTTACGTATAGTATATGGTCTTTTGTGTAAATATATTATACCTGTATTTATACATATTGGAAAGCAATACAAACCCTTAGAGTGTATTTCCTTAATATGTGTTCGTTATCACTTGAAATAATTTAAATAGTTATAGAATATTTAAAAATATTAGTTTAGACGATCACTTTTTATTTATTCTATTTCAATTTTACTATCTATATAGTTGTTTTTTTTGTTAAGTTCATACATTTCAAAAGTTTTCGCCTGTTTTTATAAACAATCTTATACAAACAAAAAAACTACATTTTGTTTTGCAAAACAATCATATATAAACAAAAGATAATCATTTCTAGATTTTAGCTGGTTTTGACGAACATGGTTTTAAAAAATATGTTTTGGTTATTATATCTTTTCATCATAGTTATCTATTCAATAAAAATATACGGTATAAAGGTTTGAAAAATGTTTGTTTTAAATTTTGTTTAACTAAAAACATAAATAAAAATATCACATCTCTATAGGTAAAATTTTCGATACTTTGTTATAATGAAAAAAAAAAAAAAAAAAAACCGAATTAGATTGCTATGATTATAATTAAGAGGATGCATATTAAATCTGATGTTTCTATATTAAATTAAACTACCATAATAAATCAATGACCGTTATAAAGTATCACTTTAAATGATCTTATTCACGTAAAATAAAAAAGGAAATAGACACGTTTGGTTCTTTGAATAAAGAGTATCATGTTAAATTTGTATAGATTCAGAGAATTGAAAATATAAAAAGAATGGGAGGGAACATAATTATTAGAAACGACTCTTAGTTTAATAAAAGTGGTTCCATTACCTCAAAAAACAAGTGTCACATATTCACATGTTATTTTGTTCCCTTTTCTTTTCTTCTATTTTGTATATATTTGTATTACTATTTTGAATGACCTAATATATTTTTATATATTTTAATTGATAAGATTATTATGTCATTATTAACCACCATCTTATGGCTTAAGTGAGGAAGGTTGTAAACATTCATCCATAGATGGCATGAATTCCAATCTCGAAATACTTCAATCAACGGTAACCATGAGACCGCAAATAATGGATGCCACAATGGGTGATTTGGCAAAACCCATTTTCGTATATGTCATAAGATGTCAAAGATGCCCAAAAACCTTCAAAATCATATGTATCACCTTAATTTAGATATAAAAAAAATATCAAAATATAATTATCTCAATATCTCCCAAAGATCAATTCAATTCTAGCAATTTATTGTCTAAACTACAGTGAAATTAATAAAAATAAAATAAGATATTCAATTGTTACGTGTTTACGGTACTCCCATGTCAGTCATCTTGATTAATCATTTATATTGGCCTTTTTACTTTCATTTGGTAAATAGTTTCATTGGTTGAACACATTTTAAATTTTAACTGGGTAAGCATATGATCTAGTGAGTTCATGTTGCATATATATGTCTATCACTTAAAAAAACAAATAAAATTATCTTACATTTCTAATGCAAATCATAGTAGTACATATCACTCGATGACATAATTTAAAAGAAAGATAAATTATCTCGAGAAAGAACAAAAGGCCCGTTTCCCTCCCCCTTGGCACAACTAATCCATTTAAAATATCCAAGGAAATTAGTAATTCTCATATATCATCTATGCCCATCGCACACATTCGTCATTTTCTGGACTATTAAATACCCCATCTGTTCTCACTAAATATGTTATTTCAATAAGTCACACAGTTGATGAACAAATACAAATAACATTTGCATGCAATTATATTTAACATAAAACATATTGGAATCAATAGATAACTAAAACCACATATAACCCATATTTATGCACATGAAAAACCCACCTTATAGGCATTAGGTCTTAACCAAATTATGTTGCGTCACATGCCCCCTACATTCCACCAACAAGTTTTTTCTAAGGTAATGATCATAGAAAACATTATATGTGTTCGTTAAGGGTGTTCAGTGATGGTTAAGCGAACCAAAATCATATTTCAGAAGGTTAACCGAAATAGTTTATTCATTAGTCTCTTAAACATAAACATAAACCGAAAAATTGATTAATTAGTTTTTGCTTAAGCTATTTTTTTTGGTTCGGTTATCTGGTTATTCTATTAACCGTTCATAAATTAATAAATATGCTTCCAAACTAAAAATACTCTACTAAAATTCAAAATATATTGTCATATTTTTTGTGCCAAATTTTATAAAACATTATTTAATAAAGCATCCTTAATTTCTTAAAAAAATAATTATTGCAGGTTTTTAATTTATTTAATTGAAAAAATTGAAATTTTTTCCATTCATTTGTATATCAAATTCTTTGATTCCTAATTACAATGTTTAGGCATAACTTGGCGACCAAAATTTGTTGGTTTTTATCAAATATATACGTTAATTTGTACCATTTTTATTTTCACTTTTTATACAATAATACATAAAAGTTGATTTAGATGTGTTAATAATTTATAACAAAGTCATAAATATATTAAAAAATCACTTTGTAGTTTAAAAAAATCAGTTTATTTATATTTTAGTTTATTTTAGTAGCCTGCAGATGTTAAAAAAACAAACAGTCTTCTTTTTTCAGACTGCAGACGTTTGGTCCACCTCTTCTGCTACAGAAGTCTACAGATGTGGTCCGCAGACTGCAGATATTTTGTCTCAGAAAAAACAAACAGCACCTTAGTTATTATTGTTATGTATAGAAAGACTAACGAGTCGAAATTCACACACACACACAAACATGCACGCATAAAGACACACACACACATACACACACACACACACTCTCTCTATATGTTATTTTCTTTATGATTCTCTCGACAATTGAGCACACTTACATCATTTCTAAGATCTTCTAGCACCTATAATTTTATTTCGATTTGAGATAGGTTCTAAGGCATGTGATTTCATTACTTATGTCGGACATCCAAAATGATTAAGAGCTTTCATCGTAATCATCTATGTTCTTGCATTTATTTCGATTTACTCAATATTGTTTAATCGGCATCCATTTATTTTATTATTTTCTTGATTATTAACTTATTTTCATCATCGAAATTATCAAGATACTTTGTGGTATATTGGTACCTTTTTTTCGTATCTTAAGCATTATTATACAAATTCACTTATTAAATCACTTTAAGACTATTTTTGTCCCAAATATATTTAATTTCATTACAAAGTAACACAATTTTAATAAATAGTTCTCCGAACTTAACTATTTTCTACCAAGGATCTTGGGCACTGCCAATATCTTAAGCACCTTACTTTCGCTTATCTTATTTCAAACAACACACCACACTTACTAATTTGGTTATGAAATTAGTTTATTAATTTTTGACCAAAACAATTTGTCGCCATCTGTGGGACCAGTGGTGTTATCATATATTTTTCTTTAAAAGTTACTCAAAAAACTGTTTTTTTTTTAAAGATTTTCAGTCACTTACACATTTTTGCACAAAAGATGTCTTCTTTACCAAGATCCAATTCTAAAAGTATTTCATCTATATCTGTTGGTCAGAGCCTACCCCCACCTCCTGTTGTCACCTCACAAAGAACAAATGTTGAGATCCCTAGAAGGAACGTTCCAACATCCTCATCAGTTCAATATTCAGGAAGCGCAGCCCAACAAATACCAATTATGGTCTCAAAGATTGAGATCATATCCTTGTTGACCAGAATGGAGCAACATATCATGAGTATACCAATGCCTTCACGGGCAAGATGGGGTTTCCTTTGCGCATCATCCCTGATGACCTAACAAAAATCGATAAGTATACAAAGGGACTACCATGGGAGTACATTGTGCCAGTATGCCAGGCACCTACTCTTGAGGCGGCTATCTGGGCTGCTAAGTCTGTTGAAGAAATGATCAAACACAAAACCACTAACAAGGTTGAAGTTGGCAAGAAGAGGAAATTTGAGGGATCTTCAAGGTTCAAAGAAAAGCAGGTTCTCAAAGTCTGGTTCTAAGAATGGTGTGCGAAGTGCAAAAAGAAACACTCTAAAAGATGTGGCGAGGAGGTGACTTGTTTAAAGTGTGGGAAGACTGGGGATTACGCTAATGAGTGTACATTCAACAAGAGGTTGTGTTATGGATCTAATTAAGAAGGGCATATTTCTAGGGACTGCCGAAGAAGAAAGAGGCGGCGAGGCCTAATGTTCCACTAAGGCTAAAGGCAAGAGCATTCCAGATGACTCTAGAAGCAGCCAGGGATGAAGCAGATGTCACGTCAGGTACCTTTCTTGTAAATGGATTGCCTGCCAATATATTGTTTGATTCAGGAGCTAACTACTCCTTTATATTGCATAAATTTGGTTGAAGACTAGCACTGCCTGTAAATAAACTTGATAAAGCTCTGGTTGTAGAAGTTTCTAGTGGCAAATTCATACATTTTAGCAACTGCGTTCAAAACATCGTCATCGACTTGAACGGGAATAAATTCCACGAGGAGTTGTTGCCCATTGAGTTGAATGGTTTCGTCATTGTACTAGGGATAAATTGGCTTACTACAAACGATGCTGGGATACTATATAGGAAGAAGATGGTGAGTGTAAACCCATCGGGAAAAGAGTCGTTTATGGTATACAGGGACAAACATAGAGTAAGTTCTGGAATCATTTCCCCGATGAAAGCCAGCAGTGTTTATCTAAAGGATGTACATCATACTTGGAATTTGTAATCGATGCAAAGAAGGAGAAGAAAGAGATGCAAAGAATACCAGTGGTGTGTAACTATCCAGAAGTCTTTCCCGAAGATCTTCCTGGATTACCCCCTGATAGATAAGTAGAGTTCTGAATAGACTTGTTGCCAGGATCGACGCCAATAGCAAAAGAACCATACCTATTAGCACCGACAGAGATGAAAGAGCTTATGATGAAACTTTAGGAGTTTTTGGACAATGGTTTAGTTAGACCTAGTTCTTCACCTTAGGAGCTCCGGTGTTATTCATGAAGAAGAAGGATGGGAGCATGAGAATGTGCATAGACTATAGATAATTGAACAAGGCAACGGTAAAGAACAAGTATCCATTGCCAAGGATTGATAACATGTTCGATCAGATGTAAGGTTCAAGCTATTTTTCAAAGATCTATCTTAGGTTAGGATATCATCAGTTGAATGTGAGAGAGCAAGACATCGAGAAGACCGCATTCAGAACAAGATATGGACACTATGAGTTCTTGGTTATGCATTTGGATTAACCAATGCTCCAACAAAATTTATGGATTTGATGAATAGGGTTTATAAACCATTCCTCGATAAATCTGTAACAGTGTGTAACGCCCGCAAATCTGGGCTAGTCAAATTAGAGGCAATAGGGGTTGAAAACGACTTTTCGACAAAAGATTATTTAGAATAAATAATCTTAACCAAGTTTTAGAGTATGTTACAAGGTATTCGTACATATAAAGAACGCCGAAATCCGAGTTATAACAAAGAAGTTATGACCCGTTGAGGTTTCGCGACGGAACCGGCACGATACCGGGAAGCGTAAATAGTGAATTTACGATAGAGCGAGATTTAGCCTTAGCGATCTAAACGAAAGTCATAGAATATGTTAAACTAAGAACATCGATAAAAAGAATGCCCAAATCTGACTTCGTATGAGGAAGTTATGATTTTTCTAAGATTTAGCATAGCAATGCACAGCCCGAAATCTGAATTTTAGATCGGTCGATTTTTAGCCGACGGGATCTAAATGAAAGCTGTAGTACTCGTAAATACCAACGCATGGATATAAAGAACGTCGATAATAGAGCTTGTATGCGAAAGTTATGGACGAAGCTTAGTCCCTACTTTTCGAGCGCGGCGAATTCGATACAGTTTTGTAAATCCGAGATAGAATGAGAATTAGCCAACGAGGTCTAAATGAAAGTTGAAGATCTCATTAATAAGAACTCAACAGTAAAAAGACAGACAAAAACGGAGCTCGTATGCAAAAGTTACGGACGAAGCTTGGAGACTACTTTACTATACACTTCCTGTAAATACAAGGGTGAACTCCTCATATTTTCTTCACACCATAAGCCTTTCTTTCTCTCTCTAACTTCTCTCTAACCTCCCTAAACCCCTCCCAAGTCTAGGGAACCTCCCTATCACGAGAAGAAATCCCCGGAGCGCCCGACGGCTCCGAGAAGAAAAGCTTTCGGCTCGGAAATGCTGCTCCAGCGAAGCCCGGTTTTTAATAAAAACCCGCTGTAAGTGAGCTATGCCTATAGTATATTTAATATAGATTTTATTTAATTATAGTAACATTGTTAGGACCTTAAAATAATTATTTAGGCTATTATTATGAGTTATATTGAATGTTATTTAACGCTTATATAATAGTAATAATAGCTAGACTATTAAATTAGTCTCGTCAAGCGTTAGACTAAATTCTAGTGGTAATGATACTAGGTTTCGTCAAGGGATAATTGTTTTAAGAGTAACGAAGTGCTGTCCGAGTGCCGACTCACCACCTTTCAGGTGAGTGCATAGTTACTTTCATCTTACACATAGATATGAAGTATTTTATTATAAATTTACGTGCTATGTGTGCATATTGTCTGAATACTTGTTGTCTATGCTGGTGAAAGATTTTTATACATGTTTTAAATGATGTAAACTGTATAAAGTATTTTATATCTACAAGATATGTTGGGTAAAACATGGGTAGACGAATGATGAGGGATAAAAGTTGAAATAGAGGAACATTAGTAGCATGGACCTAGTGCCCTATAGGTATACATTGGCATCAGTGGACCTAGTACCCTATAGATGAGCACTGGCAGCTGCGCCACAACCCGTAGATGTTTTAGATCTACGGTAAATGTCCTAGAAGCTGCGCTCTAAGGACAGTATCAGCAGCTATGCCTAATAGGGAGCCTTATGACTATGACAGTGGCGTTAAAAGGTCAATACCGGCAGAAGCACCTCATAGGAAATGTCCCAATTCTGGCAGCTGCGCCTAAGTGACAAGATTAGCAGCTGCGCTTGACCAAAGTGTCATTGGCAACAATAGACTTCATGTTGTTTCCTTAGGATGATCCTTAGGAATGAATGAATGAGAAATAGCTGGTTCTTAGGGTAGATCCTTAAGAATAAAGAAGATAATGGGGATGGGTAATTGGGTTGATTGTTTGATTGTTAAAACATAATAATTATATTATTGTGGGTTGAAAACCCTATGTACTCACCAAGTTTCCTAACCTGACCCACTCAGTTTATTTGTATCACAGGTGTCGATATGAAGTCACATTACACTGAGAGATTTAAAAGAGATATAGATCACTAGTGTAAATAAATGTAAGTTCTGTTTATGCTTATGCTTCTGTATTGAAAGATGACATCCCAAATGTTTTTAAAAGTGAATAAAAATATATTTCTTTAGAAATGCTTTGATAACGCGATTATCATGTTTTTCTGGGAACAAATTCCGCAACATTTTTATTAAAAGAAGTACTTTGATTTTTATAAAGCATAAACAAAATCGGTCTTTTCTGGCCGTGAAAATGGGGATGTCACACAGTGTTCATAGATGACATTCTGATTTACTCAAAGAGCTAGCAAGATCATGGAAAGCACTTGCAAGAAGTACTAGAGATTTTGAAGAAGGAGAAGATGTATGCCAAGTTCTCCAAACATGATTTTTAGATTCGAGAAGTCCAATTTTTTGGTCATGTGGTTAACCAGGAAGGAATAATGGTTGATCGAACAAAGATTGAAGTTGTGATGAAATGGGAATGACCAAAAAGTCCCATTGAGATTCATAGTTTTCTGGGATTAGCTGGATATTACCGAAGATTTATCCAAGGATTTTCATCGATAGCTGCTCCATTTACAGCTTTGACCCATAAGGGAGCTACATACACATGGAGCGATAAACTCGAGCAAGCGTCGAGAAATTAAAGAAGAAGTTGTGTGAAGCATCGATTATTACTTTACTAGATGGAGTTGAAGACTTCGCAATCTATAGCGATGTATCTGGAGTTGGGTTAGGTTGTGTTATGAGCTAGACAAATAAAGTGATAGCATAGGAATCTCGAAATTTGAAAGAGAGAGAGAAGAACTACCCTAATCATGATTTGGAGCTGGCAGCGATGGTATTCAGATTAAATATATGGAGACATTTTCTTTATGGTACAGAGTGCAAACTCTTCACTGATCATAAAAGTCTCCAGTATCTCTTTGATAAAAAAAATAATTGAATATGAGATAATGACGCTGGCTAGAGTTACTTAAGGATTACGACTGTGAGATAGTTTATCACCCTGGTAAAGCAAATGTCGTTGCAGATGCCCTAAGTCGAAAAATAAACCTGGAATGAAAAAGGCCAATAGCGTTAAGAATAGAAGTTATCTCAACAATTTTGGAAATCATCAAGAAAGCTCAGGAAGAATCTTTAGAGAAGAATGACCGAAAGGAAGAACGTTTAGGCAAAACATTGGTATTCGGTACAAATAGTCAAGGATTAAAGGTATTCCAAAACAGGATTTGGGTGCCTAAGATGGGAGGAACAAGGGATCTTCTGATGGAAGAAGCTCACAAGACCATGTACTTGATGCATCCTGACAGCACTAAGAGGTATAAGGATCTAAAACCTTACTACTGGTGGCCGATTATGAAGCTCGATGTTGCAAAGTATGTATCAGGATGTGTAACATGTGCAAGAGTTAAAGCGTAACATCAAAAACCGTATGGTAGTTTAGAACCTTTGCCTGTACCCATGGTTAAGTAGGAAGACATCACCATCGATTTTGTGGCTAAACTACCTAGGACGAAGAACGGTCACAACATGATTTGGATAGTCATGGATCGGTTCACAAAGAGTGCACACTTCATAGCAACCAATGAGAGATGGTCTATGGATAAGCTTGCAAATGCCTACATGAAGGTTATAGTAAGACTTCATGGTGTTCCCTTAGCAATTGTATCGGATGGTGAGAGTCGTTTCACATCTAGATTTTGGAAGAGTCTACAAGAGGAAATGGGTACGAAGTTGTGTTTTAGTATAACTTACCATCCGCAGATTGATGGTTAGAGCGAAAGGACAATTCAAACACTGGAGGATATGTTAAGAGCATGTACCCTAGAATTTCAAGGTAACTGGGATGAGTATCTACCCCTGGTAGAGTTTTCCTACAACAATAGTTACCATTCAAGCATTAAGATGACACCTTATAAAGCCTTATACGGACATAAGTGTCGTACACCGGCCGTCTTGTTGGCTTGAGGCCAGAGAAAATCGGTTTATGGGTCCCGAAATAGTCCATCAGACTTCTGAAAAGATAAAGCTGATTAAAGAAAGGATGTTAGCAGCTTAGGATCGCAAAAAGAGCTATGTTGACAAGAAACGACGACCAATGCCATTCAAAGTTGGAGATTCGGTGTTGCTGAAAGTCTCACTATGGAAGGGACTTATAAGATTTGGAAAGAGAGGAAAGTTGAGTCTAAGATTTATTGGGCCATTCAAGGTTTTTTAGAGGATTAGGAACCAAACTCACAAGCTGGAATTGCAAGAAGAACTAGATGGTATTCATAACACTTACCATGTGTGTTATTTGAGGAAGTTTACGGTAGAAGTTACAGATATAGTACCACTTTCATAGTTAAGGATTGATGAAGATAAGAGGTTAATCGAAGAGCCTAAAGCAATTGTTGACCGTAAGATGAAGAAATTGCAACACAAGATGGTCGAATTAGTGCTAGTGCGATGGAAACATTTGAATGGGCTGAACCTCACCTGGGAGACAAAAATTTCCATGATGAGTCGCTATCCACATCAGTTTGCTAATGCATGATTTCAGGACAGAATCATCCTAAGGAGGAGAGAATTGTAACGCCCGCATTTCTGGCTAAGCATTATTATGATGATGTAATAGTTAAGGTCAAAAACTGTAACCAATTTTATGTAATGAAGAAGAATTATTTGAGTATTATGTGATTTATGTGGTTTATGTACAATATATGTGCTTATAATGATATAATAAAATAGGATAAAATACGCATCTAAAGTAAAACAATAAATAAACCCAATATCTTTGAAGAAAGTTGAAGTACTCATAATAATTATTCTGAAGATATAAGGAACACTGAAATCTGACTTATAACGAAGAAGTTATGAACCATCAAAGTTTTGCGATTAAAACGGCACACCACATATCGTCAAAACTAATTTTTTAACGGAATACTTTTTATCCTTAGTGATCTGAACGAAAGTCATAATAGTCGTTAAACCGAGAATGTGCATATAGAGAATGTCCAAATCTGACTTCGTTAAAAGAAGTTATGTGTTTTCTAAGACTCAGTCATTCAGCGTAGTAGTACACAACCCGAAAATTGAATTTTAGATCGATCGATTTTTAGCCGACACAACCTAAACAAAAATTGAAGATCTCGTTAATAGGAGCTCAACGATATACAGACAATCGAGAACGGACATCAGATGACAAAGTTATAAATTTTTAATGGACTTTAAATCTTTAAGGCTGTTAAAATATAAATTTAACAATAAAGTTTAAATTAGCCAACACAGTCTAAACGAAAGTTGTAGATCACGTCGATACCTACACGTGGATATAGAGAATGTAAAATCGGAGCTCGTATGCGAAAGCTACGAATTTTAGAAGATAATTAAATTTTGGATTAATGAATGAGTGACTCGTGGCAAGATCTAGGCCACACATTCTTCCCCATGGTTTGCCACCGAATCGCGACACCTGGATGCGGTACATTAGGCGTATCTTTGTGTATGCCACACATATTGTAGTACACCCAACGTAATGCTGGAGTACGGCCTGTGTACGCGACTCCTTTAGCCTATAAATAGAGTTTGTTGTTCACTCTTTGCTTCACACCTCTTCAACCAACTCTCTCCCAAACACCCCCAAAGCCTCTATGCCTTTCCCTAGAACCTCCTAGGTGTTAGTAGTGAAGCCCTAGAGCGTCGGAAATCCCCGAGTGAAAGTGAGGATAACAGGAATGGGTAATCGGGTTGAATGATTTGATGAAATTAAAGAACTTAGTTATTGTGGGTTGAAAACCCTATGTGCTCACTAGCTCCCAAGCCTGACCCACTCAGTTTCTTGTATTACAGGTACTGGCACAAGAGAACTGATGTAATGAACAGTTGAGAGAATTATGGATTATAGGCTAGTAGAATAATAGATGTTGTAAGACCTATGTTATTTCAGTTTATGTTTATGTATTGTATTGACGATGACATCGCAATGTTTTTAATATAATTAAAATACATTTTTTCATAAATGCTTTGATAATATCTTTATCATATTTTGGGAACAAATTCCGCAATATTATTCTTCAAAAGGATACTCTGATTTTTAAATAAAGCATAAATGAATCAATATTTTTTGGCTGTGAAATTAGGGAAGTCACACCGGACTTCTAGGAAGTATTGTTTAATTAAGAAGCATTTCATATGTTTCGTGATGTGAAGAAGATATTCCTAAGATACAGTGCTATTTGCTTTGATCCAATTCCACACAAGAAGGATGCAAGGCTAAAAAAATCACCTTATGTGCTCTAAAAGGCCACTAGTTCATGGAAAGGACACCTTTAGGCCCAAGAAATCCAGAAAGGCTCATATAGATGGATTTTGTTTCTACTATAGAGAAACATGACACTGTAAGAAGAATTGTCCTCTTATCTGGCTTGGACTGGCCAGGGCAGTAATTCTAGTATCCACTAGCTAGAACTTATACTTTTCATTTAACAATCACGTACTTGATACTTAATGTTAATCAAATATTTGTAAATGTTTACAAATATTCAAGAAGAGTAAGCAGCTTAGCACAAGCAAGTTGGATCTTCACTCTTGGAGTTTAGTTTTATAATATATGCTTAAAACATAAAGTACTTGAAATGTAAAACAATATTTTTTTTGGAACAATGTATGTTTTAATTTAGCTTGTCTAATTATATGTCTCAGTTAGATGATTTATTATTTACTTAATCATTTTTCATAACGATGACCTTCATATTATGTAATGATTAAATTCTATTTTTGAGAACTAGACCTCTTAATATAATTATAAAGTAAATATCAATATTTTCTAAATAATAAGTTCCATATGCAAATATATTTGACTCAAACTTGATTTGAATCAAATTTACCTACGAAATTGTTATCTTTATTATATATGTAAAATACACATATTCCATCTTCAAAAAATGTATTTTTGAGGGAAAATAATATATTTTATTTGACATATGTGAATCTTGTTTATATATAAAAGATTCCTAATAATATTATCACTAAACCATAGAGAACATAATTATTAAGGAACTATACACTGTGATGTATGACTCCCTATAGATCTAGTACAACATACCTAATCAAGTTTATTTAACAACAATAGCTGTTATAACTATAGTTTATATGTTAAAAGATAATTGTAAAACCTTTGTTGAAGTAAATATGGTTTACTTTCTAATCGATAGAAATTATCTTCCTTTATTATTTTGGGATTATAACTTCATCACTGTCACTTGTATCTAGAAGAAAAACACCAACTAAGAAGTAGATAAAACACTTTATAAGATTTAGTATGGAACGACTCCATCATTATCTTACGTAATGTTTTATAGTTTTGAAGAGTATGTTAGACTAAAGATTTTAAACTCATAATCTACTAAATACATATTTGTAGAATATTCTAAAAGGTTGCTTAGATTATTTTATACAAACCCACAAAGAATAATCTATCTTGTTCCTCTTAGACTTGAGTTACCAGAAAGCAAGCTTCTAATCACAAAGCAAGTGGGATACACATGGAACTTGAAGTAGCTCAAGAACCATAGCTTGTTGTTGTAAAAGTTGGCACTATTTTTAACTAGAAATTGTTGAACATGAATAATTGCTATTCATAAACACAAACCATTCACATATATGGTAGGAATCATCTATAGAAGACAAATATGGAATTTCTCATTGATGAGTTTGTCTTGATGGTTTCTAGAAAATCCATCAACTACCAAAATGTTATAAAAGCTTTGAACTTGAAATGACTTATAGGTATAAACATTGAGATGTAATCCATGCCTAATGCTCGAGTATGGGCTTGAGTAATCTCCCCCTATAGCAAGGCTAGAAGGAGTAAGTAATTCATTTAGATAGAATACATACATGGAGATCTATATGTTGGATTAGGTGTCTAAGTTCATAACTATTTCTGGAATGTACTTGACCCGATTAGCATGGTCCATTTAGGTTGCATGGCATTGCAACATTTGGATAGACTAAATGAGAGAAATGACACTTAAGGATTATTAATATATTATAAGTTCTTATATATTAATAATATTATTTAATTAGTATTGATCAAGGAATTAATTTGGAATTAACTAAGTGATCAAAAAGAGACTAATTAAATATATGGGGTTGATTGTGTAAATCATCTATTCTTGTATAGTGGGCTAATGATCCATGGTTTGTATGGATTGGGTTGAAACCCATAAGGTGCACCATGAATAATCCATGGAGGTTACAAACCCATGGATCATGAAATATGGAAATCCATGACAATTAGGGTTTACATGGTGTAACCCTACTTGTGCCACAACTATATAAAGACCCCTATGCAAGCAAAATGGACACTACTACTTGTATAAGCAAGAAAGAGGTCTAGCCGGTTTTGAGGTGTTAGTGAACTTATCTCAAGGTTATACCAAGTGTTGTGGTGTTGTGTGAGACATTTGAGGCATCACACTTGAGTTGCTAGGCTCACAAGGTTCTCAAGAAATCGAAACCACAAAATGGTATTGTGACATCCCCATTTTCACGGCCAGAAAAGACCGATTTTGTTTATGCTTGTTTGAAAATCAGAGTACCTCTTTTAATAAAAATGTTGCGGAGTTTGTTCCTAGAAAAATACGATAAATACGTTATCAAAGCATTTCCGAAGAAATGTATTTTATTCTTTTTAAAACATTGGGATGTCATTGTCAATACAGAAACATAAACATAAACAGAACTTACATTCATTATTACTACTGATTTATATCTCCTTAATCTCTCAGTGTAATGTGACTTCATATCAACACCTGTGATATAAATAAACTGAGTGGGTCAGGTTGGGAAACCTGGTGAGTACATAGGGCTTTCAACCCACAATAATATAATTATTATGTTTAAGAAATCAAACAATCAACCCAATTACCCATCCTTATTATCTTCTTTATTCTTAAGGATCTACCCTAAGAATCAGCTATTTCTCATTCATTCATTCCTAAAGGTCATCCTAAGGAAACAACATGAAGTCCATTGTTGCCAATGAAACAGTGGTCAAGCGCAACTGCTAATATTATCACTTAGGCGCAACTGCCAGAATTGGGACATTTTCTATGAGACGCTTCTGCCGGTATTGACCTTTAAACGCTACTGTCATGGTCATAAGGCTCCCTATTAGGCGCAACTGCCGATACTGTCCTTAGAGCGCAGCTGCTAGGACGTTTACCGTAGATCTAAAACATGTACGGGTTGTGGCGCAGCTGCCACTGCTCATCTATAGGGTACTAGATCCACTGCTGCCAATGTATACTTATAGGGCACTATGTCCGTACTACTAATGTTCCTCTATTTTCAGCTTTTATCCCTCATCATTCATCTACCCATGTTTTACCCAACATATTTTGTAGATATAAAATACTTTATACAGCTTACATCATTTAAAACATGTATAAAAATCTTTCACCAGCATAGACAACAAGTATTCAGACAATATGCACACATAGCACGTGATTTATATTAAATTACTTCATATCTATGTGTTAGATGAAAGCGACTATGCACTCACCTGATACGGTGGTGACTTAGCACTCGGACAGCACTTTGATACTCTCAAAACAATTTTTCCTTCGATAAAACCTACTATCAATACCACTAGGGTTTAGTCTAATGATAACCGCGACTAATTAATAGTCTGACTATTATTACTATTATATAAGCGTTAAAGGATACCTATATATATCATAATAATAGCCCAAATAATTATTTTAAGGACCTAATAACATTGCTATAGTTATTTGAAAGCTATATTAAAAATTGTGTAAGCGTAGCTCACTTACAACGGATTTTAAAGAAAACTGGGCTTTGCTTGGAGCAGCGTTTCGAAACCGAAGGACCCTTTTTCTCGGGACTCCGAGAGCCTCGGGGCTTCCTTCGGGAGCTAGGAGGTTTATCTAGGGTTTAGGGAGCTCAAAATAGGATAGAGAGAAAGTAAGTTAGAGAGAGAAGTGAATTGGTGTGAATTTTCTAGGAAATCTCATAGCTACTTATAGGCTGCTGAACCTCGGTGGTACGCTGGGTGTACCGAAGGCTACGCTGGGCGTACCTTCGGATGAGGATGCCAGCTCGCACCAATTGGCTCACACTCCATCGGATGGATAATAACCGAAGTACGCTGGGCATACCCGGCCTCGGACGCGGGGCGTAGATGTGAGGCGACGTGGCACGAATCCGAAGCGAGACTGATCTGCGATGGACGGCTGTGGCGCTGCCACGTCATCACTTCCATCCTTAGCTTCACAAATTCCTCTTCCAACTTTAAAAATCTGTAACTTTTGCATACGAGCTCCATTAACGACGTTCTTTATATCCATGCGTTGTAACACCGTAAATTTCAAAATAATTTTTCACAATTTATAAAAACATTTCCCATTAACTTTTCATAAAAACATCAAGTTTAAATCTCAATTCACATTATACAAAATCCCAAGATCATAAGCATAAAAAAATCCCATGCGTGTGTACGGATCAAGCCGGCGCCTTCCCACGGTCATCGTTAGTACCTGAAACAACAACACTAACACTGTAAGCACAAAGCTTAGTGAGTTCCCCAAAATACCACAAACATATCACATATAATTTAGCCACTCGAGGCTATAACTCTATGGGTCCGTGCACCCAAGCTCTGTGAACCCTCAGGTTCTAACTCTGGGAACCTTCCGGTTCCAACTCTATAATCATGCACAGCATAAATCACATAGACATCATGCAGTACAACACATAGCATACACATAACATACATACTCTAACACATAACTCTGATTACCTACTCAAGGTAAAGTATAGTGAGAAGACTCACCTCGTGTATCTCGATGACTCACAAATCCTGAAATCCCTCGTGCTCGATCCTCCGAGCTATAATCCTCCTATAACATCATATGTCTCTAATTAACACTTTTAACACTAAGGTTGACTATCCCTCAAAAGTCAACACTGGTCAACTCTGGTCAACAGTCAACTTTGACCGGACTCGGCGAGTGCACTAAGGCGACTCGGCTAGTCTAAACGTTTTCACCAACTCTCTAGGATTCCCTTTTTACACGTCGAGTACTCCCCCTGACTCGACGAGTTCCACCTGGTAGAATCGCGGGGCCACCCCGACTCAACTCGCCGAGTCCCAAGAACAACTCGGCGAGTCCCAGCTCGACTCAGTCCACTTGACCACCCTCCCTAACTCGCCCTGACTCACTGAGTCAACCCATGACTCGACTGGACCACTCACTGGCCGATCTAAGGGCAATCTTCAAGCTACTCGCCGAGTCTGCTCATCGGACTCGGCGAGTCCATGCCATGCAATCACTCAAACTCGCTTCTAAGGTCAGATCTGTTCCATCAATTCATAGATCTGGCCTTCCTAGACTGATTCACCACGTAAAGCCCCTATCTTGGTGTACATACAACCTCTATATGACCATATATGATGAATTATCAACAAATGCCACAACTCAAGGTCATAACCTCCATTGTTCTTCATAAAGCTTGATGAATGAGGCTCTCTGGACCTCTATGGATCCAGATCCAAAGCCTCATCACTAGCAAGGGACTATTTGGCCATCAAATCAACCCAACAAAGGCCACAAGAAACCCTAAATCCAATTATACTTCACAAAACAGAAGATGAGCCGAAATCATACCTCTAGATCGATGATCTAAGCTTTAAATCCACAGTATAGCAACCTCCTTTGCTTCCTCTTGGCTAGAACCTCCCTCTCCTTTGCTAAACAACACACAAAGGTCAAGAATTGCTTCCTTTCTCTCTCAAAACGTTCAAGCACTCAAGGGTTTCTCTCTATGGACTGCTGAGCACAAATGACGGCCATAAGGCCCTTTAAATAGGTCTCATACCCCGGAAATTAGGGTTTCATTAAACAACGTGGACTCGCCGAGTCCCCTCACAAAACATCAAAAATTGAAAGCATAAAAGATACCTGGGAAGTCAGGCTGTTACATGCGTAGGCGGGAATGTACTCTACAACTTTCGTTTGGATTATGTCACAGCTAATTTTGAATTTATTTTAAATTTTATATTATTAACAGACCGTGACACGATTGGTTCATTAAAAATTCGTAACTTCTTCATCCGACGTCTATTTTCGTCTGTCTTTTTATCGTTATGCTACTATTAACGAGATCTTCGATTCTTGTGTAGGTTTTGTCGGCTAAAAACCACTCGATCTAATATTTGAATTTCGGGTTGTACACTGCTAAGCCGAAACTTTGAAAAATCATAACTTCTTCATACGAAGTCAGATTTGGGCGTTATTTTCATAGACGCTCTCCGTTTAACGTTTTCTACATCTTTCGTTTAGATCGCTAAGGCTAAAACTCGCTCTATCGTCAATTCACTATTTACACTTCCCGGTGCCGTGCCGGTTTTGCCGTAGACCTTCGACGAGTCATAAATTCTTCGTTATAAATCCGATTTCAGCGTTCTTTATATGTACGGAACCCTTGGGACATATTATACAACTTAGTTAAGATTATTTGTTCTAAATAATCTTTTGTCGAAAAGTCATTTTCGACCCCTATTATCTCTAAATTGACTAGCCCGGACCTACGGGCATTACAGGTATGTTTTTCTTCTAGCATTTATGTTTAAAAGTTCCCCATGCTATGTTAGATAGGTTAAGAACCTTGGAAAAAAAAATTCATGTATCTTAGTAAAACATAGATCCAAGGTATCTAGGGTTTCATGTACACCTTAGGAGTGTTAGAATGCTCAAAACCCTTCAGTGGTATCAAAGCCTAGGCTTGTTTATCAGATACTTGATGCAAACTTGTTGAAAAACTCAGTTTTCTGCATTCTGTAGCATGAACTCGCCGAGTCCATGGGGGGACTCGACGAGTCCATGAGTTAATTCATCCTACTCGTCGAGTAGGTTCATGCACTCGACGAGTAAGGGCACTAGAATGCAAATTTTCAACTTTTTCTGCTGGAAATGGACTAGAAACTTTACCCTAAACTGTTTTTGTCTTATAAAACTTGTTTTAGATGGTGTAATGGTTATGTTAATCCATTTTCAATGGACATTATCAAAATTTCAAGTTTTATATGGTCTATTAATGATTCTTGAAATTGTTGATATGCATGTTCATGAACTTATGAGTTTATAAGATCATAGGAATTATTTGTAACTTGCTTGTTAGTTTAATTCTTGATCATTATGTGTTTTAATAGAATCCATAATTTGTCCTCAAGTTATGGATTACCAAAAGTCATTCTTTTAATGTCCATTAAAGAAACACATAGGTTGCATAAAATGAAAAGTCTCTCATTTTAATAAACCATTAACTCATAAGTTATGAAAGATGAAAAGTTTTGAAAGTTACAAAATGTAACGCCCGTAGATCTGGGCTAGTCAATTTAGAGACGATAAGCATCAAAAATGACTTTTTGATGGAAGATTATTTAGAAGGATTAATCTTAACTAAGTTATAGTATATGTTATAAGGATTCCGTACATATAAAGAACGCCGAAATCCGAGTTATAACGAAGAAGTTATGACCTGTCGAAATTTCGCGACAGAACCGACACGACACAGCGCGACGTAAATAGTGAATTTACGTTAGAGCGATATTTATCCAAAACAATCTAAATGATAATTTAAGATCTCATCAATAGTATTGAAACGACGGAAAGACGGACGAAAACGGACGTCAGACGAAGGAGTTATGAGTTTATAACGGAGTTTTCCTGTCCCGGCCTACTAAAAATAATATATAAGTAATATTATTATAATATATTAAAAATAAATTCAAAATTAGCCAATGGAGTCTAAATGAGAGTTGTAGAGCATAATCTCACCTTTGCGTCGATATAAAGAACATCGAAAACAGAATTCGTATGCGAAAGTTATGACTTTCTGAAGTTCGGGGCGCGAAACCCCAAAACTGTCAGATACCACAACGTAGCAAGCAGTGCCACGACGTGGCAAGTTTTTTGACACCTCCGGGAGTCCCCCAGATGCAACTTGAGATGACGCATGCAGGGACGACCAAGCCCACGACGTGGAAAAAGGTGCCACGACGTGGCAATGGCAGATTTTGCCCTATAAATAGATTTGAATAGCCAGCCGTTAGGGTTGCTCCATCTCTTCTCTCCCACTCCCGATACACCCTCTAAGCCCTATTTTAATCCCCCGAAGCCCCGATATCAACCCCGAGACCCGAATCAAGTCCCGAAACCCAAAGATCCCAAGAAGAAAAGAGTTTTCGAGCCGAAGCTCTGTCCGCGAGAAACCCGGTGTGTGAAGTGATCCCGGTTTCACCGAAGAATACTACTCTTAGAGCCGTAGTGTTGTCCGATCATCTTCTGATCAAGTGAGTGTGTGGTCACTTTCTTCTAACTCATAAATATTAAGTATTTTCTATGAAATACGTGCTATGTGTATAATATAATGTTGTTTATATGTGTGAGTGTATAGTCCTTTTCATAACATGATTTTAATACAAGTATTGTTTGAATGTATAAAGTATATGTTTTGGGTGAGTATGTGATCACTTTCTTTTAACATATATATATATATATATATATATATATATATATATATATATTAAGTATTTGCTATGAAATACGTGCTATGTGTTTATATATTGTTGTTTATTTGAGATGAGTGTGGAATGGATGTTTTATATAGGTGTTAAATGAGTTAATCTGTACATGTATTTTATATCTACGAATATGTTGGGTAGAAAATGGGTAGAAGAATTAGATGAGGTGTGATGATAATTAGGTGATGAGAAGTAGGTGATCATAATTAGGTGATGAGAAATACGTGATGATAATTAGGTGATGAGAGATAGGTGATGATAGAGAGGTGATGATAATTAGGTGATGATAAATAGGTGATGTGAGATGAAAGGAGATACCATAACCTTGACCGACGATGTGGCAATTTGGCGATGTAGTCATCTACCAGAGTATAGATGGTGACCACGGACTACTCTAGATGACCCCATTGAAACACCAGCAGGCTCATAACCTGTAGGTGATGAATTACGAGTTCAGGCGATGTTGTAACTACGTATTCATGCGATGATACTCTAACCCTTACTATGAATTACGAGTCCAGGCGATATTGTGACTACGTATTCATGCGATGATAGCCTAACCCTTACTATGAATTACGAGTCCAAGCGATGTTGTGACTACGTATTCATGCGATGATAGCCTAACCCTTACTATGAGTTACGAGTCCAGGCGATGTTGTGACTACATATTCATGCTTTAGGAACAAATATATAAAGGAAATGCGATGTAAGGAGATGAGAGGTAAATACGATGTAGGAGTTGACCCTTAGGATAATTCCTTAGGAAAGGTACTTAAGAATAAACGAAGATACTGGGGATGGGTAATTGGGTTGATTGTTTGATGATTGAATATAATAATTATATTATTGTGGGTTGAAAACCCTATATGCTCACCAGGCTCCCAAGCCCGACCCACTCAGTTTTCTTTGCATTACAGGTAATGGCACAAGGGTATAAGTTGGTGGACTTGACGAGAGAATTTGGATTATAGATCAGTAGTTATAAATAACTGTTGTAAGGTCTATTTATATTGTTTATGCTTTTGTTATGTATCGGAACATGACATCCCGAGGTTATATTATTTAATGAAAATACATTCTCTTTGAGAAATGTTTTGATAAATGGTTATCATATTTTGTTTTTGGGACAATTTCCGCAAGTGTTTTCCTTAAAAAGGATTACTCTGATTTTAAAACAAAGCATAAACAAATCGGTCTTTTCTGGTTGCGAAATTGGGGATGTCACACAAAACTTGCCCTCAAGTTGTGGAACATGTAAAGTCACTTTAGAAAACTTTAGTTCCAACCCCTAGAATTTTATAAGTTAAAATTCAACCCTTATACTTTATAATATTATAAGTTTAATAATAATTATGTATGTATAAGAACAAGTCGTTTTACCGTTAGTAGGCCTCATTCACAAAGCCGGTCTATAAGGGTGGTATAAGGTTGCTGCCTATAAAATGGCAGCTTAATGGGTGTCCACTCTCACCCACCGCTTCCTTGATCGGGGAGGTTCGTTAGCCGAACGGGTAAGACAAGGACTTTAAATCTTCATTAAAAGTATGACGAATATAAAGTAACTAAATGTTTTTATAAATTCCCAATATTAGTTACTTTAGGAAAATGTGAATAAGGTGCTAACCCATGAAATTACACTTTGCACTTTGATTAAGTCATTAGTGGAGCGTTTGTGGTTAACCAGCACACTGACCTGGACTTAAAAAGGTAGGCAAAGGGTGGCTTAATATTTGCCATAGGTCGGTGGAGCGTGTGTGGTTAACCGGCACATCGATTGAGTGATAAACATTAACGATACCAAGTAATTTGCATGGTTACTTCACACCTTGTTTCGTAAGCGTCGGCATCCCTATCACAAAACCTGAAGGGCACAATCGAGATTGAAACATGCCATTGAAAATTTCAATGAATCTCAAAGAATCTAGGAGTTTCAAAACCAATTAAAATCTAAAAATTATTTGGTTTGTCATGGTGGAAATTGGTGAATCGTCATTCACCTACCTTCAAATATTTTATAGCTTGGATTACGACATCCCTCTTCTAAGTTATAAAATAGTGTGTTGGGTCCTAGCCTTAATATTACATTTGGATGTCTTATTAAGGACTATCTTTATATCTAATTTAAACTTGTCTTTCTTCTTTTCAGATGTCTTTCAACAATGCTGCTTCTGGCTCAAACCCTACCGGCTCCTTCTCTCTCATGAACCTTTGTGGGAGAGTCATCTTTGATGGTTCCAACTTTATGGATTGGATCAGAAACATCAGGATGGTCACACGGTATGAGGAAAAAGAATATGTCCTTGACAAGGAGCTTAAGGAACTTGAGTTGTCTGCTACTCCTAAGGAGATTGTTGAATATCAGGCACATGAGAGAGATCCTACCAAAGTGGCATGTATCATGTTGGCCACAATGACAGCGAGCTCCAAAACTCCTATGAGGACTACTACCCTTTTGAGATGCACAAGGATTTGATGGACCGCTACCATCAGAGTGCTCGTCAAGAGCAGTATGAAATTATCTCCTCCATGATAACAACCCAAATGAAGGATGGTGAACCCATCACGAGCCACATGCAGAAAATGCAAAGGTATGTGGACCGTTTGCTGAAACTAAATGTGAACTTCCCCGAGGAGTTGGAAATTGACATCATTTTGCACTCCTTATCTTCATGTTATGATCAATTCCGTACGACATACCACATGAACAAGGAGGAAGTTACACTTAGCAAACTTCAAGGACTCTTAAAGACCACAGAAAGTGGTCTTAAGAGTAAATCGGTAGTTACCACTCCTACTCCTACCGCGACCCCTGTCTTGGCAATCAGGCAAGGCAAAGGAAAGAAGAGGAAGAGCCCTTCGAAGGGTATCAAGGGTAAGACCCTTGATGGCTCCTCTTCAAGTGGAACCAAGAAAGGTTCTGTCACTCCTTCTGTTAACCCTAAAGAGGTTGAATGCTTCTATTGCCATGCAAAGTCACACTGGAAGCGAAACTGCCTAAAGGACCAGCAAGATATGAAGGATGGGAAAGTGAAACCCAACCATGCATGTATTTACACTATATTGTCTAATAATTCACCCCATTCTGATTCTTGGGTCTTTGATAAAGGTTGTGGTATTCACATATGTAATGATTTGCATAGACTAAGAAGAAGTGAGAACGTGGAGCATGGGAAGATAAACTTGATCATGGGGAATAGGAAAGCTTCACCTTTCACCAAGATTGGAGTTTATTCTTTGTTGCTATGTAGTGGATTAGTGTTAGATTTGAATAAGTGTTGTTACTCGTCTGAAATGGCGAGAAATATTATTTCCTTTCATGGTTTGTACAAACAAGGTTTTACTTTTTTGTTTGATAATGAAAGTGGTGGCATTAATGCTTTCTTTAATAATGTTCTTTATTTTAAAGCATTACCTTGTGACGGTGTGTATGAAACTGTGTCGGTTGTAGATAACCTAGGAAATAATGTATTGTGTATCGATTCTTCCACTAGTTTGGATAAAGCATCATTGTGGCATTATCGTATTTGACTTGTAAGAAAGAAACGCATAGGCCAACTCCAAAAGGATGGAGTCTTTGAATCATTTGACCTAATATCAGATGATAGTTGTGAATCTTGTTTTCTTGGGAAATGTCAAAGTCACCCTTCACTGGTACTTGTGCTAGGGGTGAGGGTTTGTTGGGTCTTATACATACTGATGTGTGTGGACCCTTCAAAACCGCCACAAGAGATGCTAACTGCTTCTTTGTTACTTTTACTGATGATTTTTGGTAGATATGGATATGTCTACTTAATCAAGCATAAGTCAGAGACCTTTGAAAGATCCAAAGAGTTTAAATAGGAAGTGGAGAATCAGTTGGGCAGGAACATTAAGATGCTTCGATCTGATCTAGGTGGTGAGTATCTTAGTACGGAGTTCCTTGACTATCTTAAGGAATGTGGGATTATCTCACAATTGACACCTCTCAGTACACCACAGCTTAATGGTATGGCTGAGAGGCGCAATCGAACCTTGTTGGATATGGTTCGTTCCATGATGAGTCGAGCTTCGCTACCAATCTCATTCTGGGGGTATGCCTTAGAGATTGCCGCCCATATCCTTAATCTAGTCCCTACAAAGAAGGTTGCCAAAACACCTCATGAGATGTGGACCGGAAAAGTTCCCAATCTGGATCACAACAAGATTTGGGGCTGCGAGGCTTTTGTGAGGCGCGGGTCTCACGATAAGCTCGAACCTCAAAGTGAGAGGTGTATTTTCATCGGCTACCCACATAGATCATTTAGTTACCTCTTCTACAGACCTAGTGATAATGTGGTCTTTATAGCAAGGAGAGGAGTCTTTCGCGAGAGAGAATTCATGAGCCAAGGAAACAGTGGGAGGCAAATTGACCTTGAAGAAATTCAAGAGTCAAGTGGTGAAGGAACCTCAAACCCTAGCAATCAACTTGAGGAAGAAACTCCTGTTGATCAAACAAGAAGAATCTGTACCTCTAAGGCGTTCCACGAGAGTTAGGAATGCACCTGATCATTACTAAGGTTTCCATATTACCGTGGAAGGTCATACACTTATCAGTGATAGCACAATGGTAAGTCTGGGTGAACCTAACAGCTACACGGAAGCCATGGCAGGCCCTGAGGCTGCTAAGTGGAAAGAGGCTATGGACAACGAGATACAATCCATGTATGACAATCAGGTTTTGAACTTGGTTGACAGTGTACTAGGTCGTCAGACAGTTGGGTTCAAATGGATCTTCAAGAAGAAGAGCGACATGGATGGTAATGTACACACTTATAAGGCGCGATTGGTTGCAAAGGGCTTTTCTCAAACTCCGGAAGTTGATTATGATGAGACCTTTTCACCAGTAGCGAAGATTAAGTCTATTAGGGTTATGTTAGCCATTGCTGCATTTCATGATTATGAAATATGGCATATGGATGTCAAAACCGCTTTCATTAATGGAAAGTTGGCTGAGGATGTTTACATGAGTCAGCTAGAGGGTTTTGTCAGTACAGAGTATCCTAATAGAGTCTGTAAGCTTGAGAAATCCATATATGGATTAAAGCAATCACCTCGTAGTTGGAATCTTTGTTTCGATGAGAAAGTCAAAGAGTTTGGCTTTTCGAGGATTATATTTCAAGGCTAATGGGAGCGTAGTTAGCTTTTTGGTATTGTATGTAGATGACATACTACTCATAGGATATGACATCCCAACTCTGCAGGAAGTGAAGTCCTGGCTTGGGAAGTGTTTCGCTATGAAGGACCATGGAGAAGCTGCATATATCCTAGGGATAAGGATTTTGAGAGATAGGAGTACAAGACTAATTGGACTTAGTCAGAGTACCTACTTGGAGAAGGTGCTGAATAGGTTCAGCATGTAGAATTCCAAGAATGGAGAGTTACCGATCCAGAGTAACGCCGGACTGAGTGAGACTCAGAGCCCGAGTACAGAAGTTGATATAGCAAAGATGAGTCGAGTACCGTATGCTTCAGCTGTAGGCTCGATCATGTATGCTATGACTTCTACTCGTCCTGATGTGGCCTTTGCATTGAGCATGGTCAGCAGATATCAGGGGAACCATGGCAAGGCTCACTAGACTACGGTAAAGAACATTCTCAAGTACCTGTGTAAAGTGTAATTGACATTTGATGATGAATAAAAGTTGTGTTTATTTATGACTAAAGTGTTGCTATCCTTTGTCAATCATTTACTATCATCTCAATTTGCATGTTTTGACTTCCAGAGTAATTATGTTATGTTATTCCGTATTATTCAAATTCTCCACAGTCGGTCATATGTTGGAAGTAGATATTAATCAAGACTATCATGTAGTTGGTTGTAGATGTCTAAGATGTTGGACATTGCAAAGCGTTGCTACAAAACTCGTGAGTGCTCATAAGTTATGAGTATTGGATTCAACCCACGCTCACTGGTATCACTTTATGGAATTTATCTCGAGTGATCGTGAGACGGTAATATCATATACGTCTTCAAACCTAGAGATATGACTTTTTGCCTATGAGTTGGTTATACATTGATTGTACGAAAACGCATTGGTAACTCGATGTTATAAAAAGTGCCTTTGTGTATGATTCAACATGTAGTAGAACAAGCATATGAGTCGAAGTTTATCTGTTCCTTCTTAGATTAGAAGCAATATCTGGGCCCCTCGATAATTTTGTGTTGATCCATATACCGGGCCCGGTCAGAACTAAGTTGATGTGTTCAATTAAGTTTTATGTCAAAAAAATCGGAAATCGGGAAACACACTGTTGGACAATAAGTAAGACATTGTTCCATGTATTTATCCGGTTGATATCTAGAACAGAGGATTATATGATCACTTATCTTAAATGGCATATCATTATCATCTCAGTTTAGCGAGACCTTGAAAGAGCTGCGATTGCTGATCGGTTCCTGAAGTCATTCTTAAAGTTATAGTTATTAGACTTATCGAAGTGGGAGACTGTTGGATTAGGTGTCTATGTTCATAACTATTTCTGGAATATACTTGACCCGATTAACATGGTCCATTTGGGTTGCATGGCATTGCAACATTTGGATAGAATAAATTAGAGAAATGACATTTAAGGATTATTAATATATTATAAGTTCTAATATATTAATAATATTATTTAATTAGTATTGATCAAAGAATTAATTTGGAATTAATTAAGTGATCAAAAAGAGACAAATTAAATATATGGGGTTGATTGTGTAAATCATCTATTCTTGTATAGTGGGCTAATGATCCATGGTTTGTATGGATTGGATTAAAACCCATAAGGTACTCCATGGATAATCCATGGAGGTTACAAACCCATGGATCATGGAATATGGAAGTCCATGACAATTAGGGTTTACATGGTGTAACCCTACTTATGTCATAACTATATAAAGACTCCTATGCAAGCAAAATCGGCACTACTACTTGTACAAGCAAGAAAGAGGGCTAGCCAATTTTGAGGTGTTAGTGAACTTCTCTCAAGGTTATACCAAGTGTTGTGGTGTTGTGTGAGACAGTTGAGGCATCACACTTTAGGTGCCAGGCTCACAAGTTTCTCTAAAACTCCCAAAATTTCAAATAATTTTTCACATTTTAAAAACACATTTTCAATTGTTATAAAAATATCATTGTATCACATAATCAATTCATAATAACATCACATCCCAAGCTCAAAATATGTAAAAGCTCCTCAGGTGTGTACTGATCAAGCCGGCGCCTTCCCGCGATCCTCACTAGTACCTGAAACACATAACATCACACTGTAAGCATAAATGCTTAGTGAGTTCCCCAAAATACCACACACAACACATATTAGCCACTCGAGTCTATAACTCTGTTTGACCCTCTGGTCAATGTGTCTCAGTGGGACCCTCCGGTCCCATAACTCTGAGGGCCCTCTGGCCCTAACGTAGTGGACCTTACGGTCCTAACCCTGTAAAATCTGTAACATACATAGCATAAAGCACATAGACTCACCTCGGGTAATTCAGTAATCTTGAACTCTATAAAATCTGGTCTAGCCTCCGCCTAATCATATGAAATAAACACTCTAAATCAATACATCTCTCAAGGCTAGACTATTCCCTCTTTTAGTACTCTCATAAGGGTAAAAGACCATTTTACCCCTCTTATGGCTCAAAGACCATATAGTTGACCAAAACCTAAAAGTCAATAAAAGTCAACTCTCCTGGTTACGCTGCGCGTACCAAACATGTACGTTGGGCGTACCTGACGTCATCACAGAAATAGGGTGCACGACTCCTTACGCCGCACGTACTAGGATTACGCCCCGTGTAACTCCCAGTTTCAGACTCTAAGCTTTTGGGGTCTTAAATAGTTAAGACTCACATCCAACTTCTAGATCTGACCATTTCTAAGCCTCTTAATCCATAAAGTTGATGACTTTAAGCCTTTGCATGGATGGACAAGTCACTAACACCCATAATATTCCATTTCCCAACTCTAGAAAGCTCATAACTCAAGTATGACCTCATCTCAACGACGAAGATGGAAACTTTATGGATCTATAACACAAATACCACTGAAATGGGACAGATCTAGGTCCATGGAGCACATTACACTCATAAAGTCTCCATCTTTGGGACTTTTAACCCTAAAAATAGTCCATGCAACATCAAACCAAATAAAGAGGAAAGTTTTGAACTTTATACCTCTAGATGAAGCTCCTTTCTCTGAAGATCTCAGATCCAACTTGCACTTTAAGCCCTAGCCTCCACAAGCTCTTCTCCTTCTTCTTCACTAACACACCAAGACACTTTTAGCTCCAAAACACACACACTCAAGCTATGGACGATAGAAGGCTCTCTCTTAGGGTTTCACTCTCTGATATGGAGGCTGAGAAATGAGCCTTAGCATCCTTTAAATAGTGCACAAGCCAAACATTTAGGGTTTGCATCTGGACCCACTACGCCCATCGTAACCCTGGGTACGCCCAGCGTACCCAGGCGAGTCCGCGTCCAAATTAAGCGTATGAGTACGCGCAACATACTCCTCAGTACGCCCAACGTACTCATTTGCTACAAGAACTCTCTCAAGGAACCAATTTTGACAACTTGACAAAATGGAAGGGTTAAATAGCTTTACCTGGATTTCAGGATGTTACAATTCTCCCCCACTAGAACCAGACTTCACCCTCGAAGTCTCATGCTGAGAATAACTCCGGATGCTGCTCTCGCATCTCTGACTCCGTCTCCCAAGTCAGCTCGGACCCATTCCAATGCTGCCACTGGACCTGAACCAGAGGCACCTCCTTGTTCCTTAGAACCTTTACCTTTCGGTCCAAGATCGCGATCGGTCTCTCAACATAGTTCAGCCCTATGTCCACCTGAATATCTTCCAACGGCACCACCGCTGACTCGTCGGCTACACACTTCCTCAACTGAGACACGTGGAAGGTATCATGAATCTGGCTCAACTCCGCAAGTAGCTCCAATCGATGTGCTACTCTGCCCACTCTCGCAATCACCCTAAACGGTCCAATGTATTGGGGCCCCAGCTTGCCCCTTTTCCTGAATCAGATCACTCATTTCCAAGGAGACACTTTTAAGAGTTCAAAATCTCTAACCTTGAACTCAAGCTCGGATCGACGCTTATCTGCGTAACTCTTCTGGCGACTCTGGACCATCAGCAACCTCTGTCTAACCTGTTGTATCTGCTCTGTCGTCTAAAGCACTATCTCAGTGTTGCCCATCACTCGTTGCCCTACATCTCCCCAATAGATGGGAGTCCGACACTTCCTCCCATACAACAACTCAAAGAGAGGCATACCAATGCTCAGATGGTGGTTGTTGTTATAGGAAAACTTAGCCAAAGGCAGATACGTGTCCCAACTCCCTCCGAAGTCCAACACACATGCCCGAAGCCTGTCCTCGAGCGTCTGAATCGTCCGCTCACTCTATCCGTTTGTCTGTCGGTGGTAAGCGGTACTGAAATGCAGCCTAGTACCCAACTCCTCATGGAACTTTTTCCAGAAACTGGAAGTGAAACGCACATCTCGATCTGACACAATCGAGATCGGTACACCATGCCGTGATACCAGCTCCCTCACATACACCTCTGCCAGCCTCTCTGCGGAAAAGCTCTCACTGATAGCAAGAAAATGAGCACTCTTTGTCAGTCGGTCGACGATCACCCAAATTGCATCGACGCCTCTCGCAGTCCTCGACAATTTGGTGATAAAATCCATGGAAATTTGTTCCCACTTCCACTGGGGAACCTCAAGCGGCTGCAACTTGCCGTGTGGACACTGGTGCTCGGCCTTAACCCTGCGACAAGTCAAGCACCTCTCTACAAACCATGCCACATCCCTCTTCATACAGGGCCACCAATAGTCTCTTTTCAGGTCTAAATACATCTTAGTGGCCCCAATATGGATCGAAAACCTCGACCTGTGCGCCTCTTCCATCAAAAGGGCACGTGCCCCGCCCTCAAATGGAACCCAAATCTGGCCCAGGAAGGTCATAAGCCCCTGACTATCGGCAATGAACTCAAATATATGTCCGATCACCTGCTCTCACTTACGGTTCTCCGATCTTATGGCCTCTACCTGGGCTTCCTGAATGGTGTCCAACACCGGAGTCATCACTGTCAACCTCAGACAAACATCTCGCAAAGGGGCACTCTCTGCCCTGCGACTCAAGGCATCGGCTACCACATTAGCCTTGCCCGGGTGGTACAGGATCTCACACTCATAATCCTTTACCACATCCAACCATCTCCTCTGACGCATGTTCAGGTTGGGCTGATCAATCAGATACTTCAAGCTCTTGTGGTCTGTGTATATGGTACACCGAACCCCATACAAATAGTGACCCCAGATCTTGAGGTCGAACACCACAGCCCCCAAATCCAGATCATGAGTAGGATACCTCGTCTCATGAGGCTTCAGCTGCCTCGATGCGTATGCTATCACATGCCCTCTCTGCATCAGCACTGCACCCAATCCTGATATCGACGCGTCACAATATACCACAAAGTCCTCCCTTCCCTCCGGAAAGGCCAACACTAGGGCCTCGCACAATCTCTGGCGATGTTTCTCGAATGAGGCCTGCTGCTCCAGGCCCCAACTGAAAGTCACGCCCTTCCGGGTCAGTCTGGTGAGAGGAACTGCAATCCTGGAGAAATCCTGGATGAATCTCCGATAATAACCAGCCAATCCCAGGAAACTCCTGATCTCCGAAGGGGATCTCGACACCTCCCAACTCATCACCGCCTCAATCTTGGCTGAATCGACCAATATCCCATTATGGTTGATGAGGTTCCCAAGAAACTGGACCTCTTGTAACCAGAAATCGCACTTGGAGAATTTGGCGTAAAGCCTCTCCGATCTCAGAACTCCGAGGATCTCCCTCAAATGCTCCTGATGCTGCTCTCTGGATCTCAAATACACCAATATATCATCAATGAACATGATCACCAAACGATCCAACATCGTCCTGCACACCCTGTTCATGAGATCCATGAACGCCGTCGGTGCATTGATGTGCCCGAAAGGCATCACCACGAACTCGTAATGCCTGTAACGAGTAATGAATGCTGTCTTCTGGATATCCTCATCACGCACCCTCATCTGATGATATCCGGATCTCAAATCAATCTTGGAGAACCAAGACGCTCCCTGCAACTAATCAAACAAATCGTCGATCCTCGGTAAGGGGTAACGGTTCTTGACCGTCAGCTTGTTCAACTCCCGGTAATCAATGCATATCCGGTGTGAACCATCCTTTTTCTTGACAAAAAGGATCGGAGCTCCCCACGACGAGCTACTCGGCCATATAAACCCCTTTCCCAGCAGCTCCTGAAGCTGCGAGGATAACTCATGTATCTCTGGAGGTGCAAGGCGATAGGGCGCCTTGGCGATAGGCGCTGTTCCCGTAACCAAATCGATACGGAACTCCACCTGCATCTCGGGAGGCACACCCGACAACTCCTCGGTGAAAACATTTGGGAACTCACGCACTATTGGGGCCTCATCAACCGTCCTTGGCCTCTTTGCACCTACCCTCGTATCCACCACATAAGCCCCAAACCCATTACAACCCTGTTGTAGACTCTACCTCGCTATCGCGGCTGAACAAAATGCCGACCCAGAACGGGTACCCTCTCCATAAACCGTAAGAACTCCCCCACTAGGGTCTCGTATGGTGACCAGCTATCGCTCGCAGTCGATAACCGCTCCAAATCTGCTCAACTAGTCCATGCCCACGATGACACAAACATCTCCCATAGCAATCAGGACCAAATCATTCAGAAACTCAATGCCAAAGATCTCGAGTACACATCCCCAAATCACATCAGTGGCATACACTGCTCTCTCGTCAGCTATGGAAACTCGCAAAGGTCGACTAAACACCTCTCGACGGATACTGATGTGCTGACTAAAGGCTAACGACACAAAAGACTGACTCGCACCCGAGTCAAATAACACCAAAGCAGGCACAGAACACACAAGAAATGTACCTACACATATCACAATATAAGCATAACACCACAAACACAAAATAAACAGATGAAAGAATACATAGCAGCCACAACATCGAGTGCAGCGCGGACCTCCTCTACTGTCAACTGGAAAGCTCTCCCACGAGCCTTTGGCGCCTTGACCTTCACCGGATGACTCTCCGTAGCTCGAACAGCAGCAGGGATAGATCCCTGAGAAGCTCCCTGAGCTGACCCTCGCAACTGTGCACACTCCCCTTCCGGTTTCCGGTCTGGTTGCAGTGAAGACAAATTGCAAACCCCTTGGGGCAATCCTAGGCCATGTGCCCCTCCTTGCCACACTTGTAGCAAGCAAGACCCTGCTATGTACATCCCCTCATGACTTTTTCCGCACTTGCCACAAGCGCGACCCTTCTGGTTCCCTGATCTCGAATTGGCGGGCTTAGCCTGCTTGGCAGCCGACTGGGACTGTGCCGGTCGCGATCCCTCCCCTGAGATCCCACCTCCTCCCTGGCCTGAGTCTCTAGCTCAGTCTCCCTCTTCCGGGCATTTGCCTGAAGCTCGGCAAATGTCCGGTATGTCGAGTTCGCCACGAACTCTCATATATCCCTCCTCAGAATACTCAGATACCGACTCATACGTGCCTGCTCGGTAGACACATGCTCAGGGCAGAACATCGCCCTCTCATGGAGCATCCTGGTGATCACAGTAACAGACTCGGTACCCTGCTTAAGGGTCAAAAACTCCTAGGCAAAATGTTCCCTCTCCATCGGGGGAACGTACTCATTATGAAACATAGCGGTGAACCTCTCGCAGGTCACTGCGGCAAGCTCAGCAGAAGAAAAGTGCACCGTCACAAACTTCCACCAGTCCTTCGCTCCCAAGCGAAGCTGGTTCAGTGCGAACCGGACCCTCAAATGATTTGGACATGAACATGTATAGAAGCATCTCTTAATGTCAGAAACTCATCTCATCGCAGCAATCGGATCCTACGTCCCATCAAACTCTGGTGGCTTCGTGTTGCTGAACTCCTGGAAGAGCAACGAAACGAATCGCCACCCTGAGGTCTGGCAGCAGCAACAGTTGCGGTAGCTGCAGTGGCTGCTGCCTCAGTAATTGCCGCGTATCTCTCATTGAAAGTCTCAATCAGAGTGGTCTTGATAGACCCAAACATCTCTGGAATCTTCGCATGGACGACTGCAGCCACCTCCTCAAGAATCATCTAGCGGAGCTCCTCATCACTCACCCCGCTAGTCCCTGGTCTGTGGTGTGTCCCAACCATGATGTCTCTGAAATACAACATAAAACATATCAGAGACTCGCTCAAACATACACGCACTCGATAACTTGAATCTACTTGATCCATGGTATCCCAAGGATTCTTACTTGAGTTGCGCACTGCTCCAGTGTCTTCAGTAGTACGGGCCCAATACTACTGTCCATACCGCATCAATGTTCACCCCAAGTCCTCCTCCTAGGATTCCAAGTCCCAAGTACTCTACTCTCTCTATACATATTCTACTCCCTAGCAGATCTCTCATAAGCTCCTCGCTGCTATCTACTCACTTTCAAGCATCTCCTAACAACAAAATGATGGGTTTTGGCAATAAGAGCATCCTATGTGCTCATACAAACCCTAATGCTTGGATCTAGGTTTCTCTATTGTACATGCAATTCATCCAAGACTATAAACCCTAGTTCTAGCATACAAGTAATCATATTAACATAAGAATGGGTTTAAGTTATTACCTTGATTGTTATGTAGTAATAACAATCCCAAACCCTCCTTGTATTGACTTTAGAAAGCTTAGAGTCACAAATGTCACTCCTCTAATGGTTCACAAACACCATGAGCAAGATGATGAAGAAGAGATGAGAAGGAGGCTGCCCAAAACGTGTGGAAACCCTAATCAACTAGTTACCACGTTTTTAGGGCATAAGGGTTCTTTAAATAGTGAGGCTATTAGGGTTATCTAACAAGGAAACCCTAATTTTGATGCTTAAGCCCTAAGCAACCCATGGGCTCCTTCCTTAAAGGCCTTGGACGATTTCTAATGGGTTTCCCCATAGAATTCGTCCACCCCTTTAATATGGAGTCCATTAGCTCAATATTCAACTATCATACAATTGACAGTTCTAGTCCCTTAAGTTTAATTAATCTCTTTTAGCCACAAAACTAATTACCAATTAATTCTTGACTAATATTAATTAAACAATATGATTTCTCCATTAATATATTATTCTCATAATATATTAATAAATCATATTTAACCCTTTCTCTCCATAATTCATCTTGTCAAGTTGCTTTGGTGAAGGTAACCCAAAAGGACCATGCACCATCGGGTCAAGTACATACCAAAATAGTTATGGACTTAGACACTAATCCAACACAAAATCCCTAGGCTAAGGCATCACAAATCAGGCCACTCTAGTCCTAATAAGAATACCTAACCCACTAAATCATGCATATCATATCATAACATATCTCATAACTCATAATGTAAGGGTATTTTGGGAAATCACGGTTCGGGTGCTGGCTGATCGTACACACTGCTCTGCTCTGCTCTTTCAAAAACTTATTACTCTTGAGAAAAATTTTGTGAATTTTATTTTGAAAATCTCTCAAATCCTCAGTTTGAGTTCAGGTATGCCCGAAGGTGCACCCGAATCCCTCAAACCAAGGCTCTGATACCAACTTGTAACGCCTAAAATATGTAAAAGCTCAAAATATGTAAAAGCTCCTCAAGTGTGTACTGATCAAGCCAGCGCCTTCCCGCGATCCTCACTGGTAACTGAAACACATAACATAACATTGTAAGCATAAATACTTAGTGAGTTCCCCAAAATACCACACACAACACATATTAGCCACTTGAGGCTATAACTCTGTTTGACCCTCTGGTCAATGTGTCTCAGTGGGACCCTCCGGTCCCATAACTCTCAAGGCCTTCTGACCTAACTCTGTGGACCTTACGGTCCTAACTCTGTAAACTCTGTAACATACATAGCATAAAGCACATAGAAATCTCATCATGCAAAAACATACAAATACTCTATCACATAACTCTAATTACCACTCTAGGTAAAGTATAGTGAAAAGACTCACCTCGGGTAACACGGTAATCTCGAACTCTATAAAATCTGGTCCAGCCTCTGCCTAATCATATGAAATAAACACTCTAAATCAATACATCTCTCAAGGCTAGACTATTCCCTCTCTTAGTACTCTCAAAAGGGTAAAATACCATTTTACCCCTCTCATGGCTCAAAGACCCTATATTGACCAAACCTTAAAAGTCAACAAAAGTCAACTCTCCGGGTTACGCTGCGCGTACCAAACATGTACGCTGGGCGTACTCAGCGTCATCACAGAAACGGGGTGTGCGACCCCTTACGCCGTGCGTACTAGGATTACGCCCCGCATAACTCCCAGTTTCAGACTCTAGGCTTTTGCGGTCTTAAACAGTTAAGACTCACGTCCAACTTCTAGATCTGACCATTTCTAAGCCTCTTAATCCATAAAGTTGATGATTTTAAGCCTTTTCATGGCTGGACAAGTCACTAACACCCATAATATTCCATTTCCCAACTCTAGAAAGCTCATAACTCAAGTATGACCTCATCTCAACGCCCAAGATGGAAACTTTATGGATCTATAACACAAATACCATTGAAATGGGACAGATATAGGTCCATGGAGCACATTACACTCATAAAGTCTCCATCTTTGGGACTTTTAACCCTAAAAATGGTCCATGCAACATCAAACCAAATAAAGAGGAAAGTTTTGAACTTTATACCTCTAGATGAAGCTCCTTTCTCTGAAGATCTTAGATCCAACTTGCACTTTAAGCCCTAGCCTCCACAAGCTCTTCTCCTTCTTCTTCACTAACACACCAAGACACTTTTAGCTCCAAAACACACACACTCACACTATGGACGATGGAATGCTCTCTCTTAGGGTTTCACTCTATGATATGGAGGATGAGAAATGAGCCTTAGCATCCTTTAAATAGTGCACAAGCCAAACATTTAGGTTTGCATCTGGACCAATTACGCCCAGCGTAACCCTGGGTATGCCCAGCGTACCCAAGCGAGTCCGCATCCAAATTAAGCGCATGAGCATGCGTAGCGTACTCCCCAGTATGCCCAGCATACTCATTTGCTACCAGAACTCTCTCAAGGAACCAATTTTGACAACTTTACAAAATGGAAGGGTTAAATAGCTTTTCCTGGATTTCGGGATGTTACATTCTCAAGGAATCAAACAACAAAAAGATATGTTCTTCTTCTAGCATTTATGTTTAAAAGTTCCCCATGCTACGCTAGATAGGTTAAGAACCTTGGAAAACAATTTTGGATGTATCTTAGTAAAACATAGATCCAAGGTGTCCAGGGTTACATGTACACCTTAGGAGTGTTAGAATGCTCAAAACCCTTCACTATACACATTTAACAATAGTTGTTGTTAAAGGCTTTAATGACACTCATGTCAATGACTATGATCAAACATATCCTCAAGTAGCTATGATTAGATCTACAAGGATATTATTTACCATAGCTATATATTGTAATTATTAGATATGGAAAATAGATTTCAATAAAAATCGCTTTTCTTAATCGACACCTATTTCAAGATGTCTGTATAGCTTAGACTGGTGGTTTTCTTAATCCATGTTACCCTAAATAAATGTTTAAGACTTAAGATCAATTTGTGGATATAAAGTAAACATCTCATGGTTGGAATCGCCATTATAATATGAAAACACAAGGTATATGTTTATATAAAAATGAAGATAACAACCATGTTTACTACGAAATACTAGGAACATAGTGATATTTGTAATCTTGTATTAATGAGACATACTTAAGCATAAGAGATTACATTCCAACTATGCAAGACTCTTTCTGCTTGACTCAGAAAGTATTTCTAAGACGAAAGACTTAGGAATGAAAAAACAAATTCTTGGAATGTAAAATATACAGAGATAAATAAATATGAATGTTAAAAGCTTTTAAATCTTTATGTAAAAGTTGAAAATATCTTGAAAGAGATCACGATACAAGATTCCTTTAGAGGAATCTTAGCATTTCCAGATGGCACCCATTTGAGTTAGCCTCAAAAGGGCCAAACACAAAGGTTTGAGCTAGATAAAATGATTTCTATTTTATTTGCTTTGACAAATGAATCATATAATGCACAAGACCAGATAAATGATCATGATATAAAAACATCATACGATATTAAGTTAGATACATGGGTATCTCATTAGATGATTATAAGAACGAATAGATGTCATTTTATGTATCTTTTATAGTCGTATTTATTAGAATTTAGTACCATATTTTTTTCATATACATTTGTTTAAATAATGTTCAACCCATGTATTTTGTAAGAATTCTCATACTGCTCACGTTTTGGTGTCTATTTTAGGTAATTTTAAGTGGAACGGTAGTTTGAAAGTCTTTGGAGCATATCTGGAGCATAACTGGAGCTTATCTGGAGCCAAAATGTTAAAAAAAGACCAAATATGGGTTGTCCTTCACTTACTAAACTTAACCGGAAGATATCTAATTTTTTAGGCATTTTTAAACTTCGGTCCTGAAGCATGGGTCGTGCCTCCCAAACACGATTCGTGCCTACCTCCTAATGCCATTATTATGGATATTTCAACATGCAAAGCGCAAGCACGGATTGTGCTTCCTAAGAATGGGACGTGCTTATTGCCAGAATCCTTATTTATTTCCAAGTCTATTATATAAATACCAAATGTTGTCTTAGTTGATCCCAGAGATGCCCAGAGAGAAAGAAATCCTTTTTCAGACGATTTTTGGCAATTTTTCTCTATTTCTATCAATTTCTGAAGATTGTGGATCGTCTCTTTCAATTATATTAGTAAGATTTAATCGTTGGATTTCTCTTTTTATCAGTTTTCATCAGATTTTGGCCATGTCTGGCCAAAACCCTAGTGTTCAGTTTTGCATAGATTAGTACTTCGCATGTAATCAATCATTAGACTTCGTTTTTGATTTGTGATTCTATATATATTTTTCAAATTTATGCTTAATGAATGTTTGATTTTAGTTCTTTTTATCTTGATCATCTAATTTTGTATCAAATCATTCTAGTGAATCATTTAATGGAATCCATAATTGTTCTAATCAACGAGTACTAAGTAACAAGTAACAGATCGGTTCCATTTTGAGATTTGACTACGTTATAAACTAAAATTTCATATTTTTACACTTCCTAATTTTTTATAAGTATTGAATATTGCTAGGAATTTTACACAAATCATAATGTTGCTTTTCTGATTTTATTATAAGCTTGTTTAATTAAATTAGCAAAAAGTTAGGGTTAATTGAAGAGCTTCTTTTGGTTAACTAATTAGGTAAAAGAGAACTAAATAGAGCTTGTTAGTAGTTTTCAGTACCAGCTTAGATAAACGCATTTTAAATAATTGAGTCTGGATTGATTGCATGATTAAGAAAGCCGCAACAAAACTGAATTCATTTTTTTGTTATTGAATTTGCTTTAGTTTATTTTCATTGCTATTTTAGTTTAGTTATTAATAACCCCCCCCCCCTTTATTTTCTGTTTATGACTAGTATGTGCCTTATTCAAAGAGGCATTGACCATTAGTCTATGTCCCTAAGGATTCAACCCTGCTTCCCTGTACTATCCTTTAGCGCATTTAATTAGTGAAATTTATTTTATTAAATCGTGCGAGACAACGGTTTAACAAATTGGCGTCGTTCCTAGGGACACGGTACTGCTAATAGATTGTATGCCAAGTTCTTCACATACAAGTACACACCTAGAGCTTGATCCAGAATTTGAGAAATCTGCAAGAAAACTAAAAAAAGAAGCAGCAAAACAAACGCAATCAACTAGTTTCTTTGGTTACATAATAATAGGGTATGGGCAGTTGTCCACATAATACCAGGACAGCCAATGAACTTGGCCTGGTAACATAGCCATAAACACATGAACGATACATAACACATATAACAAGAATCTCCCTGCTCTCACACACAACATATGATGCATCCCCAACAAACATGGGAAAGGCAAACCTATTTTATGAGAAAAGGAGTCTCACCCTTACAACCTAAGGATCAATGTAAGACCCATAAGAAGAAACCATGAACTGGGCTGAGCCCTAACTATAAAACAAGGTTCCTACCAAAACAAAGTAAGAGAGAATTCTTTGCAATCATATCTACCCATACCCATACCCTAAATATGACATCTAACTTCGGCATCAGAGAGAAATACTGAGGTTCCACCCTTGGTATGACTTTCTAACCTATCCTTTATCAACCTTATGAAGTGTGTTGCTCGGACTGCTCATTGGAGTCTGGTTTAATCCATATGATCCTTACTTTACGAGGCCTTGAGAATGAAGATCGGCACAAATTTCTCAAGGAGTTCCATGTTGTCTATTTTAGGATGAAGCAACTGTTGGGTTTTGATACGAAATAAAAGATTGTTTTTCACAAAAACTGGCAATGAAAGACTTTAAAAGCAACAAGTTTAGTTTTAGTTCATAACAAAACCGAACCATCATGGATCCATTTATAGAGGTTATAATGAAATAAAACCAACCATATGATGTTTTTGAGATAACCTTTGAAGCCTTTGAAACCACTTGGTTTTATAGTGTTGATGAAGATAACAAAATATCAAAGTGAATGATCTTCTCTACAAGTATCCTACTGGATTAGATGTCTAAGTTCATAACTATTTATGGAATGTACTTGACCCGGTTGGCATGGTCCATTTGGGTTGCATGGCATCATGACACTTGTATAGACAAAATATGAGAAAGGACACTTATGGTTTATTAATATATTATAAGTTCTAATATATTAATAATATTATTTAATTAGTATTGATCAAGAATTAATTTAGAATTAATTTGGTGATCTAAAGGAGACTAATTAAATATATGGGGTTGATTGTGTAAATCATCCATTCTTTTATAATGGGCTAATGATCCATGGTTTATTGAATTGGGCTAAAACCCATAGGGTGCTCCATAGATAGTCCATGGAGGTTAACACCCTTCGATCATGGAGGAAATGAAAAGTCATGTCAATTAGGGTTTGCATGATGTAACCCTACTTGTGACAAAACTATAAAAGGACCCCATGAGCTACCAAAATCGGCACTAAGTGAAGAACTAGAGGGCTAGCCGATTTTGAGTGTGTATGTGTGTGTACTTCTCTAAAAGTTATTCCAAGAGTTGTAGTGTTGTGTGAAATATTTGAGGCATCACATTTGGGGTGCTAGGCTCACAAAGTTCTTAAGGAATCCAAGCAACCAGAAAGGTATGTTCTTCTACTAGCTTTTATATTTCAAGTTCCCCATGTCATGCTAGTTAGGTTAAGAACCTTGGAAAATCAAATTTGCATGTATCTTAGTAAAACATAGATCCAAGGTTTCTAGGGTTGCATGTACAACTTAGGAGTGTTAGAATGCTCATAACCCTTCAGCGGTATCAGATCCTAGGCTTGTTTTCTTGATACTTGATGCAAATTGTTGAAAAAACTCAATTTTACTGCATTCTGCTTAGTGAACTTGCCGAGTCCATTAGGGGACTTGACGAGTCCAAACTCATATTTATCCTACTTGTCGAATAGGTTCATGCACTCGACGAGTAGGAGGCCCAGAGTGCAGTGTTTTGAGTTGTGCTGCTGGAAATGGACTAGAATCATTACCCTTAACTATTTTGGACTTATAAAACTTGTTTTTGATGTGGTAATGATCATGCTAATCCATTTACAATGGTAATTATCAAAATTTTAAGATTTATATGTGTTTTATCATTCTTAAAATTGTTGATATGAATGTTCGTACAATTATGAGTTTAGTAGATCATAGGAACTATTTGCAAATAGTTTGTTAGTTTAATTCTTGATCTTGATGTGTTTTAATGGAATCAATAATTTGTCCTCAAGTTATGGATTACCAAAAGTCATTCTTTTAAAGTCTATTAATGAACACATACGTTACATAAAATGAAGAGTCTTCATTTTAATAAACCGTTAACTCATAAGGTATGAAGTTGAAAAGTTTTGAAAATTACAAAACTCGCCCACAAGTTTTGGAACATGTAAAGTCACTTTAAAAAACTTTAGTTCCAGCCCCTAGAATTTTAAAAGGTAAAATTCAACCCTTATACTTTATAATATTATAAGTTAATATATATATATATATATATATATATATATATATATATGTGTGTGTGTGTGTGTGTGTATATATATATATATATGTATGTATATGTATAAGAACGAGTCGTTTTACCGTTAGTAGGCCTCATTCACGAAGTTGGTCTATAAGGGGGGGGGTATAAGGTTGTTGCCTATAAAATGACAGCTTAATGGGTGTCCACTCTCACCCACCGCTTCCTTGACTGGTAGAGGGTCGTTAGCCGAACGGGTAAGACAATTACTTTAATCTTTATTAAAATTATAATGATTATAAAGTAACTAAATGTTTTATAAATTCCTAATCTTAGTTACTTTAGGAAAATGTGAATTTGGTGCTAATCCATGAAATTACACTTTGCACCTTGCTTAAGTCGTTAATGGAGTGTGTGTGGTAAACCGGGACATCGGTGAGCTGATAAACATGAAGAGTACCAAATAATTTGCATCGTTATTCACACATTGTTTTGTGATCCTCGGTATCCCAGTCACAAAACTTAAAGGGCACAATCGAGATTGAAACATGCCATTGAAGAGTTCAATGAATCTCAAAAGAATCTAGGAGTTTCAAAACCAATTAAAACCTAACAATTCATTTCATTTTTTCATGGTGGAAATCGGTGAATCGTCATTCACCTACCTTCAAATATTTATAGCTTGGATTATGGCATCCCTCTTCTAAGTTATAAAATATTGTGTTGGGTCTTAGCCTTAATATTACATTTGGGTGTCTTATTAAGGACTATTTTTATATATAATATGAACTTCTCCTTCTTCATTTTCAGATGTCTTCCAACAATGCTGCTTTTGGCTAAAACCCTATCGGCTCCTTCTCTCTCATTAACCTTTGTAGGAGAGTCATCTTCGATGGATCCAACTTCAATGATTGGATCAGGAACAGCAGGGTGGTCACACGCTATGAGGACAAGGAAGATGTCCTCAAAAAGGAGCTTAAGGAACTTGACGAGTCGTCTGCTACTCTAGAGGAGATCGCTGAATTCTGGGCACATGAGAGAGATGCCACTAAGGTGGCATGTATCATGTTGGCCATGATGACAGTCGAGCTCCAAAAGTCCTACGAGGACTATTATCCTTTTGAGATGCATCAGGATTTGATAGACGTATACCATCAGAGTGCTCATCAAGAGCGGTATGAAATCATCTCCTTCATGAAAACAACCCGAATGAAGGACGGGCCACATGCAGAAAATGCAAAGATTCATGGACCGTTTGCTGAAATTGAATGTGAACTTCCCGGAGGAGTTGGAAATAAGCATCATATTGCACTCTTTACCTTCTTGTTATGATCAATTCGGAATGACATATCACATGAACAAGGAGGAAGTTACACTCATCAAACTTCAAGGACTTTTGAAGACCGCTGAAACTAGTCTCAAAGGTAAACGGTTTTTACTACTCCCACTCCGAACTCAGCCCTTGTTCTGGCTATCAGGTAAGGCAAAGGGAAGAAGAGGAAGAGCCCTTCGAAGGGTAGCAAGGGAAAGTCCCTTGATGGCTCCTCTTCTAGTAGAACCAACGGTGGTTCTGTCACACCTTCTGCCATCCCTAAAGAGGCTGAATGCTTCTATTGCCATGTAAAGGCATATTGGAAGTGAAACTGCCCAAAGTACCTGTAAGATGTTAAGGATGGGAAAGTAAAACCTAACCATGCAGGTATTTACACTATATTGTCTAATAACTCACCCCCGTTCTAATTCTTGGGTCCTTGATACAAGTTGTGGTATTCACATATGTTCTGAATTGCGGAGACTAAGAAGAAGTGAGAATGTGGAGCATTGGAAGATAAACTTAATCATGGGGAATATGAAAGCTTCACATGTCACCAAGATTGGAGTTTATTCTTTGTTTCTAAGTAGTGGGTTAAGATTAAATTTGAATAAATGTTGTTACTCATTGGAAATGGAGAGAAATATTATTTCCTTTCATGGTTTGTACAAACAAGGGTTTACCTTTTCGTTTGATAAGGAATGTGGTGGTATTAATGCTTTCTTTAATAATTTTTTTTTATTTTAAAGCATTACCTTGTGATGGTGTGTATGAAACTGTGTCAGTTGTAGATAACCTATGGAATAATGTGTTGTGTATTGGTTCTTCCAATAGCTTGGATAAAGCATCATTATGGCATTGTCATCTTGGACATGTAAGCAAACAACGCATAGGCCAACTCCAAAAGGATGGACCCGTCACTGGTACTTATGCTAGGGGTGAAGGTTTCTTGGATCTTGTACACATAGATGTGTGTGGACCCTTCAGAACCGCCACAAGGGATGCTAACCGCTTCTATATGACTTTTACTAATGATTATAGTAGATATGGATATGTCTACTTAATCAAGCATAAGTTAGAAACCTTTGAAAAAGTTTAAGGAGTCTAAACAGGAAGTGGAGAATCACTTAGGTAGGAAAATTAAGATACTTTGATCCAATTGAGGTGGTGAGTATCTTAGTACAGAGTTCCTTGACTATCTTAAGAATGTGGGATTGTCTCACAATTGACACCTCCTAGAACACCACAGCCTAATGGTGTAGCTGAGAGGCACAATCGAAACTTGTTGGATATGGTTCGTTCCATGATGAGTCGAGCTTTGCTACCAATCTCATTTTGGGGGTATGCCTTAAAGATTGCCGCCAATATTCTTAATCTAGTCCCTACCAAAAAGGTTGCCAAAATACCTCACGAGATGTGGACTGTAAAAGTTCCCAATCTAGACCACACCAAGATTTGGGGTTGCAAGGCTTTCGTGAGGTGTGAGACTCACGACAAGCTCAAACCTCGAAGTGAGAGGTGTATTTTCATTGGCTACCCACAAAAATCCATTAGTTACCTCTTCTATAGACCCAGTGATAGTGTTGCTTTTTTAGCTAGGAGAGGGGTCTTTCACGAGAGAGAGTTTATAAGCCAAGGAAATAAAGGGAGGCAAATTGACCTTGAAGAAATTCAAGAGTCAGGTGGTGAAGGAACCTCAAACCCTAGCAATCAACCTGAGGAGGAAACTCATGCTGATTCAACTGACAAGTCCATACCTCTGAGGCGTTCCACGAGATTTAGGAATGCACCTGAGCATTACTATGGTTTCCATATTACTGTGGAAGGTGATACACTTATCAGTGATAATACACTGGTAAGTCTGGATGAACCTAATAGCTACACGGAAGCCATGGCAGGCCTTGAGTCTGCTAAGTGGAAAGAGGCTATGGACAGTGAGATATAGTCCATGTATGACAATCAAGTTTGGAACTTGGTTGACAATGTACTAGGTTGTAAGACTGTCAGGTGCAAATGGATCTTCAAGAAGAAGATCGACATGGATGGTAATGTACACACTTATAAGGTGCGACTCGTTGCAAAGGGCTTTTCTCAAATCCAGGAGTTGATTATGACGAGACCTTTTCATTAGTAGCAAATATTAAGTCTGTTAGGGTTATATTAGCCATTACTGCATTTAATGATTATGAAATATGGCAAATGGATGTCAAAACCGCTTTCTTTAATGGAAGGTTGGCTGAGGATTTTTACAAGAGTCAGCCAGAGGGTTTTGTCAGTATAGAGTACCCTAATAAAGTGTGTAAGCTCGAGAAATCCATTTATGGATTGAAACAAGCACCTCACAGATGCAATCTTTGTTTCAATGAGAAAGTCAAAGAGTTTGGCTTTTCGAAGAGCGAAGATGAATCTTGTGTATATGTCAAGGCTAGTGGGAGTATAGTTAGCTTTTTAGTATTTTATGTGGACGACATACTACACATAGGAAATGAAATCACAACTCTGCAGGAAGTGAAGTCCTAGCTTGGGAAGTGTTTCGCTATGAAGGACCCTGGAGAAGCTGCCTATATCCTAGGGATAAGGATTTTGAGAGACTGGAGTAAGCGAGTAATTGGACTTAGTTAGCGTACCTACTTGGATAAAGTGTTGAATAGGTTCAGCATGTAGGATTCCAATAAAGGAGCGTTATCGATCCAGAGTAATGCCAGGTTGAGTAAATCTCAAAGCTCGAGTATAGAGGCTGAGATAGCTGAGATGAGTCGAGTACCGTATGCTTCCGTTGTAGGCTCGATCATGTATGCTATGAATTGTACTCGTCCTGATGTGGCCTTTCCTTTGAGCATGGTTAGCAGATATCAAGGGAACCCTGGCAAGGCTCACTGGACTACGGTAAAGAACATTCTCAAGTACCTACGGAGGACTAAGGATTGGGTCCTTACCCTCGGTGGGAGTGATGACTTGAGAGTTTTCGGGTATAGTGATGCTAGCTTCCAGACAGATAAGGATAATTTCCGCTCCCAGTCAGGCTGGGCCTTTACCTTAAATGGAGGAGCAATCACTTAGAAAAGTTCCAAGCAGGAGACAGTGGCTGATTCAACTTGCTTATCCGAGTATATAGCAGCAAGCGAGGCAACAAAGGAGGCAATATGGCTGAAGAACTTCATTGGAGACCTTGGATTAGTACCATCTATAAAGGAGCCTATGGAGATTTTCTGTGATAGTGAAACTGCAGTTGCCTTAGCCAAGGAAACAAGGGATCACGGGAGATCCAGACACATTGCCAGAAAATACCATTTCATAAGACATCGAATAAAAGGACTCCTTGTGGTAAAGAGGGTATTATCGGATGAGAACCCAACAGATCCCATCACGAAGGGACTAGGTAGGGTTAAGCATCTTCAGCATGTGAGGCGCATAGGGCTAAAGGATGATATTAGTTTTAGAAATTAGATAGCTCTTGAAATTTGAAAAGTGTAATTGACATTTGATGATAAATAAAGGTTGTTGTTTATTTATAAGTAATGTGTTGCTATTGTCTGTCAATCATTTACTATCATTTCATTTTTCATGTTTTGACTTCTAGAATAATTATGTCATCGTGTATCATATTATTCAAATTCTCCACAATCATTCATATGTTGGAAGTAGATATGAATCAAGACTATCATGAAGTTGGTTTGTAGATGTCTAAGGTGTTGGACATAGAAAGAGTTGCTACAACATTCATGAGTGCTCATAAGTTCTGAGTATTGGATTCAACCCATGCTCACTTGTATCACTTCATGGAATTTATCTCGAGTGATCGTGAGATAGTAATATCATATAAGTCTTCAAACCGAGAGATATGAGTTGTTTATACATTGATTGCACGAAAACGCATTGGTAACTCGATGTTATAAAACGTGCCTTTGTGTATGATTCAACAAGTAGTAGAACAAGCATATGATTCAAAGTTTATCTGTTCCGTCTAAGATGAATAGCGATATCCGGTCCCCTCAAAGATTTTGTTTTGACCTAAGTACCGGTCCCGATCATAACTAAATTGATTTGTTCGATTAAGTTTTATGTCAAACAAATCGAAAATCGGGAAACAAACTATTGTGCAATAAGTATGACATTGTTCCAAGTATTTATCCGGCTGATATCTAGAACAGAGGATTATATGATCACTTATCTTAAATGGCGTATCATCATCATCTCAATTCTGCAAGACTTTGAAAGAGCTACGATTGTTGATCGGTTCCTGAAGTCATTCTTGCAGTTATAGTTATTAGACTTATCCAAGTGGGAGATTGTTTGATTAGGTGTCTAAGTTGATAACTATTTATCGAATGTACTTGACTTGGTTCGCATGGTCCATTTGGGTTGCATGGCATCATGACACTTGGATAGACAAAATGAGAGAAAGGAAACTTATGGTTTATTAATATATTATAAGTTCTAATATATTAATAATATTATAGTGGGCTAATGATCCATGGTTTATTGAATTGGGCTAAAACCCATAGGGTGCTCCACGGATAGTCCATGGAGGTTAAAACCCATGGATCATGGAGGAAATGAAAAACCATGTCAATTAGGGTTTACATGATCTAACCCTACTTGTGACACAACTATAAAAGGACCACATGAGCTACCAAAATCGGCACTAAGTGAAGAAATAGAGGGCTAGCCAATTTTGAGTGTGTGTGTACTTCTCTCAAAGTTATTCCAAGAGTTGTGGTGTTGTGTTAAACATTTGAGGCATCACATTTGGGGTGCGAGGCTCACAAAGTTCTTAAGGAATCCAAGCAACAAGAAAGGGATGTTCTTCTACTAGATTTTATGTTTCAAGTTCCCCATTCCATGCTAGTTAGGTTAAGAACCTTGGAAAATCAAATTTTCATGTATGTTAGTAAATCATAGATCCAAGGTTTCTAGGGTTGCATGTACACCTTAGGAGTGTTAGAATGCTCATAACCCTTCATATCCACCATCAAGAGTAAGTCATGTGGAATGCTAGTTCCCTCTTGTATTCTTGAGTGTCTAAAGCCTTTAAGTGCTTAACTCAATTAAGCACTAAAGGGAACAACTCAAGAAGTCTTATAATCACCAAAACAAAGCACCAAACTTCAAAAGAAAAGAGCTTCTTCATGCTCACGGATTTAGAGAGAAAGAAGGGAAGAAAGAAGTGTTTCACTCTTGCAAAAATGCAAGCCTCATGCATCTCTTATAAACCCATGAAAAGTAAGGCCTAACCATTAAAATAATCTAAAATAATTTTAGCCTTTAGAAGCATGGGAGACAAAAGGTGGAAGGTTGAAAAAGCAACCTCCCACACCATCATTATGCCTTTTAAAAAGTAAGATTCTTTGTTTTTTATAAACTCCAAGTTTATAAAATATAAACTATGTCTTTAGGTAAAATACAAAAGAATCATATTATTCCAAAATGTTGTGCATGAATTATTAATTTTTACCATACGAAATAATAATTAGTAATACTCTTTTAGTTATTATTTTCACAAAACAATAATTATTCCCTAATTAAAATACAAGAATCGATATTATTTATTAATAATCATATTAATAATAAGTATACAAAATGTGACAACTTGATAAAGGCGGACCTTATAGGATCATATATTATTAGCAATATCACTACATAATGATTCTTGGGCATATAGATCCAACAACCACATGCTATTACAGAAGAACAAATCAAGTTAAGGGCATTTGAGAGAACAAGGATCTGATTGTGCAGGGACAAGGCCCAAAAACTCAAACCTTTAGTTAATGCTTAAGATCAACGTCTGCTTCTGATTGAGAGTTCCAGTCAAGTCTGGCAAGACCAGACAAGATTTGAATATGAGAATCAACAAAGTACTTCAAGTATTTAATGGAGAATAATGAGAATAATCAAATTAAAGACAATAAATGAACAGGTAGAATGTTTGAAAGATTTTGATTTAAGAGAAAGATGCAAGTGAAGTAAATTCAAATATAGCTATATTTGGAGGAACAATCTGTCATCTATTAATGACATTAAACACTCCTTAAATAGGAGAAAGGAGTACATCGTACAAACTCAAACACATACATAGGACCGGACAAAAGAGTTACTTCTGACACTCTGCTTATCCATTTTGACAAAATAAACTAAGTCCTATGTAATGCTACATCAAACTAAAAGACAAGAATAATTAATGCATTGACGGATAGAGTGATTCAGACTTATCCTTCGCTCGGAACATCTTCCCTTTGAACATACTCTCTACTCCAAACCCAAACTTCACTTCTGACCATAGACTGACTCCGGACCATATTCCACTTCGGAACTAAGACTGAATTCAAAACATCCAAAGGTTAGAGATTGCTAGAGGTTCACTTTCAAGTTCCAACAATCTCCCCTAAGTGAACTTAGCAATCAAGTCAGCTTAGATCGAATCTTCCTTGATGAACATGTATGCCCTGTACAACCATTCTCTAACTCCGATGTACCATTGCAGCTGACTTATGAACTTTGTCTTCATGTTCTCAGGTGCTGCGGACATTGATGCTCGACTGATGAACTTCTAAAGGACCTTGGTGGGAACCATGTGTTTGTCAAGGACTCAGAAGAAGTCCTTCTGGTTTGTTTTTATTTGAATATTAAGAAAACCTAGTACTGGCTCATCAATGGGTCCCTCTGCTAAAATTTTAGCTTCTGGTAGCTTGAAGTTGATTTTGGCCAAGTATTTCTCAGTTCCGAACAGATGGGCCAGCTCAAAGTCACACCGACAAAATTTTCCAACATAATCTTTGAGGAAGCTCAGAGTAGCGTGGTAAGCTCCTATACTAAGATCATCGGATTGAATGCTTCGGAAGTGAGAAACTATTGTTAGAATGTCGATTGGGTTGATTGCAGGGAAGTCGGCGTCAGTGATGGTTTTCTAAGTTGGTTTGTTTCGGAAGATGTGGTACCGGAAAAACACATAATTAAGTTCAAACTTGTTTAAGATCTTCCTTATGAATCCATAAATTTTGGTGATCCTTTTCCAAGACCAGACTTCTTTTTGAGGAAGCACGTTCTTGGAATAGAAGGTCTTCAATCTTTCACTTTCAATCCAGATGATCATATGAGGATCATCTTCCGGATGGAGAGGAGAGAACTTTGTGTAAAACTTGCTGAAAAGAGAGAGAGGCAAGTCGATCTGGTCTGAATCTTGATTTGGAAGATCATACTACATGAAGGGCATTATGTCAACGTCTGTCAAGATTCCATCTCTGCAAAGAGAAGATATCCGTAGCATCGGATGAGGATTATTATCCTTGAAGGATTGGATCCGAATGCTTTCTTCAAGATCTTGATTGATCTCTTCTTAGGACCAACCACTTCTATCTATCAAGGGAGGAGCAGAGTAGGAGAAATCCGAAATGGGCTTCTTGCCCTTATCTTTCTGTTTATGGAGGGTGGAGAGGATATGTTGCATATTTTCATCAACAACAAACTTTGGAGGAGAGGAAGACAGGGGCTCTTCTGGAATATCATTCGGCTTCCGGAGTGGAGAGCCATCATTGATTGAAGCGATTTTTGGATTCAGAATTTGTTGAGAATAAATCTCAGATCGTTTAGATTTTTCACAGGTATAAAGATGAAGAACAAAAAAATCAAACACAATACGATTATGAATACAAAATAGAATCAATGTAAGGCTTATGATTCAAATATAGTCATGCCTCAGCAGAGCTCGATGAAGAACTTCCACTGTAGAGGCGAGCTAGGGTTTACAATACTTTGTGAGAGAAAATCATAAAAACCTTACTAATTAAGGATGCATTCATGCACCTTAAATACTAAAACCCTAGATTAAAATCATGCACGGTTGGACAGGCCCAAACCGGCAACCAAAACTGGGCTAAGGACCGAGCCCATGACGCAACACTATAAGCCTAACAGAATTGGAGGCAATATTGATGTTGTAGCTCGAAAGGCGTCAACGGTTAATTTGGTTTTTGCCTTAGCCTCTTCTATGCTTCTATGAAGAACATCAGCTAGGGTAGATGTCCAAGAGACTACTGACCAAATTATTTTATCTTCCTCCATTAGCACTTTAGCAGGATATTTCCTTGGAGCTTGAAGTCCTATTACTCTGTTCTTGACATACATATCTTCTTCATCACTTTCATCATCATCAACACCACTTTGAGAACCTGAAAGGATATGTAGAGAATTATCAGAGCTTTCATCTCGGAGTCGGAACTTCGAGACAAGTTTCCAGGGTTGAGATCTTGAACCGGGTCCTTCTCCCCCTCTTGCAATGGAAGGCCCGACAACCGGTGCAAGCAAAGTAAACTCATGTAGGTCCGAAAACTTGTCAAACACCTTTTGAAAGATGGTGTTGAGCTGTAGAGTTAGGGCATCATAAGCCTCAGCTGTGGGAGCCTGAGCTTTGAGATGATCAAATAGCTTGGAGAGAACGGAGAGCATCTCATCGAACTTGTGATTCGGAACGTCTACAATGTTCCAGGATGCCCTGAGCAGCTTGATGAGAACCTGCTGCATGATGAGATTCATCTCATCCTTCTTCCGAATCTCCTTCTCTAACCATTGATTCTACTTCTCATGAAGAACATAAGTTTGTTTGATAAGGTCGTTTGTGGCACTGACCAAATCATCATGAATGTTTAGAAAATTTGTGATTGTGGCAAGGTAGTGATCGATAGAAGCATCAAATTTTTGTTCAACTTCTTCGATAGTATGCTTCAGATGGAGAGAAATAAAATGATCAAGCGGAGCTTCTGTTTCAACAACAGTGGGTCCGGCCTTGTTGGTTTCAGGCAGACATTGGAGGATTGCATCAAGCTAGGAATCCAGTCCACAAACCTTTTCATCGATCTTCGTATTGAGTCCGGCCACATAAGTTTTGATGGCATCAACTTTCTACATAGTGTCATAAAAGTTGTATCGGAGTTCTAGAAGGGCAAACATATCGACGTAATTCCCTGCAGAAGATCCGGTATCCGAAGTGGAAGTCTGGGACTTGTTCTTGTCATTTCTTGGTTGACTGGCTGTTCGGATGTGCCTGGATGATTCGTATCAACATTGACGTTCATGGGAGTTGATTCGGTTTCATCTTCAGGAATAACTTGGACTTGATCCTCTATTTGAATTTCTTCATCAACAGGTTCCAAAGAGGACGATGAGAGTCCGAAGTCAAAATTCGTTCTTGATGAGGATGGTTTTGTATGAACGGTAATTATGGAGAACAACTGTGGAGCAGCAATTGCGACACCTTCATCATCAAACATGACTGCATTTTAGAGTTCTACATTTGGATCAGAATGCATTTCATCATGAAGATTATTCTTTTGAGTTTCTCCGGAAGCGAACTCTAGATTTGTGATCTCGTCAGTAGGGGCAACGAAGGGCAAGTTGCTTTGATTGGCCTTATTCCTCATAGAGATGAGATTTGCTTCGACCTGATAACTGGTGAGTTCTAGATGTATTGTACAATCCCTGCCAAGAAAATCTTCCCACAAAGGATCGTTAACACCTGGTCGTCCTGTACCCTTATAGGGTATCAGACCAATTATGGCACCTAAGGTTGGAGGAACAATTCCAGCCTCGAAATGCTTGGGGTCCGGAACATGGGTTTCAGACCTTGCTTGTATAGAAAGAAATGGGGTTTCCAATAAGACTCATGAGTTTTTTTGTAGGGGCGGCAAGGAACTTTGTACAACACCAACAACACCTTGTTTGGAAGGTGATGGTGGATTGTGTGGAGACTCCCCATGTGTGTGTGCTTGTGATTTTGAAACTCCGAAGCGTACTTCGGAAGAGTGGGTAGGTGGGGTAGAAGGATGGCTAGAGTCATCCAGAATGTCCTTGGCACCTTTCTTTTAAGAGGAGGAACCAAATTTGGTTCTCTTTCTGGATTTTGTCTTTGAGGGGGATGCTTTCCTCTTAGTAGATTGCTTCTTTTTGCCATCTGAGGGAACAGTCTTGGCCACTTCCGGAGTGGGCTCAACGGGGACCGAGGTAGATTGTGTAGGGCTATACAGAATCTCAAAATGATGTTTCAAGTGAATAGATCCGGAAGGTAGGACGGCCAACATATGTTCCGGTAAGTGTCTAATTGGACTGAATGAAGTTTGGTCCGGAATACGATAATGTCTAACGGTTTTGAAAGAAATAAACACCCCTCTTAGAATCGTATCCACAGGAATTGGTTCCGACCTTTCACAGTAGAGTTGCTGGATCGTATGGGCCCAAAATCTAGGGCTTGAAATCTCTTTTGGCTTCCTTTTGATGATGAACTTCCGAAAATCTCACCATAAGACTTCAAGAAGATCAACAACATTGTTCTTCCGGAGAAGATACTGTACACCACGTACAACCAGTATTTGCTAAGGGTATCCGTACCTCCATGTTTTCCGGATAAACCCCTAACAATGAAGTGCATCAAAATGGTCCAATGGTCTGAGACGGCTGATCTCTCGACCTTCTAGGCTTTGTATGCTTGACCATAGCCAATGTGGGTGATGAATTGTTGAAACTCTTCTGTAATGGGTTCTTGTACCTTGAGGTTTTGTAAGGGTCGAAGTCTTGTAAAAAGTCCAATGGTGTTTAGTCAATTTCTTATGTAATATATTTGCTAAGTCACTTCTGTAAGAAGCTTAATGGTTTTAGACTTAGTATTTTTTGTACTCTCGGTTTTCCTATAAATAGGGACTGAGCTTAGATTTAGATATACGATTTTTCCAATTTCGTTGTCTGTTTTGTAATCGAGCTTATTAAGAGTAATAGAAACTTCAAAGTCTTATTTACTTTCTTAGTTCATTACATTGATTGATCTAGTTCATAATCGATTTCTTAGAAACAATTCTTCTACAATTGGTATCAGAGCAGGAATCAAACTACATTGATCTGATTTTCATTCTAGATCATTTGATTTTGAGTCATTTTTTTGTCTCAAAAGTTTCCACACTTTTGGTTCTGAAAATCACGTCTGATCTACAGATCTGATTAGATTCTGCATTTAAATTATATAACTGAGTGATCGATTATAAGTTTCTGATCAATTCGTTTGATCAAATTTCAAATTCATCAAGTTTTTTGTGATTTTGAATTTTTCTCGTGTGTTCATCAATGGCGAACTTCAACATGAACACAATGACTTCATATTCTCATCTGCTCGGATCATCAACCAAAATTCCAATGCTGATTCTAGAATACTACGATCAATGGGCTGATCGTATGGAAGACTACTTGAATGGTCTGGATGAAGAGTTGTGGGATTGCATCAATGGAACAGTTCAACCTCCAGTGAATCTTCAAAACATAGGTTCATCTGCAACTACTTCTGCTGTTGGAGATCAACAAACAAGGCTGAAGAACAACAAAAAGCGTTGCATGAGAGAATTGAGAGGAGTTATGCCACCTCTTATTTACAACTACATTCGTGGTTGTAAAACTTCTAAGGAGATCTGGAATATTCTCAAGGAAAAGTATCAAGGAAGCAAGAAGACTAAGATCAATTCTGTTAAGTAGTGTTTGGTTGAGTTGAAGGAGTTCAGACAAAAGGAAACTGAAACAATTGAAGTTTACTATGACCGCCTGAATGAGTTGATCTACAGATGCAATCGCTATGGAATCACAAGGTCCTTAATGGAGTATAGTCTTACTTTTGTTATGGGACTTAGGAAGGAATGGAGGAGTGTTAGTATGATGCTCAAAAATCAACAGAGCTTCGACAATTCATCTTTGAATGATGTATACAATCAGCTGAAGACACATGAAAGTGAAGAGTTTGAGATAATGGAAGAAGCGAAACAAAGTTTAGGAGGACCACTGGCTCTAGTTTCGAAAGTGTCTAAGGTGGAATCTGCTGGAAAGGAGAATTCAGATGAATAAGGGTTTCTTTTGAATTCGGATGATGAAGCTGTAGCTTTTTACTCGAATAATCGAGTTAAGAAGTTTTTGAAAAGGCCTTTTAATACAAAGGGAAAGAAGAGTGAGATGAAAGGAAATTTTACGAAGTCTGGTGTAGAAGAGAAAAAGAAATTTGAAAAGCCTGAGAAGAATGATGACAAGGTGAAAGAGTTTAAGTCAGAAAAGAAATTGAAAGGGGATTCTGGTGTAGATTGTCATTATCGCAATGGTGCGAATCACTTTGCAATTGATTGTATGCTTCAAAAGAAAGAGGAAAAGAAGAATAGAGTGAAGGACGAAGCATATTATGCTGAAAAAGTGGAGGAAGTTTGTGAGAAGGCCAAGGGATTGTCCCTTGTGGCAAGAAGAGAGTATGAAGATGAAGAAAGTGACACTTATCAGATTTGGCCATTCGGGTTTGATGATGAGGAAATGAGGCATCCTACTCATGGTGCCATGTTTGCGAGATTTGAGGATGGAGAAGAAGATGAGATATCTGGACATTGCTTCATTTCGAAGTCAAGTGACAAATCTCCAATGACAACTAAGGTACGTTCTATACACGAATCTTTTAATATTCCATTACATGCATATGATTCTGAAATAATTGCTTTTGATGATACTGTTGCTTACTTTGATGCTATTGTTGTGTCTGCCAGTAACGAGACAAAGAAACTTAATAATCAATTGCTTGAGACTCAAAAGTTGCTAGACATGAAATGTTGCACGATAGAGTATCTAGGTTGCAATTAGGAAATGTCAATAATGATAGATAGAATCTAGATAAAGATGTAAGGATGTTGTTGGCATAACGTAACATCTATTGTAATTCTGCAAAACGTTTATATGCCAAATTAACTACTTTGCATCATTCTTTTGACATTAGCAAAGAACAACATCGTAAACTGTTGCCTTTTCTTGCATTCGAAAGAGAAAAAGTTGATGTCATGTCATATGATTGTGAAAACACAATAGCTGATTTAAACAAAGTACTAGACGATAGGTTTGCCTATGGCGTTGTTAAGATAGATGAGTTTTTAAATGTTGATGAATTGGTCAATATTGTTAATGAAAGTTTGACAAAAGATGAACAATTGAAAATTTTAAAAAGAACTGAACATTCGAAAGTTGATTCACAACTCAATTTTGCTGACGTCGATGAGAATTTGGATAATCTTAGCGAAATCAGTGAAATTGAAGAAGAAGAAGAAAGTATTGATTGTTCTCAGTTGTCTATCATTAACATCACATCTAAGATCAAAGGTAAAGAAATTGTTAATGATTCGATGGTTGAGGATGACATTGGAAAACCCTCTACTTCGAAATTTTTTGACTTTGATGATGTGGAAGTTCGAGACAGTCAGACAGATAGTAGTGGTGATGAGGCGGACGAAATCAAAGCTTCGAATGTTTGTAAGACAGAAAAGAAAGTTTAAACTGAAACTTCAATTCCAAGAGTTGTTGTTGAACAAGTTTATGGAGAAATTCAAAATTTTGACAAGGTGATGAATGAAAAAGGTGCTCACTATTTGGAAACTCATACTGTCGTGTATTCGAATTTTACATGCACAGATGAAGTAGTTTTTCCCAATCAAGTATTTGTCACAACTGGGAATGTTGAGAACGTCAAGCTCAAATTCAACAAATTGGTCGAAGAAGACAATAACTGTTCAACTGATGAAGGATTCTTTGCAAATCAAAACACAGTTGAAAACAACCTCACTAAAAATTCGTATGTTTTTCAAAAACAAATATCAAAACAAAAATGGGTTGTTAAATCAGAAAAAGAAAAAGATGTTGTTACAAAAGAAGTTGTTTATTCAACTCCAATTGTGAAACTTAATTCAAACGAATTCAAAGTGCTTGTTAACAATTTTTCAAAAGAACACAAAGTTTCAAAAAGAAAGGCACAAAAAGCAATTTTTCGGCAAGTAGTGTCTAACGAAAAACCCGCTCTGACTAAATCCAAACTTTTGTCTGAGAAAATCAGTGTTTCAAAATCTAAATTCTCAAATTCTTCAAAAACAAAGAGTTTTCAAAAACCAATTGTCACAAAAAAACAAAGAGACACGTCTTTTCATCAACCAATGAGTGTAATAGACAGATTTTCATCAACCAATGATAACATTCGAAAGTATGAGAAATCACACCAGGTTGTGAATGATCAAAAACTTAACTATGTTCGAAAAGCAATGAATACTCACCAAGTTCCAAACAAAACTTTCAAATCAAAAGTTACATTTACTCCACAAAAGCAAAATTTTCCAAGTCTTTCAATCACAAAACCAACAAAAGTTTCGTGTTCAAATGAAAAATCAGAAATTCATTCTATTAATAATTGGCTTGAAGGGCAAGGCAAAAGGTATCAATCTGGGAGGTTTTCTCAAGTTTAGATCAAAACAACTTATGAAAAGTATTTGAATGAGTCAACAACTGGAAGTTTATCTTCTCAAGATTCATATATTCTGGCACAGAGATGGAAACCAATCAACAAATTAACAAGAATTGAGAAGCCTGAGGTGCAATCTAATGAAAATCCAAAACTATCAAAAAATTATATTTCAATATCTTTAGATAATGATGTTGATTTAATTGATACTATAACAACAAAAATTCGAACTTGGGATTTTAGTTCTAAAATTCACTCCTTGTTTCAAACTAATAACCAAGGACCCAAAAAGCCTTGGGTACCTAAATTCTTTAATTAAATGCAGGTACTATGTGACGAGCAATATGATACGAAGTGGTATATTGATAGTGGTTGCTCACGTCACATGATTGGAACGAAGGAGAACTTAAGATATTTTCGAAGTCTTGAAAATGCTGGAGTAGTGAAGTTTGGTATTAATTAAAAATGCCAAGTGAAAGGATATGGCAAAGTAACGAATGGGCAATTCACAGTAAACTGTGTTGCATACGTGGAAGGTCTTTAACATAACTTGATTAGTGTTTCACAATTAGTTGTGGGCACTGGAAATCAAGTGGTGTTTAAGGAAGAAGGGAGTATAATCTCAAAAGTCAAGACGACTGAAGTATTGCTAAAATCGAAATGATATGGTGATATGTTCACACTGGATATTAAACCAACAGTAGGCAAACCATCTGTTTGTCTACTTTCAAAAGCTTCAAGTGATGTCATTTGGTTATGGCATAGACGTTTATTACATTTAAACTTTCGAAATCTAAACAAGTTGGTTACTATTGATTTAGTTCGTGGTCTTCCTGTGTTAAAATTTGATACTAATACTTTTTGTGCAGCTTGCGAACAAGGAAAACAACATCGCAAAGGAAATCCTATCATGATAGACTCAAAAATTGTTGAACCATTGGAACTTCTTCATATTGACCTTTGTGGACCTTCGACTGTTGAAACAATTAACAAGAAACAGTACATTTTGGTTATAGTTGATGATTTTTCATGTTTCACATGGATATTTTTTCCCAGGTTAAAATCTGAAGTAGCTCAAACAATGATTGATTTTATCAAAAAGATAGAGATGAGTCTGAAAAAGAATGTTCGTCGAATAAAGAGTGATAATGGATCTGAGTTTAAGAATAACATGCTGGATTCGTTCTTAACTAAAAAGGAATTTCCCATAATTTCTCATCACCATATACACCACAACAAAATGGTGTTGTTGAAAGAACGAACAGATCGTTGTGCGAGGCTGCAAGAACAATGTTGACATATGCGAATCTTCCTCAATATCTATGGGCTGAAGCCGTCTCCACAACATGCTTTACTCAGAATCGTTCTCTTATTCATAGAAAATTTAATATCACTCCTTATGAAATCATAAATAACTGAAAACCTAATGTCAAATTTTTCCATGTTTTTAGTTGCAGCTGTTTCATCATGAATCTTAAAGACAATCATTCCAAGTTTCAAGCTAAAGCTGATAAAGGAATATTTTTGGGATATTCACATAATTCAGTTGCATATAGAGTGTTGAACAAACGAACTTGCAAAGTTGAAGAAACTTTTAATCTTACCTTTGATGATTACTATGTTAAACAAGTAGAAAGAAAGTTTGAACGAAAACCAATTCTTGTTGAATCAAACAACCAAACTGAAAATGATAATTCTATTGATTTTGATTATGATCTAATTTTTGGTGTTCCAGACAGGGCAATTGATGCAGAAGTTCATGCTGATGATAATCAAACACCCAAATCATCAAAACATACTGATGATTCAACACTCATTTTGGATACTAATAAAAATGGTGAAAGTATGCTAGATGCTCGTATGGAAGGGGAGCATACGTATATTCCTCTAAATGTTGAGGGGGATCGTCCTTTCGAGGGGGAGAAAAGTAGTATGGATCGTGAATTTGAGGGGGAGCATCACATTGATAATCATGTTGAGGGGGAGCATGATGATATAGATACAATTATGTTTGATCAAAATGATGAATTTCATGAATTTGATGATAATATTTATGTGGTAGGTACTAAAAATGGAGAAACATATGAAGATGCACCATTGGAATTTGATACAGCATATCCACCGCTTGAGAAATGGATGAAGAATCATCCAAAAGAGGGCAATATTATTCAAAACAAAGCTAGGCTTGTAGTTAAAGGTTATTCGCAACAAGAAGGTATTGACTATGAAGAAACCTTTGCCCCTGTCGCAAGACTCGAGGCTGTTCGAATATTTTTAGCCTATGCAGCACATAAAGACTTTGATGTTCATCAAATGGATGTCAAATATGCATTCTTGAATGGAGAGCTCGAAGAGACGGTATATGTGGAACAACCACCTTGTTTCGTTAATCAAGAATATCCTAATCATGTTTACATTTAGATAAGGTTGTGTATGGGTTAAAACAAGCACCAAGAGCATAGTATGCAACTCTTACCAATTTCTTAAAACAGTCAAAATTTAAACAATGATCAGTTGATCCCACATTATTTAATAAGAAAGTTGGGGATCATCTAATGCTTGTTCAAATTTATGTTGACGATATTATTTTTGGCTCTACTGACCCAACTTTGTCTAGTGAATTTGGGAATTTGATGAAGAGTAAATTCGAAAGGAGCATGATGGGTAAAATCAACAATTTTCTTGGGTTAAATATCCGTCAAAGCAGAGAAGGAATTTTCATTAACCAAGAAAAATACACAAAGAATTTGCTTGAAAATTTTGGAATGACTAATAGCACGAAGCTAGGAGTGCCAATGGCAGTAGGAACGAAGTTAACACCTTCGTTAGATTTACTTGTTGTTGATCTTACTTTGTTTTGAAGCACGATAGGTTCTCTACTTTATTTAACTGCAAGTAGACCTGATATCATGTTTTCTATATGCAATTGTGCAAGGTATCAAGCAAATCCAAGAGAACCACATTTAACAGTTGTGAAGAATATTTTTCGTTATCTCAAAGGAACAGTTTCGTTAGGATTGTGGTATCCTTCGAAATCTGGATTTTTCAATCAAGCCTTTTCGGATTTAGACCTTGGTGGATGTACTCTCGATAGGAAAAGCACAAGTGGAGGATGTCAGTTACTGGATGGGAAATTGGTGAGTTGGCAGTCGAAGAAACAAACTTGTGTAACTATTTCTACTGCTGAAGCTAAATACATTTTTGCTACTGCTTGCACTTCTCAAATCATTTGGATTCAAAGCCAATTGCATGATTATGCAATTAACATGAAAAAAATTTCTTTGTATTGTGATTCATAAAGTGCTATTCGAATTTGTCATAATCCAGTACAACATTCAAAAACAAAACACATTGCTCTTTATTATCATTTTATAAAAGATCATGAGGAAGATGGTAACATTGAAGTTCATTTTGTGAAAACTACCAATCAACTTGCTGATATTTTCACTAAACCACTTGTTGAAATATCTTTCGTGAGAATTTTATTAGGTCTGGGAATGTTAGATGCGAATTCAGTACCCGGATCAAATACTAAAGATTAACGAAATGATGTTGGTGAAAAAGGTGTCGATTCAAAGGCTTGTTGTCTTAACCATTCCGAGGTTACTGTGCATTAAGAGGCTTTGACACACTTCGTTTTCGTATATTGATACTAAAACTTTTTGCGTGTTTGGTACTATCATTTCTTTTCATTAGTTTAGAATTTGTTCATTGAAAAACTGAAAAACAAAAATATTTTTATTTCTTTGCATTAATTTTTGAAAAATCAAAAATATCAAAAAGATTTTCTTTTGTTGCATGTTTTATTTCTCGAAAAATTCAAAATCACAAAAATATTATTCTTATTGTTCAAAAATAGAAAATCCAAAAAGATTTTTGTTACTTTGTTATTTTTATTAAGTCTTCAAGAACATTTTCATGACAATTCTTCAAACGGTCATGCTTGTGGAAGGTAATTCTCTTAAATCTTTTTACTAGTTAAGATGTCCCTAGAAACATGGTGCTGCATGTCGACCCAAGCCTCAACTGACTCTATGTGTGTTACGAAATCCTTAATGAAAATTTTCATACGAAAGTTTCTTCCTAATTAGGCCTACATTCGCATTAGTCCAATGAGCTACCTTACTCTTCTCAAATGAGTTAAGAGTTATTTGTTTGGTCCATATATAACAGAGGTACATTCAAATCTTAACCAATCTTTTTCATCAAAAAATTTCTTGACACATTTCACACACAAAGACACATGTTCAAGAGGTCATTGATCAAACCAATTGTGACTTAAACATGTCAAAAATTTGTGTTAACGATCTTAAATCATGAGACTGTGATGCAAGTGAAACCCAAGTATCCGAACTTATTAAGGAATTAACGGGGAACTTTGTTCCAGATTCTTACGAAACACTTGTTTCTGTATCAAGTTCCATATACTCCAAATCACATTCTTTTGTATGAGTGTTTTTGATCAAATGTTCGAAACCCATGACATTTGTTTCCTAATGAAATCCAGCTTAACTATTTTTCCTTGAATGTGATTTCAGTGTGAGTATCAATTCTTTTCCATAGTCACTTTCACAAATTTTACAAAGCCACTTGTCACTGACTACACTGGTCAAACAAGTAATTTCGTTTACAATTACTCACCTTATGTTTAGGTTGATATGTAACGAAATTCGTAAGCCACCCATTGAAGCCTTGAAAAAGAAGCCCTTCGATACTTCTCTAAAAGTATTCAATTGTAATTCACGGGAAATGCACAAGTTGTTAGTTATCTCTCTTGATAATTAACGAAGCAACCTTTTCCTGGGGTTTAACTGCTTTCGTGTCAACATTTTTGACATCACAGATCCAAAAAAAAAATTAAATTGCTTCTTATCTTTTTCCATTGAATCACTGCACTCACGAAATCCTTGAGGTTCTAAGTAATACCAACTTAGGTTGAGGATTTCACAAGTCTGGCAAATGACTTTGCTTCAAATCCCAAAAACAAAATAGCCCAGCCTCCAATCCGAAAGGTCTGGTCTTATCCACAATTACTCACAAACAGTCTAAAAGTAACCGTTTGGTAACTTGGCCCTAGTTTCAAGGCACTTTATCTGACATAGCTACAATAACGACTACTGGTGCGTGTTTCAAGGAAAGACGTGATATACTTCTTAATGATAAACAATTCACATTCTTTTGGGCTTACTTATAAAAGGAAAATCCTCTTTCCTTTTGACATCACGCATTCAAAAATCCACAGAAGAATAAAAAGCCCTAATTTTTCTAAAAATCTTCCAATCAACTAGGCAATGGCTATTGTTCAGAACTCCACCACTAAAGAAATTGCTTCTCAACCGCTGATGAAGATACAGAGCACAAATTATCAGGTTGAATCCAATGTGTCGTTGTATCCAGAAGATCTCAAGATGCTGATTGTTGCCTTGAAACGATCTGTTCTAGCAACAACTATGTTCAAATCTTTTGCAGTGCCAATTGATGGGTTTTGGTCATAAGACATCCTATGTGCTCATACAAACCCTAATGCTTGGATCTAGGTTTCTCTATTGTACATGCTTTCAATCCAAGACTATAAACCCTAATTCTAGCATATGGAAATCAATATTAACATATAATTAGGTTTATGATATTACCTTGATTGTTATGTAGCAATAACAATCCCAATTCCTCCTTGAATTGACTTTGGAAGGCTTAGAGTCACAAATGTCACTCCTCTAATGGCTTACAAACACCAAGAGCAAATGGAGAAGGTATAAAGAGAGAGGAGAGAGGTAGGAATTTGTCCTTAGGACTTCTTGGGAAGGCTTAGACGAATTCATGAGCCTTAGGGGGTTTATATAGGTGTAAATATTAGGGTTTTAGTCCTTATCCTTATCTAGTTGCTTGCCCACCGAGCAACCATAAGATAAGTCTTAGAAACCCTTATCCTAGTCGAATTCTAAGGCATTATCTCCTTAAATTCGTTCACCCTATATTTAAGATAATCCTTACCTTATTTTGTAACTATCACATAATTACAATTCAGCCCCTCTAGTTTAATTAATTACACTTGATCACAAAATTAATTCTTAATTAATTATTGACCAATATTAATTAAACAAATATGATTTCTCCTTTAATATATTATTCTTATAACATATTAATAAATCATAATAACCTCTCTCTCTCTATTTATTTCTCCAATCAAGTTTCTTTGGTGAAGGCAACCCAAAAGGACCATGCACCATTAGGTTAAGTACATACCAAAATAGTTATGGACTTAGAAACTAATCCAACAGTCGCCCACTTGGATAAGTCTAACAACTATTTTGCGTATGACTTCGGATCCCGATCTGCAATCGTAGCTTTCCAAAGCCGCTGTCAACTCTGATCCTATCAGATACGTGTGTCCTTAGATAAGGGATCATATATTCCTCCATTCTAGATATCATATGAGATATGATTTCAAATCATTCTCTTTGTACTATATCTCAATTCCGATTTATGACGACTGACTAATTGAACAAATCAAATTAGCCCTAGCCCGGCCGAGCATTTACGTTTGTCATCACTAAACCATCGAGGGGCCCAAAGATATCGCTTTTATCCTACTTTGAATAAAAGGAACGGATAAACTTTGATACAATGCTTGCTTGCACGTACTCACCGAATCACACACAACAATATGTTTTATAACACCAAGTTACTAGTGCGTTTACATATTATCAATGTGTAACCGTTTTGCAAGATACAACTCACACATCTCGGTTTCAAGAATATAAGATGTTATCGTCTCACCAATCACTCGTGATACAATTCATGGAATGATCCAAGTGAGCGTGGGTTTAATACAATGCTCAAATCATATTCATAAGCACTCATGAATGTTGCAGCAAACATTTGCTTATGTCTAATGCTCTTTAGACAATCCACACACCAATTCATGACAGTCTTCATTCATATCTACTTCCAACATATGAACGACTGTGGCCCGTTTGAATAATTTGATTATTCTTAATAAACTCAATTATTCTGGAAGTCAAAACATGCAAATGTGAAATACAAGAATAATACTAATCCCATATGGCCTCAAACCTTTGAGTATAAATAAAACGCCTTTTATTTATCACCATATTGATTACTCATTATTTGTCGTTTCGGGTAATCAACTTCTTACTTGAATTACAACACTTGTCCCATGATCCTAGCATGCACACAATGTTTACCTATGGTTCTTACTTTGTGAAATAGATCACATTGAACACATTTCCAATCATTCTCATTTCACAACTCCAAATCTTTTTCATAAGTGAAAGAATATCAAATTCTTGTTACTTATAGAATTATGCTAGATTCTAACATTCTATGCAACTTATCCTTTCGTAATGTCACTGCACCAAAGTCACAAAGACTATTGCCAATGATATTACAAAGTCCTCTATCGGAGATTGTTACAAGACAATTCCTTAGATTTGATGTCTCTCACTCAAAGTACATTCCTTTGAACATCCTTTTGCATAAAGGTTTCTAATCTAAACATAGATTTTCAATATTCAATTCCCAATATAGATACATTTCCACATTTTCCATATGACAACTTATTCTTAATAGAATCTTATCTATTCGTAATGATGTCGATATGGTCCATCCAATATGGAAACATTTCCATAATTTCCATATGACAACTCATTCTTAATAGAATCTTTTCTATTTATAATAATGTCGATATGGTCCATCCAATACCATGCTTCCAACTACTCACAAGCGACCAATCCTCCTCAAACTTTGGATTGTCCTTTGATAGTTGTTTAATTATTTTAGTCAAAACCGATTCTTGTCCTTTTTCCCTCTAAATGCGCTATACATTTGGAAAATTTTAGAATGGTCAAATGTCAAAGCATTTGCAATCGATCCTATACTCGAAGCGTATGGGACACGATGCATAATGTTTTATTTGCTATGTTCTCAAAATTCGAATTGTGAAGAGGAATGCCGTAATCATAATCGAAATTTTAAGAACACACTATGTACCTTTGACTAAATTTTATTAACATTCCACAACCTAAGCCTTTAGATTTGAAATGAAGCATAATATTCTCTCCCTTAATTATAGCAAAACAACCTTTCAACTCGTACAACTTTGCAAAGTATGACTCTTGTTTTTCTATAATTAATATTGCCAACTTGCAATACGTGCCTTAATAATCATACAATCATAACATTTATGCTCCCACTATCATGATGATTATTATAAAACATAACACTTATGCTCCCACTAGCTTCGACATGTATTCATAAACATCTTAACTTTCAGAAAAACAATGCTTATTGAATTTCTTAAGTCCATGTTTCTAATACTTAATGCTTTGATAATCTTTTATCAAGGCTTCTTTAACTTATACACCTTTGCCTTAGATAGTTCATATGTGTGTGTAAACAATTGCAAAACCTCACAATTCAAATTATGGAAAACGATACCGTAACCATAATCGAATTCGAGAATGCAATTTTACAATCACTATCTTCTTAAAATCTTTCTTAGTGAAAGCATTTCCTCACAATCATTTTCATGAAGGGGGAAATCTTATGACACTTAGATTTGAGCGGTGTATGTGTTCCTATCCATGTGAATTTGTTAAAACCAAAGTTTACGACAAATTCAAACTCATATGGACCGAACTTTCTTAATCTTGATTTCTTGCCTTATGGTAGCACAGTTGCCCACCACGTCTTCCAAGTAGTTAAACAGCTCACCTTTATGTACTTTCCATTGATCAAGGTCCTTGCCTTTTATGCATTCAAATGAGAACTCATAGGACTCACATGCATAATTAACTCGATTGGATTGGCATAGAAACAAAAATAATGTCAACACGATAGGTTGTAAACCTCAACTCGTGTGCTAGTGATGATCGATAAGGTCTATTTTGATTTGTTCTTGAAACCTTTCAAGACCATTAAGACTCCCACTGACTCCTTGACATATAAGATTCTTTTGTCAATAAACATTTCTTGACAAACAAATATCTAAGAGTTAGTGTAGCTTATATCAAAATACTTCATAAATTGGTCCTAGTTGGTCTTTGTCTTATCCAAGACATCACAACTTTCCACATTTGATGAATGTTATAAACCTTCTTAATATTTTTCCACTCAATGTCACAATCTTAACTCTAAGACTTGTTTTGGAACGAAGTATGATTGACTTCTTGATTTAACCATTTCTTCAATTCTTGATTCCTCTTCTTAGACATACAATTGTACTAAGACTCACTTAGAGGATCAATTGAGATATGGTTCTTAATCATTAAGACCTATCATAAAGCATAAAAGGTACTCTCCCATCTTCTTAGAATGGAGAAACTTTTATCTTTCTGCCTACTTGATTCTTCTTATTCGTTCTGCTATTGATCTAAACCCTTTAATCAATTCAGATTACACTTAATCTTGTAAGTATAATCATATTTACTAAACCTTTAGTAAATCATGACGAATATCATTGTTACTCTTATGGTGGACTTGATCAACACGCAACATTGTGTTCTCGATCTCTTAGCCCTTCACTTGACACTTTGTCAATGAATTTGTCTAATTTCCGAATATGAAATTTCTCATTCATCGTGCAACCAAGTTGCGTGATTCCAAATTTCTGTCCAATTGAAACTTTGGGCGATGAGAAACTCTCCCTATTTGATAAATTCTCAACTTTCCATAAATAACATAACAAGAACCAAATCCATTATTGCTAATAATAGAAACATTTTAACATCAATTTTTCATACACGCCATTGCAAGGATAAATAAATAAAATTTTAAATCAAAATTTATTTTATTGCGGAAAAATTTGTCCTTACAATGCAACTCATTGAAAAACTTATGCTAATACATCTTTCTTAGCAATCTAATTCTAACTCTAAGTAGTAGCTTAAGAATCTAATCTTCGAGAAATGCGATCGAAATCCATTCCTTCACGGTTAGATTTTGCTCACTTCTTCCCTTAAGCTCCCTTTCTTTTCTTTGATTCTACAAAACATCAATTGTAATCTTATCACATTATGTATTAAGAATCTAGAATGAAGCTTAAAAGAGTTGGTCAATGGATTTTACCTATATTAGAGCCATATGTTTGGACTCTCCCATCTCTTAGATCTCTTAGGTAAATAGGGCAGCTTCGTCTCCAATGCCCCTTCTCTTGGCAATAAAAGCAAATCGACTCTTTTGGAACAGCACATGGAACTACTTTAGACATCGCCTTTCTCTTATGATCAAACTTTTCGATCATTGCATGTCTTTCGTTGCCATTTTCTATATTCATAAAGCTCTCGAAGGCAGATTCAGCAGCAATAAGCATATAGGTGAGATCTATAAGGGTCACGTCGTAGTTTATCATATAGTACTCTCTTACAAACTCACTATATGAGTTAGGAAGTGATTGAAGAACCCAATCAACAGCCATTTCCTCACAGATAACGGATCCAAACATTCTTAACATATCAATGTGTGACTTCATCCCTAGGACGCGTGCACACACCGGCTTTCCTTCTTTATGTTTACTTGCCAAAAGGGCTTGAGTGATCTTGAACTTTTCAAGCCTTTGAACTTGTGGGTTAGGGAGAATAATTTGAGGAGTAGGAGGAAGTGAAGTATGATCTCTTGTTCCTCGATTGAATCGTGGAATATCATCTTCATGTGGAATGCTTGTTCCACGGGATTTGGGAAAACCATAATTGTCAAACTTTGACATCTACAAAACGGGAGAAAATGAATTCAAGTTAGTTGATTGATTGAGTCCTTAGTAAATCACCCAAATGAAATACTAAGGCTAGGACCCAACACAATATTCTACAACTCGAGAGAGGGATGTCGTAACCCAAATTGCAGAACATTTGAAGGTAAGTGAATGACGATCCACTAATTTCCACCACGAAAAACGAAAAGGAATTTAAGTTTTAAGTCTATGAAAACTCCTAGATCCTTTGAGATTCATTGAACTTTCAATGGCATGTTTAAATCTCGATATGCCCCTCTTGTTTGTGACTGGGATGCCGAGGATCACAAAGCGGGTGTGAATAACCATGCAAACTTACATGGTGCCCTCACATGTTACAGTCACCTATTCGATGTGCCGGTAAACCACACACGCTCCATCGAACTATGACAAACATTGAGTCACCCTTTGCTACCTTTGCTTAGAACCATTTAGTGTGCCGGTTAACCACACACGCTCCACTAACGTCTTCGCAAGGGCACAAAGTGTAATTTCATGGAATTGCATCAATTCACTTTTGCCTAAGTAACTAAGATTGGGAATTTTATGAAAACATTTAGTTACTTTTATACTTCATTATACTTATAATGGAAGGTTTCGTCCTATCCTACCCGTTCGGCTAGCGACCCTCCACTAGTCAAGAGTGTGGTGGGTAAGAGTGGATACCCATTCAATCGTCATTTTATAGGCAATTTCCTTAAACACCCCTTATAGACCAGCTTCGTGAATGAGGCCTACTAACGGTAAGACTGACTTTTACTCATATATATATATATATATATATATATATATATATAATGTTAGACTTTTAATGTTATATATAGTATAGGGTGTATTTTATACTTTTAAAATATTAGGTGGTCAAATTTAACAATTATACCTTTACTTCAATTAAATTGTAAACCAAAACTTTATGGATTTATTAAGCCTCTTTTAATTATACACCTTAATTAATTAATAAAACCATAAGGGTGAGATTTGAACTTTTCAAAACTATACTAGAGTTTTAGAATTTAACATTCGTAATTAAACTTTTAATCAACTTTTAAATTCCAAAACTTGAGGGCAAGTTTTGAAACATTTCAAACATTAGAGTTTAGAATTTAAATACACATCAAAATTAAACTATTAATCAAAATTTAAATTCCAAAACTTGAGGGCAAGTTTTGAAACCTTTTTCAAAACATTAGGGTTTTAACTATTTAAATTTCAAAACAACAAAACTATTGGGTTCAAATTTAAACTATAAAACCTAAAGGGGAAAATATGAAACATTTCATAACAACAAGGATCAAATAACAAATAATTCAAATTAACATTTAATCACATAATTATCCATATTTGATTTATTTAATGATTTCTTGCAAAACAATTTACCAATTAAGTCAAAATAATTAATTAATTATCACATAAGGAAACAATTATCTTATTAATTGATAAATATCTTCAATTAGATCAAGAATATAGTCAAATATATCATAAAATCGGATTAATATTGATCTAATATGATAAGGTAACTATCCATAAGCAATAACAGCAAGAAATCGCGAAATACCCTCCATCTGACGAGTTGACTCGTCGAGTCAAGCATGGACTCGTCGAGTCTGCATGGACTCGGCGAGTTCAGCCATGGACTCGGCGAGTCCAGCCTCCAGAAACCCAAAAAACAAATTTTCCAGTTATACAATGCATCAATACAATTGAAACCAATCTAGGCTCTGATACCACTGATGGGTTTTGGTCATAAGACATCCTATGTGCTCATACAAACCCTAATGCTTGGATCTAGGTTTCTCTATTATACATGCTTTCAATCCAAGACTATAAACCCTAATTCTAGCATATGGAAGTCAATATTAACATATAATTAGGTTTATGATATTACCTTGATTGTTATGTAGCAATAACAATCCCAATTCCTCCTTGAATTGACTTTGGAAGGCTTAGAGTCACAAGTGTCACTCCTCTAATGGCTTACAAACACCAAGAGCAAATGGAGAAGGTATAAAGAGAGAGGAGAGAGGTAGGAATTCTTCCTTAGGACTTCTTGGGAAGGCTTAGATGAATTCATGAGCCTTAGGGGGTTTATATAGGTGTAAAGATTAGGGTTTTAGTCCTTATCCTTATCTAGTTGCTTGCCCACCGAGCAACCATAAGATAAGTCTTAGAAACCCTTATCCTAGTCGAATTCTAAGGCATTATCTCCTTAAATTCGTTCACCCTATATTTAAGATAATCCTTACCTTATTTTGTAACTATCACATAATTACAATTCAGCCCCTCTAGTTTAATTAATTACACTTGATCACAAAATTAATTCTTAATTAATTATTGACCCATATTAATTAAACAAATATGATTTCTCCTTTAATATATTATTCTTATAACATATTAATAAATCATAATAACCTCTCTCTCTCTCTATTTATTTCTCCAATCAAGTTGCTTTAGTGAAGGCAACCCAAAAGGACCATGCACCATCGGGTCAAGTACATACCAAAATAGTTATGGACTTAGACACTAATCCAACACCAATAACATGGTTGTCTATGGCTGCATCCACTGCTTCATTCAATAAAGGCGCCGATGTACTTACCTTCAACTTGGTGAATGAGAAACGCATTTGTCTCACCAAGAAGATGTTTTCACAGTTCTTGGAGCTTCCCAATTCACCACCCTTCTTCAAACCTACTAACCCTCAGATCATACATATGTTCAACGATATGGGTCACCAGCCACCACTCGAAAAGATAAGTGATTTCAAAAAGTTTGGGCTTCCCTGTATCTGGAATTTCTTGTTTGGGATTTTCCTACGATGTTTAACAAGCAGAAAAGTGGGTCTTGACAAGGGAAGACAAGAAGTGTATGCAATGGTCATGGGGTTATATTACGACCTGAGTGTGGATTATGCCACTCAGTTGTGGAAAGAATTCACAAAAAGCTTAGAAAGTACAAGTGTGGCTAAGGGAAGTTCTTGTGCTAGATACTGGAGTTTAATGTGACATCCCCAAAATCTCGGCCAGAAAAGACCGATTTTCATTTATGTTTTTTAAAACAATTTCAAAGTAAATCCTTTTGATTTGAAAGAGTTGCGGAATTTGTTCCCAAAAACAAAACATGATAAAACAATGTTTACCAAAGCATTTCATAAAAGAAATGTATTTTCATTATATAATCCAAAACTCGGGGTGTCATGTTCCAATACAGACCAATAAACATAAACGATAACATTACAAGTCATTCAACAAATATATACATATACAGACTTGTAAACAAAACAACTTGATGGTTCATCCATCTTATGCCCTTGCGCCACTTCCTGTAATACAAATAAAACTGAGTGGGTCAGGCTTGGGAGCCTGGTGAGCATATAGGGTTTTCAACCCACAATAAATAATTATATTTAATTCCACCAACCAACAATAACCCAATTACCCATTCCCGTTTTTCTCACTTTATGTCCCTAAAATAACTTACACAATGGACCTAGTCTAAGAATATTTCATCGAGGCGACAACACATGCTTCGGGGGTTCCTCAGCAATATAAGTCAAATAAGGCAACCATGAGGGGGATGGAGTACAACGAATGAACACCCGAGTTCATTAACACCTACAGGTGGTGAACCTGCTAATGTTCCAAAAGACTGTCTAGAAAAGTCTGTGGTCGTCATCTAAACTTCGCTAGATGACTAAATCAAACAACAACGAGGCCTCTCATCTGTTTATTACACACCAACTATCTACTCATGTTCTACCCAACATATTAGTAGATAAAATATACATTTTTATACATAGTTTAAAAACCTGTATACCATGCTTTAATCAATACATATTCCACATAACAGATGAGGCACACACACACACATAACACGTATTTCATAGAGAATATAATCAGATCTATAAGATAGAAGAAAGTGAATACACATTCACACATATAAACAACAATATACCTAATACACTCAAACCATACTTGTATTATTTTCGTGTTTATGAAAGGTAGTATACACTCACTTGATCAGAAGATGATCGGAAAGCACTACGACTTGCAGAAGTAGTAATTCTCAGTAGATCTGGAAGATCTTCACAAAAATCGAACTTCTCGCGGGCAGAGCTTCGGCTCGGGAATCGCACTTCTCGGGATCTTCGGGATCTCGGGACTTGCTTTGGGGATCGAGAATATTACCGGGGCTTCGGGGTACTTCTGGCATGCAAATCGAGGTAAAACGGGAGAGAGAAGAGAGAAAAATAGCAAATGAGCCGGCTGCCCTCGCATCCTATTTATAGGAGGCTGGAGCCTCGGAGTACGCGGGGCGTACTGGTCCGAAATCGTCATTGCTTACGTATCCGAAGTTACTTGAGTGCGAGGTGCGTCATGCTTCGCGGTATGCTGGACGTACGCCAGTACGCTGGGCGTACTTCGGATGAGTCCGATGACTCCCCTTCGGATAATACCGGATTTTATAATTAATTTTAAATATTAATTATTTAATAAACTTCAGAAACTCATATCTTCTTCATACGAACTCCGTTTTCGACGTTTTTTATGTCCACGCGAAGGTGAGACTACGCTCTACAACTTTCGTTTAGACTCCGTCGGCTAATTTTCACTTTATTTTTATTATTTATTTTTAATAGGCCGGGACAGAAAAACTTTGTTATAAATTCATAACTTCTTCGTTTGACGTCCGTTCTCGCCTAACTTTTTATCGCTTCGATACCAACAACGAGATCTTCAACTCTCGTTTAGATCGATTCGACTAAAAACCGTTCGATCTCAAATCGAGTAATTCAGGCTGCATACCGCTAAGTCGAAACTTCAATAAATCATAACTTCCTCATACGAAGTCAGATTTGGGCGTTCTTTATATATTCGGAAACCTCGTTTCAACTACTACAACATTATCCCAAGATAACAAGTTTATTTTACACTTAAATTTTGACGCTTATTTTTATTCTTAATTAATCAAACCACATAATTAAGCAATTAAGCACAAAACACATAATACTCAAATAATACAATCTTATTATTTCAAAACGGGTTACAAAGGTTAACCTAGATTATTACATTGCTAAAAATGGCAAACCCGGAAACACAGGCGTTACATTTAATATTGGAGAAAGTGTATGAGAAAGAGGGAATTCAAGTCACTCAGGGTGAGGACACTGCTGAATTTACGAAGTATCAGTTCCCAAAGATAGTTTCAGATGATGAGCAAATATTTACAAGTGTTGCATGTATTCCAGATGCAATGCTCAAGAAGGTGAACCATACGCACAAGATTCTTGTAAAGTACTTCTAGAATGTAAACTCTGATGTGGAAACTGGGGTGTTACTTGAAGTCGAAGCAGGATCTTCCAAGCCATCAAAGAAAACGAAGTCTGATGAGGAAACCGTAAAAGCTGCAAAGTCAAAATCTTCACCCAAGAACGTCGAAGGTTATGATAAGAAGGAAGCAGAAGAGAATGAACCTCAACCTTCGAAGGAATTTGTTCTTTCAAAATCAGGAATCCTTAAACGAATTCTCAAAATATCATCCAAATGAACTTCGTCTGATGACTCTCAGATGGTTCGCAAGACTCAAGTTAGCAGTAAAGGAGTTGTCATTCATGAAATTCCTGCTCTTGTTTCACCATTATCCAAAAATAGACGTGCTCATGATGTTGCAAAGCACATCACAGAGAAATGGTACAAGCGAAAGCTTGTAATAAGAGATGATTCCTAAGACAACAAAGTTATTCCTGATACTCCTATGGCTTCGACCTCTCCTATGGTAACTTCAACACCTATAATCTCTCCAGTTTCACATGTTTCTACCATTTCTCCTACTACAACCATTCCACTCGAAATATTGGTAAGCAAGTCATTTACTGAGGAGGTTCCTATTTCTAACATCACCGCTAACGTATCTGATACGGGGGAAAATGTTACAATGAGTGTCAACTTTTCACAGCCTATTATACTTTCTTCTTCATTACCACCTATCACTTCAACTTCGTTTGTTTCATTACCACCACTCATATCCAATTATACTTCATCTCCACTGTCTGAAACTATCCTTCAACAACCTATTACTACTCTTTTTCCATCTCAATCCACAGACACACCCAAACCTCATTCCGATGATGAAACCGAAGGAGGAGGTTTTGGAGGAACTTTCAACGAATTGCATTTGGATTCGGAAGAGGAGGAGATTCCTGCTTGTATGTTAATGTCAAGAAAACAGTTCAAAATCTTGAACAGGAAGCTAAACTCACTTCTTCAGTCCCAAGCTGATTCCGGAGCAAAACATTCGGTTTCGGGTATTGAAGTCGATGTAATGATCAAAGCTGCTGAACGAAGACTTCTTGAAAAGATAGATCTTTCTGATCAAAATAGTGAGCTTCGTATCAAGGCTCAAGCAAGGAACTTTGAAGGAGCCTTGAAGGATTTGCAGGCTGTTGCGAAGGAAAGTTATATTCTCTTCGTACAAGACATTAAAAAGGCTCGAAGAAGGAAGTCTCTCAGGAACTCAAAAATATGAATTCTCAGTACAATTCACTTCAGGAGAAGGTTGATATAACTGTTGGAGCAGTTACCAATTTTATGAAAACTTTTCAAGACATTGTGCCGAAGTTTGACTCTAAAGCAACTGAAGACAACAATCAGTTTGTGAAATTACAGACTCTTCTTGTGGAGTTAAAAGAAGTTGTTTCGAATCCTTCTCCAACATCGTTCTTAACTCCTAAGTTCCTTACTCAGAAGCTGAATTTGCTTGATCAAGTCATTCAGAAGTCTGTTGCTCCTATATCAAAGTTTGCTCAGATGTTGCCACAGAATGCCCCACCCGTTGTCACAGGGTGCAAGGGGGAGAAACGAACGTGAACAAAGGAGTGAATGTGAATAGAAAGGGAGAAGGAGAGAAGATAACAACTAGAGATTAGAAATTTGTTGGAAAGGTGTTTTCTACACAAATTCCTTTTTCAATTCCAATGAAGTCTGATACCATCTCAACAAATATCGTTACCACAAAACCGATTACAAAACCAAAAGGGATTGTGACTGGTTCGGCCACAGAAGGGGGTAGTTCAAGTTCTTTAAAAACGAATCCTGATTTGAAAGATAAAGGGAAAGGTGTGTTAGTCGAAAAGTCTAAAGAAGAAAAGAAAGCAGAAGTTGAGGCTGGAATCGAACTTCAGAGGCATATTCAAAGTATCATGAGGTTGAGGGAGAATGATCCACCTGGTATGGACAAAGGTGATCCCAAGAAATTATATTCGTATGAATCAATTGAATCGAGAGTTGCATTCAATCACATGTATTCTTTCGAAAAGAAACCAATGAAGAGCTATTCAATTGCTAACACTGATTTTTGTCAGTTGGACTTTCCGATAAATGAAATGATGTTTATCACTGCACAATACAAGGTTAGTGAGAAATTCGAAAACCCAGATGATTATACACACATGAAAATTCGTTTTCATGTTGTACTTGGAAAAGAGTAAAATGAAGTTTGGTCTCTGATCAAGATCAAGAAAGTAGTTGGCATTAAGAAGGATGTCTTGTTCGAAGACATGATACAAAATTCCAGGTATCATGTTGTTCGGGAAAACAATCATGCAATCGAATTCAGTGTTGCAGACTTCCCTTTAATAAACTTGAATGATCTTATTCAAGTTGCATTGCTTTTAAAAGAAATGGAGGCATCACAAATCAAGGGTACAGACAAAGAAGTGTTCAGACTAGGTCTTGCTCACATTAAAATCTTCATTGACAATTATTATGATTATCTTTCCCAAACTGACGAAGAGTTGGCTTCGAGTATGGATAGGAAAGTATATGTTGCAATGGAACTTTCGAAGACACAAGCTGAGTTGAAAAAGTATGCTGATGGAGAGCTTTGTTTGAAACCATTTGGATTAGTGTTTGCTGGGAAGGACACTAAAGGGAAGGCTAAGAGGTTTCTCTTTCAATTTGATGAGATCGAAAGATATACAACGTCGCAATATACGAACTTTATAGTTCGTATGAACAACTTCACGAAAAAACAATGATGGTGACAAGAAGAAGTTAAAGAAGGTTTTAACCTAGTACTCAGAGATAAGAAGGATGATGCACTTTGCTACTCAGATTCTCACGAACTGAGTAATTTGACTCATTTACAAAGGGGGGGGGGGGACTGTAAAGGTCGAAGTCTTATAAAGAGTCGAATGGTGTCTAGTCAATTTCGTATGTAATATATTTGCTAAGTCACTTTTGTACGAAGCTTAATCGTTTTAGACTTAGTATTTTTTGTACTCTCTGTTTCCCTATAAATAGGGACTGAACTTAGATTTAGATATACGAGTTTTCCAATTTCGTTGTCTATTTTGTAATTGAGCTTATTGAGAGTAATAGAAAATTCAAAGTCTTATTCACTTTCTGAGTTCATTACACTGATTAATCTTGTTCTTAATCGATTTCTCAAATACAATTCTTCTACAGTTTTAAGGGTTTTATTTGACTCCAATATCCTTGAGAAACATAGACTTATGGATAAGAACTATGCGATCACCAGTGATCTTCATTTCAACAATATCGTTCTTGATTTTGATACGCTCGAAAGCCATGTGAAGAAGACGGAGTGGGATTGGTGGGTCTGGAATCTTGGTGAGTGGCACAACAATCAGGTGATAAGCAGTGAACTCAATCATAACTCTAATGGGCTTGTGAAATCCATGGGGTCATTGGAGAACGATTGTGTTGTGTCTTTGAGAAAGGGTTCATTTGACTGTGAAGACGATGATCCCTTGGAAGATTTCTTTTTCGCAGCAGTTTTGGGGATTTTGGGAACGGCTTGAGTGATTTCGGGAGTGTTTTGGTAGATTTCAGGAATAGTTTGGGAGATTTTGGAAGGAGATGAGGAAGACATTTTTGTAGTAGGTTGAATGATTGAAGAACACAGTTGAAAGAAAGAAGATGAAGAATTCTTTGCTCTTTTGTGCGCGTAAAGGGTAAAAAAGTGATCACATTAATTATGTTGCCGTATTTGGGTGAGTTGACCTGCAGTGATCAAAGATTTCTATGGATTGAAGTGAAAAATAGAAACCCTCACTAGGTTGATGGGATGTTCACTTTTCGGAGACGTGCAATCATGGAGCGAGCTTCAAGGACGAAAAGATAGGCATCATCAAAAAGTAATCGTTGAGAAAAAAAAAACGTTTCACCTGAAAACCTTTTGGACTTCATCATGTGTTGATTTCGAAACAATAGACTTCCGAATTGTTTTCAAAATGGTTTCTTACCATGAAGAGTCCGAGATGAAATTGAGTGATCTCGGAACATGAAAAAGGTCTGAGATAGGTTCCGGAATGAATCATGATGATTTCCAGAGGCAAGAGTCAGGATTGAAAAAAATTATGCATTTCCGGAGCAAATTTTGAAGAAATTTCAATGTAAAATTTTAAAGAGATTCCGGAGTTAAATTTGAAAAGTTCCAGAGTAAAATTTGAAAAACTTCCGGAGTGAAATTTTGAAAAACTTTTGGAATGAAATTTGTTCAATACGGTTCCGGACATGAATTTCGAGATGATCTTATGTAGTGAGTTTCGAGGTGAAAATAGTACCAATGTGACAATATTGGTCATGGACTTCAAATAATGAGATGAGTTGTACAACTTAAAAGTCCAAGAGGTGGTTAGATAAAAACATACATCAAATGACCCTATTTATTCCGAGAGGCAATAGTTCCAAGATGAGAGAAAAAATTTAACTTCGGAACTAATTTTCTTTCTGATGTTGCCATCCGAGAGTACAAACCTCTTGAAAGAACTAAGGATCAAGCATCATCATACCCATTTTGTTCAGAAAACCATTGAATTTGGTTTCGTTTAATGCTTTAGTAAATACATAAGCAATTTCATCGTCAGATGGATCAAAAATAAGTTCGGTGTTACCACTTAAAACATGATCTTTAATAAAATGGTACAAGATGTTGATGTTCTTCATCATAGAGTGCTGAATTGGATTGTACGAGAATACAATGGCACTTTGAGAATCACAATAGATTGGGATTTTTCGAAACTGGTAACCATAATCCAAGAGCTAAGATTCCATCCAAAGAACTTGAGATGTGCAGCAAGCAGCGACAATGTACTATGTTTCAGTTATTGAGAGTGCAATGCAGTTCTGCTTATTAGATGACCAGTTGGTCAATCGACCACTATTGACAGCCACCAGATGTGCTTTTTTGTCCAATTGAACACCACCTTAGCTTGAATCAGAATATGCTTGAAGGAGGAAACTCTCATTTTCTGTATACCAGATTCTGAGATTCTTTGTACCTTTGAGGTATCATAATATTTGCTTAACAGCCAAGAGATGAGACATCTTTAGATTGACTTGAAATTTGGCACACAAACATGTTGAGAACATGATGTACGGACGACTTGTTGTAAGGTAAAGTAGGGATCCAATCATTCCCCTGTACTTCTTTTCATCAACTGCCACACTGAATGGGTCCGAAAATATTTTGAGTCTGAAACCCATAGGTACCTTGGCAGAGGCACAGGTGTCCATCGAGTACTTTTTGAGACGTTCTGAAATGTACTTCTCTAGGTGAATAAAAATTCCTATGTTGGTTTGTTTAACTTGGAGACCTAGGAAGAAGCTTAGTTCCCGATTCATACTCATTTGGAATCGACTAACCATTAACTTAGCAAAGTCAGCAACCATTGATGAATCGGTGGGTCCAAAAATGATGTCGTCAACATAAATTTGGACAAGCATAAGATGTTTTCCATTTGACCTTAGAAACAGGATAGGATCGAGAATACCTCTTTAAAAACCTGGACTCTTGAGAAAGTCGGTGAGGGTCTTGTACCAGGCACGAGGAGCTTGCTTGAGGCCATAAACAACTTTCCGTAGTTTGTAGCAGTAGTTTGGATATGAGAGATTAACAAAATCGGGAGGCTGTTGGAGATACACTTCAGTATCAAGTTCACCATTTAGAAAAAGCACTTTTGATGTCCATCTGGTAAACCTTAAAGTCTTTGTGAGCAGCGTACGCAAGAAAGATTCTGATAGCTTCAAGTCGGGCAACAAGAGCAAAGGTATCATCGTACTCAAGCCCTTCGATCTGTGTGAATCCTTTGGCTACCAATCTTGCTTTATTCCAAATGATGACTCCTACTTCATCTAGTTTGTACCGAAACACCCATCTAGTACCAACTATGGGATGATTTTGAGGAGGAGGGACAAGAGTTCATGCTTCATTTCTATCAACTTCTGCCAATTCTTCCTGTATGGTCGCAATCCAATCCACATGTTCTAGTGTTTCTTTGATGGATTTGTGTTCAACCATTGACACGAATGCCGAGAAATGACATTCATTTTGAACACTTGTGGCAGAACGAGTTTGTACACCAGCGTTTGGATTTCCAATAACTTGGTTCGGAGGATGATCCTTAGTCCAAACATGTAGTCTAGGAAGCTCTTGTGCAACAGATGATCCTATATCAACAATGATGTTGTGTTGCTCCCCCTAAATAGTTTGAAATTGTGGGTGATGCTCCCCCTGAACTTCTAAACCGGATAGGTTGACATCCTCATCAGGTGGTAAATCGAAGAAGTTTGCATCATCATCATCGTTGTTGATAGGATTGGAGTCGAATTCAACAGCTGCATCTTGGAATCCATCCACATTTAATTCTAGGGAAGGTTGATGATTCTCCCCCTAAACCTAAGAAAGTTGAAAAAGTTTGGAATAAATGGAGGAAAACTAGGTGTCGGTCCATAAACATTGTGACAACCCAAAATTTCCATTGTACGAACATCATCTATTCAATAGAAGCTAGCTCAGTTTCAGTGATTTTCAAGCTTTTCCGAACAAGTTTGTGTACATTAGGGTTTATGTTTTAGATGATATCAGGAGAGTGGATACTCCTGGTTTTGTGAAACTTGGGCATTTCAAGTTTCATACTGTTACAGTCCAACATCAGGAATAAAAATATTTTCTGCCAAAATATTCCAGGACTATAAATAGTTTTCTGAATTAAATTAATTCATTATTCACAATTCCAAATAGAGAAAAGCCATATTCTCTCTGACGGATCTTCGGGTTTTCATCCCAGATTGTGAGTCTACTTTTCTATATGTGTTTCAATACTTGTTTAATGCTTATTAACAACAATAACATGTTTAGATTACAAGATCCGGGAGTTTACCGCCCAAGAACGTTCTTGGGGAGTAAACTCCAAAATGGAACATTATGGCTTCCTAGTCCCGATTCCTTGTTAGACAACTTGTTTAGGGGTTAGAGTATGATCTTTATAGGCCAAAAAGCATCCAAGAAACATAAGTCTTTGGAGTTTACGGCCAAGGAACTACCTTGGGCCGTAAACCCCTTTTCAAGGGCAATTAGTGCCCTAAACTCCCCCTAATGCTTAAGGACCTTTACCCTAAATTGCTTGTGCTTATTTTAGGCATCAAAAGACATCAAAATCATAAGTTTCTAGGAGTTTACGGCCAAGAATATCTCTTGGGCCGTAAACCCCTTTTTGTAGGGTAAAATGCATTCCAATCACACCTAAGGCCTTAATACAATTTTCCTTGAACCCTTGGGACTAGAATGGAGAGTAGAAAACAAATTAACCACTCCTTGAAAGGAGTTTACGGCCAAGGAACATGTCTTGGGCCGTAAACTCCAAGTGAAGGCACCAAAGTGTGCCTCTTGTCCCCATTAGCCTTAGATAAATTCATGGAAGCCATCCTTGATGTTTAAGAGCCTCAAAACAATTAAATTCCAAGAGTTTACGGCCGTAAACTCTAGGGTGAATGACCTTAGGCCGTAAACTCCCATATGGAGTGTTCTAAAGCCTTAAACTACTTCATGTGTTATTCCAACAAAGCTAGGAGTGTTCTAGGATCAAGATAACACCACAAAACACCCAAAAACACCATTTGAGGAGTTCACGGCCATAAACCCATGAGTTTACGGCCGTAAACTCCAAGGTGTGGGGTTTGTTGGGTGGTGAACTCCTATACAAGGCCCTTTGATGATTCAAACCCTTTTGCCTTGTCCCGTAGCAACTTAGATACAACCATTTGAACCTTAAACACTCATAAAAGTGTTTAAATGTTTTCTAAGTGTCTTAACTTATTTATTTAAGTTATTATTTGTCTAATTAGTTATATATATATATATATATATATATATATATATATATATATATATATATATATGCTTATTATATGATAACTAGGCTCGTGCGTGTAAACCAGTCTCCGTTTGCCACCTAGCACGGTAGCCGACACTGCAATTCAGACGACTCACCACAAGTGAGTTCATACCCCTTGAATCAACCTTTGAAATGATTTTAAGTGTTTTAAATACTTTATGGGGGGGATACAAGTCAAATACTTATAAGTTATTGCTTCAATCACATGTGATTGCATTTAATCACTTGTGATTAATAACTAGGAAAACAACGATTTTTACCACTGTTCAAACTGTTTATCAAATTGCTTGACTTTGAAATGTTTTACAAACTGTTTTACTATCCAAACTTACTTATAGACTGTGATTTAAACAAATTCTTCTTATACTTGAACTGTTTTATTAACTTATGCCTTCAAATTGTTTTATAGATCGACATCAAGTCGATCTTCTCTTGAAATTATATTTATGCTTCAAATGTTTTATGAAAACTTACTTATGATTTTATATATCCAATTGCATGCCCATATATGTATAGATATATAAATAATGTTCAAAGGGCTTAGGAAGGCCATCCGCCCTATTTCCTTTTCGCGCCTTGAGATGTGGTCTGGTGGGATTTCGGGTGACCATCCGAAGGTCGTTTCCATATTACTTATATATCATATATACATGTATAGACATAAAAGTACTTCCATATTCATACTTATCAGTACATCGTTAGTTAGTTACCATCGGGGTAACACAGGATCAGTACATATACAGATATACTAGAAACAATACATATACAGATATACTAGAAACAATACATATACAGATATACTAGAAACAATACATATACAGATATACTAGAAACAATACATATACAGATATACGAGAAACAATACATATACAGATATACGAGAAACAATACATATACAGATATACGAGAAACAATACATATACAGGTATACGAGAAACAATACATATACATATACAAAAATACGTAATAATTGTGATCCACTGTGTCGGAGCATGCCTTAAATGTCATGGCCCGAGTTGTAGCCAGAATTCTCTTGGAGGGAGAGCGTGAGTTTGCGTATAGATCTATACTGGATTGACTATCCTACACCTTGCTGCTAGCTACAGCCGGACCTGCAGGTCTGCGGGTGCCAAACGTCATTTCTTTTATTACGACCATTCATTATGTCGTTGTTACCAGTCGATAGCATGGTGCAATTTATCACATTATGCCTTAATATAAATCCGGTTTAAGGTAGTAGTATTTAGTACAGCAATAGTCTTATTATACAAAGCTACAGTACTACAATGATTTACCCATTACATATTTTAGTGATAACATCACATAAGCATTAATGTACAAACTATATTTTAATAAATGATAGTTATACTTGGGTAATTACACACTTTTACAACAGACAAGTTTACAAAACAGTTTAGCCTTGGTAGAAGGTTACTTTTATAGAAAATATAGGATTTTCTGAGAGATTCAAACTTTTACAAACACTTTCAAACATTTGCTTACATTTTTTACAAACTTATACATTGAGACAGGTTCAAACACTTTTACAAGATACATTGACACTAAAATACTTATGAACTCACCAGCTTAATGCTGATAAACTCTTTCAAAATAACTTGTATTCTCAGGTCATCAGTAGACAGGTACCGAGGCCAGCTTTTGAGAAGATGGAGTGCATTCAAGACTCATCTCATATTATTTTGTTATACATTATTTTTGGTGTCTATAACTGTACAGAACACACTTGTATTAAAATTATATATTTAATGCAATGGATGATGTTGTTTGCTTATTTACATTTACTGTGTTGTGATACTATACATGACGTCCTCCGCCCCAGAACGTTTCCGCCGTTCTTGGTTTTGGGGTGTGACAGATTGGTATCAGAGCATTGTTTATAGTGAATCAAGTATATCAACCCATAAAAGATATACTAATCTATAAACCCAAATGGGATTAAAACACTCTGACCAAGAGTCTATACTTTAAATAATAAAATATTTAATTAAGTATACTAGTCTACATTCATACTAAAATCAGTGTCACAATGACAAGAACAAAAGTATTACGATTGTTGAATATCACAAGTGAGCTCGGGGATGTATGGTCAGTCCTGGGAATGGCATAGCCTGATCAACTATGATGCTCCTAGGAGTGATTAGCATATGCCCTAGAATGGTTGTGATATGTTAACAAGTCTAAAAACTTACCAACAATACCACAAGAAGATCAGTAGAACTTAGAACTTAAAATACTATAGGAGTATTTTGTGCTACTAGTTACACGTATACTATATTCTTATACCTCTCTTCTCGCGTAGATCTAAATGGCTGGATTCCATCATGGCGACCCGTACTTTCCCAATGAAGGCAATGCAGGGTGGATCGAGGAAGAGCCCAAAGATGATCATCCAATCCCATTGGATGATCACCTCACAGAAGGCTTTTCAGATGGATCTGACTCCGAGCCTGAAGTCAACAACCTACCGCTTGTAGGTCAAGCCCCGAACAACAACCCTCGACCAGCGTTTCCAGGTCCTACACCCATGTGGGCAAACAATCTGAATCGATGGAGTGATGAGCAGGGTCAGCCCTTACCATACTTTGGGGACCGAACCTTTTACAACATCAGCGATGGTGGCTCTGCTGACAGAGCTCTACCGGTGATCATCCGCAGAATAGCTCGTAATGTCGAGCAAGGTCGAGCAGCCATCGATCGGGTCATGAAGATTGATGCCAATTCAGGCGTCAATACAGTCCGCATCCGCCGTCTTGAAGAAGACATGGAACGGACCCAGAGAACCAACGAAACTCTGCAGCAACAGCTGGCTGCCTCCCGTGCTGAAGTCTTAGAACTTCGAGCTCGTCAGAGAGCTCAGGACCGGCACCTTCAAGAGGTGTTTCGTCAAGTGTCCGACCTCAGGGCTCGCCCGAGGAATTCCCATCGCCATTAGATGATGTCTAGTACATCTCTGTCTTTTGATCTAGGGATAGCCTTGAACTTATGTGCTCTAAGTAGCACTTGTCTGTAAAATATTCCTAACTTTCGATACTCTAATTAAGAATTTAGGACTGTCAGTCTTGTCCTTATGGTATGATGTAAGACCTACTGATAAGTCGATTTTCATTGAACTTATTACATCATAAATACCCGTACTATTGAAATCTATCTAATCTGTGGGAAAAATTTGTACACTTGTGTATTCCTACTAATATTTCTTATTATGATTTCAAACACTCATTCAAACTGTTGGGCTATGGTTAGTTAGTCCATGGGTCACTCTCACGTTGCTTACAAATTGATTATTATCATCCTTCGTGTCTTTATAAACTTATAGCTGAAGGATGCCTCCTCGCAAATCTCCCAGGACTAGGAATAATCCTGCATCTCCACCACCTCCACCACCTGCGGTCATCGATACTGTAGCTCTGAATGCTGCCGTAGCTGCAGCAGTGGCAACTGCCATGGCTCAGTATCACTCATCAGATGCCAGCAGAGGTGGAACCCCTGTTGAATCTATCCCAGTTGAAATCCATGTGCGCTCGAGAGAGTGCTCCTACAAGGATTTCACAAACTGCAAGCCGAAGCCTTTCTATGGCACCGACGGAGTCATTGCTCTCTTGCAATGGTTCGAGAAGACTGAATCAGTCTTCGAAATTTGTTCGTGCCCTGCTGCATTTAAAGTGAAATATGCCGCGTGCACCTTTGAGGATAAAGCCCTAACGTGGTGGAACGGCCACGTCAAAGCCCTAACTCTCGTCGTGGCTAACGACATGGGCTGGGCAACGATGAAGGACCTCATGACTGAGGAGTATTGCCCGAGGGGCGAAGTCCAGAAGTTAGAACATGAACTTTGGAATCTGACCATGAAGGGCACCAACGTGATCGCTTACACTACCCGCTTTAGCGAACTGGTGGCCCTATGCCCCAATATGGTTCCCACTGAAGGGAAGAAGATTGAACGGTATGTATGGGGGCTAGTGCCTCCATACCAGGGGAATGTCTTAGCATCCAACCCCGCTACCTTCGACAGTGCCAAGCGATTGGCACAAAGACTTATTGACCATGGAGTCAAGACCCCTACAGCCACAACCACCCTAGCCATCCCAGAACCCTCCAAACCCGCTGGCAACAAGCGGAAATTCTGGGATGAGAAGAAGAAGCAGCGAGCTTCAAAGAAACAACAAATCGTAGCAGTACATGCTGCGGTAGCCCCTACTGCTGTTACTGCTCCGGGGAAGCAGTATTCTGGAAGTTTGCCGAAGTGCAATAAATGCAACTTCCACCACAACGGCGCCTGCCGTGAAATGCAGTGTACTAACTGCCACAGGAAAGGACACACCGTCCGATTCTGTAGGTTCCCGGCGCAACCGATCTCCCAAGTTCCTGGCTCTGGCGCGAGCCCAACTTGCTATGGATGTGGCGAAGCAGGCCACTTTAAAAGGGACTGCCCTAAGGCGAGGAATACTGGAGGAGCAGGGAGGGTACTAGCGATAGGCCACGGGGAAGCAGTCGCTGACCCGACAGTGGTGACTGGTACGTTCCTCCTTGATAACTCCTATGCATGCACTATGTTCGATAGTGGAGCGGAGCGAAGCTTCGTAAACCACAAATTTGCTCGCATGATTAAGCAACAACCACACGCACTTAATGAACAATTCATAGTAGAAATGGCCAATGGGAAAACTGAAAGTACTAATAGCATATACATAGGTTGTCTTCTAACCTTAGATAACCATTCATTCCCAATCGACCTTATGCCGGTCTCGATAAAAAGTTTCGACGTTATTATCGGCATAGATTGGTTAAGTCTTCATCGCGCCGACATCATGTGCTACGAGAAAGCAGTCCGACTAAACCTCCCGTCTAACGAAACTCTTATAGTCTACGGCGACAAACCTGGTGCGAGTCTTCGCATTATATCTAGTATTCGAGCACAGAAATATCTGCGCAAAGAATACCACGCATTCCTTCCTCACGTCGTCGACACGAACCTAGAAACGAAAGAACTAAAGAACCTCCCAATAGTGAGCGACTTCCCCGAAATTTTCCCAGAAGAACTACCCGGGTTACCTCCGCAACGACAAGTCGAGTTCAGAATCGACTTAGTCCCAGGAGCTACCCCAGTAGCCAAGTCGCCCTACCGTTTAGCACCAGCCGAGATGCAAGAACTCTCTGGTCAACTTAACGAACTGCTCAGCAAGGGCTTTATAAGACCAAGTTTCTCACCTTGGGGAGCACCGGTCTTGTTCGTTAAGAAGAAAGACGGATCATTCCGTATGTGTATTGACTACAGAGAACTCAACAAATTGACGATCAAAAATCGTTACCCTCTGCCACGCATAGACGATCTATTCGACCAACTGCAAGGGGCGAGCTATTTTTCCAAAATTGATCTGAGATCCGGATATCACCAGTTACGAGAGCTTGAGGAGGATGTGCCGAAGACAGCCTTCCGAACTCGTTACGGACACTACGAGTTCGTGGTGATGCCATTCGGATTGACCAATGCGCCCGCAGTCTTCATGGATCTGATGAATAGAGTATGTCGGCCTTACTTAGATCAGTTCGTCATCGTTTTCATTGACGACATCTTGATCTACTCCCGAAGTAAGAAAGAGCATGGTGATCATCTGCGACAAGTTCTAGAGACATTACGAAAGGAGAAACTTTATGCGAAGTTCTCGAAATGTGAATTTTGGATCCGAAGAGTCGAATTCTTAGGACACGTGGTAAGCGAGGAAGGAATCCACGTGGACCCATCCAAAATAAAATCCATTGAGAACTGGTCAGCACCAAAGACACCTACAGAAATTCGACAATTTCTAGGTCTAGCTGGCTACTACCGCAGGTTCATTCAGAACTTCTCCCGAATAGCAAAGCCTCTTACGACCCTGACCCAGAAAGGCGTGGCCTTTGACTGGGAAGAGAAGCAAGAGAGAGCGTTCTAAACGCTCAAACGAGCCTTGTGCACCGCACCAATACTATCCCTTCCAGAGGGAATAGAAGACTTCGTCGTCTATTGCGATGCATCCAATCAAGGACTCGGATGTGTTCTGATGCAGCGAGGTAAGGTCATCGCCTACGCCTCAAGACAGTTGAAGACACACGAGGTTAACTACACGACCCACGATCTTGAACTAGGAGCAGTAGTGTTTGCTCTGAAGATCTGGAGACATTACCTGTATGGAACGAAGAGCACTATCTTTACCGACCACAAGAGTTTACAACACATTTTCGATCAGAAGGAGCTCAACATGAGACAACGACGGTGGGTTGAGCTACTCAGTGATTACGAATGTGATATTCGTTATCATCCGGGTAAAGCCAACGTAGTAGCAGACGCCCTAAGTCGGAAGGAATATTTTGGTCGCAAGGTCAAGTCCTTATCAATAACCATCCATTCACACCTGACTAAGCAAATTCAGGCGGCTCAACTTGAGGCCATGAAACCTGAAAATGTGTCGAGTGAAGCCCTTAGAGGAATGGACAAGAACTTCGAAGCCAAGGGTGACGGAGCTTTATATTTCATGAATCGAATCTGGACACCGAAACACGGTGGTTTACGAGACTTGGTCATGACCGAGGCGCACAACACTCGGTATTCCGTCCACCCAGGTTCAGATAAGATGTATCTGGATCTGAAAAAGCTATACTGGTGGCCTAATATGAAAGCAGAGATTGCTACCTTCGTGAGTAAATGCCTTACTTGCGCAAAGGTTAAGGTCGAGTACCAGAAGCCCTCTGGCTTACTGCAACAACCAGAGATCCCGGAATGGAAGTGGGAGCGGATCACTATGGATTTCATAACCAAGTTGCCCAAGACGACGGGTGGACTTGACACCATATGGGTCATCGTTGATAGATTGACCAAGTCTACACACTTCCTGCCTATCAAAGAAACCGACAAGATGGAGAAACTTACGAGAACATACATTAGGGAAATTGTATGGTTGCATGGTGTACCTATTTCCATTATCTCTGATAGAGATAGTAGGTTCACTTCAAGATTTTGGCAATCCCTACAACGTTCCCTGGGAACAAGGCTGGACATGAGCACAGCCTACCATCCACAGACCGACGGACAGAGTGAGAGAACCATTCAAACATTGGAAGACATGTTGCGAGCCTATGTGATTGATTTTGGGAAGGCATGGGATACTCATTTACCCCTTGTCGAATTTTCCTATAATAACAGTTATCACACGAGCATCAAGGCTGCTCCATTCGAAGCTCTCTACGGCCGCAAGTGCAGATCCCCTCTATGCTGGGCTGAGGTTGGTGATACCCAATTAGCAAGAGGGAAAGCTTCTGACAGTACTCTCACTGGTCCGGAAATCATTCGGGAAACGACAGAGAAAATCGTTCAAATCCGTGAACGATTGAAAGCCTCTAGAGACCGACAGAAGAGCTACGCCGATAAACGAAGAAAACCTTTGGAATTTCAGGTGGGAGACAGAGTCCTTCTCAAAGTCTCACCCTGGAAAGGCTTGATACGCTTCAGCAAGCGTGGGAAGCTTAATCCGAGATACATAGGGCCTTTCGAGATTCTTGCCAGAGTCGGCCCCGTAGCTTACAAACTTGATCTACCCGACACACTGCGTAACGTGCATTCTACATTCCACGTATCTAACTTGAAAAAGTGTCTGTCCGACGAGACTCTCGTAATCCCACTCGACGAGATTGAGATCAACGAGAGCCTCAACTTCATGGAAGAACCTGTAGAGATCATGGACCGTGAGGTCAAGCAGAAGAAACAAAGCCGTATCCCTATCGTGAAGGTTCGCTGGAACGCCAAGCGAGGACCGGAATTCACTTGGGAACGCGAGGATCAGATGAAGTTGAAATACCCACATCTTTTCGCTTAATTGTTTGTAACTTTTATTTGCTTAAATTCTAATTTCGGGACGAAATTCCCTCTAACAGGGGGATGATGTGACAACCCAAAATTTCCATTGTACGAACATCATCTATTCAATAGAAGCTAGCTCAGTTTCAGTGATTTTCAAGCGTTTCCGAACAAGTTTGTGTACATTAGGGTTTATGTTTTAGATGATATCAGGAGAGTGGATACTCCTGGTTTTGTGAAACTTGGGCATTTCAAGTTTCATACTGTTACAGTCCAACATCAGGAATAAAAATATTTTCTGCCAAAATATTCCAGGACTATAAATAGTTTTCTGAATTAAATTAATTCATTATTCACAATTCCAAATAGAGAAAAGCCATATTCTCTCTGACAGATCTTCGGGTTTTCATCCCAGATTGTGAGTCTACTTTTCTATATGTGTTTCAATACTTGTTTAATGCTTATTAACAACAATAACATGTTTAGATTACAAGATCCGGGAGTTTACCGCCCAAGAACGTTCTTGGGGAGTAAACTCCAAAATGGAACATTATGGCTTCCTAGTCCCGATTCCTTGTTAGACAACTTGTTTAGGGGTTAGAGTATGATCTTTATAGGCCAAAAAGCATCCAAGAAACATAAGTCTTTGGAGTTTACGGCCAAGGAACTACCTTGGGCCGTAAACCCCTTTTCAAGGGCAATTAGTGCCCTAAACTCCCCCTAATGCTTAAGGACCTTTACCCTAAATTGCTTGTGCTTATTTTAGGCATCAAAAGACATCAAAATCATAAGTTTCTAGGAGTTTACGGCCAAGAATATCTCTTGGGCCGTAAACCCCTTTTTGTAGGGTAAAATGCATTCCAATCACACCTAAGGCCTTAATACAATTTTCCTTGAACCCTTGGGACTAGAATGGAGAGTAGAAAACAAATTAACCACTCCTTGAAAGGAGTTTACGGCCAAGGAACATGTCTTGGGCCGTAAACTCCAAGTGAAGGCACCAAAGTGTGCCTCTTGTCCCCATTAGCCTTAGATAAATTCATGGAAGCCATCCTTGATGTTTAAGAGCCTCAAAACAATTAAATTCCAAGAGTTTACGGCCGTAAACTCTAGGGTGAATGACCTTAGGCCGTAAACTCCCATATGGAGTGTTCTAAAGCCTTAAACTACTTCATGTGTTATTCCAACAAAGCTAGGAGTGTTCTAGGATCAAGATAACACCACAAAACACCCAAAAACACCATTTGAGGAGTTCACGGCCATAAACCCATGAGTTTACGGCCGTAAACTCCAAGGTGTGGGGTTTGTTGGGTGGTGAACTCCTATACAAGGCCCTTTGATGATTCAAACCCTTTTGCCTTGTCCCGTAGCAACTTAGATACAACCATTTGAACCTTAAACACTCATAAAAGTGTTTAAATGTTTTCTAAGTGTCTTAACTTATTTATTTAAGTTATTATTTGTCTAATTAGTTATATATATATATATATATATATATATATATATATATATATATATATATATGCTTATTATATGATAACTAGGCTCGTGCGTGTAAACCAGTCTCCGTTTGCCACCTAGCACGGTAGCCGACACTGCAATTCAGACGACTCACCACAAGTGAGTTCATACCCCTTGAATCAACCTTTGAAATGATTTTAAGTGTTTTAAATACTTTATGGGGGGGATACAAGTCAAATACTTATAAGTTATTGCTTCAATCACATGTGATTGCATTTAATCACTTGTGATTAATAACTAGGAAAACAACGATTTTTACCACTGTTCAAACTGTTTATCAAATTGCTTGACTTTGAAATGTTTTACAAACTGTTTTACTATCCAAACTTACTTATAGACTGTGATTTAAACAAATTCTTCTTATACTTGAACTGTTTTATTAACTTATGCCTTCAAATTGTTTTATAGATCGACATCAAGTCGATCTTCTCTTGAAATTATATTTATGCTTCAAATGTTTTATGAAAACTTACTTATGATTTTATATATCCAATTGCATGCCCATATATGTATAGATATATAAATAATGTTCAAAGGGCTTAGGAAGGCCATCCGCCCTATTTCCTTTTCGCGCCTTGAGATGTGGTCTGGTGGGATTTCGGGTGACCATCCGAAGGTCGTTTCCATATTACTTATATATCATATATACATGTATAGACATAAAAGTACTTCCATATTCATACTTATCAGTACATCGTTAGTTAGTTACCATCGGGGTAACACAGGATCAGTACATATACAGATATACTAGAAACAATACATATACAGATATACTAGAAACAATACATATACAGATATACTAGAAACAATACATATACAGATATACTAGAAACAATACATATACAGATATACGAGAAACAATACATATACAGATATACGAGAAACAATACATATACAGATATACGAGAAACAATACATATACAGGTATACGAGAAACAATACATATACATATACAAAAATACGTAATAATTGTGATCCACTGTGTCGGAGCATGCCTTAAATGTCATGGCCCGAGTTGTAGCCAGAATTCTCTTGGAGGGAGAGCGTGAGTTTGCGTATAGATCTATACTGGATTGACTATCCTACACCTTGCTGCTAGCTACAGCCGGACCTGCAGGTCTGCGGGTGCCAAACGTCATTTCTTTTATTACAACCATTCATTATGTCGTTGTTACCAGTCGATAGCATGGTGCAATTTATCACATTATGCCTTAATATAAATCCGGTTTAAGGTAGTAGTATTTAGTATAGCAGTAGTCTTATTATACAAAGCTACAGTACTACAATGATTTACCCATTACATATTTTAGTGATAACATCACTTAAGCATTAATGTACAAACTATATTTTAATAAATGATAGTTATACTTGGGTAATTACACACTTTTACAACAGACAAGTTTACAAAACAGTTTAGCCTTGGTAGAAGGTTACTTTTATAGAAAATATAGGATTTTCTGAGAGATTCAAACTTTTACAAACACTTTCAAACATTTGCTTACATTTTTTACAAACTTATACATTGAGACAGGTTCAAACACTTTTACAAGAAACATTGACACTAAAATACTTATGAACTCACCAGCTTAATGCTGATAAACTCTTTCAAAATAACTTGTATTCTCAGGTCATCAGTAGACAGGTACCGAGGCCAGCTTTTGAGAAGATGGAGTGCATTCAAGACTCATCTCATATTATTTTGTTATACATTATTTTTGGTGTCTATAACTATACAGAACACACTTGTATTAAAATTATATATTTAATGCAATGGATGATGTTGTTTGCTTATTTACATTTACTGTGTTGTGATACTATACATGACGTCCTCCGCCCCAGAACGTTTCCGCCGTTCTTGGTTTTGGGGTGTGACAAACATTTTGGGAAACGGGAGCTTCGGTTGATGAGGTTTGTCTTGTTCGAGATTCCGAATCAAGAGTTATTTTTGAGGGTCCGAACAAGGATTCAAAGTCAACTTCATAGATTGTTTGCTGGTTCGGACATCCTAGCACTGGAGCATCGGACTCCATGATATGAGTTGTAACATGGGTTGGGCCAGAATTACGAACGAAATTTTCATAAAAGGTAACATCAAATCTTTCTTCTAGAACACGAGTTCACCGATTAAGAACTCGATAAGCCTTAAATTTAACAGAGTATCCAAGAAAGATAACTTCATCAGCTTTGGGTTGGGATTTTGTATATTGATCATGATTGTTCTTGATAAAGCATCTACATCCAAAAATGTGAAGAAAAGAGATACTTGGCTTCCGATCAATCAAGGCTTCATATGGTGTCTTATTGAGGCGTCAATTAACGATACTCTTCTGAGTAAAGCATTCAGTTGAGATAGCTTCAGCCAAAGATAAAGTGTGTGTGTGTGTGTGTGTGTATAGTGGAAGATTTGCAAAGTTGAGCAAGGATCGAGCAGCTTCGACAAGTGTTATGTTGCAACTTTCTACTACACTGTTTTTTAGTGTAGTGTATGGAGGAGAAAAGTTGTGGTCATTACCCTTCTTGGTGAGGAAGTTCTCAATGGTGGAATTTGTGAATTCCGAACCATTTTCACTTCGGATTCGCCTTACTGGGAGTTTGATGAGAACTTCAATTCCTTTGATAAAGTTGATGTGTTCGGAGGTTGTTTCTGACTTGGGCCTTAGGAAAAAGACCTAGGCGAACCTAGTAAAGTCATCCACAATCACAAGAATGTATTTTTTGTGATGCAAACTCTCTACTGTTGAGGGTCCACATAGATCAATGTGCAGAAGTTCTAATGGCTCCGAGATAGATTTTTCAATGATGATGGGATGACCCTTCTTTGACTGTTTTCCACACTCACCTGCAACACACAAATGCTCATTTTTGAATTTGAGAAGTGGCAAACCTCTTACCATCTCACCAGAAACAAGATCATTCATAAATCTAAAGTTCAGATAAGCAAGCCTCCTATGCCACAACCAACTGACATCAATAACTTTTGAGAGTAAGCAGAGTTGGGGCTTGACAATGATCATGTTGGTATAAAGAGGATACATGTTTTTGTTGATGTTTTACTTGATTAAACATTCATTCCGGTCTTCTGACATGACATAGTTGTGTTTCTTGCAGAATTCAACTCGTTGATTCGCATTAGTGAATTGAGCCATAGTTATCAAATTATGCTTCAAGTCAGCAACATATGCCACATTTGAAATGGAGAATTTTCCATTTTTAAGGATGTCATAACCTCAGATCTGAGAGTTGGAGTTGTCGCCATACATCACAGAGCCAACATTTGGTGAAAGTTTGAGATCTCGCAGAAAGTTCTTCTGCACAGTTATGTGCATAGAGCAAGCACTATCAATATACCATATTGTTTCTTGCTTCGAAACACAGAGTTCCTGCAAAGTTAGTGAGTTGTGGAGTTTTTAGGCTCCGATTTAGGCTTTGGGACAAAAGCACGAGTCTTAGCCTTCGGTTGTGACTTTTGAGCAACAAGTGTTTTGGAAGGTTTGTTCTAAGATTCCTTAGGAAACAAACAGAAGGCCATGGTTCTTTCATCTATTCAATAATAATACTCAATGACACGAGGATTTTGAACAACTTTTCTCGGACACTCAACTTCTAGAGCAGTGGGAAACACTGTGTCTCTCGGAGTCACTGTTTCATTTTTGTGATTTTTACTTTCCATACAAGATTTTGTTTTGAAGATTTTTGTGAAACTGTTTTCATTAAAACTTCTTCTTTGCTTGATGATACATTTGATTTTGAAAGTTTTTGTGGTTTGAAAATTGTACCATCAAATTTGGCTGTAAATCAAATGAAGCAGTTCGAGGAGAGTTAGTTCAAAAGGTTTGAGTACCGACAATGGGCTTTTGGGGGGTAGGACTGACCGCTTTCTTATATTCTACCGGATTGGGAGGATTAGATGGCCTTTTGAGAATCTTAGTCGGTGCAAAAGTGTTATGACTCTTTGTTGGAGGGTTGACAGTCCAAGATACACTCTTTTTTGAGTTCTCAAGGAATCTAGAATTTTGTCTTGACTTAATTTCTTTTTTGTGAGCATTCCGAGATTCTACCTTAAGGTTAACAACATCTTTTCTATTCAATATGGGCATCCTTTGGGAATGAAGCGAAGATTTAGAAGTTTGTCCCCTAGAAGGATTGTTGAACACAAGATTGATTGGAGCTAGTTTTGTTTTGGAAATCACTTGGGGTTCAAAATCACATGAAATTGACAAAACATCAAAGTCATTATCTAAAGATGCCCATACACACTCAGAGAATTCCAGTCCAGTTGTCTGCGGAACAATTTCCTCAACAACACAGTTGTTAGTAGGGCTGTGGTTCGGAATTTGAAAGACAGAGTTCGGAATACTAGAATGGGATTATGGGGTCCGATTCAGGTCCAGGTTTATCAGAGGCGGAAGAGGCGAGGAATCGGGAGACTTGACAACTATAGGCTTAAACTCAGGAATTAGTGATGCAAATTGGTCAGAAGTCTCAGGAAGGGGTGACAAAGGTGAGACAAAGGTGTCCGAATGTTTGATGTTAGGAACATCGCCCATAAAATTTAGGTTTTGTAACTCATTTAAGAGACGAGCAAAAACTCACTTCCGAGACTAGGAGCTTTTGACTAAGGATGACGAAAATTATGAGTCATCTGTTCATTTGCTTCAAGAATGTCAATAGAATTATGAAAAGCATCTATTTTACAATTGAGACGTTTGTTGTCAGAAATTAATACATTTCTTTCAGAATAAGTGATTTTACATTTGTCTTTAAGAATGATACATTCATCTTGGGACATTACAAGCTCTCGTTTTAAAGACTCTATTTTCAACTTCTTATCCTCAAAACGTAATATAAGACGACTTACCTATTGAACGATGCTTCTGCCAAGTGGATCGTTGGTAGCCATGTAGCAGTAGTTTGGTTCAGCATCTTCTTCATCTCTCTCTGAACAAGACGACCAGTAGCCCTCATCACATTCAATTTATTGTCGAGCCATAAGACACATGTTTCTGCCAGTGGTTATGTCATCATCCTCTGCAGAAGACTAATATCCCTCCACATCTCTTGATACAGTGGTAATAAAAGCCTTTTCACTTTCTGTCATTTCTTGAGCTCTACGTGCATAGTAAGCAGAGTCCTTAATCTTAGGTTTCTTTGGGACTTCGGCTATGAAATCTTTGTTAAAGTGATTTGCATGACCACATTTGTGACATACAATCTTGGGTTTTTCCGACTACGGAGTCAGTGATGATTCCGAGGAGTGATTTGGTGTAGAAGGTTAGGTTTGTAGGATGGTGGGTTTTTTGAAGGTTTGTTGAAGGGTTGAGGATTATTATGGTGAGGAGCATGAAAATAGTTTTTATATGACTTGTTATAAGGATGATTGTATTTCATGGAAAGTAAGGCAATCTCCTGTTGAAAACGGAGTTCGGAGTCCATATCTTCAGGATTACGGTCACCAGCTCATTGATAATTGTTATTGGTGGGATCAGGCATGGTTGGAGGTGAGGGTTGAACAGGAGGGATATATGGAACAAATGCTGAGAGAGGGTCCAAAAGAGCAGGGTTCGAAGTTAGTGGGTCCTACGAACTGACTAGAGCTAGAGGACCTCCAATGAGTTCTCATAGGGTTTGTGCAACATTTGATTCATGACCTTGAAGCTCATCAAACAGTTGGTAGAGATTCAACGTTTTCAGAGATCCATGACTCTGAAGACATAATTTCACATTTCCCCATCCATTTCTGAGGCTGTTAATGAAATTGAGGTTGTATTCAAGTGGGATTCGGACTATCCTATGAGCTATCATGTTGTTAACGACAATTTGGTATTTGTTTGAGGCTGAGGCAACAAATTCACCAGGTGTTGTAGTGAAGGTGTCAAAATCATTAACAATCGAGGTTACACGCTTATCCTTCATGTTCTCTGACCCTTCGAACAAATCTTGAAGTGTGTCCCAAATCGCTTTTGCTGATTTGCACAGTTTGATGTGTTCAAAGAGAGAAAGTGGAACACCAAACACCATTTCGGAAAAGGCAACTTGATATGCATGCAGTTTTTCAAGATCATCGGCAGTGAGAGGTGTTTGACGTTGTTCATCTTGTCCTATGAGAGTTGCAGCAGCATCTCTAACAATGGTTCGAACTAGAACATGGGGACCTTTTTTAACGAATCTCTAGATAGATTCACCTTTTTCTTTTCCAAGTAAAAATCTTTCCATTCTGACTTTCCAGTGATCATACTCTTCAACAACTAGCAGTGGGGCACGTGTAGGGCAACCCACACTATTTGCTATTTGCATTGAGTACATTTGTTGAGAATTAGAAGCAACCATTGAAGTTAAGATATCTATAGCAAAATTTGTATATAGAAGAACTTTTATCCTGAACATAGAAATGATCGAAATACCAAGGTAATCTCGAATCAACTATGATCTGTTCTTTTGGATTCAAAGGACAACCACTCAAGCTATGATACCAATTAAGAGAACAAGTATCTGATTGCGCAGGGACAAGGCTCAAAAACTCAAACCTTGAGTTAATGCTTAAGATCGATGTCTGTTCTGATTGACAGTTCCAGTCAAGTATGGCAAAACCAGTGAAGACTTGAAGACGAGAATTAACAAAGTACTTCAAGTATTTAATGGAGAATAATGAGAATAATCAAAGTAAAGACAATAAATGAACAAGTAGAATGTTTGAAAAAGTTTGATTTGAGAGAAAGTGTCACACCCCAAAACCACGAATGGCGGAAACGTTCAGGGGTGGAGGATGTCATGTACAGTATCACAACAGTGTAATATAATAAACAAGCAACAACATCATCCATTGCATTACAAGTAGAATTTTAATACATGTGTGTTCTTTCATTGTAGTAAGACACCAAAAATATACAATCAAAATAGAAGACAAGTCTTGTCTGCTCCGTCTTCTCAAAACCTGGCCATCGTACCTATCTACTGTTGACCTAAGAATACAAGTTATTTTGAAAGCGAGTATCAGCTTTAAAGCTGGTGAATTCATAAGTATTTAAGTGTCATTGTCATGCTTATGAAAATCTATCATGAAGGCCATGTAAACCCTTAAGTGAAAATGTTGATGTAAGTATGAAAAACCCTAGAAAAACCCCTATTTTCTATAACTATGAAGTGTAGTCTTCTACCAAGACCCGAATGTTTTGTTATGACTATGTAGTCTTCTACCAAGACCCGAATGTTCTGTAAGTAATATGATAGCCTTTCCTTTCTATTGACTAGTACTAGAGTACTTAGTCTAACTCATCGTTTATGTGAAAGTATCACAAAATAAAGTAAACAGGAAAATATAATCATGTAAGTGTTATTGTCTTGGGTTACCAGGACCAACACGACATCGCCGAAGCGAAAGATAGACCCTATGGACATCCGAAGAGTGTCCCCTCATCCTCTGTAGCAGCAGCAGGGTGGAGGGAGGGTTAGTCCCCGTATCGATCTCTTAATACAGATCGTCAACCTAATGATCCTCCGAAGATTCACATCTCAGCCACTGTTGCAACAGTTGGACAGAGGGATGGTTAGTCCCTTCACTGACTACTAAGTAAGTAACAACCTTAAACATCCGTAGACATTCATCGACCACTGGTGCTAATCAGTGGGGTTCGGAATGGTAAGTCCTGCCGAATCATCCCATTGAACTGGGACAGGAAAGATAATTTACACAGTAAATACTAATAAATCATCCTCGTAATTCTAAGTACAAGTATCCAGGTAAGTAAATACAGGATAATGCACCTAAGTAACAATGTTCCTGTATGGTATTCATGTAATGTGTTCATGTAAGCGTAATCATGTATCAAGTAAGTATATGTAAACGTACTCAGGTATCACGTAATCAACTGTAATTGTACTCATGTATCAGGTAATGTACTGGTATGGACTTGTTGGGTCAAAATATGGTTTATACTTTACTTTTCTAGGCAATTGTATTTTTGTGTAATATTTTAGGATTTTATGGCCTAGTTTACGGCTGAGTTTACGGCCGTAAACACCTTACGGCCGTAAACTCATTTACGGCCCATTTGTTTCCAGCCCATATCCAACATGTATAAATATAGGTGTTAGGGTGAGGAGTAGGGATTGATGAACCAGAAGTAGTTTACGGCCAAAGAGAGAAATCGTGTGTGTGAATCTTTTGTATCCGGATCATAATTCTAATCAATTCATACATAGATTCATCATATTCTTCTTCTTCTTCTCTTCTATTTTATCTTACATCATCCGTTTGATTGGGATTCCGCACCATCAAACGGATCTGACTGATACACAGGCAGATTTAGGGACTTACAATTGGTATCAGAGCCAAGTTGTATTAGTCAAAAGGTTTTACAATTCGTTTGGAATCTGAATATTCTGTGTTTACGGTCCAAGCTTACGGCCGTAAACACCGAGTTATTGGGCCGTAAACTCTATTTGGAGCATTATTTGATCTTATTTTCGTAATATTTCTGCGTTTTTGGATAGATCTCGCAAAAATAAGGGGGGGTTTGTTCTTTGTGTTTTTCATAAAAAGGGGTTTTTGATTGAGTTTTGAAGCTTCAAAGTCGAAAAATCGCTGATTTTCACGTAATCTGGAAGAGTTTAAGGCCGGAAACAGTTCACAGCCGGCGGCGCGTTTGTGTTTACGGCTAGGGTTTCCGGAGATCTTGGCTCGGGAGCGGCATGCGGATCGAACCGGTGTTTGCGGTCTCGGCTTGAAGAACGGCGTCGGCTCGGTTGGAGTACACGGCTCGGACTTCGGCTCGGCTAGGGAAGCCTCATAGCGTTTCTATTAAAAAAGGAGGCGCACAGCGATTTTGGAGGGTGCCAATATTCGAACCCGGATCCCCCGCATAGAATATCAACACCTTACCAACTCGTCTAGCTGATTCCTTGTTCCATTCCTTCGAAAATTAAAATATAACCCGTTTTTCTCGGTACCAATTTCACAGTTTTTACACTTTTTACCCCAAAACTCAATTCCTTTTAATTTTAAATTCCTCTTTCATATAAATAAAAAAAATTAATAAATAATAATAATAATAATAATAATAATAATAATAATAATAATAATAAATTGTTTTTATTTATTTCTTTATTTTTGACTTTTTATTTTTAATTTTGACTTTTTATTTCAAATTTTGATTTTAAACTTTGACTTTTTCGTTTAATTTTTAAATTTTCAAATTTCACTTTTCGGTTTGACTTTTAAGTTTGACTTTTCAAGTTCGACTTTTGAGTTTGATTTTTTTTTTAAATTTGACTTTTAAGGTTTTTTTATTAAAAAAAAGGCATTTTAAATTTGACGTTTGCTTCTAGTTTTTTTTTTTTTTAATTAATTGATTTTAAGGTCTACAAGGGAATTTGAGAAACATGAAAGAGAGTCGTCAGGATATGTTAAGACAAAATTTCAACTTTTTCGATTATGTCACTGGAGAAACGCTCAAAACTCAGTTACAGCGATTTACTACACTCACTACTGAGATGAATATAGCCGGGATCTTCTTGACTAAGTCCGAGATCAACAAAAAGCTGTTGAATTCACTTCCAAAATCGTGGGACATGGACGTGGCTGACATCAAGAAGACAAAAGATCTTAATCGTCTTAGTCTGGCTGATATAATTGAAGAACTTAACGCTTTGAATTGTCGAAAAACAATGAGTTCAGCAAACCTTCCGGTCAATGAAGTGTCGTGTTCTCATTCATGTAAAGTTTCATGTTCTCAATCATGTGAAGATACGATTAAATTTCTTCGGGAACAAATTGATTTATTAAAAGGGGAAGTTGAGGACCTGAGATATAAAGGATATCAACTCAGGAAAGGACAGAAACCCCTGAAGGCTAAATTAGAAGCAAAAACCAAGGACTTTAAGAAACTTCAGGAAGACTACAGTAACAAATGTGAAAACTATGATTATGTAGTCAAACAAAATGCTGAGCTAGCGGCTGAAGTTGAATCTTTGAAAGGAAAGTTTGAAACCGCCAGACTTGATGTTAGAAAATATGATTTCTCAAGTGAGGTGGTTGCAAATATGATAGACCAAAGCATGCAGTTTAAAAGGAATCAACACAAGGGTCTAGGGTATGATAGTGTACCTCCTCCTTACAATCATAACTACACATCCATCCCTATGAAACAAGAAGAAATTGACAGGGAGGCGCATCTTCAATATGGAAAACGAGCTGGATTTGTGTCAGGAGGAGTTATTAATTTTGAAGATACTAATGTTGCTACTTCATGTGCAGGTAAAGTAGCAGAAGATGAGAACAAGGAGAACACTATTGAACAAACAAATGTCTCTTTGAGCTTTGAGTCTGTTGCTTCGAACTCAGTTGCTTCTAATAAACCTGTCGTTGAGAAATATAGGCCTCAAATTCCAACGCAACAAAGCGTCTGTTGTAAGCGTGCATCTGAGAACAACAAGAGACAAGGCAAGGATACACCACCAGGGGCAGGAAGAGATAACTTCATAGTGAAGAAAAAGACTTGTTTTCACTGTGGAACACCTGGACACATTGCCCGAAACTGCCCAAATCGCGCATACGTTCCCTACTATGCACAAGGGTGGCAGAACGTGCCAAGAGGGAGATACTCCAAAGGAAACCCCTCAAGGTCACGTTCAGACAATGCTGATTGGAACGCACAGAAGGCCAAGAATCAATCTTCCAAGGCCAAGAATCAAAATCCCAAGGGCAAGGAGGGAATGCCGACCAAGAAGTCCAATCCAAGAGATGCCCCAACAAAACCAAGACCGGCTAGGTCAAATTCATCTCGAAGATCGGCTTCAAGTGACAAATCAAGTACTGAGCCACCCATAGGACCGAAAAAAAATGGGTTAAACCCAACTACAAATGGGTTCTGAAGGCTCAATCTCCCAAATCAACTAACGATTCTAATATTTCTATGTCTTCTGTTTGTGATAAGCAGGACATGTCATGGGAGAAAGTATTGTGCATTGATGACAAAGGTCGACCTAGTTTCAAAATGGACTGGGTTCCAAAGACCAACTAATCCCGCTCTGTGCTGGAGTAGCTATGGAGGCATATCATCCGACTTCGGTTTGTTGGTAGTAGCTGTTCCAGGCACATGATAGGAGGCATCTCTCATCTGTACAGCACTCAAAACATTGCTTGGGAGAATGTGTCCTCTGCGGGAAGGGAAGAAAGGAAGGGATCATAAATGTGGTTAGTACTTAACGATGTGAAGAATTTTTGGATCTGTTCTGAGATTACGCGTGTTGTTCTCAGACCTTCTGGATGCAAATTCAATCGGTGACTTACGGTTTGCGTTTTCTTCTCTATACTCCTGAGTTTGTCTTAAGTTGATTCGCTTTAAAGACTAATTTTTGTTTTAGGATAGTTTAAATTTGCGCATTTACTTTCGTTTCTCTCCTATGCACAAATATAGGGGGAGAAATAAAAACAAAACAAAAATTAAAAAATTAAAAAAATCCAAAAACATTAGAAAATCAGAAAATCAAAATAATTATGTTGGTTATCATATGTGATTGAGGGAGTTGTTTTAGGAAGTGATATGATCATGTGATAACAGGCAACCTGAGTCTGCGTAACGTACCCGAAGTTGAAGGGTCTATGCTCTGACTTGATGCGTCGGTAGGCACGAAATTTTTTTAAATGGACTTGACTAGGGAGAGTTGAACTTAGGAAATTTATAGACTTGACAAATCTTGACCTAGTTAGATCCGTTCAGCCTGACAATACGACGCTTGGATAGGTTGAGCAGGGAGATATATATGGGAATCTACTCGTCACATTAAATGAACCCGTACTTGGAACTGTGGTTTAACTTTTCCTTGATGTGCGGATTCTGTCCTTAATTCCGATTGGATGGGGCGACTGGTAAATTCCGATAAATTAGGTCTGTAGAAAATCGTTTTCTCTCTTTCCGTCTGTTAGTCATATGTTGTCTCCTTTGCGTGACTTCCAATCCGACCTGGTACACAACATATGCAACTCTATTTCTCTGCAGGATATATATATATATATATATATATATATATATATATATGTGTGTGTGTGAAATATATGTGTGAAATACTTCTCATCTGTTAGCCATATGCTCTCTCCTTTGCGTGACTTCTAATCCGACCTGGTACACAGCATATGCAACATTCTTCTTCTCAACCCCTCTGAAGTAGTTAGCAATAGAATTCTGTATCTCTTCTCTCTATGAATGGTTGTCTGCTCACCCGGTGTAAGGAGTACTCTGGAAGTTCTTGATGGCTGGGGCATATCAGGAAGCGGGAAACACGTTCCAGTACACTTAAAATTGAACTCATACAGATTGTCTGTAGATCTCGTTGCTCACTTTAGGTGGACAACAATATCCCTGGTCGTCGTCAGATGAATGGACCTTAAGATATAGTATCTAAGAAATTAGGATCAGATATAATTTTTAGGAACTTAAGTTCACCTTGTCTTGTAACAAATAGTATGTCCTAAATCTGTCACAATTTTTCGTGTTTAAGTGGACAACAATACCGACGATCGACCAGACAAAGATGTGAATATGGAAGGTACCGACAAATGGATAAAGGCTGTCTAAAAACTTTGATCCCAAATCACTCTTAAAGTTAAATATCATTTTTATTTTTGTTAAATTTTGTCATAGTTTCTTCTAATTTAAATATTAAGGGAAAATTAAAAATTAAAAATAATGAAAATAAAAATAATTAAAAAAATAAAAAAAAACAAAGAAAAATCAAAAAAATTAAAAATCCAAAAATAGTGTTATTTCTGTTTTATTTCTTTTTCAGAAAAATAAAAAAAAAATCCAAAAATATTTTTATTTATGTTTTATTTTGTGTGCTAAGTTTTCTTTTAGTTTTGTTTTGTCTTGAAAAGTGATTTCAGGTATAGATAAGACTCATGGACTTTGTGTTGAAGATTTCTGAGCCAAAGCCTCGTCCATGAGCATCGAAGAATTCTCATTCGAAGGAGCAAGAAATGAAGATCATTCTTTCAACATTCAATCTTTCAACCCCAGAAGCAAGGAGAAGCTAAAATTGAAGATTATGTGACGGATTGTATTGAAGCCTCCTCAATCAGTCTGCTGCTATCTTTGTACCTGCTGAAGTGATCTAGAAGTTTAGTTCTCTCTGATGTTCTCTCTGAAGATTCTCAAGCTGAAAGCACTATCTTTCAAGAATCAGTACGTAAAACCTCCTCACCCAACGTGCGTTCAATGCTAAATTCTGAAGAAAACCTCAAGTGCTCAAGATGAAGTCATTCATTGAAGATTCATATGTTCATCCTGATGCTGTGAAGAAACTGAAGATAAATGTTGAAGCCAAGCTCTCATTGAAGATTGACAAGAAGAGCCAGCTACTTTTTAGGGGGAGTTTGTTGGGTCAATTAAGAAAAGAAAGCTATAAACCAAGGGGGAGATTGTTGGGTCAAAATATGGTTTATACTTTACTTTTCTGGGCAATTGTATTTTTGTGTAATATTTTATGATTTTATGGCCTAGTTTATGGCCGTAAACTCATTTACGGCCCATTTGTTTCCGGCCCATATCCAACATGTATAAATAGAGGTGTTAGGGTGAGGAGTAGGGATTGATGAACCAGAAGTAGTTTACGGCCAAAGAGAGAAATCGTGTGTGTGAATCTTTTGTATCCGGATCATAATTCTAATCAATTCATACATAGATTCATCATATTCTTCTTCTTCTTCTCTTCTATTTTATCTTACATCATCCGTTTGATTGGGATTCCGCACCATCAAACGGATCTGACTGATACACAGGCAGATTTAGGGACTTATAGGACTCATGAATGAACTGACTCTTGTGTGATTCCTTGTAATAGGAATAATGTTTTGTTTCTTCTTACTATCCCTATGATAATTAACTGGAAAGTATGTGGTTGTTCAAGTAGATTTATGCACCCTCGATACACCAGGGTATGGGAAACTGAACGAAGGATGAAAACTATAATCTCTAACATATAAATGAACATATGCGCATAAGTATAGTTTGATTCAAGAAGGTAAAATAATGGTTTTGCAAGATATCTAGGAGTTTTGAAATTATAATAAAGAGTGACTTGATGTCATTAAACATTTCAAAACTAATACTTTTGTTATCAAAGTATTTTAAGATAGAAAACCATTTCATGTGACACCTTTTGAAATATGTGAAATCTACTGAGTGAAAACACAGTTATAAAATACATAAGATTGATTTAATAACATAATGTTTTCTACTTGTATTCCCCCCCCCCCCCCCATTAAAGCATTTAAAATCATTTAAATCATTGATTAAGGGGTATGAACTCACCTATAGTTGGTGATTGGGATGAACTGAACGGTATAGGATTGCTAGGTGTCAAGCGAGGACTTGTACACACACTACGATCCTAATGAACATATAATCACACATATATGCACTCAATTAGTGTTAAGTTACTAATTGATAAAGCTAAGACGTCCTAGACATAATAAACACTTTATATAAGTGTTTTAAGCCCTAAGGATTGCATCTAAGCTATTGTAGGACAAGGCACTTGAGTTTAGGGTTCCAAAGGACCCCATATATGAGTTTACTCCTCATATACTAACACACATGGAGTTTACGGTTGTAAACTCTTGAGTTTACGGCCGTAAACTCCCAACCATGGGAGTTTTGTGTGTTTTGAAGTTCCAAATGATTCCTAGAATTATTCTAACTTGGTGGTTAAATTCTTGGACGGGTTTAAGGTCTAGAAACACTCCATTTAGGAGTTTACGGCCCCAAGGCCATTTCCCTTGGAGTTTACGGCCGTAAACTCCCTTGGGGTGTTGTTTTTGTTGTTTTCAAATCTCATGCATTTGAAGGATAGGTTCTATTCAATTGTTTAAAGCTAATGAGGACCATTGACACACTTTGGTGCCCCTTTAATGAGTTTACAGCCCATGAACCATGTCATGGCCGTAAACTCACTTTGAAATGTGGTTTTGATGTGCTTTGGTCCTTAGATTAAGTGGGGAACATTTCCATGTAAAGGTCTAGGGCTTTAGGTGTCTTAAAAACACCCTTTGGTCCATTTCTATGGAGTTTACGGCCTAAGATACACTTAGGCCGTAAACTCTCATTTGTTGGTGTTCTTTGATGTGTTTAAGGCCTTAGATTAAATGGGAACTAGCCTTGAAAAAAGCCTTAAAGCTTTAGTGGCCTTAAAACACCATTTTGTGGTTGAAAAGGGAGTTTACGGCCTATGAAACTCTTGGGCCGTGAACTCCCAAACTTGGGTGATTTATGGATTTTTTCTTGTCCTAAATACATATACAAACGAGTCTAGGGCAGTGGTATAACACAAGGGTCGGTTTTGGCTTCGTTTCGGGAGTTTACCGCCCAAGAACACCTTGGGGAGTAAACTCCTAGATCTAATGATTTAGCCATCTAAATCATGTTATAAGCACATAATAAGCATTCTAACACTACTAGAAAGAGTTACTCACGTTTTGGTATAAAAAACCGAAGATCCGTGAGAGAGAAAATGGCTTTTCTCTAGTTGGAAATGTGAATAATGAATGAATTTGGTTCAGAAATCTATTTATAGTCCTGAAATATTTTTGGCAGAAAATATTTTTATTCCTGAAATGATCTCTAATACAATAGAGTGTTGGAATAATAGTGTTGCACAAAACCCTAGTGCACCCACTCTCCTGATATTTCCTGAAGTGTAAACCCTGAATTACTCAAACTTATGTGAAAAAGTCTGAAAATTAACAGTGACCACTATAACTTCTATTGAAGTGATATAGGTTGTACAGAATGGAAATTTCGGGTTGTCACAAAAAGATGCAAGTAAAGTAAATTTAAATATAGCTATCTTTGAAGGAAAAATCTGTCATCTATTCTTGACATTAAACACTCCTTAACTAGGAGAAAGGAGTACATCATACAAACTCAAACACATACATAGGACCAGACAAAAGAGTTACTTCTGACACTCTCATTATCCATTTTGACAAAATAAACTAAGTCTTATGTATTGTTACATAAAACTAAAAGAAAAGAATAATTAATGCATAGACGGATAAACTCATTCAGACTTATTCTTCGTTCGGAACATCTTCTCTTTTAACAAACTCTCTACTTCATACACAAACTTCACTTCTGACCATAGACTGACTTCAGACCATATTCCACTTCGGAACTAAGACTGACTTCAGAACATCCAAAGGTTAGAGATTACTAGAGGTTCACTTTCAGGTTCCAACAACATTCCATTTTTCAGTCCATGCAGCAAAAGAATGGCTATACGATCTCCCATCTAGATCTATCAGTACATTGAACGATCTAGCAATATTTTTTCTAGAAAAATATTTTCCAGAAGAGAAAGTGTCTAATTTACGTAGAGAAATCCTCGTCATAAAACAGGGAAAAACAGAAGCTCTCCACACCTACTGGGCAACAAGTGAGTGCATAGTTACTTTCATCTTACACATAGATATGAAATATTTTATATAAATTACGTGCTATGTGTGCATATTATCTGTATACTTGTTATCTATGTTGGATGAACGATTTTATACATGTTTTAAACGATTTAAATTGTACATCTATTTTATACAAAATATGTTTGATAAAACATGTGTAGATGAATGATGAGGGATGAAAGCTAATATACAAGAACATTGGCAGTATGGATATAGTGCCCTATAGGTGAACATTGGCAGCAATGGACCTAGTACCATATAGATGAGCATTGGAAGCTACGCCACAATCTGTAGATGTTTTTGATCTACTTTAAACATCCTAGCAGCTATGCTCTAACGATAGTATCGGCAGCTGCGCCTAATAGACGACATCATAACCCTGGCAGTCGCGCCCAAAGGACAATATCGGCAACTGTGCCTAAATGATAATATTAGCAGATGTGCTTAATAGATAATATTGACAGCTGTGTCATTGGCAACGATGGACTTTGTGCCTACTCCTTAGGACAATCCTTAGGACTGATTGAGTGAATGATAAATGAGTCTTAGGGGAGATCCTTAAGAAATAAAGAAGATAATAGGGATGGGTAATTGGGTTGATTTTTTAATGATTAAACATAATTATATTATTGTAGGTTGAAAACCCTATGTACTCATCAGGTTTCCCAACCTGACCCACTCAAGTTTATTGTATCACAAGTATCAATATGAAGTTACATTACACTGAGAGATTAAGGAGATGTAAATCACTAGTGTTAATGAATGTAAGTTATGTTTATGCTTATGTTTCTATATTGAAGATGACATCCCCAAGTTTTAAAATGAATAAAAATACATTTTTTCAAAAAAAAAATCTTTGATAACGTATTTATCATGTTTTTCAGGGAACAAATTCCGCAACACTTTTCTTTAAAATGTACTATGATTTTTAAACAAGCATAAACAAAATCGATCTTTTCTGCCCGTGAAAATGGGGATGTCAAAGGTTAACCGACACAATGATTAGGTGATAAGTAACATTAAGAGTACCAAGCACATTTTCATGGTTATTCACACCTTGTTTGTGATCCTCGGTATCCTAGTAACAAACATGAAAGGCATAATCGAGATTTAAACATGCCATTGAAAAGTTCAATGAATCTCAAAGAATCTAGGAATTTCAACTCATTTAAAACTTAATCTTCATTTTCTTTTTTCATGGTGGAAATTGGTAAATCGTCATTTACCTACCTCCAAATATTTTGCAATTGGATTACGGCATCCCTCTTCCGAATTGTAGAATATTGTGTTGGATCCTAGCCTTCATATTTCATTTGGGTGTTGTATTAAGGATCCTTATCTAATCTAAACTTTGTCTTTCTTTTCAGATGTCTACATCAAACACTGCTTCAAACCCAAACTCTTCCTGCTCTTTCTCCCTCAAGAATTTATATGGGAGGGTCGTTTTTGATGGGTCGAATTTGAATGATTGGATTCGAAACATCCTCATGCCCATTCGCTATGAGGACAAAGAATATATCCTCGATAAACAGCTAAAGGAGATTGATGAAAACACTGCTATTCCCGAATAGATTGCTGAGTATAAGACTCATGAGAGGGACGCGACAAAAGTATCATGTTTCATGATTGCTACCATGACCGTTGAACTTCAGAAGTCCTATGAGGACTTTTGGCCTTTTGAAATGTACCTAAATTTGATGGAAAGGTACCATCAAAGTGCTCGGTAGGAAAGGTATGAAATCATTGCCTCCATGATCACAACCAAAATGAATGATGGAGAGTCTATCACAGCCCACTTGCAAAAAATGCAAAGGTTTGTGGACCGCTTGCTGAACTTGAATGTCAACTTCGGCGAAGAGTTGGCCATTGAAATTATCCTACACTCTTTGCCTTCTTGTTATGATCAGTTTCGTATGACTTATCATATGAACAAGGAGTAGGTCACTCTAAGCAAGCTTCAAGGTATTTTAAGAACTGTTGAAAGCAGCTTGAAAGTCAAATTTGTTGTACCCACTCCTATTGTTGTTGCCCCTGTCTTGGCAATTGGACATGGGAAGGGGAAGAAGAGGAAGACTCCTTCTAAGAGCCACAAGCGAAAGTCCCATGATAGATCCTCTTCTAGTGGGACCAAAGTTGGCTATGCAAAACCCTCTTCCAATCCAAAGGAAGCAGAATGCTTCTATTGTCATGAAAAAGGACACTGGAAATGAAACTGCCCCAAATACTTGCAGAATGCTTCTATTGTCATTGAGAACAATTCCAGTGCCTTTTCAGAATCTTTGTGCACGTCTTTTTGATGGAAATAGTGCCATTGGTTTAGGAGTTACTCAACCTAATCATCATCAGTAGCTGGAGCATCCTCTTGTCGTGTCCAACCACTTCAGATTATCGCTACCCTTTTTCATGCAATAGATGATGATGGCGATGACACTTCCCACCATGAGCCACCACATTCTGCTGCTTCACCATATATCGCTTCACCATATACTGCTTCACCATCTGGTAACCCTAACAAAAGGGCCAAACCTTCAACTCCTATACCTCCTAGTGCCTCACAGTCTACTTCTTCACCTGATGGAACTTCTATTAATGGTGAGGATTTAGCATTAGAAATGAAAAAAGATCTACAAAGTTTGACTAAAGGGTATACAATCCCTTAATGTTAAGAGATGTTAGAGGTGCTTCAGTTAGGCCCTACAGATCCTTTACGTTGTGTTGCATACCATATTTTTAGAGGGACCATGAACATGAGAGAGATATAGATGCATTTGCCCGATGTTCCCGAGATATTACGAGGATGGCTTGAGATGACGGGTACAAGTTTAGGAGTTTTGAAGGATGGAAAGATTGTCCGATGATTTTTCTAGTGTTGAAACTATTTGTTAGGTCTTTTTGCCTTTGGTGGAACTATTTTGTTAGGTCTTTTTGCCTTTGTTGGAACTATTTTTTGTTACTTTGCTATTGGAATATGGTTCATCTAATGTTTTTTTGGTACTTGAAATATGATTAATGTAATGTTTATTTGCTACTTCAAATATAATTTATGTAATGTTTTTTTGCTACTTGACATATGGTTTATGCAATGTTTTTTTTTTTTTTGCTACTTGAATTAATGTAATGTTTTTTAAAGTTCTACTTTGTTGATTTTAGGTTCATAATGGATCACGATCAAAAGTTACTTCTCGTAATTCTTATGTACCAGTACATCTGTTTTTTGGAAGAGGGGTGTGAAACGATTGCGGAATAATGATTCGGAAATGACAGGACATGAATACACATTGGAATTGTTACATCATAATCGTTTACAATGTGTTGAAGTACTAGGCATGTCTCGTGACTCTTTTGTACGACTATGTGCTCATTTTAGAGCAAATTACTCATTAAAGGACAGGAAACATGTATCGGTTGAGGAAAAGATGGCTATGTTTTTGATGATGATCGGCCATAATCAACGTTACGTGATTATCAAGCGGAGATTTCAACACTTGAAGCAAACAATTCATAAATTTTTTTATGAAGTGTTGGGAAAAATGTTGCTTTTCACTCAAGATGTTATACTACCAATTTCTTTTAATCCGAATCCAAACATTCCAGGACATAATAGGAGGCTACGATGGGTTTTTAAAGGGCGGTTGGTGCACTTGATGGCACTTTGATACATGTTGTTTTCCCTGCTAAGAAACAAGACTTATATAGAAGTAGGGGAAATGGAGATTGCTACCAAAACGTATTGGCAATTTGTGACTTCAATATGATTTTTACATTTGTTGTGGCTGGGTGGGAAGGGGTAGCGCATGACTCTAGAATATTATCAGAAGCAATAACCGATCCACAATCATCATTCTCGTTTCCACCACCTAGTAAGTTTTTGTTTTTTTTAAATACTCTTATCTTAGTTTGAAAATTGATTAGTGTTTTGCATTTTTTATAGACAAGTATTATCTTTGTGATGCCGCGTATGCACACACTTGAGGATTTATGGCCCCTTATCGTAATGTGAGGTATTGGCTTGGAGATTTTCGTCAAAGACGTGCATTAACCAATAAGGAAAATTTTATAAATGGACATGCAAAACTTCAGAATGTCATTAAGTGTGCTTTTGGTGTTTTGAAAGCACGCTTCCCTATATTGAAGAGGATGGCACCATTCCCGTTTGTGACACAAATAAACATTTCCATGGCATGGTTCGCGCTTCATAATTTTATAAGGAGAGAAGGACCGAGTGATGAGTATTTTGCATGATACGATGAACCCAATGTCTCATTTCGAAATAACAATGTGGTCGTTGATGATGATGAAGACAGGATTCCAACACATGGTACTACAGCAAACCGTGAATATATGACTCAGTTACAGGATGAAATTCTTGATCAGTTGATGCACAATATAGATTGAATTATTTTAAATGACATTGTTATTGTAAAACCAATTTTTTTATTGTATGACTAATTTAGTTGCATGAATTTTATTTTCAATGTTATAAGACTATTATTATTAAAATGTTGGCGTTGAAAAATCATTTTAAGTTTGTAAAATCATTTTATTTGAAATTTCAGTTTATTTAAGCAGTCTGCAGACGTTAAAAAACAAACAGTCTTCTTATTGCAGACTACAAACGTTTGGTCCACCTCTTCTGCTGCAGATGCTTGCAGATGTGGTCTGCAGACTGCAGACATTTTGGCTTCTGAAAAATAAACGGCACCCAAGTCACCATTCATTGGTACTTGTGCAAGGGATGAGGGTTTGTTGGATCTCATACACACCGATGTGTGTGGACCCTTCAGATCCGCCACAAGGGATGCTAACCGCTTCTATATGACCTTTACTGATAATTATAGTAGATATGGGTATATCTACTTAATCAAGCATAAGCCAGAAACCTTTGATAAATTCAAATAGTTTAAACAAGAAGTGGAGAATCAATTGGGCAGGAAGATTAAGATGCTCTGATCCGATCGAGGTGGTCAATATCTTAGTATCGAGTTCCACAACTATCTTAAGGAATGTGGAATTGTTTCACAATTGATGCCACCTAGGACACAACAGATTATTGGTGTGGCTGAGAGGCGCAATCGAACCTTGTTGGACATGGTTCATTCCATGATGAGTCGAGCTTCGTTACCTATCTCATTCTGGGGGTATGCCTTAGAGACTGCCGCCCATATCCTTAATCTAATCCTAATTAAAAAGGCTACCAAAACACCTCACGAAATATGGACAATGAAGGTGTAACAACCCGAAATTCATATTCCTAAATGTAACCCTTTTTCGCGACTCGTTCCAATCATCTAAACGCCGTTTCCGATTTCGTTTCCGTTTTCGACATTTTATTAAGTCGTTAATGTAAATTTTATTTTATGACTTAAAAAGTGTCTTAATACCCTTAGAACTCATTCTAACGTCTCGCATTAATGATCGGAACATTTTTAGAACCAACCATATCGGGTAACGGCAAATTGGTCGGGTACGACCAAAAGCCCCGTTTAAAGCCGGTATCGGGTAAAATTTCATCGTGTCCAAATCCCGAACACTATTTAAAGTGTTCTAAGACTTCATTTTGAAGCTTTTGCTTCATTCTACAACTTCACTCCAACCTCTCTCCTCAAACTAGATTTAAGGGTAAAATCTCATAGTTTAAGGCTTCAAATCATCAAGGTACCTTCCCTAATTTGTTTTGGAACCTCTCTAGCCTTCAAATTCAAGTTTAAACCATGGATTAGGGAGATTACCATGAGTTTACAGCCCTAGAACTATCCTAGGCCGCAAACTCATATAAAAGGGGTTTTTGGAGCAACAAAACCCTTCCAAACCTCATTTGGACCTTGAATATGGCTAGAGGACTTTATGAAATGCAATTAGAATGCCTCAAAACAAGATTTAAAGTCTTGTCTATGAGTTTATGGCCCTGGAAGGTGCTTAGGCCGTAAACCCATATTTAAAGGGGTTTTAAGCCCTTAAACCCTTCCATGACTCAACCAAGCCTTAGATATGATTTTTAGAAATTGGACAATGGACTTAGAACACATTTAACATAAATTTTGAGGGACTTATGTGAGTTTATGGCCAAGGCATGATCTTGGGCCATAAACTCCTCAATATTGGGTGTAAACTCAATTTCAAAGTGTTAGAAAGCCATCCAACACCACCAAAAGCCTTGGAATAAATCATAGGGTCTACCAAAAATAGTTTAAGGACTTTAAACACATCAAAACCCCACATTTGAGAGTTTACGGCCATAGAACATACCCCATGGCCGTAAACTCCTAAAAGTGTGCCAAATGGTGCCCAAAACTCATTTCTAGGTTTGTAGGATTTTTATAATCACATGTGATTGATTTTGGGACCTTAACAACACTTATTCAAGGGGATATGAGAGTTTACGGCCATAGACCCCATGCCTAGGCCGTAAACTCCTTTAAGTGTTGAAATTGGTGAATTTAATCCATCCCAAGCCTTAGGTAAAATTAATCCAAGCATTTCCAAGTGGTATTGACCCTATGTTACCCATTAAACACCATAAACCACACCCACCATGAGTTTACGGCAGTAAACTCATGGGGAATGGGTGTTTAGGCCATAAACTCAATTAGGAAGTTTACTCTTGGGGAGTAAACTCAAATCCCAAGTCCCTCGCTTCAATTCCCGTCCGTAGATGTCACCCGGGTCACTCCAAACACCCGTTTTGAGGTGTTTTCGTTCGTTGGAGTGTAACTTTGTATCTAATTAGAGTTTGTAAATCTAATTAGATATATTTGTATGCCATTTCATTCTACATAGGAACCTCGCGTGTTATCAAGCCTCGATTCGACGTTTAGCATCCGAAATCGTCACGTTTCTCGTCCGGTGAGTTCATACCCCTACCCTTTTTCAATGGTTTTTCAATGTTTTCAGGGGGGAATACAAGCAAAAGTACAAGAATAGCTTGTACTTAAACTTATGATTTCAATCAAATGGTTTCGTAATTGTACATTTTATGAATTGAAAACCTTTTAACAAACTGTTTTAACTTGCAGGGTTGTTTCTTTTAATCCGATTTTCAATTCTTAATATATATTGATATGTTGTATTCTTTAGATTGATTGTTCTCGTTTAAATCGATAAAGCACATAAACCATCGTAATGTATGTAATAAAACACTAAGGTTCGAGTGTAAAAGTCATACACCATTAGAAAACATAAAACATTTGTATATCCTTAACAATACACCTAGGTTCGAGTGTGATACATAAATACCATCGCAGCACACAAATCAATTGTAACGTCCTTAATAATACACCTAGGATCGAGTGTAAAGGACAGTCATCATTAAATAACACCTAGGCTCGAGTGTAATGTCTTTAATAATACACCTAGGATCGAGTGTTGTAACATCCAAAATTTCGAAACAATTAAAACTTTTCAAAAACCACTCATTTTAATAACGTTGTTACAAAAAGGTTTTCAATACATTATTTAACAAAGTATTTTCCCAGGTTCATATCATAAAACACCAATGTGAGGAATGGTACGATCACGCCTTTGCCTTGCCACAGACTCTTGAGAACCTGAAACATAAAACCACAACTGTAAGCCCGAAAGCTTAGTGAGATACCCCCAGAATACCAACCACATATACGCCTTTCCAGGCCCTGACCTTCCGGTCCATGTGTCTCAGGGGACTTCCGTCCCTGCTGGGTAAACCTTCCGGTCCTACCCACGCCGACCTTCCGGTCCATCACACAACATAATCGCCTTCCGGCCCATAACATATTGCTTTCCGGCCCATAACATATCGCCTTCCGGCCCATAACATATTGCCTTCCGGCCCATAAGCATAAAATGCATATATAAAATAACAAACAATCATATAGCAGTTTATAGACAACAATCGATCAACAGATCACATATCATAGCATTACTCTATCAAGATACCGGTCTAGCCGGTCACTATCATAACATTACCCTATGAATCAGTCAACATACTAAATGCATACATACGCCTTTCCAGGCCATGACCTTCCGGTCCACATAGTAATGCCTTCCGGCCCATAACATGTATTGCCTTCCGGCCCATAACATATAACAACTGACAACTACCCGGATTTCCATCCGATAAAAGGGTTGGCATTGGTGCCATACACCCTAGTGATATAGTGAGGATAACTCACCTCGAAACTGCCGACTGAACAGATAGCTCAAGCTGCTCCGATCACTGATACGATCTCCACCTCTGGATAGCCACCAATGCACTGAACTCAAACGATAAACAACAATTACCAAAATACCCCTGGAACCACTGGTAAATCCTTGGTCAAAGACAAGGTCAAAGTCAACCCCTGACTGACCCTACTCGCCGAGTCAACCCTATGACTCGCCGAGTCCCCATACTCAGAACTTCACTTAACCCGCGACCTAACTCGCCGAGTCACCCCAAGACTCGCCAAGTTCAACGACTCTGAGTCCACTCGCCCTTGACTCACCGATTCCTTAAGATTCCCTTTCTACACGTCGAGTATCCCCTTTTTACTCGACGAGTTCCTCCTGGAAGAATCGCGGGGCCACCCCGACTCAACTCGCCGAGTCTGAAGAACAACTCGACGAGTCCCAGTTATTCTTCAAGCTACTCGCCGAGTCTGTTCATCGGACTCGGCGAGTCCATGCCATGCAATCGCTCAAACTGCCTTCTAAGGTCAGAACTGCTCCGACCATTCATAAGTCTGGCCTTCCTAGACTGATCCACCACGTAAGGTCCTCATTTCAGTGCTCATGATACACCTCATGATTCATAATTCACATTTTGACCTAAGGCATAAGGATTCCAATCCAAAGCCTTCATCAATTCCCGAAATGCACAGGCATGGGACATTCTGGACCTACAAAGGTCCCAATACAGGGTTGCAATCGTTTGGGGAACTAGGGTAGCACTCAATCTAATCACAAAGGGGTTCCATAAACCCTAATTCCATGACACATCAACATAGCAGAGTATAACTCGAAATCTTACCTGAATAATGTGCCCTCTGTGTCCCCAAATCCTCAGAACGTGACTCCCTTGATGTTCCTTTAGCCAAGCCCTTCTCTTCCTTGCACAACCACATTTCCAAGATCAACAATGGCTCTTAAACTTTGCTCCAGATGCACCCAATCGATTTAGGGTTCTTCTCAGAAGGCTAAAATGAACAATGACGGCCAATAAGTGCCTCTTATACGTCCCAAACCTGAACGGTTAGGGTTTTCGCCAAACAGCGCAGACTCGCCGAGTCCATATCTGGACTCGTCGAGTCCAGTCGCAAACCCGCGACCCGATCTGCGATCCTACTCGGCGAGTCTAGGCTCCAACTCGCCGAGTCCCCTCTTAAAACACCCCCAAAATCATAATTATATCAATATTTGAAATTCCGGGCTGTTACAACTCTCCCCCACTAGAACTAGACTTCGCCCTCGAAGTCTCACTCTGAAAATAGCTCCGGATGCTGCTCCCGCATCTCACGTTCCAGCTCACAGGTCATTTCCGATCCCCTCCGGTGCTGCCACCGAACTAACACTAGAGGTATCTCCTTATACCTCATAGCCTCGATCTTCCGATTTCTGATGACCACGGGTCTCTCAGCATAATTCAGGCCCGCATCCACCTGAATGTCTTCTAATGAGACCACTGCCGACTCATCGGCTAAGCACTTCCTCAATTGCGACACATGAAAGGTGTCGTGGATCTGTCCCCACTCCGTTGGCAACTCCAATCGATAGGCTACCCGGCCTATCCTTGCAATCACCCGAAGTGGCCCAATGTACCGGGGACCCAACTTGCCCCTCTTCTTGAATCGAATCACTCCTCTCCAAAGAGAGGCCTTCAGGAGTACGAAGTCACCGACCTGAAACTCAAGCTTGGGCCGGCGTCTGTCTGCATAACTTTCCTGTCGGCTCTGGGCGGTCAATAACCTCTGTCTCATCTGCTGAATCTGCTCTGTCGACTGGAGCCCGATCGCTGTACTGCCCATCGCTCTCTGTAACCGAAAATTACCCAAGATGCAACTCTGCTCTAAATCTCAACAATCACTCGACCCATAAGGGTTAGGAACCGTGAACCACCGGATCCCCGATCCAAAGCCCACTTTGTCCAATCCGGACCGACTAAGGGACCCATCCTCACTCTCAGAGCAACCCTCACGAGTTCTCCTCTTGCAATCACATACACCTGCTGAACTAGCCCCAACGCCCGCAGGTTGGAAGACCCGATACACTGATGATATCCTCGAACATCCCTCAAGATGAACCACTACATTCACCCTACACTCTGATCAGAATCGCCCTGAGAATTTAAGATTCTCTCTCCCCCTGCATCCCTTCTGAGCCTCAACAGACATCCCCAAACCGGATGGGTTCCTACTTCGCTGCCACGAACACGATGCTCGAAGCCATACTCGAAATACTCTAACCATAACTCTGCTCTGCAGCTTTCATTCTCGTGAACTTGCACTCCCCTTCGGAGTTACACACCTTTGTCTTTTCCTTCCAAGGGACCCTCTTGGCCATAATGCCACTCCAACCGGTGCCACGGTGCTTGCCCCAAGCGACACCACCCTTTTGCGTAACCGCTATTCACATACTCTGGTTCTCATTGCAGGGGCTCTCAATCCCATGCACTTTCTCCACTCATCAAAATCACTGCCTCAGCTAAACAAGATCACTAACCCGGGGTCAGACCTTCCAATGCAATCACACTGCAACATACACAATCCGCAATCTCAGACGGATCCAGCAATACAAACAGAGTCTCCAGCATGACTGGACCGACTCTCATAACACATACTAGCCACTCGAGGCTATATCTCTGTGGGTCCGTACACCCAAACTCTGCGAACCCTCAGGTTCTAACTCTGGGAACCTTCCGGTTCCAGCTCTAGAAACATGCACAACATAATCCCGTGGGATTAATGCAGTACAACCCATCACGTACCTCAAACATACAAATACTCTGATCGCATAACCCTGGTTACTTACTCAAGCTTGATCCCGGCCTTCTCTCAGGCCTCCACAATCAAATGCCCTAGGTCTGTATCCCGGCCCGCATACCCGACGCTCGCTCTCGTCGGCCTATACTCTGAGCTGACAAACACTGCTGAATCCCAACAGCTAAGTACCCTCACATACTCATCGATCTTCCGGAGAATTCTCCAATTCTCCCCCACTAAAGCACTGACTAACTGCCACCGATCGTCATTAATGACCTTTCAGAATAATCCTGCACAAAGAGAACATTTACACACTGACTGCTTCCCACCAGCATAAGCAACCCTCAGCAAAACACATCTCCTCCCTGATCAATCCACTCAAAAGAATCCGGTCTTTCAATTATCCACTCTACTACTGCAGATGCTACCCGACATTCAACCCAGTGCCGCATCTCCACTAACAACCCTCACGAACGATAACCAACGGAATTCCCCACTATAACCCGTAACCAAACCCACAACCTGCCAAAAGATGAATACCACATCGAAAACCGCACAAGGCTACCGGCACCAAAACACCAAACTATAACCATACCAACCCATCGGGGAACAACGAATACCGCATCGAAATCCACACAAGATACCAGCACGAACAATACGCCACAATCAACGCAAGGCAATCAAGACATCAAGAAAGCCTCATACCCGCAGCTGCCTCCGGCACTGCTCCGTCTCCCTCTGCCGCAAGCCGATAAGCACGACCCTGAGCCCTTGGGGCTCCGCTCCATCCTGTCCTCCTCCTGAAATCCTCGAGGTGGCCGGTGCTAGAGCCTGCACCGGTCCTGCAGAAAGCTGTGGACAGTTGACCCTCAAATGTTCAACCTGCCGACACTGATAACAAATCCTCAAATCCCGAATTGGCACTAACTGCCGACAATCCCGTGCACCGTGCCCCTCCTTTCCGCACTTGCGGCATGCACCACCGGACCAACAAGCTCCGGTGCCATCCCTCCCACACTTCCCACAAGTGTGGCCGCTCCGATCCCCCCATTCTAACATCTACGGTCCTGGACCGTTTCGGCGCCGACTGCGACTGCATCGGGGCCTGCCTCAGCTCACGCAACTGTAACTCAACCGCTAACTCACGCCACATGGCGGCCTCCTGTAACTCCAACAAGGTCTCACACCTCTGCGCAGACACGAACTGTCTGATATCCCTCTTGAGCATACTCAGATATCAGGACATCTGAGCCTGCTCCGAAGCGAACTTCAGGGCAAAACATCGCCCTCTCAATAAACATCCTGGTGATCTCAGTCACCGACTCCAAATTCTGCTTCAGCTCAAGGAACTTCCGAGCCAATCTCTCCTTTTCATCCCGCGGAACATAGCGAGTACTGAACATCTCTCTGAATTGATCCCATGAAACCGCAGCCCTCTGCGCATCGGAAAATGACCTCGTAGTCAATCTCCATCAATCCTTCGCCCCTAGCCTCAACAGGTTCAGAGCACACCTCACCCTCTAATCAGCAGGGCATAAACTCGTGGAGAAATACCCCTCCACGTCTGATAATCATCTCATAGCAACAATCGGGTCCTGAACCCTATCGAATGTGGGAGGCTTCGTATAATAGAAGTCCCAATACTGAAAACCCCGACTAGCTCCTCCCCTCGCCGCTGCTACAGCCGTTGTAGCCGCCGCGGCAACCGTCTCTGCGAGAGCCGCATATCGCTCGTCGAAATACTCAATCATGGCGGTCTTGATCGACCCAAACAACTCCGGCAACTCAGCCCGGAACAATGCAGCAACCCCATCACGCAGGATCTCACGAATCCTCGCATCCCGCTCGCTCGTGCTCGTCCGATCGATAACCTTCGACGGCACTGATCCACCCGGAACTCGTTCTCCAGCTCTCGATCCTGATCCGGATCCGCTATCATCATGCCTCGAGATCTCCATAATGAAGACACCCTACCAATCTCAGACACTTCCCAAAATCCTGGGATCCAACTCTCGCAACCCTACCCTAGAGACCATGGTTTCCCTGATACGCGTATGGGTCCTGTGCTTTCAGTAGTACGGGCCCATACTACCTTCCACACCTACCCATATTTGTATGAAGTACTACCACAATACCCTAGGGAACATGCATAACAACTATCAACCCTCACCACTAGAGGAACACTGAGAACATCCCATAAGGGACCCTAGGCTACAGGCATCACATATAAGGCAACATTATCATGAATTCCTGAAGATCCCTAGCCTAACTCTAGCATGCTGTTCTATCAAGCTCAAATAAACAAATATCATGTATGGTATCTTGGGGTTACTTACTGGCTCCGGCTGATCGTACCTCCGCGTCCTCCTTTTACCAAATTTGAAAACCATTTTAACTTCTCATTTTAAAATCCTCCTCGATTTGAGACTGGAGTCACACGAATGTTTCCCAAATTCACTCAAACCAAGGCTCTGATACCAACTTGTAACATCCAAAATTTCGAAACAATTAAAACTTTTCAAAAACCACTCATTTTAATAACGTTGTTACAAAAAGGTTTTCAATACATTATTTAACAAAGTATTTTCCCAGGTTCATATCATAAAACACCAACGCGAGGAATGGTACGATCACGCCTTTGCCTTGCCACAGACTCTTGAGAACCTGAAACATAAAACCACAACTGTAAGCCCGAAAGCTTAGTGAGATACCCCCAGAATACCAACCACATATACGCCTTTCCAGGCCCTGACCTTCCGGTCCATGTGTCTCAGGGGACTTCCGTCCCTGCTGGGTAAACCTTCCGGTCCTACCCACGCCGACCTTCCGGTCCATCACACAACATAATCGCCTTCCGGCCCATAACATATTGCCTTCCGGCCCATAACATATCGCCTTCCGGCCCATAACATATCGCCTTCCGGCCCATAAGCATAAAATGCATATATAAAATAACAAACAATCATATAGCAGTTTATAGACAACAATCGATCAACAGATCACATATCATAGCATTACTCTATCAAGATACCGGTCTAGCCGGTCACTATCATAACATTACCCTATGAATCAGTCAACATACTAAATGCATACATACGCCTTTCCAGGCCATGACCTTCCGGTCCACATAGTAATGCCTTCCGGCCCATAACATGTATTGCCTTCCGGCCCATAACATACAACAACTGACAACTACCCGGATTTCCATCCGATAAAAGGGTTGGCATTGGTGCCATACACCCTAGTGATATAGTGAGGATAACTCACCTCGAAACTGCCGACTGAACAGATAGCTCAAGCTGCTCCGATCACTGATACGATCTCCACCTCTGGATAGCCACCAATGCACTGAACTCAAACGATAAACAACAATTACCAAAATACCCCTGGAACCACTGGTAAATCCTTGGTCAAAGACAAGGTCAAAGTCAACCCCTGACTGACCCTACTCGCCGAGTCAACCCTATGACTCGCCGAGTCCCCATACTCAGAACTTCACTTAACCCGCGACCTAACTCGCCGAGTCACCCCAAGACTCGCCGAGTTCAACGACTCTGAGTCCACTCGCCCTTGACTCACCGATTCCTTAAGATTCCCTTTCTACACGTCGAGTATCCCCTTTTTACTCGACGAGTTCCTCCTGGAAGAATCGCGGGGCCACCCCGACTCAACTCGCCGAGTCTGAAGAACAACTCGACGAGTCCCAGTTATTCTTCAAGCTACTCGCCGAGTCTGTTCATCGGACTCGGCGAGTCCATGCCATGCAATCGCTCAAACTGCCTTCTAAGGTTAGAACTGCTCCGACCATTCATAAGTCTGGCCTTCCTAGACTGATCCACCACGTAAGGTCCTCATTTCAGTGCTCATGATACACCCCATGATTCATAATTCACATTTTGACCTAAGGCATAAGGATTCCAATCCAAAGCCTTCATCAATTCCCGAAATGCACAGGCATGGGACATTCTGGACCTACAAAGGTCCCAATACAGGGTTGCAATCGTTTGGGGAACTAGGGTAGCACTCAATCTAATCACAAAGGGGTTCCATAAACCCTAATTCCATGACACATCAACATAGCAGAGTATAACTCGAAATCTTACCTGAATAATGTGCCCTCTGTGTCCCCAAATCCTCAGAACGTGACTCCCTTGCTGTTCCTTTAGCCAAGCCCTTCTCTTCCTTGCACAACCACTCTTCCAAGATCAACAATGGCTCTTAAACTTTGCTCCAGATGCACCCAATCGATTTAGGGTTCTTCTCAGAAGGCTAAAATGAACAATGACGGCCAATAAGTGCCTCTTATACGTCCCAAACCTGAACGGTTAGGGTTTTCGCCAAACAGCGCAGACTCGCCGAGTCCATATCTGGACTCGTCGAGTCCAGTCGCGAACCCGCGACCCGGTCTGCGATCCTACTCGGCGAGTCTAGGCTCCAACTCGCCGAGTCCCCTCTTAAAACACCCCCAAAATCATAATTATATCAATATTTGAAATTTCGGGCTGTTACAAGTGTAAAGGAGAGTCATTATTAAATAACACCTAGGCTCGATTGTAATGTCGTTAATAAAACACCTAGGATCGAGTGTAAAGGACAGGTACGTTAGAACCTAGTTAGTCATAGATACCACTTCCCTAGGCGAGAAGTGATGAGTAATCTTAAAGATTGGAGACACGTCCTTGGTAACACATCCCTTGGCACGAGAGTGGAGGACTACCCTTGTAACCAGAATCTCCTAACGTAGGAGAGCGTGACTTGAGTGTATAGATCTATACGGGACTGACAATCCCGCACCTGGCTGCTAGATACAGCTGAACCGCAAGGTTCAAGGGTGACGAAAGTCATAAAAAGGATACTGGCCCCGACGCGAGTCATATCTAGTCTGAGTATGGTTAAGGACTCGCAATCTAGATTATTAACACTTTAGACTCTTTTACTAGCTTTATGTACGTAGTAAAGCTAATGTACATTTAGGGATATCAGGTACTCACACATTCAGGAAAACATGGGGTTTTCCTATGGATAATAATGAACATAACCAGAATCGGTAAAGGTACTCACACATTCAGGAAAACATGGGGTTTTCCTATGGATAATAATGAACATAACCAGAATCGGTAAAGGTACACACACACATACAGTCAGGAAAACATGGGGTTTTCTTGGGTAGAACACTGAACATAACCAAAATCGGTAAAGGTACACACACACATACAGTCAGGAAAACATGGGGTTTTCCTGGGTAGAACACCGAACATAACCAGAACCAGTAAAGACACACACACACAGTCAGGGAAACATGGGGTTTTCCTGGGAAGGACACCGAACATAATCAGAACTGGTAACAGTTCACACACACACACAGTCAGGAGAACATGGGGTTCTTTCTGAGTAATAGTAGTACTTAATTAGAAAAGTGTAATAAATTAAACAATTGAACTACATTTCTCAAGAACAATCATGTTTTTATTTTACATTGTTTACTTTACTTTCGGATTTGGAAACTAACTTTACATAAGAAAATATGGGATTTTCTTGGATAACCACTTTTTCAGGAAAACAAAGGAACTCGTACATTTTTAGAAAAATTAACCGCTTATGAACTCACCAGCTTTATGCTGATTTTCAAACCGCTTGTATTCTCAGGTCCGTGTTAGACATGTACCCGAAGATCCTTTTGTGCGAAGACGGAGTTTTCAGAAGACTCGTTTCGTGTTGTTCATATATACTATGTATCACTTGTATAACTTATTCTTTTGAAACAAATGTAAAACTTTTCTATATGTAATGTAATGGTTGTTTACTTTACTTACTATGCACATTGGATTTGATACTCAACGTGGAGTCAACCCCGGAAATGTTTCCGCCTTTGGTTTTCAGGGTGTGACAGAAGGTTCCCTCATTAGCACATATCCAGGTTTGGGGTATTGAGGCTTTCGTAATACGACAGACTCACGATAAGCTCGAACCTCATACTGAGCGATGTATTTTCATCGGCTACCCAAAGAAATCCTTTGGATATCTCTTCTATAGACCAAGTGATAATGTTGTCTTCGTTGCAAGGAGAGGGTTTTCCCATGAAAGAGAACTCATATGCCAAGAGGAAAGTGGGAGGCAAATTGACCATGAAGAACTTCAAGTGTTAAGTTATGAAGGAACCTCAAACACTAGCACTCAACCCGAGGTGGAAACTCCAGTTGAACAAGTTGACAAGTCTGTACCTCTGAGACGTTCCACTAGAGTTAGTGTTCCACCTATGTTACATGGTTTTCATATAATAGCTGAAGGTGATATGTTTATCAGTGATAGTACATTGATAAATTTGGATGAACCTAACAACTACAAGGAAGCCAAGGCAGGCCCTGAGTTTGCAAAATGGAAAGAGGCGATGGACAGCGAGATTCAGTCCATGTATGACAATCAAGTTTGGAACTTGGTTGACAATGTACTAGGACGTAAGATGGTTGGGTGAAAATGGATCCTCAAGAAAAAGACTGACATGGATGGGAAAGTACACACTTATAAGGCGCGATTGGTTACGAAGTGCTTTACTCAAACTCCTGGAGTTGACTATGAAGAGACCTTCTCACCAGTAGCGAAGATTAAATCTATAAGGGTTATGCTAGCCATAGATGCATTTCATGATTATGAAATATGGCAAATGGATGTCAAAACTACTTTTCTTAATGGAAAGTTGGCTGAAGATGTTTACATGAGTCAGCCAGAGGGTTTTGTCAATGCAAAGTACTGTAATAGAGTGTGTAAGCTTGAGAAGTCCATTTATGGATTGAAATAAGCATCTCGCAGATGGAATCTTTGTTTCGATGAGAAATTCAAAGAGTTGAGCTTTTCGAGAAGCGAGGATGAGTCCTTTGTATATGTCAAATCTAGTGGGAGTATAGTTAGCTTTCTTGTTTTATTTATAGATGACATACTGCTCATAGGAAACGACATTTCAACCTTGCAGGAGGTTAAGTCCTGGCTTTGGAAGTGTTTCGCTATGAAGGACCTCGGAGAAGCTGCTTATATTATGGGGATAAGGATATTGAGAAATAGGAGTAAAAGACTAATAGGACTTAGTCAAAGTACTTACTTGGACAAGGTGTTGAAACATTTCAGCATGGAGAACTCCAAGAAAGGAGAATTACCTATTCAGAGCAATACCAAACTGAGTAAGACTTAGAGTCCAAGTACCGATGTTGAGATAGTAGAAATGAGTCAAATACCATATGCTTCTGCAGTTGGCTCGATCATGTATGATATGACATACACTCCCCCTGATATGGCGTTTATTTTGAGCATGGTCAGTATGTATCAAGGGAACCCTGGTAAAGTTCACGAGACTACGGTAAAGAACATTCTTAAGTACCTCCGAAGGACAAATGACTGCTTCCTTACCCTTGGTGGGAGTGATTACTTGAGAGTGACAGGGTATAGTGATGCCAACTTTCAGACCGACAGAGATAATTTCCGCTCTCAGTCGGGCTGGATATTTACCTTAAATGGAGGAGCAGTAACTTGGAAAAGTTCCAAACAGGAGACTGTGGTTCATTCAATGTGTGAATCAGAGTATATAGAAGCAAGTGAATTGTCAAAGGAGGTGATATGGATAAAGAACTTCATCGAAGACCTTGGATTTGTACCAGCTGTAAAGGAGCCTATGGAGATTTTCTGTGACAACGAGGGTGCGGTTGCCTTAGCCAAAGAACCAAGGGATCATGGCAGATCCAGGCATATCGACAGAAAATATCACTTCATAAGACATCCAGTAGAAGAAGGACTCCTCGTGATGAAGGGGGTATCGTCAGAGGAGAGCCCAACAGATCCCCTTACAAAGAGACTGAGTACGGTTATGCACTTGCAGCACGCTAGGAGTACCGGGCTGAAGGACGATATTAGTTTTAATGATTAGATAGACATTTAGAAACTTGTAATAGCTAAAATGTAATTCATATTTGATGATTGGATAAAAGGATTTTTATTTATAAGTAAAGATACTATCTTGTGTCAATTATTTACTATTGTTTCATTATTGCATGTTTTGACTTCCAAAATAATAAGATTATTTAAACTATCCACAGTCGATCATACTTTAGAAGTAGGTTATGAAAGTAGACTATCATGAATGCGATTTTGTAAGATTGTCTAAGGTGTTAGACATTGCAAAAGTTTGCTACAAACATTCATCAGTGCTCTTGAAATAAGATTTGAGTATTGGACTTAACCTACGCTCACATGAATCACTTCATGGAATTTATCACGAGTGATTGTCAGACGATAATATCGTATAATCTTCAAACCAAGATATATGAGTTGTTGATTATGAGTTGGTTTTGCATTGATAGTACGAAAGCACGTCAGTAACTTGATGTTATAAAACGTATTATTGTGTATGATTTAACGAGTAGTGGGCCCCTCGATGATTTTTTTTTGACCTATGTGTCGGGCTCGGTCGGAGCTCTATTGATGTGTTCAACTAAGTTCTATGTCAAAAAAATCATAAATTGGGAAACAAACTGTTGGAAAATAAGTATGACTATGTTCCATGTATTTGTCAGCATGATATCTTGAAGAACAGACGAATATATGATCCCTTATCTAATGGACGCATCAGAGTTCGACAATGGGTTTTTGATAGCTACGATTGCAAGTCGGATTTTGAAGTTACATTAGCAGTTATAGTTATTAGACTTATCCAAGTGGGAGACTGTTGGATTAGGTATCTAAGCCCATAACTATAATTGGTATGTACTTGACCCGATAGTTGCATGGTCTATTTTGGGTTGCCTTCACCAGAACAATTTGACAAGATGGATATTTGAGAAAGAGGTTATTTGTGATTTATTAATATATTATAAGAATAATATATTAATTGTAAAATCATATTATTTAATTAGTATTGAGCAAGAATTAATTCGGAATTAATTTAGTGATCAAAAGAGACTGATTAAATATACAGGGACTGATTATGTAAATTAGTGAAACATATGGTTTGGCTAATGATTCATGATTGGTTTGTGTTGGAATAAGCATATGTGAAATTCCATTAAGTGATAATCCAAATCAACTGTTGGATCATAAGCTTAAGTGTAAATTTTAGCGTTACAAAAGACTCTTGATATTCTACACTATAAATGTGTGCCCTAAGCTCTAAAAATCGGACACTACTTGCATTCCAAGAAGTGCTAGCCGATTTTGTGTCTCCTAAACCTCTCTCATATTCATCTAATTGTTCACTGTTGTTTGTCACTTGTTTGAGGCATCATACTTGAGGTGCTAAGCTCTTTTAAGTCCAAGATTCTACAAGCTACTACACACGGTAATCTTCTAACTAGTTTTTATGATTGAGATATCACCTTTGCATGCTAGTTAGGCTTCATGCTTTGGAAAATGAATATTTCATGTATAATTAGAGAAAACTTAGATCCAAAGCATTAGGGTTGTATGTGCACCATAGGAATGTTATAGTACCTAAAAACCCAACAGGCCTATGATAGTCTTTATTGATGACATCTTGGTTTACTCCAAGACGCAGGAGCAACACGAGGAGCACTTGCGGGAGGTGTTGGATACCCTGAGGAGGGTGAGCTTGTATGCCAAGTTCTCCAAGTGTGAGTTCTGGTTGTGTGAAGTGCAGTTTCTAGGGCACCTTGTAAACCAGGATGGTATTTTGGTTGACCCGGCCAAAGTGGAGGTCGTGATGAGATGGGAAGTTCTGAAGTCTCCATATGAGATTCATAGTTTCCTCGGGTTAGTAGGCTATTACCAGAGATTTATACAGGACTTCTCCAAGATAGCAGTACCCTTGACCCGTCTGACGAAGAAGGTTGTGGTATTTTGTTGGGGGCCTGAGCAACAGGCAACGTTTGAGACATTGAGGCAGAGATTGTGCGAGGCAACGATTTTAGCCCTACCAGAGAGCATGGAGTATTTTGTAGTGTACTGTGATGCGTCCATATTAGGTCTGGGCATAGTATAGATGCAGAGGGGGCACGTCATCGCCTACGCCTCGAGGCAGCAGAAGCCTCACTAGGCAAACTACCCGACGCACGATCTGGAGTTAGGGGCGGTTGTTTTAGCCCTCAAGATTTGGCGACACTACATCTATGGGGTCCTTGGTACCATTTACACAGACCACAAGAGCTTGAGGTACCTTATCGATTAGCCAAATCTGAACATGAGGCAACATCGATGGCTAGATGTGGTGAAGGATTACGACTGTGAGATCCTTTACCACCCACAGAAGACGAATGTTGTGGCCGATGCACTTAGCCGCAAGGCATTCGCAACCCCGATGAGACTTCTATCTGAGGATGACAGTAGTGACTCCGCTTCTGGAGAAGTTTTGGGACGCCCAATAGGAGGCTATGAAGGAGGAACACCAGAAGAGTGAGTGTATAGTGGGACAGATTTCCTCCTTCGAATATGATAATCGCGGGTTGTTGATACTTCACCATAGAGTGTGGGTTCCATACGCAGGCGGTCTGCGCCAGATCCTGATGGAGGAGGCGCACAAGTCTAGATTTTCCATCCATACCAGGGCAACGAAGATGTATAGATATCTTCGCCCTGATTATTGGTGGCCCTACATGAAGTGGGATGTAGAGTACCAGATGCATCACAACAAGACAAAGTACCAGAGGCATCACAGCAAGCCACAGCTGCTTGATATCCCTGTGTGGAAGTGAGAGGAAATTACTATGGATTTCATCACAAAGCTTCCCAGGAGCGCACGAGGAGTAGACTCGATTTGCGTCGTCATTGATCGATTGATCAAGAGTGTCCATTTCATTCCGATCCAGGAGAACATTGCGGCCGAGAAGTTGGTCGAAATCTACATCAGAGAGGTAGTAGCTCGACACGGAGTGCCAGTCTCCGTGATTTTTGAACGAGACGTATGGTTTACTTCTAGATTCTATAAGAAATTTCATGATGAGCTCGCTACTCGTCTGCACTTTAGCACTGCTTTTCACCCGCAGACGGATGGCCGGAGTGAGCGGACCATCCAGACTTTGGAGGATATGTTGCGAGCGTGTGTCTTAGACTTCGGTGATAGTTGGGATACATACCTTCCCTTGGCAGAGTTTTCCTACAATAATAGCTACCACGCGAGTATCGACCATCCTCCCTTCGGGATGTTATATGGGAGGAAGTGCAAAATCCCAATATGATGGGGTGAGATTGGGCAGAGGGTCATGGACAGTACCGAAGTGGTACTTAAGACGACCGAGAGGATCCAGCAGGTCCGGAGCAGGCTTCAGACTGCTCAGATTCAGCAGAAAAGTTATGCCGACAAGCACCGTTCAGACCTGGAGTTTCAGGTATAAGATATGGTTTTCCTGAAGGTGTCACCTTGGAATGGTGTCATCCGGTTCAGGTGTAACATCCGGATTCCCAAGTATCCTACTTTGTTCTTTTATTTTTGGTAATTGTGAGGAGACTCAGCGAGTTGGCGTCTAAACTCACCGAGCATGGTCGCGATTTCGGATGCGAGTTCACAGCTGGACTCGGCGAGTCCACGCTGTTTAATGAAACCCTAATTTCCAGGGTTTGGGACCTATTTAAAGGCCCTTAGGGCCGTCATTTGCGGCCACCAACACCCAGAGAGAAACCCTAAGAGATCTAGAGCATTTGTGAGGAAGGAGAGGCCATTCTTGATCCTTTTGTGGGTGTTTTTGCAAGAAGGAGGTGGCCAAGGCAAGAGGAGACTGAAGGGGGAGCGATTGCGGTGATTTCTGAGTTCTTAGAGATCATATTGAGGTATTTTTCTCGGACCTTCTTCAGTTTTGTTATTGATTCTTAATGTTAGGGTTTTCTAACCCTTTTAGAGGATGAATAAGTGGAGCATTTGGTCCCTTCTCGAATTTGTGTCTTGGATCTGGACCCAAAGAGGTCCAGAGACCTTAACCCTTGGAGCTTTATAAGTCATTTTGGGAGCCATGAGCTTGGGATGTCATTTTTGGGGCTAAATCACCAAGTTGGACCATTTAGATGTTATATGAGTGTTAAGGTCTGAACTTTATGTGATTATCATGCTTGGGAAGGCCAAATCTATGAATGTATGGAACAGATCTGACCTCAGGAGTTGTATGGAGTTTGTGCATGTCATGAACTCGCCGAGTCCGAAGAACAGACTCGGCGAGTAGTATGAAGGTTTCCCGTAAATCACTCGGTGAGTGGACTTGCCGAGTTGCAGAATAAATCGCTGAGTCAGGGAGAGTCAGGGGGGCTGAGTTCAAGGCGGAACTCGCCGAGTTGTTCTTGAGACTCGGCGAGTTGAGTCGGGGTGGCCCCGCGATTCATGCCAGGTGGAACTCGTCGAGTCAAGGGAAGTACTCGACGTGCCAAGAGAGGGACTAAGAGAGTCAGTGGACACGTGTAGACTCGTCGAGTCGCCCTAGTGCACTTGACGAGTCGGATCAAAGTTTGACCGTTGACCTTGTTGACTTTTAGGGTTGAGTTCAGTTGTATTTATGAGAGTATTTACTTTATGTGATTAGGCGGAGGCTAGATCACATTTCTACCGAGTCAGATACTTACCGAGACACCGAGGTGAGTCTTCTCACTATACGTTACCTAGAGTGGTATATTGTGTGGACCAGAGGGTCTTATGTGCTATGTATGAGATTATGTGCTATGTGTTATATGTATGTTGTATGATGTTATAGATCGAACCAAAGGGTCCAACGATACAGACCGGGCCGGAGGGCCCAACGAGCTATAACCGGACCAGAGGGTCCAACGAGCTACGGGACTGGAGGTTTTCGCTGAGACACATCGACCGGAAGGTTGTATTATAGCCACGAGTGGCGTATGTGTTGTATGTGGTATTTTGGGGAACTCACTAAGCATTTATGCTTACAGTTGTTGTGTTATGTGTTTCAGGTACCAGTGATGAGCGTGGGAAGGCGTCGGCATGATTCATACACACACTTGTGGAGTTTATGTTTGAGATTATGGGGAGTTGTTTTGTGATGATAACATTTGATACAATATGTTTTGACATTATTTTATGAGTAAATGTGTGTTTTAAAAATGAAAAATCGTTTTGAAAATTTGCGTTGTTACAAGTTGGTATCAGAGCCTTGGTTTGAGGGATTCGGATGCACCTTCGGGCATATCTAAACTCAAACTGAGGATTTAAGGAAAATTTTGATAATGAAGTAAAATTTTTGAAAAGAGTAAAAAGAGTTTTGAGACAAACAAAGCAGAGTCGTGTGTACGATCAGCCAGCGCCCGAACGGTGAATCCCCAAAATTACCCTTACATTATATGTTATAAGATATGATATGTTACATTATGCATGCTAGAGTAGGCTAGGTATACATATTAGGACTAGAGTGGCCTGATTTGTGATGCCTTAGCCTAGGAGATTTCTACTGCTGAAATGCTTTGAGAGCGAGTAGATAGCAGTTAGGAGCTCATGAGAATAGAGTACTTGTAATCCAAGACCCAAGGAGGAGGACTTGGACTGAGTGTTGATGCGGTGTGGTCAGCAGTATTGGGTCCGTACTACTGAAGACACCGGATCAGTGGGCATTCCAAGTAAGAATCTTTTGGACAACGGAGGACAAGTAGGGTTGCGTCATCGGGCATGTGTATGTTCGATCGAGTCTCTGATAATTTTTTGTTGTATTTCAGAGGCATCATGGTTAGGACTCGACACACACCTGAGAGCAGTGGTGTCAGCGACGAGGAGATCCGTCGATTGATTCATGAGGAGGTGGCTGCAGCCATGCAGGCTGAGATTCCTGAGATGTTTGGAGACATCAAGACCACTTTAATTGTGACTTTTGATGAGTGGGATGCAGCGCTGACTGAGGCTGCTACAGCTGCAGCTACTGCTGCTGTTGCTACTGCCAAACCTCATGGAGGTGACTCGTTGTTGTTCCGGGAGTTCAGCAACACGAAGCCACCAAAGTTCGACGGGACGCAGGACCCGATTGCCGCTATGATATGGATCTCTGACATCGAGGGATGTTACTATACATGTTCTTGTCCAGAGCACTTGAGGGTTCGGTTTGCCCTGAACCAGCTCCGCCTGGGAGCGAAGGATTGGTGGAAGTTCGTGATGGCGAAATTCACTTTGGCTGAGATTTCCGAGGTGGCCTAGGAGAGGTTCACCGCTATGTTTAGAGAGGAGTATGTTCCCTCGGTGGAAAGGGAACGGTTGATTCAGGAGTTCTTGACCCTCAAGCAGGGTACTGATTCTGTGGCAGTGATCACCAGCAAGTTTCATGAGAGGGCGATGTTTTGCCCTGAGCAGGCGTCCTTTGAGCAGGCTCGTATGAGTCGTTATCTGAGTGTTTTGAGGAGAGATATTTGGGAGTTCGTGGCAAACTCGACTTACCGCACATTTGCTGAGCCTCAGGCAAATGCCCGGAAGAAGGAGATCGAGTTGGAGACTCAGGCCAGGGAGGAGACCGAGTCATAAAGGGTGGATCGGCGGCCGACTCAGTCTCAGCCGGCAGCCAAGCAGGCTAGACCCACTAATTCGAGATCTGGGGGCGCGAAGGGCCGCACCTGCGGGAAGTGCGGTAAGAGTCACTAGGGGTCGTAGAGGGATGGAGTATGTTACAAGTGTGGGAAGCAGGGGCATATCGTGAGGGATTGCCCCAAGGGATTTTTAGTTTGCTTTCATTGCAACCAGACTGTCCATCGGAAGGTCGGGTGCCCTCAGCTTCTTCAGGGGTCTGCGCCTGCTGCTAGGGCTACCGATGTTCGGCCGATGAAGGTCGAGGCCCCGAACGCTCGCAGGAGAGCATTTCAGTTGACTGCGGAGGAGCTCCGTGCGGCGCCCAAAGTTGTGGCTGGTATGTACTCTCTATTCATCTTTTATTTGAGTTGAGTTTTATGCTTATATGATGATATGTGTAGGTACTTTTCTTGTGAGTTCTGTGCCTGCTTTGGTATTATTTGACTCAGGTGCGAGTCGGTCGTTTGTTTTCGTATCATTTAGTCAGCATATTAGTATCCGTCGAGAGGCGTTGGATCGGCCTCTGCGAGTTTCCATAGCTGATGAGCGAGCCGTGTATGCTTCAGAAGTGATTCGAGGATGTGTCCTTGAGATCTTCAGTGTGGAGTTTCTGATAGATCTGGTTCCGATCACGATGGGGGACGTGTGTGTTATAGTGGGTATGGATTGGTTGAGCCGATATGGAGTTGTGATAGACTGCGAGCATCAATTGGTGACGATCCGAGACCTTAGTGGGGGAGTTCTTACGGTGTACGGCGAGGGTACACGTTCGGAGTCAGCATTTTGCTCGACCGCCCGAGTGAGACAGAGTCTATAGCAGGGCTGTAAGGGATTTGTGGCATATGTGATGGATGCAAGGGTTGATTCAGAGAGACCGAAGTCAGTTGATGAGGTCCCGATAGTGCGTGAGTTTCCGGATGTGTTTCCAGAGGAGTTGTCGGGTGTGTCACCAGAGAGGCAGGTAGAGTTCGGTATTGAATTGGTTCCGGGAGTTGCGCCCATCGCCAAGGTGCCTTATTGCCTTGCGCCTCCAGAGATGCAGGAGTTATCCTCACAGCTCCAGGAGCTAGTGGGGAAGGGGTTTATCAGGTCGAGCAGTTCGCCATGGGGGGCGCCTATTCTTTTTGTCAAGAAGAAGGATGGTTCGCACCGGATGTGCATTGATTATCGTGAGTTGAATAAGCTAAAGGTCAAGAACCGCTACCCATTTCCGAGGATCGATGATTTGTTCGATCAGTTGCAAGGAGCATCTTGGTTCTCCAAGATCGATTTGAGGTCTGGGTATCATCAGGTGAGGGTGCGGGAGGAGGACGTCCAGAAGACAGCATTCCGGACTCGTTATGGGCATTACGAGTTCGTGGTGATGCCTTTCGGACTCACCAACGTACCGGCGGTGTTCATGGATCTCATGAACAGGGTGTGCAGACCGATGTTGGATCGCTCAGTGATCGTGTTCATCGATGACATATTGGTGTATTCGAGATCCAGAGAGCAACATGAGGAGCATTTGAGGGAGATCCTTGGAGTTCTGAGATCGGAGAGGCTTTATGCCAAATTCTCCAAATGTGAGTTTTGTCTACGAGAGGTTCAGTTTTGGGGGCATCTCATTAACCAGAATGGGATATTGATCGATCCGGCCAAGATTGCGGCGGTCATGAGGTGGGAGGTGTCGAGACCACCCACCGAGATCAGGAGCTTTCTGGGTTTGGCCGGCTATTATCGGAGGTTTATTAAGGGTTTCTCCAAGATTGGCGTGCCGCTCACCAAGTTGACCCGGAAGGGTGCTGCATTTTCTTGGGGTCCGGAGCAGCAGACCTCGTTCGAGACACTTCGCCAGAAATTATGCGAAGCCCCGGTGTTAGCCCTTCCGGAAGGGATGGAGGATTTTGTGGTATATTGTGATGCATCGATATCCGGATTGGGAGCGGTGCTTATGCAGAGGGGGCATGTGATAGCATATCCATCGAGCCAGCTTAAGCCTCATGAGTCGAGGTATCCCACTCATGATTTGGAGCTGGGAGCGGTAGTGTTCGCTCTCAAGATCTGGCGACATTATCTGTATGGAGTTCGGTGTACGATATACACGGACCACAAGAGCTTGAAGTATTTGATGGATCAGCCCAACCTGAATATGCGCCAGAGGAGGTGGTTGGACGTGGTCAAGGATTATGATTGTGAGATCCTGTACCACCCGGGCAAGGCTAATGTTGTAGCCGATGCACTGAGCCGAAGGGCGGAGGGCGCCCCAATGCGAGATGTTTGTTTGAGATTGACAGTGATGACCCCGGTGTTGGATGCCATCTGTGGGGCCCAGGCTGAGGCTGTGAGGCCAGAAAGCCAGAAAAGAGAGCGAGTTGTCGGGCTGGTATTGGAATTCGTTACCGATAGCCGGGGGCTTATGACATTTCAGGGTCGGATATGGGTACCGTCCGTGGGCGGAACGCGTACCATTTTGATGGAAGAGGCTCATCGATCGAAATTATCGATCCATCCCAGGGCCACTAAGATGTATTTGGACCTGAAAAATGAATATTTGTGGCCCTGTATGAAGAGGGATGTCACATGGTTTGTAGAAAGATGCTTGACCTGTCGCAGGGTGAAGGCCAAGCACCAGCGTCGTGCTGCAGCCATTAGAGATTCCTGAGTGGAAATGGGAACAGATTACCATGGATTTCATCACCAAATTGGCAAGGACCGTAAGGGGTGTCGATGCAATTTGGGTGATTGTGGACAGGTTGACGAAGAGTGCTCACTTCCTGGCCATCAGTGAGAGCTCTTCCGCAGAGAAGTTGGCAGAGACGTATGTGAGAGAGGTGGTATCGCGGCATGGAGTGCCGATCTCGATTGTCTCAGATCGAGATGTACGTTTCACTTCCAGATTCTGGAAGAAGTTTCATGAGGAATTGGTTACGAAGCTGCATTTTAGTACCGCATACTATCCACAGACTGATGGGCAGAGTGAGCGGACGATTCAGACGCTCGAGGACATGCTCCGAGCATGTGTGTTGGATTTCGACAGGAGTTGGGACACGTATTTGCCCTTGGCGGAGTTTTCTTATAAGAACAGCCATCATTCGAGCATTGGCATGCCGCCCTTTGAGCTGTTGTATAGGAGGAGGTATCGAACCCCTATTTGCTGGGGAGAAGTAGGGCAGCGTGTGATGGGTAGCACCGAGATTGTGCTTCAGACGAAAGAGCAGATCCAGCAGGTCAGACAGAGGTTGTTGACTGCTCAGAGTCGTCAGAAGAGTTACGCGGACAGACGCCGGTCCGAGCTCGAGTTTCAGGTCGGCGACTTCGTGCTCCTGAAGGTTTCACCTTGGAAAGGAGTGATCCGTTCAGGATGAGGGGCAAGTTGGGGCCCCGATATATTGGCCCTTTCATGTTGATCGCGAGGGTAGGCAGGGTAGCCTACTGTTTGGAGTTGCCAGCAGAGTTGGGTCAGATTCTTGACACTTTCCACGTGTCGCAGCTGCGAAAGTGTATAGCCGACGAGTCGGCAGTGGTGTCATTGGAAAATATTCAGGTGGATGCGAGCCTAAATTATGTTGAGAGACCGGTGGCGATTAGGGATCGAAAGATCAAGGTTTTGAGGAACAAGGAGGTGCCTCTGGTTCAGGTCTAGTGGCAGCATCGGAAAGGGTTAGAGTTGACTTGGGAACTGGAGCGTGAGATGCGGGAGCAGCATCCAGAGTTGTTTGCAGAGTTAGACTTCGAGGGCAAAGTCTGATTCTAGTGGGGGAGAATTGTAACACCCGGATTCCCAGGTATCATACTTTGTTCTTTTATTTTTGGGAATTGTGAGGAGACTCGGCAAGTTGGCGTCTAAACTCGCCGAGTATGGTCGCGATTTCGGATGCAAGTTCACAGCTGGACTCGGCGAGTTCATGAGTGGACTCGGCGAGTCCATGCTGTTTAATGAAACCCTAATTTCTAGGGTTTGGGACCTATTTAAAGGCCCTTAGGGCCGTCATTTGCGGGCACCAACCCCCAGAGAGAAACCCTAAGAGATCTAGAGCGTTTGTGAGGAAGGAGAGGCCATTCTTGATCCTTTTGTGGGTGTTTTTGCAAGAAGGAGGTGGCCAAGGCAAGAGGAGACTGAAGGAGGAGCGATTCCGGTGATTTCTGAGTTCTTAGAGATCATATTGAGGTATTTTGCTCGGACCTTCTTCAGTTTTGTTGTTGATTCTTAATGTTAGGGTTTTCTAACCCTTTTAGAGAATGAATAAGTGGACGAGCATTTGGTCCCTTCTCAAATTTGTGTCTTGGATCTGGACCCAAAGAGGTCCAGAGACCTTAACCATTGGAGCTTTATAAGTCATTTTGGGAGCCATGAGCTTGGGATGTCATTTTTGGGGCTAAATCACCAAGTTGGACCATTTAGATGTTATATGAGTGTCAAGGTCTGAACTTTACGTGATTATCATGCTTGGGAAGGCCAGATCTATGAATGTATGGAACAGATCTGACCTCAGGAGTTGTATGGAGTTTGTGCATGGCATGAACTCGTCGAGTCTGAAGAACAGACTCGGCGAGTAGTATGAAGGTTTCCCATAAATCACTCAGTGAGTGGACTTTCCGAGTTGGAGAATAAATCGGTGGGTCAGGGAGAGTCAGGGGGACTGAGTACAAGGTGGAACTCACCGAGTTGTTCTTGAGACTCGGCGAGTTGAGTCGAGGTAGCCCCGCGATTCATGCCAAGTGGAACTCATCGAGTTAGGGGAAGTACTCGACGTGCCAAGAGAGGGACTAAGAGAGTCAGTGGACACGTGTAGACTCGCCGAGTCGCCCTAGTGCACTCGACGAGTCGGGTCAAAGTTTGACCATTGACCTTGTCGACTTTTAGGGTTGAGTTCAGTTGTATTTATGAGAGTATTTACTTTATGTGATTAGGCGGAGGCTAGATCACATTTCTACCGAGTCAGATACTTACCGAGACACCGCGGTGAGTCTTCTCACTATACGTTACCTAGAGTGGTATATTGTGTGGACCAGAGGGTCTTATGTGCTATGTATGAGATTATGTGCTATGTGTTATATGTATGTTGAATGATGTTATAGACCGGACCGAAGGGTCCAACGATACAGATCGGTCCGAAGGGCCCAGCGAGCTATGACCGGACCAGAGGGTCCAACGAGCTACGGGACTGGAGGGTTCCGCTGAGACACATCGACCGGAAGGTCGTATTATAGCCTCGAGTGGCGTATGTGTTGTATGCGGTATTTTGGGGAACTCACTAAGCATTTATGCTTACAGTTGTTGTTTTATGTGTTTCAGGTACCAGTGATGAGCGCGGGAAGGCGCCGGCATGATTCGTATACACACTTGTGGAGTTTATGTTTGAGATTCTGGGGAGTTGTTTTGTGATGATAACATTTGATACAAGATGTTTTGACATTATTTTATGAGTAAATTTATGTTTTAAAAATGAAAAATCGTCTTGAAAATTTACGATGTTACACAGGAAGTGGGGCAAGTTGAGCCCCAGGTACATAGGTCCTTTCAGTGTTATAGCCCGGGTAGGCAAGGTGGCATATAGGATGGATCTACTAGTCGAGCGTACTCAGATCCACAACACCTTTCATGTCTCCTGGCTACGGAAGTGCTTGGTAAATGACTCTGCAGTGGTGCATCCAGAGGATATTCAGGAGGATGACAGCCTGAACTACATCGAGCGACCGTTAGCCATCCTCGACAGGAAAACGAAGGATCTGAGGAACAAGAGGATCGAGATAGTGAAGGTGAAATGGCAACATCGCAAGGGCTCGGATTAGACTTGAGAACTAGAAGACGAGATGAGGGAGCACTACCCAGAGCTATTCCCAGATGCAACAGGCTTCGAGGACGAAGTCCAAAATAAGTGGGGAAGATTTGTAACGCCTGTATCCTGGTATGTATTTTAAATCAATTTAGTCATTTTTGCAAAGGGACTTAATGAGTTGGAGGCCCCAAACTAGTCAAGTAGGAATGGAATTTGGACACCGGACTTGAAGTCTACTTGACGAGTTGAGAGCCTCAACTTGACGAGTAAGGCTGCAAGGGTGAAACCCTAATTTTCACGGGTTTGAACCTTATTTAAGCACCTTAACCTCCAAAGGGTGGCATCATTTGCATCCTCCATCACCCCAAATCCTAGCCACGAAACCCTAATCCACCTTTGAGTGTTTTTGAGCCATTGTGGTGTCTTCCTGGTAATTTTGAATCTTAAGAAGGAAGGAGAAGCTTGGGGATTCAAGAGGAAGCTAATAGATCCGGAAATTGAGCTATATTTCTGACTCGTTTGAGGTATAAAGTTGATACCTTGTCTTTCCTTTGCGTAGATCTTCATTTATGGTTGTATTTTGTTACTTTTGGGCCATATTGAAGTCATTTTCGGGATTTGAGTGTATCATAAGGTTTTGACTTCGTATCTAGGCACTCATGAGCTTATGAGGCTTAAAGTTGCCAGCTTTATCAACCCTTGGCCCTTCCCCATGCCCTCGATCCCTTACATAGCTTAGTTTTGGTGTTTCAAAATTCAAGACACCCTACATGGACGTAAAGTTAGCTACTTTACGTGGTAATTTAGTCCAAGGGGACTAGATCTATGGTTTAGAAGCATTGAACTCGATTGGAAACGACTGAATAGGTCTAGACAATGGGGGACTCGACGAGTTGTTCATATAACTCAATGAGTTGGGTCATAGTCCCCCAACCTTTTCTGTTACAAGGCAAACTCGTTGAGTCTAGAAGAAAACTCAGTGAGTTGGCCATGATTGAAGAACTCGGCGAGTTCAAGGAGGAACTCAGCGAGTTATGAGTGAAAGGTGCCGACTCTATTATAAAGAGGAACTCGATGAGTTCATGAAAGAACTCGACGAGTTGGATCGAGATTTCCAAGGTTTTATGGATCATGGAACTCGACGAGTTGATGGACCAACTCGACGAGTTAAGTCAACCAGGATGTTGACTTTGACCATGATGTTGACTTTGGCTTTGACCTAACCAGAGTTGACCCTTAAAGGGTTTATGAGTATGAAAGGGTAATTAAAGGAGATTTTTTTGTGTAGGAGTTTGAGAGGATTTGATCCCAGATCCGGGGATAGTTTAGCTACTACACAGCATTTAAGGTGAGTTACCTTTCAGTAGAAGTGGGTCGAAGGCACCAATGTCGGTCCACTAGTAAGAGTTATAGTAGAGATGGTTGTCTTTGTGATAATTATGTGGTAGTCACTATCTGTTATGCTTTATGTGCTTGTATGCTATGATATTATGTAATAGTGGTAGGAGGGGTAGGACAGACCCCAGTACCGGTCGATAGGGTCGAAGGGGTATGCCAGCACTCAGATAAGCTAGGCAGTATATGACTTATGTGTTTATGAGCTAGAATGTTATATGGTAGAAGTAGGGGGTGAAATAGTCTGTGGTACCGGTAGAAAGGACCGAAGGGGTAGGCCAACACCCTGATATGTTAGGCGAGGTACCAGTAGAAAGGACCGAAGGGGTAGGCCGGCACCCTGATATGCTACGCAGTTACCGGTTGAAAGAGACCGGAGGGGTAGTCCAGCACCTGGATATGTTAGGCAGTATGATTATTGTATGGTATGTGGTATAATGGGGGAACTCACTAAGCTTTGTGCTTACAGATTCAGTTTTTGTTTAAGGTCCTTCTTTTTCGAAGGGAAACGAGTAGGCATGATAGCAGCGCATCACACACACGATTTTCCACACTATGACGATCTTGGGATTTTGTACTCTGACATTATTATATTATGACATGTTTTGAGACATATGACTTATGGGTTTTTATGATATGAGATAACTTCATGATGTTTTCAATAATCCGTTTTATGAATCATTAAATTAAAAATGAAATTTTTGGGATGTTTCATATACTAACTATCTATAGTCAACCAGAATTCATCTCAAGGTCCTAAGTCACTACATTACACTACCCCTACGTGTAATAACACCCACAAGCTCCTAATAGCCACAACAAATTTCCTAGGAAATCCTCCTAGGATAGTCCTCAATCACACTTCTACACCGTTGGTTGCCTTGTGCATGTTAGTTTTACACAATACAAGATTAGATAAAGTGTTGAATAACTGACTCTACCCTAAGCCCATAACCACACAAGGAACAGAAAATAAGGCTAATTAAATCATTCTGAGACTATGTAATCCTAACCGTATACAACTATACAACATACACCTAACAATTAACATAATCAAATAGCATATAACAAGAAATTCCCTATGCCATAAAGCATCACAACAATCAGTCAATACTACCCAACACTTCCTGAAAAAATCTTTGCTTATCCACTAGAATGCATTTCTAACAATTCACCTATCAACAAGTTCAAATTAAACATATATAACCAGTATGGGTATTTTGAGAATCACCTTCCTATTCGTGCTCTGGATGACTGTACACATCGCATCTTCTTGTAAAACCAAGGTTAGGTCTAAGGTCCACATTCCCGATCCCATGCCAACAATCAAACAAGAACATGACAAGAGAACGAGCCCATGTCTCTAACCCAACCGTTTATTAAAATTTCTTTTTCAAAAATGTTTTGTGAAAATTTCTTTGATCCTAGTTTGATTTTGGATTCACATAAGTGATCATCCAAATCACTCAAACCAGGGCTCTGATACCAACTTGTAATGTCCCATTTTCACAACCAAATTTTTCATTTTTAGTTACGGTAAAACTTCACATTTACAAATCCAATTCAAGAAAACCATTTGATTAAAATTAGATTTGTTTAAAATCAATGTAATATAATAACGTGGAATCTCCATTGTTACTAATAAATGTGTACAATTACGCATTCGCCTTCCCACGATCACCAATAATACCTAAAACATAAACAATTGGGTAAGCATGAAGCTTAGTGGGTTCCCCCAAAATAACACACACCATAAAATACATATGATACATGCATATCAGGCTCACATTCATAAAGACTGGTGTAACACCCAAAGTCAGGAAGGCCAAGAAAGGAAAGGAAACCCTAAGTTTAAGGGACGACTCGTCGAGTCCAAGGAGGAACTCGGCGAGTTCGAGCGGGATCCGGGTCAAGGATTAAGTGACCGACTCGGCGAGTCGGCCAAGGAGACTCGGCGAGTCTGGTCTGAATGGAGAAAACCTTAAATTCGGGACTTGGAGCCTATTTAAACGTCTCATTCTCTCCCCTAGGGTTCCTTTACTGCCTCTCTCACCCAGAACATCGAACCCTAAGCCCCATTGTTGCTCATTCAAGCTTCCAAGCCATTTTTGGGTGATTTGAAGGAAGAAGAAAGAGGGGAATCATTGAAGCTTCAAGGATTGGCCTTAGATCTGGAGTTGGTGGAACATTTCTGAGTTATTGAAGGTACTAAGTCGTTTCTATCATTTAGATCTACTCTAGTTGTGAGTTTTGGGGCTTTTTAGCCATGATTAGTTATCCATTGGAGTTAGAAGCCAGATATGAAGTTACTACTTCGGATCTAAGCACATTTTGGCCTTGTGAAGCATAAAGTAACTGCCCTTGAGTTTATTATGGAGCCTCCTTGCCTTAAACCCTAGTTTATGGTGTATTTAGCCTAGATCTCCCTCTCTACACGTAAAGTTTGCAACTTTACGTGAGGAATAGGCTTGGGAAGGGTAGATCTACAGTTCGGAGTTCATGCATGACTCAAAAGTCCTCTGCATGTATGAAGATCTGAATGGACTCGGCGAGTCCTTTGAGTGGACTCGGAGAGTAGCATGAAGATTAGGAGGAACTCGACGAGTGGGATGAATAACTCGTCGAGTCGGTTGAAGATTTCCTTGGACTCGGCGAGTCAGGTCGCAAAACCCCAAACCTTTCAAGTTGAGGCTCAAACCAGTGAATCGAGTGGAGACTCGGTGAGTCGGACAGGTCAGGACTCGAAAATCGGTAGACTCGGCGAGTCATGGTCTGACTCGGCAAGTCGAGTCGCAAATGGAAGGACTCTGAGCATATGAACTCGGCGAGTTAGTAGGTTGTCTCGGCGATTAGGGTTGACCTGGAAGGTTGACCTTGACCAGGACTTTGACGTTGACCAGAGTTGACTTAGTTGACTTTTAGGGGTCAGTTAGTCTAAGTGTTGCATTGATATTGGTAGCTCGGGGAGCTAGTGGAGCAGGAGTTCATGGATTTGCCGAGAAACAGCTTGAGGGGCTATCAGCAAGTTCAGCAAGTGCAGGTGAGTTTCTCTTTTGTGTGAATGGGTCTACGGCCACAATGCCGGCCCATGTAGTTATGAGTAGAAGACTCGGGGGTTAGCCCTATGCACAGTATGCTAGTATGATTTTCAGGACGAGGTACAATGATAGCGGGCGGGTGCCCAAGGAATGGTTTATGTGATAGTTTATACTTGTTGTCTGTGTGATACTTGTATGTGCCTGGTAGGGAGGTGAGTGTGGGCGAGGTCCCGTAACTCACCAATAGTAGAGTGTGGATGGTGTTCCACATCTCATTAGCAACAGATCGGGGGCGAGGCCCAAGTTAGGGAAGGAGTGAGGGTGGGCTGGGCCCGTACCTCACTATCAGCAGGAGTATGGACGGGGTTCCATGACTCATCAGTAGTAGGAAAAGGGCGAGGCCCGGAGACAGGAGAGGCCTTAGGACAAGATCCGTTAGTATGTGTTTAGCTTATGTGATGTGATATGTTTATGTGCTATTATATGTTAGCGGACGAGGCCCTGTGACAGGCGAGGCCTAAGTGAAACAGATCTGTATCTGAGCGGGGCTCGAAGCCAGGCGGGGCCTGGAGCGGCGGGGCCGTTGTAGCGGGCGAGGCCCGAGGCAGGGGGCGAGGCCCAGGATAGCGGGTGTAGCCCAGTATGTGCAGTATGTGGTAATACTTGGTATGTGGTAGGGTGGGGAACTCACTAAGCTTCGTGCTTACGGTTTTCAGTTTTGGTTTCAGGTACTTCCGGTAGCGGAGGGAAGAGCTCGGGGTGATCGCATGGCACACACCATAGATTAGACAGCTTGGGAATGTTTTACTCTGATAACGAACATGTGTTTTGGAAATTAATACTCTGGTTATGTTTTGGATTGATGATTTTTCTTAAAGTAATGTTTTATTAAAAGAAAATTTTAGTCTTGAATTTTGGGATGTTACAACTGGCTTTCCCCTTGGCTCACAACCACAAAGACTCGATTGCCCTCCAGGTATGTTGGCCTTCCGCATAAACCCAACCGCTCCTATCACCCTAAATCCCTAACTGGCTCCCTTCTCTTACCTACAGCTTACGGATGGCCAGCACCTGGTATCTTGGCCTACAACACAAAGCAGGACCTCCTCAACCTGACACACCACAATATACCCACATATACATAAAATAAAATCAAGTAATACATAATCTCATGCAACTATCTACACAAGTCTACCTGTATAACAGCTCACTACCTCGTTCTAAGCCTCTCCCAACACACTATGAGACTACCAGAAAATCTCCAAGGAATACATACTTGTATGTAACCAGAAGTAAGACAACTGGAAAATATACCAGCACACCATCTGAACCATTGATCCCATTCTAGAGCGAAAATCAAACAAGGAACAGGCAATAAATCCTATATCAAGAGTTCTTAGGCTATCCTACGTGACTACATACAGTCCCTAGGGAACTCCACTAGATGATAACCAACCTACTGTTACACTAACCATCATACTACTACTCCTATATACTAACATAAAAGTATATATATTGTAACATGCAAGGATACGTAATACAATCTAGTAGGCCGACATTGGTTCCTTCGACCCACGAGAATAATGAAGAAACTCATCTAAAACGAAGACTCAAAACAACACAACAACACTTCAACTCCTCTCGTTGATCTAAACCGCGAACCGACTAATCACCAGGAAAAGACAAACCTCAGTCAACAACTTAATTCCTCCCAAATTTGACCAAAAGTCATACTTGACAAAATTCAGCGGTTAATGATCAACAAAAGTCAACGATCAACAAGTCAACACTCGCCACGATGTGGAGCTCCTTCTACCACATCATGGGCATCTGGGACAAAACAATCAACTTACAGACCTTTTCCACGTTGTAGCCACCTCTTGGCCATGTCGTGAAAAAACAAGAACAGCTAAACACAAAATGGGACATCGCCACGCCGTGGGAATTGGCAAAATGCTAAAATTTTCGTAAAGTGCTTAATCCTTATAGATCTTAACCTAAAATCTCATATCTACTCCTTCAATGACTTAATGGATAAAATTTCCAGCTTTATCCATTAGGACTCCATTATGAGCTAAGATCTACAACTATAAGTTCATTATGTCTTTAATGAGGCTATAACTTGAGCATGAACACAAACCAATCATGGTCCTTTTTTTCACTTATCAGACCATAGCTGACCATAAGATGTCATCCACAAGCTCTGGAGTTCTTCAACTCCAAGAACATCTAAGGAAGGGACCAAAACTACCCAAATATGACCTAGAACTTGAATCTAGAAGAAGGGTGATATCAGGGTATGCACTTTATACCTTCAACAACTCAAAAACCCAAGGAGAATGTTGGATCCAAACTTGCTTCTTGCTTTGTTGCTTCCTTGTGAACTTCCCTCTTCTCAAGCTCCACCAAAGACCTAAGAACAAAGCTCAAAATCAAGGAAATGGACTCTCAAACATGCATGGAGGCTAGGGTTTTAAATGGAAGGGTTGGAGGCGGAAGAGGATCCTCTAAACCTAAAGTTTAGGGGCTTAAATATGGCAGAAACCCTAAAACTTCGTGGGCTTTGGCTGCACCAGCTACCATGTCGTGGCATTATTATTGGCACACCGTGGTGACCATCCAAAACATGTGTTCTATATCTTCCATGCCATGTCATCGCCATCCATCCTCCATGTCGTGGCACTCAATCTTTACTAAAAATCTTTTCTTTGATTCTTCTAAAGTGTGTAAGTTTGAAGCTTATTGACTGTAAAATTCATTTTTTTTTGTTTGAAAATGATGCAAATTTTGTTTTTTACAATGTATCACAATTCTTTTGTTTGAATCTATGTAATACTTTTATTTGAGAATGTTACCGACATATAATTGCGAATTCTTACTGTTAAATTCGCTTTATTCTTTTTGAATGTAAGGCAAATTTCGTTTTTTTCATACACTCTAATACACTTTTTGATTTTTTAGACTGTTAAAATCTTTTTTTAATTTGATAAAATTATTGATTTTATTCATACACTTAATACAGTCAATCAGAAGGAGAAAATCATTGTCGTCACTCGTCAGCAATCCACGAATTTGTCCGCCAGTTCATAGCATCATGTACATACGTCTTCCCTCAAAATCACAACCACATTACTATAAAATATATTTGTGAATTCTACAACAAATGGTAATTCAGAATTCTATAAGAATGAATTTATATTCATATAGATTCTCGTCTAAATGGATGTCATTGGGTCCAATCTTGGAAAATTTACCATTACAATAACTACTAGAAGAAAGTTTTCTATAAGAATGGAAAATGAACATGAATAAAGACAAGAATCAATGTATTATTTTGAGAATAGTTAGATTTTTAGTAGATTTATTAGAAATTTTTATGTAATAAGTTTTTAGAAATATTCATAGACCACAGTGTAATTGGACAAGAATGTAGCGTAGTTTTTTATAATTCTATTAAGAATGAAGTTTATTATCATAAGATTGGTTTTAGCTTTTAGTATATTATTCTAAGTTTTGTTTGTATATTTATGTATTTCTAGTTGATATTCCTATAGTAATGTCTTACTCCAAAAAGAAAATCAAATTCTTTTCAAGAATTAAAACTCATTGTCAAGAATATGTTTTTTTTTTCAAAAACGTTTCTCCTAAAATGGTTGTGTTTTTTGCAAAATTAAAAAATGAAAATAAATAAATACCTATAAATCCAGATTTGATTATTGTGTTGCCTAAAATAAGGATACACAAAATTGTATATATTACAACAAATGGAATTGGAATTGAAATTGAAGATCTGAGTTGGGATTGAAATTGAAATTGGGGTTTGGTATGTGATTGGAATTAGGATTGATATGAGAGACAATACCTCCCTCCCCCTCCCCCCCCCCCCCCCCCCCCATCACATCATAATAGTACAATGGTGGTGAAAATAAATGGTCAATCCATTTATGGTCCGTAAAATGCAAAAGATTTTGGCTGTTTCAAGTGGGTATTTTTTGTTTATGGTGTTGAGAGAGTTGTAAGATGACATCGTAAGAGATAAATAAAATTTAAAGTAGTAAAAAATATCAAGTTCATTAAAAGATGAATGGAATTGGAAGTGGAAAAAAAATTTTAATAAGTTTTATTTATAGATGAAAAGTATTTGATATTTTGAATTTTTTATTTAAAGTTTGTCAAAATTTTGATGGCGAGAGATGGTGGGTGTGGCAAGAAGTTGCCGAGTTGGGGCTCCACACTCGGCATGCCGAAGCTATGGCACAGTATTTGCCGAGCCCGCTAGACATTATCAAACCGCTTACCTGCTTACCGAAATATGACTCTTTACAATCTAAAATTTTATGGATACAAATATTCTATAGGACCAAAATGTATAATTCCAACGGGTTGGTAGTAGACTCTTAGTCTTAGATTCTAAAAGTAGTACGTCGCTTGCATCGGTCTCGATTAATATGATGATCTTAGTATTTTAATGGACCCCTACCACGATTTTCCTCTAGATTTTTAGCCAAATAAAACCCACCTGCATTTACTCTTTTGTTTTCTTTTAAAATCCAAAAAATAATATGTGGATAGTTTATCAACTACAGAATCATAAATATGCCATAGCTATCACACAGACACACAATGTGCAATTGAGTGATACACATGAACATACACAAAAGATTCAAGACAAAGAATGGATGTCAACGTTTGCACCCAGAAATCAAATCATTCAAGTGTGACTGACATAGAGTGTCAACCACAAGTTAGCCACTAATTAATACGCTCAACCACATGCCTTTTTCCATTGCACTAAAATATATCAAATCCACATCTATATAAATAATGGTACCATTATTATTATTTATGAGTTTTGTTATCTTATGAGGGTTTGTTGGTACGTAAATATAGGGTGGGTTTAGATGTTTATTTATATAATCATATTTTTATATTTTAATTTATGAAACAATGTAAGTTTTGACAAACGGTTAATGTCACTGTTTTGTTCGATCTCTAAACATTTTTGTAATTGTAGATAATTAAACTTATTGGCCACATGTTAATTATCCAAAATTTCTTTTTTTCCATTTTTGTAGCTAATCTTGGTGAGTTGACAGTGTTGATCCATATGTTTGGCAAACCTCCCCCCACCCCCACCTATTATCCACATGTATATATTAGATATTTAAAATTACCAAATCACTTTAGTTGTATATATTAGATATTTAAAATTACCAAATCACTTTAGTCTAGTAGTATTAGATATATGTTTTTCTTTTTTAGGTCAAAGGTTTAAGTTTTGTCGTGGATATAGGTTGAATTAGGTGTTGTTAGCTTAGAATCGTGGATATAGGTTGAATTAGGTGTTGTTAGCTTAGAAATAGATTAGATTTGTTGATTAAAAAAGAAAAAGATATTTAAATTTAGATTTATATAATAACAAATCTTATTTATTAGGGTTTTTTTTAATGAGAAATTAAATTACCTCCTACCTTTTATGCCTACAATTATTTCTACTCATTAAAATTATGACAAATCATCATTCAATTTAATTTTATTTAATATATTCCTAATATAGCCTTAATGAGTTAGTTAAAAAAAATATGGAATGATGACACTTGTCATAATCTTATTGGGTAGGAACATTTGTAGGCATAAAAAGTAGGAAACAATTTAATTTCTCTTTTATAAATAAACATCATTTCTGTTTTTGTTTCTGGAAAAAAACTTACATTTTTTCATTTTCCGGAAAAATATTTAACTTTTCACTTTATTTTATGAAAAAAAACTCTCGACTCTCTTTTTCCTAAAAAAAACTCTCACTTTTGATAGGTGTTTTCAGGAGAAAAGAATTTGAAACTAATCAAATCAAAAATTACAAGGTCTTTAAGGAAAAAAATAAAATTGAGTTTAATTTGGAAAATAATACAATATATAAGATCTTTTATGATATTAACCTTTACATTCTTGTATTAACAATGTAGTGGAACCCGCCTCATACACTTTTCATTTGAAACCATTCTTTTAACTAACACAACTCAAAGTCCTCCTAATAATGATTTAACACTCAAAAGTTTTACAGCTTATATTACGTTTAAAGAACACTTAATGAAAAGTTTACTGAAAAATATCAATTTTTTGGTAGAGATGCATACAAATCATATACAAACTTCGTAAAGAAAAAACAAACTTAAAGGTTTTTGTATTGGTTTGAGATCTGTCATTATGACCACTTTTCGAGAAATGTCATCATGTTATAACTTTAAATTTATAAGTTTGTTATATATTAATTATTTTTGTAAACTACAAAATGGTCCCTATGGTTATATATTTTTTGAATCAAGTCCAGAGTTTTTAATTTGAACACAAATGGTCTTGAAAGTTTGATATTATCACAAAAATAGCCCCTTAGACAAAAGTACCCTCCTTATTACATTTTTCTAATAATTTATTTAAGATTAAAATCTTTTTAAACCAACTAGGACCCACTCTCCACCACTCCCCCAACCCCCAACCCCCAACACCCAACCCTTCTCTTACCTTACCACCATTTCGTCTTCTTCAAGATATCACCCCAACCCCACTTCCACCCTCCATTCTACTCTTTTGATAATCTCATCTGATCCTCTACCCCTTAACATCCCCTTTCAATGTCACTACCCCACTACTTATGGAAACATTAAACTAAAATAACATATCATAAGGTGGTGGTTCAACAACGTGGTGCGATGATTAAGTTACAGTGGAGTGAATAATTATCAATGGCCGACCCAAAAAACTCTGAAAATGTGAGAAGTTACAATGAAGTGAAGAATTGTCAATGGCAGACCCAAAAAACTCCGAAAAGGTGAGATATATAAGCCCTTGTTTTCAAAAGGTTTTGAAGTTTATATATGTGTATATATATATATATATATATATATATATATATATATAATCAGTTATGCTATGGCTTTATAGGTTAAAATACAATTTTCATTTTTACTACCATTACAGACATCAATGAGAGATTTAGAAACTAAGATTGTATGATGTAGGAGGATGATGTGTTTCTTTTACCTCCATATCCATGTCTTGCAACTCCATTTTTGGTTGTTGCTTTCTTTCGATGTCAAAAGTTTGGTTGTAGGCTTATTCGTTTTGGGTTCTGGAAGAATGGAACCCAAATTTAATTTTTGGTTCGGTAGTATTTTCTGAAATCTTACCAGTATTTAGATCTTAATCAGTGTAGAGGTTGTGCTTAGGTAATTTGTTCTTATACTAGAAACATTCAAATCTTGAAGATGAAGACGATAAGTTTAAAGAGAAAAATGGATGGTTTTAGAAAGAGAAACATTAGGTAAGGGAGAAGAATGGTTGAAGTGCAACCGCTGCCACCTCTGACGGCCAATTGTATTCACTTTTGAATCCCCACACCTCACCTTCCTCCTTATCCTTCTCCCTTTCCGATCAAATATTTTAAAGCAACAAAAGTTTCAGAACTTACAGTTGGATCAGGATATAGAGCTAAAGTAGTTTTCAAGGAGAAGTTGCTTGATTCCTCTATGAATCTAAAGTAGAGAGCAAGGAAGAGGGGTAGGGCACGAGTAATTGGATTATGTACTGATGGGGGATGTGGTTTATGGTATTTCAAATAATAATTTATAATAATAAACAAATTAATATTTAATAATTTAAAATTTTGAAATTATCTGAGGGTATGATGGTCATTTTATGTGGGTTAATGACTACTACTGTAATAAATTAAAACAACAAGGAATGTTTGCGCTACAATTAAAAAACTATCATTATGCGACATTAGGAAATTATGATTTCAACATAATGGTTTGGTTAACACTAAATTCTATTATAGTGTGCCTATAAGCAGGATACTAAACGAGAACGAATTTATACCTAAGGTTGGAAAATAGAATTATTGTTGAATTTACACATGGAAGATATTGTAGAGGAGTCTAGGAAAATTGATGTATATGATTACTTGGACACATCTATATGTGTAAAATTGCTTTTTGTGATATTTGAGAAATAGTAACTTGGGAAAACTGTGAGAAAAGTTTTAGGGCGAGTATGAGTAGGTGTGGAGGTAGTATGGGCTCGTACTACCGGAATCACATGACTCGTACTTGGATTAGGAGGACTCAAAAGGGTACTAAGGCACTAACGATTTGCATTTACTCTTGTTCATTTCCATCATTACCTTTTTTTCGATGATGATTTCAATTACGAGCCTAGTAGTTAAAGCAAATCGAGTCCGACTAATCTATAAGGTAAGTATGATGTAACGTCCGACTTATGATTGAAGAAAAAGATAATCGAAGTGATCGATAGAAGTATCGCAAATGTCATTAGGATTAAGCAACATATAACTAGAAGTGATACATGCTAAAATATGCTTATATCACATTAGAACATGAAGGAAGGTATATGTCATGTGTGGATCCGACTCAAAGACACATGAGTCTAGCCATTGCATCATATAATGATATGTCATTACAACATGACACATCGGTCTGTTACGGTAATCGAAGTAAGGACCTTGATTTAGGAAAAGGAGTAGTCTCCAATAAAGATCAAATTTAGAAAGAAGAACAGGTGGAAGATTAAGCATCATCAACACTCAAGAAGTCTATGAGTTAGGAAATCATTAGAAAGGTAATAAGAGTTATGGCTATTACCTAGGATGGAAAAGTAACGTGCGAAGTCATTATACGCCTTATTTTATTGATGATTCTGAGAAGTAATCATCCTAAGGGGGAGATAAGTGTAACTCTTGCAAATTCAGGATACACCTAACAAGTATTAATTATTAGAATTAAAATCCTTAAATAGGATAATCTATAGTCGTGTGCACTGCAGACTAAATAATACAAGTTTCATACTATGGAAAAATAGGAAAAATCAGTCGAATCGTCCGTAAATCATAAAAATAAGTGTGCCAAAACATACATGTGTGTGTGTGTGTGTGTATATATATATATATATATATATATATATTGAAAGTACATGTCGACGTGATCTCGAAAATATAAATTCCGTAGAAATCCGAGTTTATATAAAGGAGATATGAACTTTATAAGATATAGAAATCACCCGCGTAATTAAAAATTATTAGCGTCAAAAGGTACGAGTTAATGGTTGACTTTTGGGTAAAGTCACTGAATTGAAAATCATAGTACTCATCAAGATAGGAATTTTAGTAAAATGAACACCAAAATTGGAGTATGTACGAGAGAGTTATGATTTTTGCAAAATCATTAAATCATATAAAAATAAGGGATAAAAATAAAGTTAGAATTAGATAATGGTGCCTAAAGGAAAGTTGTAGTAGTCGTTGAGAGCTACATGTGGAAAATAATAATGTAAAACATAGAGTCAATATGAAGAAGTTATGGAATTTACAGAATCTATGTTTTAAGTCGCACGCGGTGTGCGCCAGGTGCACAACGCTCACTTCTAAAAGGTGAAAACATGACCACGGAGAGCCTGACACGTGGCAAAAAATGGCTGGGGAGACGTCACCTTAAAATGTGTGATGTGCACCCTATAAACGGCTATAAATAGGAGGTCAAGCCTCATTCTTTCTCTCACAACTTCCCAAATACTCTCTCTCTCTCTCTCTCTCTCTCTCTCTTTCACTCTAAATTTCTTTCAATTCTAGCCTATTTTCTCTTAGTTTTATCCTTCCTCGAATCCCTGCAACCCCTGAAGTAGTAGTAGCTAGCAAGTAGAAGCACTGCCAATGCAATTTCCTAACTTTTATCAGAAAGAACCTCTGTAAGTTAAGTTACACTCTAGTCTTTTCAATGTAACTTATATTTATAGTCATAAGTCGTTATTTTGAACCTATAATTAAGATTTATCAGTGATTCCATGTCGTTATACTGATTGATCTACTTACGGGAGATTGTCTATAATGGTCACGTTGGCTTGGTTGTTAGATTTCAGAAAAGCTATTATGCTGAAATGATCCTGCCTCCCAAGTATCCTACATGATTGATCCTTACTTGATAGATCTTGATGTAGACATTGAGATTAGTGTGGATCTAGAATATTATTAGTCTCCAGGATCATTAGACTAAAATATGTATTAATTATTCCTCGGTCTCAAAAATATCTAAGGTGTTAGGCGAAACTCTACTCAAATCACCAGCCACGCACCTAAGTTAAGTGAGTGCATAGTCCATTTCATTAACATGATTTAATATAAGTACTGATTAAAATATTAAATATTTGTTGGGAGTGTATGTGAATTATGTACGTATTGAATGGATTATATGTTAGGATATATATACCTAATGTTTTACGTGCGAACCAGATATGGTTCTATTTTATGTTAGGATAAACGGATAGTATTATTTAATGATATTAAAAGTAGAACTCTTGAGAAGATAAATAATTAATAATACCTAATACTCTTATGGAATAGGAATATACTAAGATAGGTTAGTGTCACCCAAGAATAGAGTTGGTATCCAAAGTTGGTACAGGCATTGTAATCCAGTCTAGGGATAAACTTAAGACTTATGGAAGATACCTAATTCAATTAAGTTGATATTAGGTATTCTTATTAGGAGAATGTATGTAACCTAGGAACAATGAGTAGAGTTCTATTCCATGACTTTATCAGGTGTCGATGTACAGTAGCTCCATATGGGATGACCATAAATGTTGGGTCCCGATCAGGAAATTGTTAGCAGTATGTCTGGTCATCTCTTAGAGTAGGATGACAACACTTGAGCATTCTAGGCGTTATTTTGAATTACGTTGTTAGTGTAGGCCATAATATATAGACGTGGATGAAAGGTAATACTTTATACATCAATGTACTCAGAAGGCTTGGGTGTCTTAAGACTTACACCGACCAAGGTAGCCCCTAGTTGTGTATTCAAAGCCTTAACTTAAATGGTTCGTCAGAGAAATAATTCTCTCTGATAAACTTAGACTAGGATCTGTGAGGATCGGTAGGAGAAATGTAAGCCTGTATGGATATTGTATGGTAACGGTTAGTTTTGCAGGTCTGGTAATTATGGAATATTATTATATCAATATTGTGGGATTAAAATACCTATGTATCTCACCAGGTTTCCCTAACCTGACTCATTCATTTTATATGCATCACAGGTATCAAGACTTAAACTAATGGAACTTGATTAGGATGTTGAGTGATTAAGAGACAACCTGAAATACTATTCAGGACCATCACGTCTTTACGTTGTAACTTATGTATTTGTATTGATTATGACATCCTTAGGGTTTTTAAATTTTGGAAACAAACATTTCAAATAAAAATGATCTTTTGTACTCGGATTTTCCGCAAATATTTTTAAATGATTTTAAAAGCCTAAAGAAAAGTTTTAATTTGTTCTGAAAAATTGAGGATATCACAGCTTGTGTGGGGGTCAGATGCATGGTTCCAATTAGGTCTAGATGTGGATGGAAGTTTTAGTAAGGATGATGTGAGCAAGAAAAAATTAGCCCAATATGGTATTTGAAGACATGGATGAATTGCATCTCGATCATGGTGAATACCCCTTTGTACTCCCGAGTCTTGCCCGACTCTTACATAGTTAGATTCTCACCAACTTTTTTGATACTTGTCATCATATTTCTAGGTGTCTAGAGTAGCTAGTTAGATAGGTTTTGTTTATCAAAACTTACATTGAGGTGCTTGGTGACCTTTGAGGCGGGTCCCATAATTCCCATTTTTAGGACCATAGTTTTTTTCGGAAACACTCATTTTTGAGTCATACCCCACCTTTTATATTAGATCTTGAAACATTGTCAATGACCATTAGGTGTTCATATTATCTATCTAATACTCCTTTTTTCATATTTATAGAGTCATATGTTTATGGTGAAATTTCTTACACCTTCAAAGAATAAAGATAAGAAGAAAACAAGCAAAAAATTAAGAAAGTTTGGAAAAGAAAAGAAAAAGAAACAATAAGGAAGATTCAAGAAATGCATCAAAGAAGAAATTCAAAGAGAAAAGCAAAAAAATACAAATAAAAAAAAAGCAACACATAAAGAAGAATACAAGTTCAAACTTTCTCTCCTCTTGAAAAAAAAAACAAAAACAAAAAAAGATGAGCGAAATAAGAAGACAGAAAATTAAAAAAAAATAGAAGTTCAAGAATTAAGATTTAGGATGTCTTGTGTCTATTTCTTAGATTGAGTTTTATTTTTTTTGTTTTTTATATTGGTGAGGAAAGACAATGACGATGAGACAATAGAATGTAAAGGATAATAAAAAGGAGAAACCCCCAATGTCGAATGTTTTCATTGGAGGTCGTGTTGCAATCCTGATTTCGTTTTTGATACACTTTAGACAAACTAACGTAGGAGTCATCGTGTATGGAGGCATCTTTCCTTGATTATGGTATGCATTGATGAATCCAGAGAGACCCTACTAGGCGCATCCCCATGTTTCCTTTGTCTTGTACACTCTAATGGTGACTACATTCAGATGGGGTTTACTCGCCCTTCAAGTTGCTCGAGAATGTGGTTCATGGCTCTAAAGTGGGGAACACTTGGAAGAGGCATACATGACCGACTCTAACCATACTGAATTTGACAAAGTTCTATGGTAACCATTCTTTTTCCTTTTTAGTTTAGCTCATCTCGATCTCATTTTAGTCTTGTTCTTACTTGAGGACAAGTAAGGTTTAAGTTTGGGGCGATTTGATAGTTTATTTTATTTACTTCTTTTATAAATATTATTCTAGCATTTTTAGCCTTTTTTGTTGTTATTACATTGAATATTCTATCCCTTCTTTATCGTGGATCGTATCGAGTGTTTTCAATTTCGCATAAGGTGTTTTATAGGATGTTGGATTCTCATTGTGGTTGGGAATTAGCTTGTTGTTGGCTTTATGGGATTACGAGGAGTTATTGGTTTTGCGGATCCATTTTGGAAGAATTGGGCTTGATGTGTTGAAGATCTGGATGGGTCATGGACTCTTAAAGATGGTCTTGGACTATCCATTTTAATACTTGAAGATGATTAATCCATTTTGAAACATGTGAAGTGTGAAGGGGACCAACGGAATCTATGGTACTATGGTGGAGTGGTGGAAGAATAAGCCAATAACATTTTATCATCATTTGCGAGGGTGAGGTCTCCACCATCACAACCCTACGTGCCCCACTCGCGCAACTACCTTTTTGGCGGAATTATGATTATTTGACCCATCATTTACCTTGGGGGTCAGGTTTTTGTGAGTTGAACACAACCCAATTAAACCAAGGGGAGTGGGTGCGATCTCCCTACATTTTGCCACGGTGGCATTGAGGCAATTTCCATTACGGTTTAGCTGCACTCCGAATAAAAAAAATAAAAATAAAAATAAAAATAAAAATAAAAATAAAAAAAGTAGTCGTTCTCTCTTTCTCTCTCTCCACAAGTAAATCCTATGTGTAGTATCTTTAACATGGTACAAACTATGATATCACTCCCTTCATCTTTATACAAAATAAAATAAACGATAGATACAACCATGAGTCTCATAAATAACCATCAACGGGATCTTTATCGTACATGGAAAATACATTCCTTCAAATTCCTTACAAAAATCTCCAACATAAATGTGGTTCACTTATTGAAGCATTAAAATATGGACAAAATAGGCCTATTTCATAATCAAAATGACAATATTACATGGGATTACTTGTTCTATTGTTTCACTCCATGTGTCACATCACTTTTCACCAATGCAATTATACCTGCAGAAAATACAGTGGAATTCCATCACTACATTAACTTAAAGTTCAAGTTTTCTTGATTTCCTCTTCCATGCCTTCCTCCCCTACTCCAACCCCACCTTCACACGCATACTATAAGGTCACTTTCATTCCCCTCATTAGTCAAAATCCGTAGTATCTTCCATTCTTGATAACTCCAAAAATCCTTGAGCTTCACCCTCCTACATATATTGTTAACCTATTTGCACAACATTCATTTGAACTCCCCAGACAAACATTATCTCTTCAACCCACCAAATCCCATCGAATTTTGGGTTTTCTTGACACCCCCATCTCTTTAAGTAGAAATCAATCCGAATTCCATTTGCAAAAACTCAGATTCAGCAAATACCCATGAAGGAGAGAGGGAAATCTGTCGAATCAGACCAAGAGTACAACAATTTCTGCTCAGATTACAACTTCTACTACTCGTCATCATCAGGTGTTCCATGTAAGAAACACCCATCTTCATCCCCAGTTGGAATCTGTGCTTACTGCCTCAAAGACAGACTGATGAAGCTCGTATGCTCCGACTGTGGAGAACAGAGGCTTTCTTCATGTTCTTGCTCCGATGTATCTTCGTATAGGAACTCGTCTTGCACTGTGGATGTCGGAAGTATTGGTAGGATCTCGTTTTTGATCGAGAATGAGAAAGGTGGTAGTGGCGATGAACAGAAAACGCTTTTCTCACACATGAAGCAGACGAAGAAAAGAGAAACAGAGGATGTGATTCTTCTGAAAAGAAGCAATAGTTGTGTTGTTGAGGTGAAGAAAAGCAATGGGTTTTGGAGAATTGGTAAACTTTTTAAGAAGAAGAAGAGAGAGAAAGATGGGTTTGATGAGAAAAGTGAGATATGGGTGACTGATTGTGCCATGGATGTATCTAGATCTAGGTCTCTTTGTAGTTTCAGAGGTGGTAATTTTGATCATGAAGGTGGTAGTGTTAGTGATATGGCATATTCAAGTGCAAAAATTTCTGATTTCAATGAATCTGAGCCTCGAAAGAGTGGATTTAGAGGTGGTTTCATGGATTTCGAAAGTGGGTTTTCTGCAAAAGAAAGCGAATTCAGTAGAATTCATGACGATTCAGGGTTTATCGATTTGAAGCTTGATCTATCAGATAAGTCTAAAACAGAGCATTCTGTTTTCAAGAACCCCTCAGACGGCAGCGGCGGTGGTGGTGGGTGCGGCGGCGGAGGTGGTGTATCATCATCATGTAGGATTACAGTGAATGATAGGGGGATTAAGAAGGGAAGCAAAGGGCATAGCAAGGTATGGAAGTGGATTTTTAAGCAACATTCTGGGAAAAAAGATTTGAATCACATCTTGGAATCTTGAATTGAAATGATCCAAAAGTCAAATGTCAAAGGATTCATGTCCTTAATTAGTGTTCTAGAGATTAGATGGTTGTGTTAGTGTTCAATGTTGATGTAATTCCTTCTTATTCAACTCAATTATTAGTGAAAATGATATATCATAAGTTCAGCATTATATGTGGATTTTGAAGATTTTGTATGCATGGATTTTAAGAGAAAAATAAAATTTTAACAATAAAAAGCTCTCAGTGAAAATGTCTTGGGTTTTATTCGCTTTGAGTTGAAATCAAGATAATTAATGTCTCCTGGTACAAAATAAAGAAAGTTTTGCATACCTCGTTCTAGGGATACTAGTTTTGTTAATATCCCTGGTTGGATATTGATTATTCATACAAAGGGATAATGATTTAGGAGGGTAATTGTTTTTTATCCTTGTTTACGTATTGACAACTTTTTTTTACACATAAAGCTAACTATCTTGTTTGACATGTTCAATTTGAACCAATATTATCGGCTAATACTTATTTTAACCGGTGACTCAAATTAACTTAGTTAAAGAAATTATGTGGCATATGACTTGTTCATTACACCCTTTGTCCGGAATCAACTTCATTTAATTCGGGTGAATCGACCTCATTTAATTAGGGTTCTTAACAAATACTCCCAAATCGTTCCCGATTAATTAACTTTTCTTAGAAATCACTCGATTGAAGTGGTAGGAGCTCATTGTTTGGAATTGAAGTTGGGGCTTGAAATCATCGACTGTAGATTTTCACTACAATGGAATCACCTAACAGTACGTATCTCACTACAGATTTTCACTACAATGGAATGTTTGCACCAAACCCGTTAGTGTACTTAGACCCTATAAGAATGTCAGTTCGTGAGTGGATTTTGATGGCATGAACTATAAAGAATTTGTGTTGTAGGTTACAAAGCTGACAAGAGGAAGCTATGATAATTTGTACTATTGTAGTAGTCATGAAAGATTGGCAGAGGGTATTAGAGGAATCGACAATGATGCTGATTATTTTGAGTTTATTGAAGATGGTTACATGGTTAAGAACGAGCTAAGAATGAATGTCTACATTGACCACCAAAATGAATCTATTCTTCACTGTGCCGATAAGGAGGTGTTAACAGGTGATGAGGTGTCTGAGTTGGTAGAAGATGATGATATAGAGTCACATATTTCAGATATAATGGAATGTGAGCATGAACCTGATGAAGAGGTGCATACTTTTGACAAAATAGTTTATGACGAATTTTTGAAAAAGTTGTGTGGTAAACCCATTCCTAATAGTAATCAAGAAGAAGTAAATGATGATGATGATGATGATGAAGTCAGTGGTGAAGATGATGAGTTTGTGTTTCCTGTCTTTGATGAGAGTCAACAATGGGATAAAATGGTCCCAGTTTTAGGTATGAAGTTTTCTAACCCAATGGAATTGAAGCTATGTTTAACCTACTATGTCGTCTAGAATGGGTATGATTTATGGTATGAAAAAACTGATCATCAAAAGTTGTTGGAAAAATGTTGTAAACATAAGAAGAATAAGAAGAATAAGAGTTGTCCCTTTAGGTTGTGGACAACCTGGATGAAGAATGAGAGGTCTTTTCAGATTAAGTCCTTAATTGATAGACATAATTGTTCAAGAGTATTCAAGTTTGGGTCCATTGTAAGCTACAGATGGATTGGAACTCATTTCATGAATGAGATATTGCAGAAACCAAAGATGAGCATTAGGAAATCGAAAGTTAAGGTCAGTAAAAGTTTAACCTGATAGCAAGTGTTGGACAATGCAGAAATGCTAGGAAATATGCATTTCAGCAGATAGAAGGTACTTTAATAGAGCATTATGCCAAAACATGGAGCTATGGAAAAGAGCTAAAAAGGATAAATCCTAGATCAACAGTTAATATGGAGGTAAATGTGATGCCTGATGGAGAAACATACTTCTCAAAGTTTTATGTGTGTTTGAAGGGTTTGATGGATGGATAGATGGAGTGTTGTAGGAGGGTAATTAGAGTAGATAGTTGTTTTTTAAAGGTCATATCCATAGGTCAGTTGCTTGCAGCCATTGGGAGGGATGCCAACAACCACACATATCCCGTTGCATGGTATGTGGTTGCAGTAGAAAATAAAGAAACATGGAAGTGGTTTCTTGATCTTCTAATTAATGACATTGGAATGGGAGTTAGGTATAGACTAGCCATAATATCAGACCAACACAAAGTAATGTTCAAACTTCACTTACTGATATTTTCCATACTGAATATGTTTTAGCTTATGCTTTGTATGTATTGATTATAAGGATTAATTGAAGCTTTGAAGGAAAGGGTTCCAGTTGCAGAGCATAAGCAATGTGCTAGGCACATCTGTGCTAAGTCAAATATTTAGGAAGTTGTTTTGGAGAGCTGCTTGATCTACAATTCAACAAAAATTTGAGTACCATATGAATGAAATCAAGAAGTTGGAACCACTAGCTTATGAACATTTGATGGAAAGGGGCCCTAAAACCTAGTGTAAAGCATTTTTTTAGGTTGATAGAAGTTGTGATGCATATGAAAATGGTGTTTCTGAAAGTTTTAACTCAGTAATTGAAGCTGCTAGGAAGAAACCACTCATTACCATGTTAAAAGAAATCAGGATTTATGTAATGGAAAGGTTGTGTATCTATAAGAGTAAGGGTTAATCTTGGGATATATATATATATATATATATATATATATATATATATATATATATATGTCCTTCCATAAGGTTGAAGTCGAACAAGCTCAAGGAACAACAAAGGTAAATTGTTATTGCTTATATGTCTGACATTTTTAATATTTTCTAAATTCTATGTGATTATGGATAGGTTTTGGCAAGCGGTACCTTGTAGTTATATGCAATTTGAGGTAAAGGTAGGGTCTGATGGATATGCTACAGACCTTAATACCAGGCAATATGGATGCAGGGCATGGCAGTTAGCAGAGTATCCTTGTGTGCATGGATATGTTGCCATTTCAATCCTCAATAGGGACCCTGAGGACTATGTGTCAGAATGGTTTACTACATCAATGTATGCAAGTTGTTATAGGTATAACATTAGGCCACTGAACTGTAGTGCTATGTGGCATGAAGTGGATTACACTAAACCATTGCCCTCTAAAAAAACAAGGCTACCTAGAAGACCAACAATGAAAAGGAAAAGGGATCAGGTTGAGAGGGAAGCTAAGGGAACAAGGCATACAGTCTCAAAAATGGGAATGGTCTTGAGATGTGCCATTTGTAGGGAAAGAGGGCATAACAGATCAACATGTCATCGAAGACCAAATGATGTACCATCTACTTCAGGATTTTAAAAAGAAAAGAAACCTAAGAAACAAGGTATGATGCTAACTTATCTAATATATTACACTTGTGTGCCATTTATGAACTTTTTCCCTCTTACATGTAAAGTTGTTGTTCAAGTAGACCTTGAAGCTGAATTGGAGGTGGAACATGTAGTTATGTTTGAAAGTGATAGTGATAGTGACTTTGAAAGTGAAAGTGATGTGGAAGCTAACATTGAAGTCGAATCTGCAAGTGATGTGGTACCTGAAATGGAGGCTAACATTGAAGTTCCCGAAGTTGATGTGGAGGCTAACATTGAAGTTCCTGAAGTTGATGTGGAAGCTAACATTGAAGTACCTGAAGTGGAGGCTAACATTGAAGTTCCTTTAGTTCAAGATAACATTGAAGAAGAGGTTCAAGATAAAGTGGAACATGGAATTCAAGTGAACATTCAAGAAGAGGTTCAAGATGATGTGGAATAGGAGATTCAAGACAATGCAGAAATTCAAGTTAGGAAGAGGACAAGAAAAACTTCATAAATAATTACAAAGATTATGCTAGGGAAGAACATAGGGAGGAAAGAGGGAATAATTAATGAACACCTACTGGAGATTTGATTTTAATGTCTTGTATATATTGTTGCACAACTTTTGTTATGCATGTTTTTGATGGGTTTTGGTCATAAGACATCCTATGTGCTCATACAAACCCTAATGCTTGGATCTAGGTTTCTCTATTGTACATGCTTTGACTCCAAGACTATAAACCCTAATTCTAGCATTCAAGTAATCATATTAATCATAAGAATAAGTTTATAATGTTACCTTGATTGTTATGTAGCAATAACAATCCCAATTCCTCCTTGAATTGACTTTGGAAGGCTTAGAGTCACAAGTGTCACTCCTCTAATGGTTCACAAACACCATAAGCAAGAGGATGAAGAGGAGAGAGGATAGAGGCTGCCCAAAACGTGTTCTAACCCTAGAAAAGAAGTTCCCCACGGTTTTTGAGCCTTAAGGGTTCTTTATATAGTGAGGCTATTAGGGTTATCTAACAAGGAAACCCTAATTTGGTTGCTTAAGCCCTAAGCAACCCATAGACTCCTTTAATCAAGCCCATGGACGATTTCCTTATGAGTTTCCCCATAGAATTCGTCCACTTCTTGATTCAAGGCAATCCATGGCCCAAATTGCAATTATCCTATAATTACAATTCCAGTCCCTTAAGTTTAATTAATCTCTTTTAGTCACAAAACTAATTTCCAATTAATTATTGACTAATATTAATCAAACAATATGATTTCTCCTTTAATATATTATTCCCATAATATATTAATAAATCATATTTAATCCTTTCTCTCCATAATTCATCCTATCAAGTTGCTTTGGTGAAGGCAACCCAAAAGGACCATGCACCATCAGGTCAAGTACATACCAAAATAGTTATGGACTTAGACACTAATCCAACAGTCTCCCACTTGGATAAGTCTAACAACTATTCTGCGTATGACTTTAGATCCTGATCTGCAATTGTAGTTTTCCAAAGCCGCTGTCAACTCTGATCCTATCAGATACGCGTGTCCTAAGATGAGGGATCATATATTCCTCCATTCTTGATATCGTATGAGATATGATTTCAAATCGTTCTCTTTGTACTATATCTCGATTCTCGATTTATGACGACTGACTAATTGAACAAATCAAATTAGCCCTAGCCCGGCCGAGCATTTACGTTTGTCATCACAAAATCATCGAGGGGCCCAAAGATATCGCTTTTATCCTACTTTGAATAAAAGGAATGGATAAACTTTGATACAATGCTTGCTTGCACTCACTAACCAAATCACACACAACAATATGTTTTATAACACCAAGTTACTAGTGCGTTTACATATTATCAATGTGCAACCGATTTGCAAGATACAACTCACACATCTCGGTTTCAAGAATATAAGATGTTATCGTCTCACCAATCACTCGTGATACAATTCATGGAATGATCCAAGTGAGCGTGGGTCTAATCCAATGCTCAAATCACATTCATAAGCACTCATGAACGTTGCAGCAAACATTTGTTTATGTCTAATACTTTATAGACAATCCACACACCAATTCATGACAGTCTTCATTCATATCTACTTCCAACATATGAACGACTGTGGCCCGTTCGAATAATTCGATTATTCTCAATAAACTCAATTATTCTGGAAGTCAAAACATGCAAATGTGAAACACAAGAATAATACTAATCCCATATGGCCTCAAACCTTTGAGTATAAATAAAACGCCTTTTATTTATCACCATATTGATTACTCATTATTTGTCGTTTCGGGTAATCAACTTCTTACTTGAATTCCAACACCTGTCCCATGCTCCTGGCATGCACACAATGTTTACCTATGGTTCTTACTTTGTGAAATAGATCACATTGAACGCAGTTCCAATCCTTCTCATTTCACAACTCCAAATCCGTTTTTCATAAGTTAAAGAATATCAAATTCTTGTTACTTATAGAATATGCTAGATTCTAACATTCTATGCAACTATCCTTTCGTAATGTCACTGCACCAAAGTCACAAAGACTATTGCCAATGATATTACAAAGTCCTCTATCGGAGATTGTTACACAACAATTCCTTAGATATGATGTCTCTCACTCAAAGTACATTCTTTGAACATCCTTTTGCATAGAAGTTTCTAATCTAGTCATAGATTTCTCAATATTCAATTCCCAATATGGACACACTTCCATATGTTCCATATGACAACTCATTCTTAATAGAATCTTATCTATTCGTAATGATGTCGATATGGTCCATCCAATATGGAAACATTTCCATATTTTCCAATACTATACTTCCAACTACTCACAAGCAACCAATCCTCGTCGAACTTTGGATTGTCCTTTGATAGTTGTTTAATTATTTTAGTCAAAACCGATTCTAGTCCCTTTTCCCTCTAAATGCGCTCGACATTTGGAAAATTTTAGAATGGTCAAACATTAAAGCATTTGCAATCGATCCTATACCCGAAGCGTATGGGACACGACGCATAATGTTTTATTTGCTATGTTCTTAAAATTCGAATTGTGAAGAGGGATGCCGTAATCATAATCGAAATTTTAAGAACACTATGTACCTTTGACTAAATTTTATTAACATTTCTCAACCTAAACCTTTAGATTTGAAATGAAGCATAATATTCTCTCCCTTAATTATAGCAAAACAACTCTTCAACTATTGCGACTTTGCAAAGTATGACTCTTGTTTTCTATAATTAATATTGCTAACCTTGCAATACTTTCCTTAATAATCATACAATCATAACTTTTATGCTCCCACTATCATGATGATTATTATAAAACATAACATTTATGCTCCCACTAGCTTCGACATGTATTCATAAACATCTTAACTTTCAGAAAACCAATGCTTATTGAATTTCTTAAGTTCATGTTCCTAATACTTAGTGCTTTGATAATCTTTTATCAAGGCTTTTTGAACTTATACACCTTTGCCTTCGATAGTTCATATGTGTGTCTAAACAATTAAGACTAATTGCCAAACCTCATAATTCAAATTATGGAAAGGGATACCGTAACCATAATTGAACTCGAGAATGCAATTTTACAATCACTATCTTCTTAAAATCTCTCTTAGTGAAAGCATTTCCTCACAATCATTTTCATGAAGGAGGAAATCTTATGACACTTAGATTTGAGCGGTGTATGTGTTCCTATCCATGTGAATTTGTTAAAACTAAAGTTTACGACAAATTCAAACTCATATGGACCGAACTTTCTTAATCTTGATTTCTTGCCTTTATGGTAGCACAGCTGCCCACCATGTCTTCCAAGTAGTTAAGCAGCTCACCCTTTCCTATCAATGTACCTTTCATCGATTAAGGTGCTTTGCCGTTTATGCGTTCAAAATGAGAACTCATAGAACTTTCATGCATAATTAACTTAATTGGAACAGCACAGAATCAAAATATTGTCAACACGATAGGTTGTAAACCTCAACTCGTGTGCTAGTGATGATCGTTAAGGTTTATTTGATTTGTTCTTGAAACCTTTCAAGACCATTAAGGCTCCCACTGATTCCTTGACATATAAGATTCTTTTGTCAATAAACATTTCTTGACAAACAAATATTCAAGAGTTAGTGTAGCTTTTATCAAAAACACTTCATAAATTGGTCCTAGTCGGTCTTTGTCTTATTCAAGACATCACAACTTTCCACATTTGATGAATGTTGTAAACCTTTAATACTTTTCACTCATTGTCACAATCTTAACTTTAAGACTTGTTATTGAAACGAAGTATGATTGACTTATTGATTTAACCATTTCTTCAATTCTTGATTCCTCTTCTTAGACATACAATTGTACTAAGACTCACATAGAGGATCAATTGAGATATGGTTCTTAATCATTAAGACCTATCATAAAGCATAAAAGGTACTCTCCCATCTTCTTAGAATGGAGAAACTTTTATCTTTCTGCCTACTTGATTCTTCTTATTCGTTCTGCTATTGATATAAACCCTTTAATCAATTCAGAATTACACTTAATCTTATAAGTATAATCATATTTACTAAACCTTTAGTAAATCATGACGAATATCTTTGTTGCTCTTATGGTGGACTTGATCAACACACACCTTTGTGTACTCGATCTCCTAGTCCTTCATTTGACACTTTGTCAATGAATTAGTCTAATTTCCAAATATGAAATTTCTCATTCATCGTGCAACCAAGTTGCATGATTCCAAATTTCTATCTAATTGAAACTTGGGCGATGAGAAACTCTCCCTATTTGGTAAATTCTCGATTTTCCATAAATAACATAATAAGAACCAAATCTATTATTGCTAATAATAGAAACATTTTAACATCAATTTTTCATACATGCCATTGTAAGGATAAATAAATAAAAAATTTAAAATCAAAATTTATTTTATTGCGGAAAAAATTTGTCCTTACAATGCAACTCATTGAAAAACTTATGCTAATACATCTTTCTTAGCAATCTAATTCTAACTCTAAGTAGTAGCTCAAGAATCTAATCTTCGAGAAATGCGATCGAAATCCATTCCTACACGGTTAGATTCTGCTCACTTCTTCCCTTAAGCTTCCTTTCTTTTCTTCGATCCTACAAAACATCAATTGTAATCTTATCACATTATGTATTAAGAATCTAGAATGAAGCTTAAAAGAGTTGGTCAATGGATTTTACCTATATTAGAGCCATACGTTTGGACTCTCCCATCTCTTAGATCCCTTAGGTAAATAGGGCAGCTTCGTCTCCAATGCCCCTTCTCTTGGCAATAAAAGCAAATCGACTCTTTTGGAACAGCACATGGAACTACTTCAGACATCTCCTTTCTCTTATGATCAAACTTTTCGATCATTGCATGTCTTTCGTTGCCATTGTCTATATTCATAGAGCTCTCGAAGGCAGATTCACCAATCAACTTCGCTTTTCTATTGCGCCAAACCATTGCTGATTCAGCAGCAATAAGCATATAGGTGAGATTTATAAGGTTCACGTCATAGTTTATCATATAGTACTCTCTTACGAACTCACTATATGAGTTAGGAAGTGACTGAAGAACCCAATCAACAGCCATTTCCACACAATATTCTACAACTCGGGAGAGGGATGCCGTAACCCTAATTGCAGAATATTTGAAGGTAAGTGAATGACGATTCACTAATTTCCACCATGAAAAACGAAAAAAAAATTAAGTTTTAAATCTATGAAAACTCCTAGATCCTTTGAGATTCATTGAACTTTCAATGGCATGTTTATATCTCGATATGCCCCTCTAGTTTGTGACTGGGATGCCGAGGATCACAAAGCGGGTGTGAATAACCATGCAAACTACATGGTGCCCTCACATGTTACAGTCACCTATTCGATGTGCCGGTTAACCACACACGCTCCACCAAACTATGACAAACATTGAGTCACCCTTTGCTACCTTTGCTTAGAACCATTTAGTGTGCCGGTTAACCACACACGCTCCACTAACGTCTTCGCAAGGGCACAAAGTGTAATTTCATGGAATTGCATCAATTCACTTTTCCTAAGTAACTAAGATTGGGAATTTTGAAAAACATTTAGTTACTTTAGTAATTCATTATACTTATAATGGAAGGTTTCGTCCTATCATACCCGTTCGGCTAACGACCCTCCACTAGTCAAGAGTGCGGTGGGTAAGAGTGGATACCCATTCAATCGCCATTTTATAGGCAATTTCCTTAAACACCCCTTATAGACCAGCTTCGTGAATGAGGCCTACTAACGGTAAGACTGACTTCTACTCATATATATAATGTTAGACTTTTAATGTTATATATATATAGTATAGGGTGTATTTTAACACTTTTAAAATACTATGTGGTCTAATTTAACAATTATACTTTTAATTCAATTAAATTGTAAACCTAAACTTTTATGGATTTATTAAATCTCTTTTAATTATACACCTTAATTAATTAATAAAACCATAAGGGTGTGATTTGAACTTTTTCAAAACTATACTAGAGTTTTAGAATTTAACATTCCTAACTAAACTTTTAATCAACTTTTAAATTCCAAAACTTGAGGGCAAGTTTTGAAACATTTCAACACATTAGGGTTTAGAATTTAAATATACATCAAAATTAAACTATTTAATCAAAATTTAAATTCCAAAACTTGAGGGCAAGTTTTGAAACCTTTTTCAAAACATTAGGGTTTTAACTATTTAAATTTCAAAACAACAAAACTTTTGGGTTCAAATTTAAAATATAAAACCTAAAGGGATTAATTTGAAACTATTCCAAACTTTGTCAAGAATATTCTAGATCACATAATTCAAATAAGGCAATTAACTATAATTGGTGGTTATCTAATTAGATCTAGTTCAAATTCTTGCAAGATAATGATCAAATAATTTCCATAACTTAACATATATCAAATAAGGTAACAATTATCTAATTAGATGACCAAAATCTTTTATTTTGACAAGGATAATCATAAGGGATTAACAAAATTCGAATTTTATTAAGTTTAAACAATTATGGCAATTATCCTAAGTCATAACAGGTAAAAAATCCCGAAAATCCGCCTGTCTGACGAGTTGACTCGTCGAGTTAGCCTTGGACTCGTCGAGTCTGCATGGACTCGGCGAGTTCAGCCATGGACTCGGCGAGTCCAGCCTCCAAAATCCAAAAAATTGAATTTTCCAGTTATATCAAGCATCAATACAATAGAAACCAATCTAGGCTCTGATACCACTGATGGGTTTTGGTCATAAGACATCCTATGTGCTCATACAAACCCTAATGCTTGGATCTAGGTTTCTCTACTGTACATGCTTTGACTCCAAGACTATAAACCCTAATTCTAGCATTCAAGTAATCATATTAATCATAAGAATAAGTTTATAATGTTACCTTGATTGTTATGTAGCAATAACAATCCCAATTCCTCCTTGAATTGACTTTGGAAGGCTTAGAGTCACAAGTGTCACTCCTCTAATGGTTCACAAACACCATAAGCAAGAGGATGAAGAGGAGAGAGGATAGAGGCTGCCCAAAACGTGTTCTAACCCTAGAAAAGAAGTTCCCCACGGTTTTTGAGCCTTAAGGGTTCTTTATATAGTGAGGCTATTAGGGTTATCTAACAAGGAAACCCTAATTTGGTTGCTTAAGCCCTAAGCAACCCATAGACTCCTTTAATCAAGCCCATGGACGATTTCCTTATGAGTTTCCCCATAGAATTCGTCCACTTCTTGATTCAAGGCAATCCATGGCCCAAATTGCAATTATCCTATAATTACAATTCCAGTCCCTTAAGTTTAATTAATCTCTTTTAGTCACAAAACTAATTTCCAATTAATTATTGACTAATATTAATCAAACAATATGAATTCTCCTTTAATATATTATTCCCATAATATATTAATAAATCATATTTAATCCTTTCTCTCCATAATTCATCCTATCAAGTTGCTTTGGTGAAGGCAACCCAAAAGGACCATGCACCATCGGGTCAAGTACATACCAAAATAGTTATGGACTTAGACACTAATCCAACAGTTTTGGAATCTGGGGTCTTGTAATAGCTTTTGGCACAATGGGACAAACCAGACACATCTTTTGGAATGTTTGGTACTTTAACATCTTGGGTCTTGTATGTTTTGGAATATTTTGTATTGTAAGGTACTTTAACATCTTTATTTAAGTACATGTTTACTTAGATGTTTGTATACATTACATGTTTATTTAGATGTTTGCACAAGTTCATTATATATCAAACTTTAGTCATGATACATCAATTACATTAACTCAAACACATGCTTTAGTCATAATACGTCCAACTTTCATTGCATACAAAACTTCATGAACTACATGATTTACTCAGAATACATCAAATAGGATACAAAGAACACATCCAACTTTCAAAACTATGTCTTTAACATACAAGAAAAATAACACAAACAATGCAACTTTATGAGTAAACAACTTCCACTTGACTTTGTCCAATTCTTGTCTGAAAACCAAATCAGAGTTCTTCTTTTCTTCCAACTTCTTCCTGCATATACTAATTTCATTTTCCAAATTTCCAAGCTTCAATGTGAGGTTGTAGATTTGTCCCAAATCATTGTTCTTCTCTATTGCGTAGTTATCGTCTTCCAGCCCTTCACATAAATTACATTTTGGAGTTCTTGAACTCTTCAAGAAAAGTATAAAAAGGTTAAATTGAAAAAAGATGAAGAAGAAGATTTAGTTAGGGATGATTAAAAAAACTGATTTACCAAAGAGTTTTGACAAACCTGAATTTTTTTCCGGAATTATAGGGTGTTCTTGAAATCTTCACACGCGATGGCATGTCACACTTACATGGATGGTCAGCTTGCAATTTGACATTGCGTTTGGAAGAGGCAAATGAAGCAGAAGAAGAAGCCATTATCGATCTAGGGCTTTAACGTACGAACGAACCATATAACACCTTTTATATAATGAAATAATGTGTACTATGCCACATAGATGTCACGTATTATCTTTTGTATGCTACCCAGGCCTTGATTTATCCACATCAGCTGAAACATGCATTAGCCGGTAATATTGGTGTAAAGTGAACACGTAAAACAAGTTAGTTGGCTTTATGTGTACAAAAAAGATGAATTTGTCAATATGTGAATAAGGATAAGAGGTAGTTACCCTCATAAGTCATTATCCCCAAATAAAATGAGAACTCAACATTATATTAGTCTTCTATGAATGCAAAGACTATCCATAGATTCCCTTGCAACCAATGTAGGTTTATCTTTAGAGGTAAGTGAGAGTAAAAGTGGTTGTTGAAACTTGAAAGTAATATTTAACTAATAACAATGTTAATGTTAGTTGAATTTTGTTGTATTTGTTAGCCGTATATTTGTATTGGTTTGTATCTATATGTCTAGGCCAATTGTATTTGTATTCAGCCCATTTGTATTTTGAGTATATATTTTTAGTGAGAAGTCAATACGCACATTATGGAAAAATACCGAATGTAACATGGTATCAGGCTCTCAACCCTAGCCGATCCTATCCAAGCGTATTTCTTCATTGCCTTCTCCTTCTTCTCGTTCAACCCATCTACTTGATGTTCTTCTCCAACTCTTTACACCATGGTCACTTCAGAAAAAGAAAAAGGTTTTGGTTCTTCTACTCCTCAACCCATAGATAAAATCTATGGGATCACTAATATTAAATCGTATGTCCCACTTCTTCTGGACATGAATCAACTCAATTATGATGTTTGGAAGGAACTCTTTAAAGATCATTGTCTTGGATACAATTTTTATGATCACCTAGATGGCTCCAATAAATTACCTGATGATACGGAATGAGTAACTATTAACAACATCATCAAACAGTGGCTCTATGGCTCCCTTACACAAATTGTTCTTCAATCCATCATCACCATTGATGCTACTGCTGCAGATGTTTGTAAATCCATAGAGGATCTGTTTCACGAAAATAAAGAGAACAAGGCCATTGAATTGGATGATGAGTTAAGAAACATACAACTTGGAGAATCCACCATCATGGAATACTGTAATCGCATCAAGGCTATCGCTGATCTCCTTTCAAATATTGGAGCCCTAGTATCTGATCGTCTTCTAGTCACATATGCGCTAAACGGCCTCTCCGAAAAATATGCCCACGTTAAACCCACGATCCGATACTCCACTACGTTTCCAAATTTTCTTCAAATGAGATCGATTCTCACTCTTGAAGAACGAGACTTGCAAAAGTCTCACAACCGTATTGTGGAAGCTTCACATCGAGACTCTCCATCCTCCCCCACTGTTCTTCAAGTCGAGCACCAAAATCTCCCAAATTCTCATGGAAATAACAGTTATGCCGAGCGTGGTGGTGGTCGGAATTCTCCTGGTGGCGGAAGGGGGGCTCGAAATGGTGGCAGAAGCGGTGGTCGACAGGGTCGATTTGGAGACAGTAGTCCGTTTGCACAAAATCAAAATAGTTGGGGAGGGTTTCTCCCTTGGTCGGTCATGGCGTTTCCCCCACAGCAACAATCTCGTGGGTTGCTCCCCCCCTCCATTTCAACAAAAAATGGCCCAATGGTCCACTTCAACTCCTTCTGGTCTACGTCCACAACAACATCAACAATGGCCCAATTTGCTAATAGCCCAACAACAAGCCTTTGTATGTGGACAGCCCAATAACATGCATTTTTTGTAAATATCCAAGTGATCAAACCACTAATTTGCCTCAAACTTTTAGCACCATGAGCCTCCAAGACTTGGGTAATGCGGATTGGTAAATGGACACCGGGGCTACCACGCATCTTCACGCCGACTCAAGTACTCTCAAGTCCTTTAGAAATACGTGCAACAATTTAAATTTATCGGTTTTATTTGGGGATGGATCTCGTATTCCAGTCACCAAAGTGGGTCATACAACTCTCATATAATGACATAATCCTTTTCTCCCTCTTTACCTTAAAACCTCCTTATTACCCCTCAAATTATCAAAAACCTTGTGTCTTTTCGTCGTTTCACTCGTGATAATAAAATGTTCCATTGAATTTGATGAATTTGATTTTTCTGTGAAGGATTTTCTGACCAAGCAAATCCTCATCTGATGTGATAGTACGGGCGAGCTCTATCCGGTTACCACACACTCTCTTCAAGCTCTTATCTCCATCATCTCATCTTTATGGCATCAAATACTTGGTCATCCCGATTAACCAGTTTTAAAGCATCTTATTTCTAGTAATTTGATTTCGTGTAATAAAAGGGATACACTCTCTTTGTCATGCATGTCAACTTGGAAAACATACTCGATTATCTTTTCATTTATCTTCTTCTGATGACTTATTCACTTTTCAAATTGTTCATTTAGATGCATGGACCTCTCCTTTAGAGAGTCATAGTGGAATAAGATATTATGCTATTTTCCTTGATCAATTTTTGCATTTTGTGTGGGTGTACCCTATTAGAAAGAAATCTGATTTTTTTTGCCAAGTTTCTTCATTTTCGAGCTTACATACAAAATCAATTCCACATGGATATTAAAACTTTTCAATGTGACAATGGAAAAGAACATGATAACATCTATTTTCACCAACTTTATGACACTCATGGTATTCATATGCGTTTTTCATGTCCTTACACATCTCAACAAAATGGTAAATATGAACACATGCTTCGTACTTTGAACAATATGATGTGCACCCTCCTTGTTCAAGCCCATCTTCCACCCACCTATTGGGTTGAAGCTCTTCATATGGCTACGCACTTCCTCAACATTCTTCCTTCCATTACTCTAAAAAATGACACTCTCTTTTACAAATTATATCAAAAACGCCCTTCATACTCTCACCTCCGTGTCTTTGGTTGTCTTTGCTATCCTCATCTAAATAAAACCAACAAACTCGAACATCGTTTCGCTCCTTGCATTTTTCTTGGTTATCCATCACATTACAAAGGTTTTCGGTGTCTTAATCTTCACACCAAAGAAATTATTATTTCCCGTCTTGTCACTTTCGACGAGACTATCTTCCCTTTCGGCTCCATGACTCCGGATAATCCACCAAATTATAGTTTTCTTGATACTAAGGATTCTAAAAATTGCTTCAATGACCCGACTACTCCCTCTCATCCTCTTGGTTCAATGCATCCTCAAGGTCTTGCTCAATAATCCTCTTCATCGGTTGTTCCCAGTCAAACCCCCGTTCCTAGTGCACCCATCACTCCTAATTCCGCTGCTACAACAACCTCTCCATCTCATTCTATTGATCCATCTCTCTCACCAAATTTTACGCTGCCTCCCATCACTCCGGCAACCACTCGTTCCAATCGTGCACCTCTTCCTCATGTTTCCACCCCAACTCGCACTCACTTCATGGCCACTCGGGCTTCTCATGGAATCACAAAACCTATTGACCGTCTCAATATCCATACCTCCACCATTGACTCATCGTCCCCTATTCCGCATACCTATTCTCAAGCATTCCAAGATCCTAACTGGCTAAATGCCATGAAAGATGAATATAATGCACTTATTACTAACAAAACTTAGGTTCTTCTACGTTGGCCTCCCAATGCTAATGTTGTTAATTGTATTTGGTTGTTCAAAAAGAAACTTAATGTATATGGATCTCTTGCTCGCTACAAGGCGTTGTTGGTTGCTAATGGGTGTAGTCAGCGCCATGGGATTAATTGTGACGAGACTATTAGTCTGGTTGTTAAACCGTCCACCATTCAAACTGTTCTTAGTCTGGCTATATCTCACCATTAGCTCGTTCATCAGTTGGATATGAAGAATGCTTTTCTTCACGGGCATCTTCAGGAGACTGTATACATGCATCAACCCCCCCCCCCGGGGTTCTGTTATTCTTCGTCTCCTAATCACGTATGTCTCCTCCAGTGGTCTCTTTATGGTCTTAAACAGGCCCCTCGGGCTTGGTATCATCGCTTTGCTCAGTTTATCATCCGATTCTGCTTCATCAACAGCAAGTCAGACTTGTCATTATTTATCTACTGACAAGGTGATCACATTGCATGTCTACTTTTATATGTTGATGATATTGTGTTGACTTCTTCTTTCATGAGTCTCCTTCAGTATGTCATTTCTACACAACACTCGGAATTCGCTATGACTGATCTAGGTTCTCAAAACTACTTTCTTGGCATAGCGGTTACTAGAGACCAACATGGCATGTTCCTTTCGCAACAGAAATATGCCTCTGAGGTTCTTGATCGAGAAATGATGTCCAACTGCAAACCATCCCGCACACATGCTGACATCGCAACTAAGTTTGATGGTACCGGTACACCTGTGTCTAATCCGACACTTTATCGCAACCTTGTTGGTGCTCTTCAGTACCTGACATTCACCCGCCCAGACATATCATATGATGTTCAGCAAGTTTGTTTATACATGCACGACCCTCGGGAGCCAGAGTTTGCGGCCCTCAAGTGTATTCTTCGTTACATTCAAGGCACCATTGATCATGGATTACATTTATATACCTCTCCACCACGAGGTCTAATCGCAATTATGATGCAGATTGGGTCGGGTGTCCATCTACTAGGCGTTCCACTTTTGGTTATTGTGTGTTTCTCGGTCACAACCTTCTTTCTTGGTCGTCAAAGAGACAAGGTACCATCTCTCGTTCTAGTGCAGAAGCAAAATACCGCAGGGTTGCGAACATTGTTGCACAGACGAATTGGTTTCGCAACTTGCTTCGAGAGTTACATTATCCACCTCTTACAGTTACTCTGGTCTACTGTGATAATGCCAGTGCTGTTTACCTATCTATTAACCCGGTACAACATTGGCGCACCAAACACATCGAGATTGACCTACATTTTGTTCGGGATCAGGTTGCTCTGGGTCAAGTTCGGGTCCTTCACGTGCCCTCTTCATCTCAATATGCATATATCTTCACCAATGGGCTTCCCTCGTCTTTATTCCTTGACTTCAAATCCAGTCTGAACGTCCGCTCTCGATCTCCCGTTCTGATTGCGGGGGGATGTTAGTTGTATATTTGTATTGGTCTGTATTTATGTGTCCAGCCCAATTGTATTTGTATTCAACCCATTTGTATTGTGAGTATATATTTTCAATGAGAAGGCAATACACACATTATGGGAAAATACGCACATTGTAATCGTATTCATAAATTTTCCAATTATATAAGTTTTTAAAAAAATACAATGTTATCAGATGAAGATTGGGTTTACAATATTAAACACACGACGTAAAGAAAAAAAAACTTGTTATGTTAGTCCCAACTCCAGAATGGTACTCTAAAATAACCTGATTCCAAATAAATCGACTATTCCTTGAAAGAAAAATAATACTTTTTGCTAACCACCTCTAGTTAGTTATATTAATATTTAATGTTCTATTCTATTCTTGATTAGTTACTTTCCTTTACATTTGTAATTTTCTTGTTTTATTATTATTAATAATAATAGTATTTTAGAAGCCATCGCCTATTTATTTCATTGGTAAATAATTGAGAAACCAAATTGCAGCAATCAACACCAACAAGTAGATATAACTTGCCTTTCTTGGGCATTATTACGAAAAGAACAATAAATTCAATAGCTAACGATTATTTTTTATTTCCGAATATTATATTAAATATTATAGCTAAAATTAATGCAGATGTTGAATATAAGGTTGTCAAGATCAGGAATTTGATCGTAAGATCCTACAATCCTACCTATAAAGACATTGTTGGGTCGCAATATGACCGTTTTATATGTAAGATCGTTGTACATAGAATCGTAGGATCGGGATCAAGATCGTAAGATCGGGATCCAATCCAATTCTACCATTCCATGAAATTGTTAAATTTTGATTTGGTTTTTATTATCTTTACCCATTTACTGGTTGACATGGTGTCTTTACCAAATGTGTAATCGATAATAGCCCTATTATTGTGCTATTCTTTGAACCATAAATGACCAACAACCATATAAATTTTTCCCTTTTACATTTTACTCTCACTTATGGTAGAATTTGAGATTTAGCATTGACTTGTTATTAATCTCTTTATTTAATGGTTCAAGCTCAACAATAAATGTGAGTCTTTTTTCGATTTCTTTCATTTTACTGTTTAAAGTAAATAGGAGGAAAGTTGTGAATTGCTATTTCTATATGATAAATAATGTATATTAATACTCTTTTTAGCTATTTTACAATGTCATTAACCACTACATGACAAATCACTTTTCTTTTTGAGTTATTTAACCATGTTATTCAGAAAAAAGTTTAATATATGATCAGTTACCTTTTTATGTAATGTTTTGTAGGATCTTATGATCCCGATCTTGATCTTCGAAATCCTGAAAAAGATCATATATAAGATTTCGATCGTGACAACTTTAGTTGAATATATAACAAAAGAATATGACATACAAAATACTTTTTAGTTAGTTTTCTTTGGGAACAACAAACACATATACATATAATTGTGCTTTTATACATACATACATACATATATTGTCAAACCCCCGAACCAGACGGCGGAAACGTTCGAGGGTTGTCATGACGTAATTGAATACCATAACATTGAATATATATGAAACATAACAACATTCGTCACCATGAATTAATATAGTATAACTGATAAAGTTTACATGAAGTACATTGTTCAAACATTACATTCCCAAAAATAAATTGTTCGGTTCGTTAATAAGTAAACTGCAAGCCATCACTGAGTACATTTTCCTTTGATTCACTGGTTACCTGAGAATACAAGTATTTTGAAAAACGTCAACATGTGAAATGTTGGTGAGTTCATAAGCGGTATTTGAAAAACAACGTTTTGTATCGTTTTGAAAACCACCAGAAAATCCGATATTTTCTGAAAAGAGCTTTTGAAAACATTGTGAAGATCCATAAGTATGCTTGTTTGTTTCTATAGTTGTAAGAAGAATGCTCGTCAAAATTGGGTACATTTTGAAAACCTTGTGTATCGAAAAACCCTAGGAAAACCCGATGCTTTCCTAATTCCTTGGATTCCATGAAGTTAAAAATAAAACCATTGCAGCGCGCGAAGTCATTAAGTCCAGGCGACGTCGGATTATTTTTGCGCATGATTAATTGCTATAAACACGCGTTACACAAACGACCCGTTTATAACTATACTAACGATCCCGTAGGCGTCGTCCGTACTAATCACGTTATCCAACCGCCCTGACTTCGAGTAATCCCACATCCGAAGAGAAAGAGGACACGAAGACCCCGATGACTCCATTAACCGGTTGGGAAAAAAAAAGGGTACGAGGGGCCCTTGACCCGCCTCGCATGAAATACCGACTTTACTAGCAATACCATAGGACCCTTGGGGACCAATAGTATCTAAGCCATTGAAAGTCCTTTTACACTGTGTTAGATCATGTAAGACCCAACAACTCGTAAGGTAGAAGTCTTCGGGCCTTAAGATCAGGTCATTGGGCTAGCTAGGCCCAACAAACAAGATTTTACACTTTGGGGCCCAAAGATGGTGCGTAGACGTCTGTGCACTCTCACGTATGTATTAAATTCCCAAATGTTACTCGTATGAATTGAGGTACCGTCGCGTTAGTAGTTTCGGATTTTTATTGGTTCGAGACCGAACCAATTCGTTTAACAACGATTTTTGGTATTGTTGTGTATTGTATTTCGTCGATAGTCGCGGTGCCAATAGTTGATCAAGTTGCATGTATTGAATTAGCCTTGAAAGTTTTCTGTTTCCAGCCCTTCATTGTTTGTAAAATTTACTTTTTCAACCCTCTAATTAAATAACTTTCCGGTTTGGTCCTTAAATCATTTTTCTTGACATTTTAACACCAAAAATTATTGAAATTAATATTTTTCAGCATATTTTTCATTGAAAACAGTTTAAGTCCCTGAAATTGCAGTTTTCTCGGTTATAACCCCTCTTTTTCGCAGTTTTTACAATTTTGGCCCAAATTGGAAAAAATTTGCAACTTTGGTCCTTTTTAAATTTGAAAAGCATTTTAAACCTTTGAAAAGTACTTGGAACCTTAGTAGTCCACTGTTTTACAGATGAACACAGTTTTGGCCCTCTAAAACAGAAAATTTCGCATAATGGGCCATATTGAGCCGAAATTGTCATTTTTAGCCCATTAAGCTTGAAATTTATAATTTTAATCCTCCAAATGAGTATATTTCCAGAAAATATTTCATTGAAACTGTTTTGACACTCCTCATCGATCAGAATTCGTGATATGTCATTTTGGGCCCTTTAACTTTATATTTTTAACATTTTATGTCCAAAAATTGAGTTTTTAGCCCAAAGAAGATGTTATTAAGCCATTTAGCTATTTTTCTTGGAACACTTTGTATGTAGAAATATATTTGATGCTAGTATCATTTAACATAAAATATATCTCGATTTTTAGGGGTTTATGGCTAGATCCAACATCATAAACACACAAAATCACACATATAAGCATAGAAATCATACAAGGCATACAAAACACATATAGATCTACACTTTCACTTGTATTCCCCCCCCCCCCCACAAAACTCATAAAAACAGAAAATAGGGGGTATGAAGCTCACCTTTGGATGTTGATTCGGATTTTGAAGAAAGGATGGAAGAAAGCTTGGTGATTTTTGACCCTAGCACCCCTTGATGAAGATTTCGAGTTTATGGAGTTCTAAGACACAAGTTTATGATTTCATGAGAGTTAAGAAGAGATTTTTGGAGATAAGAAGGAGCCCAAAGCATGGATCCAAGCATTAACTTACCTAGATAATGATTTTGGTGATGGATTCTCCTTGTGAAGCTCTTGATTCACGAAATTTTTGAAGGAGGAGGGAGGATTGTTCTTCAAGACTTAGAGAGTTTGGAATAGATTTTTGTGGTGTGTGTGGGTGTGTTTTCGGCCGAGAGTGAGTGAGAGGGAAGAAGGAATGAACTTTGAGGTGATGTATGCATGGGTATATGAGATATAATGCATGGATAACCATGAGGTAATAGTGAGGTGTCACTTGAAAGTCAACTCTCTTCATCTCCTCTTGGGTTTGGGCCTTGGGCCGAGAGTTTTGAAGGGAAAAGGAAAATTTTGGGCTTTTTGCCCCTAAGCCCAATATTAGAGTTTGTTTGGGTGTGTTTCAACCTAAAAGAATGTGATATGACTTTTACATTTTTGTTGGACTAGTTTAGGTTATTCATGGATCAAAGCTTTTAATTCATTTCATTCTAGGCCCAATATGGCCCAAAATGTTGAATTAAATTAATGTGAGTCCAATTAGAGCCCAATTAGGGTTCTAAGCCCATGATAGTCAAATTGGAAACTTATTGGTCCATTTGGGTCCAATAAGGAAGTCCTAGTCCAAAGTGGACCTAAACAAGAACTTCTAGGGTTTCCAATTGTTTGATGACTATTTGTAGTACTTGTATGATGTGTTGGATTGAAGTTTTTGATGTCATAATAATAGGTATCACACATGCTCTTAAGTTTTTGATTCACATTAACTTGAGTATAGTGATTACAAGACACAGAATTCCTAGTTGTGACATCATCCCCCCGTTAGAGGGAATTTCGTCCCGAAATTCTGTTTGAAAGCTAGATTTGAGAATGCTAGAATAGGTGAGGGTACTTTTGCTTCATTTGGTCTTCGCGTTCCCACGTGAATTCTGGCCCACGCTTTGCGTTCCACCGTACTTTCACGATCGGGATGCGACTTTGCTTAGTACGCTTCACCTCCCTGTCCATGATTTCGATTGGTTCTTCAACGAACAGGAGATTCTCATTGATTTCGATTTCGTCAAGAGGAATGACAAGGGTTTCATCTGATAGGCACTTCTTCAGGTTAGAGACATGAAACACGGGGTGTACACCGTTTAGCTCTGCGGGTAGTTGCAGTCTGTAGGCTACCGGACCTATTCGGGCGACGATTTCGAAAGGTCCAATGTATCGCGGGTTCAACTTTCCCCGTTTTCCGAAACATATAACCCCTTTCCAGGGTGAGACTTTCAACAGTACTCGATCACCGACCTGGAATTCTAAGGGCTTTCGCCGTTTGTCGGCGTAGCTCTTTTGTCGGTCACGCGATGCTTGCAATCGAGCTCTGATTTGAATGATCTTTTCTGTCGTTTCGCGAATGATCTCTGGTCCCGTTAGTGCCCTGTCCGACGTATGTGTTCTTGCTAGCTGGGTGTCACCTACTTCAGCCCAACATAACGGTGATCTACATTTACGCCCGTACAGTGCTTCGAAAGGAGCCACCTTGATGCTCGAATGGTAACTATTGTTATATGAGAACTCGATAAAAGGTAGGTGGGTATCCCAAGACTTCCCAAAGTCTATCACACATGCACGAAGCATGTCTTCAAGCGTTTGAATGGTTCGCTCACTTTGACCGTCCGTTTGTGGGTGATATGCGGTGCTCATGTCGAGATGAGTTCCTATTGCCTTGTGGAGTGATTGCCAAAAGCGCGAAGTGAATCTACTGTCCCTATCCAAGATAATAGATTTTGGCACTCCATGGAGTCTCACGATTTCTCGTAGGTACAAACGCGTCAATCTCTCCATCTTGTAGGATTCTTTGATTGGCAGGAAATGGGCAGATTTCATCAGTCGGTCGATTATTACCCATATGGTGTCCAGTCCGTCCGACGTCTTGGGTAGCTTGGTCACGAAATCCATAGAAATCCCCTCCCATTTCCACTCAGGGATTGCCGGTTGCTGTAACAATCCTGAAGGTTTCTGGTATTCCACCTTTACTTTGGCGCACGTAAGGCACTTACTAAAGTAGGTCGCGATTTCCGCCTTCATGTTAGGCCACCAATAATGTTGTTTAATGTCCAAATACATCTTGTCCGAACCGGGATGAATGGAGTATCGTGTCTTGTGGGCTTCCTTCATCACGGCCTCCCTAAATCCTCCGATTTTTGGGACCCAAATACGGTTCATGAAGTAGTATACCCCATTCTCCCTTGCTTCTAGGTTCTTCTCCATCCCGCGCAATGCCTCGCTAGCTCTATTTTCTGTTTTCATAGCCTCCGACTGGACTGATGCAATTTGAGTGGCCAGATGAGATTGAATGGTTATCGAGAGAGTTTTCGTACGGCGATTAGAGTACTCCTTCCGACTTAATGCATCAGCTACCATGTTGGCCTTGCCTGGGTGGTACTTGATCTCACATTCGTAGTCGTTTAGCAATTCAACCCATCTTCGTTGTCTCATGTTCAGCTCCTTCTGGTTCAAGATGTGCTGGAGACTCTTGTGGTCCGTGAAGATGGTGCACTTTGTACCGTACAGGTAGTGACTCCAAATTTTCAGAGCGAAGACCACGGCTCCCAATTCTAGGTCATGGGTCGTGTAATTTACTTCGTGCGTCTTTAGTTGGCGGGACGCATATGCTATCACTCTTCCACGTTGCATGAGAACGCAACCTAAGCCCTGATTCGACGCGTCACAGTAGACAACAAAATCTTCCGTTCCTTCAGGTAGAGATAGTACAGGAGCGCTACAGAGTGCTTGCTTCAAGGTTCGAAACGCAATCTCTTGTCTGTCTGTCCATTTGAATGGTACGCCCTTTTGCGTAAGTGAGGTAAGCGGCTTGGCGATCTTAGAGAAGTTTTGAATGAATCTCCTATAGTAGCCTGCTAGGCCTAAGAACTGACGAATTTCTGTGGGCGTGGTCGGAGTTGCCCATCCTTCCACAGCTTTGACCTTAGAGGGATCCACATGAATTCTGTCTTGGCTAACTACGTGGCCTAGGAAATTCACACTCCGGAGCCAGAACTCACACTTGGAGAGTTTGGCGTACAGTTTTTCCGATCGTAGAGTTTCTAGGACTTGTCGGAGATGTTGGCCATGCTCCTCTTTGCTTCGAGAATAGACGAGGATGTCATCGATAAACACAATGACGAAGTTGTCGAGGAACGGTCGACAGATTCGATTCATTAGGTCCATAAATGCGACAGGTGCATTTGTTAGACCGAAGGGCATTACGACGAATTCATAATGTCCGTAGCGGGTTCGGAAAGCGGTTTTAGGAATATCCTCTTCCCGGAATTTGAGTTGGTGGTATCCGGACCGTAGATCTATTTTAGAAAAATAACTGGCTCCTTGGAGCTGGTCGAATAGATCTTCGATTCGTGGGAGTGGGTAGCGGTTTTTAACAGTGAGTTTATTTAACTCTCTGTAATCGATGCACATTCTGAAAGATCCGTCCTTCTTTTTGACAAAGAGCACCGGAGCTCCCCATGGCGAGTAGCTAGGTCGGATAAATCCCTTGTCCAGAAGCTCACTGAGTTGGCTGGACAATTCCTGCATTTCAGCAGGAGCCAACCGATAGGGTGATTTAGCGAGAGGAGTTGCTCCTGGAACAAGGTCGATTCGGAACTCAACCTGTCTCTCTAGGGGTACTCCCGGAAGATCTTCAGGAAACACGTCTGGAAATTCACACGCTACCGAAATATCTCGGATGTTAGTTTCTTCTTTGGTCTTATCCACTATGTGAGCCAAGAACGCCAAGTTGTTCTTTCGCAGATGTTTTTGTGCCTTGATGCACGAGATGAGACGAAGATTCGTGCTGGGTTTGTCTCCGTAAATTACTAGGGTTTCGTGATTTGGGAGACGAAGGCGAACGGCCTTCTCGTGGCACATAATCTCAGCATGGTGGGGGCTTAACCAATCCATGCCAATAATCACATCGAAACTCCTAATTGACACTGGCATTAGGTCTATTCGAAAGACGTGTTGGTTAAGGGTTAGGGTACATCCGATGTAGATTTCCCCAGTGGATTTGGTTTTCCCATTGGCCATTTCCACCGTATAGGTTTCATTTAGCTTCTGGGGTTGTTGTTTTAATAAATGTTTAAACTTCTCGCTTACGAAACTTCGCTCCGCTCCGGTGTCAAATAAGATGCATGCATAAGTGTGATTTAGGAGAAACGTACCGGTCACAACTGCGGGGTCCTGAACTGCCTCACCCTGACCCATAGTCAGCATCTTTCCTGCTCCTTTGTTTCCTGAATTGTTGTTGTTAGGGCAATCTCGGCGGAAATGCCCCGTCCTTCCGCACCCGAAGCAGGTGTGGCTAGGCCCTGCATTATGGCCGCCGGCATTGGTGTTGTTGTTATCGCGGTGTTTGTTGTTGTTGTTGTTGTTGTGGTTGTTTCCCTGATTTTGATTCTGGGGAGGATAAGTCATGCAGTATCTTGCAGTGTGTCCCCTTCGGTTGCAACTGGTGCAATGGAATTCCCTACATTCGCCGTGATGATGGAGACCGCACTTATTACATTTGGGAAGATTACCGGAATAGGGTCTTGAATCATTTGAAGCAGCTGAGGATGGAGCATGTGGTGTGGCTGGAACTGGTGCGGTGACGGCGTTAACTGCCACAGTCTGCTGCTTTTTAGAGGTCTCGGGGCCCTGACGCCCCTTTCTCTGGTTGTTCTTCCCTTTCTTGCCATCACCCTCCTTTTTCTTCTCAGCCTCCACTGGCTTCTTGCCCTTCTTGTTGTTATGATCATACAGCCTCTTCGCCAATCTCTTCGCACTGTCAAACGTTTCAGGGTTCGCAGCTATCACATTCCCTTGAATGGGGGATGTTAGTCCCCAGATGAATCGCTCAATCTTCTTTCCTTCCGAGGTGATCATACCCGGGAACAGCAGAGATAGTTCACTAAATCTTGATATGTAGGCATCGATATTCGCATTCTGCACAGTGAGGTTCCATAGCTCTTGCTCCATCTTCTGTATTTCGCCTCGTGGGCAGTACTCAGCCATTAATATTTCTTTCATTTCTGCCCATGGCATAGAGTTGGCTACAGGGAGCGTCATGGCTTCCACATGTCCATTCCACTAAGTGAGTGCTTGGTCCGCAAAAGTGCAGGTCGCGAACTTCACCTTCATCTGCTCGGGGCAATCGCATATCTCGAATACCGATTCCACCTTCTCGATCCATCGCTTCAGAGTGATCACCCCTCCAGTGCCGTTAAAAGTTCGTGGTTTGGCGTTCGTGAAGTCCTTGTAGGTACATGTTTTGGTAGGTCCTTGATTCATCCCGTTGTTCGAACTTCCTGCCCCTTGCCCATTGACTCCTCCATTGTTCCCTTGATGGAGTTGTGCCATAGCTACGGTGACCGCAGCAGACACGGCTGCCTGGAATGCAGTGGAGTCAACCTCGGGTGGAGTTGGTCCTGGGTTTCCGCGAGTAGGTCGGAGAGGCATTTTCTTGTCACGAAACGGAAAGATGTTGAGTGTTCGTGGTTTCCGTGAGGTTGTGGTCCTACTGACTAGGTGTATGGCACAAACTTAAGTACTTCTTTCATTTAGCATACAATCATCGATTCGCAACACATAGCAAAACATGTAAGAGTTCACTAATATCATCCTATGCCTCTTCCACTATTGCAGACTAAACAAACGTTCTCTTTTTGGTGATAAAGGGTATAGTTTTAGGTTCCCTAGCTATCCCGATCTCATCAAGACGTGTGTTAGTTTTACTTTGGAGAGAATGTAGTTGATCAGGCTACATCCACTCCTTGGTATCACTAAGAACAGTCCCGAATTAACCGAGATACCAGCATTATTGTGTTTGATTCGGCGTTATGTTCTTATTCCTAATGCAAGCAAGCGTGTTTTATTTACTTGTTTTGTTCAGAGTTATGTTAGTCCCTCTTTTTGGTTTATAGTTGCATATCAATGTGTGGCTCGACATGCTAGTTCACTATAAACAAAGCTCTGATACCAACCTGTCACACCCCCGAACCAGACGGCAGAAACGTCCGAGGGCTGTCGTGACATAATTGAATACCATAACATTGAATATATATGAAACATAACAACATTCGTCACCATGCATTAATATAGTACAACTGATAAAGTTTACATGAAGTACATTGTTCAAACATTACATTCCCAAAAATAAATTGTTCGGTTCGTTAATAAGTAAACTGCAAGCCATCACTGAGTACATTTTCCTTTGATTCACTGGTTACCTGAGAATACAAGTATTTTGAAAAACGTCAACATGTGAAATGTTGGTGAGTTCATAAGCGGTATTTGAAAAACAACGTTTTGTATCGTTTTGAAAACCACCAGAAAATCCGATATTTTCTGAAAAGAGCTTTTGAAAACATTGTGAAGATCCATAAGTATGCTTGTTTGTTTCTATAGTTGTAAGAAGAATGCTCGTCAAAATTGGGTACATTTTGAAAACCTTGTGTATCGAAAAACCCTAGGAAAACCCGATGTTTTCCTAATTCCTTGGATTCCATGAAGTTAAAAATAAAACCATTGCAGCGCGCGAAGTCATTAAGTCCAGGCGACGTCGGATTATTTTTGCGCATGATTAATTGCTATAAACACGCGTTACACAAACGACCCGTTTATAACTATACTAACGATCCCGTAGGCGTCGTCCGTACTAATCACGTTATCCAACCGCCCTGACTTCGAGTAATCCCACATCCGAAGAGAAAGAGGACACGAAGACCCCGATGACTCCATTATCCGGTTGGGAAAAAAAAGGGTACGAGGGGCCCTTGACCCGCCTCGCATGAAATACCAACTTTACTAGCAATACCATAGGACCCTTGGGGACCAATAGTATCTAAGCCATTGAAAGTCCTTTTACACTGTGTTAGATCATGTAAGACCCAACAACTCGTAAGGTAGAAGTCTTCGGGCCTTAAGATCAGGTCATTGGGCTAGCTAGGCCCAACAAACAAGATTTTACACTTTGGGGCCCAAAGATGGTGCGTAGACGTCTGTGCACTCTCACGTATGTATTAAATTCCCAAATGTTACTCGTATGAATTGAGGTACCGTCGCGTTAGTAGTTTCGGATTTTTATTGGTTCGAGACCGAACCAATTCGTTTAACAACGATTTTTGGTATTGTTGTGTATTGTATTTCGTCGATAGTCGCGGTGCCAATAGTTGATCAAGTTGCATGTATTGAATTAGCCTTGAAAGTTTTCTGTTTCCAGCCCTTCATTGTTTGTAAAATTTACTTTTTCAACCCTCTAATTAAATAACTTTCCGGTTTGGTCCTTAAATCATTTTTCTTGACATTTTAACACCAAAAATTATTGAAATTAATATTTTTCAGCATATTTTTCATTGAAAACAGTTTAAGTCCCTGAAATTGCAGTTTTCTCGGTTATAACCCCTCTTTTTCGCAGTTTTTACAATTTTGGCCCAAATTGGAAAAAATTTGCAACTTTGGTCCTTTTTAAATTTGAAAAGCATTTTAAACCTTTGAAAAGTACTTGGAACCTTAGTAGTCCACTGTTTTACAGATGAACACAGTTTTGGCCCTCTAAAACAGAAAATTTCGCATAATGGGCCATATTGAGCCGAAATTGTCATTTTTAGCCCATTAAGCTTGAAATTTATAATTTTAATCCTCCAAATGAGTATATTTCCAGAAAATATTTCATTGAAACTGTTTTGACACTCCTCATCGATCAGAATTCGTGATATGTCATTTTGGGCCCTTTAACTTTATATTTTTAACATTTTATGTCCAAAAATTGAGTTTTTAGCCCAAAGAAGATGTTATTAAGCCATTTAGCTATTTTTCTTGGAACACTTTGTATGTAGAAATATATTTGATGCTAGTATCATTTAACATAAAATATATCTCGATTTTTAGGGGTTTATGGCTAGATCCAACATCATAAACACACAAAATCACACATATAAGCATAGAAATCATACAAGGCATACAAAACACATATAGATCTACACTTTCACTTGTATTCCCCCCCCCCCCCCACAAAACTCATAAAAACAGAAAATAGGGGGTATGAAGCTCACCTTTGGATGTTGATTCGGATTTTGAAGAAAGGATGGAAGAAAGCTTGGTGATTTTTGACCCTAGCACCCCTTGATGAAGATTTCGAGTTTATGGAGTTCTAAGACACAAGTTTATGATTTCATGAGAGTTAAGAAGAGATTTTTGGAGATAAGAAGGAGCCCAAAGCATGGATCCAAGCATTAACTTACCTAGATAATGATTTTGGTGATGGATTCTCCTTGTGAAGCTCTTGATTCACGAAATTTTTGAAGGAGGAGGGAGGATTGTTCTTCAAGACTTAGAGAGTTTGGAATAGATTTTTGTGGTGTGTGTGGGTGTGTTTTCGGCCGAGAGTGAGTGAGAGGGAAGAAGGAATGAACTTTGAGGTGATGTATGCATGGGTATATGAGATATAATGCATGGATAACCATGAGGTAATAGTGAGGTGTCACTTGAAAGTCAACTCTCTTCATCTCCTCTTGGGTTTGGGCCTTGGGCCGAGAGTTTTGAAGGGAAAAGGAAAATTTTGGGCTTTTTGCCCCTAAGCCCAATATTAGAGTTTGTTTGGGTGTGTTTCAACCTAAAAGAATGTGATATGACTTTTACATTTTTGTTGGACTAGTTTAGGTTATTCATGGATCAAAGCTTTTAATTCATTTCATTCTAGGCCCAATATGGCCCAAAATGTTGAATTAAATTAATGTGAGTCCAATTAGAGCCCAATTAGGGTTCTAAGCCCATGATAGTCAAATTGGAAACTTATTGGTCCATTTGGGTCCAATAAGGAAGTCCTAGTCCAAAGTGGACCTAAACAAGAACTTCTAGGGTTTCCAATTGTTTGATGACTATTTGTAGTACTTGTATGATGTATTGGATTGAAGTTTTTGATGTCATAATAATAGGTATCACACATGCTCTTAAGTTTTTGATTCACATTAACTTGAGCATAGTGATTACAAGACACATAATTCCTAGTGGTGACATATATATATATATATATATATATATATATATATATATATATATATATATTATGAATTAAACTCTCAACCATTTGGAAATCACATCTTGTTTCAGGCACCTTCATATCATGCCAAATACATTTTGATAACTCTTTATTTATTTCCGATCATAAAAGAATATCAATAATACTTACAAGTTATGATTCATGCCAAATACATTTTGATAACTCTTTAGGAAAGCCTAGGATATGCTTCAGTGAATTAGCGATGCGGTTTACTGAGTTTTTTGCCTTGGTTCGAGGAAGTAACTTAGAGGATTCAGGAGGATTGATGAGGAAAGTATGGATAGGTGTGGAAGGTAGTATTAGGCCCGTACTACTGAAATAACAGGATCCATACTCGAATCGACGAGAGCCTCGTAGAATCTAAGGAGTTTGTGGAAAGGAATTTTCAAGCATGTTTTGATCGTGGGTTGTGGTATTTCAGATCGGTGATGAGGACGCATGGGGAAGGTTTGGAGTCTGGTCCCGGCTCAGGTGGTGAGCCAGTTAGTGGAAGAACTGCCAGGGTTTTGAGTTCGCGTTGGATTGAGGAGATGGAAAGTATTTCCAACACTAGTCCCTACCCCATAGGAGCCAAGGTTCGGTTCTCCTTGGATCACTTGTATCGGGTGGCAAGGAGTTGTTGGGAATTGATTGCACGATTTATTGTGTTTTCTAAATTGGAGACTATGTCTTGGGAGAAGTTTGTGACCTGGGTTAGGGCATAGGTTACTCTAGCTATCGTTGATCAGCCCTTGGTCAGTAATCTGGTAAGCGTGTTAGGGTGTCAGACCCTGAAGGATATGACTTCCAGAGCCCGAGGATGGGAGATCGATTTGGATCACCTTGGGAAGAGAGGTTCATACCAAGTGTGTATAGTGGTGGGTCCCGGGAAGAGACCCAAGGTCTCAGACCATCGATTGATGGGCTGGCAGGGCCATAGTCAGTGCAGCAAGTACGAGAAACGGCACGATGGAGTTTATCATTCCAGGGGTATGGGCTGCTACAAGTATGGCAGGGTTGATCATGTCAGTAGGGATTGTCCTCAAGGGGCAAGCTCATTATGTTTTCTCTACAACCAAGTGGGCCACAGGATATCTGTTCGTCCAAGAAGGAGGGAGGAGCAGTGAGTGCACCTGCTTCGACTATTTTGCACATCTCTGATAGTCGAGAAGGAAGGACAAGAGCCCCGGTAGAGAGGAGTCAGACTCTACAGTTTCAGACAGGAGAAGTCAGGACTCCAGCAGGCGATGTTGCGGGTATGTATCTTTTGCTTCCTTTCAGTTTAGCTGCATTTTGTTGTGGGAATTTTGATTTGGTTTGGAATATTGTAACGGGTTGGGTAAGTGTATCTCTGGTTCATTTCTTCATTTATGTTTGGGTTATATCTTCAAGAAATGTTATATGCCTTTTGCATGCCATGAAATCTTAGTAGATTAGTAAGGGTATTTATTGTGTAGCGGGTTTCAAGTGTTCGGGTATTATTCTAGTTTTCGGTCAGGCTCGGTTAGGGGCATCGTGTTGAAGACTTATGGTCCGGGTTCAGTAGGATGATTCTCCAACATCGTTCGGGTTTGATGGCTTTAGCATGGTGCTGGGTTGGCCTTTGGATGCGCCAAAGGAAGTGGTCTATTGCGGAGGTTTTGTTCTGAGCATTTGTTCTTCGGACTTTAGGATTTGAGTGTGGTATCATTTTATAGTATTTAGGGTTATCAGTATTGTTGGGATTTGGGAAGTGCTCAACTGGTCTTCAGGGGTTGTGTGGTATTTAGGATGGATAGCGTTGGATCTCTAGCCATGATAGGCGCTGGTCGTCGGTAGATCGATCATTGGAGGGTAAGAAGGATTGGGAATCCTTCAATTCTAGTGTGCTACCAGGAATTAGTCGAATCCAAGTGGGAGAGAATCATTCAGGAATTCAGGCACAGGAACTAATATGGAACTAGGATAGGTTTCACATCCCCATGGGCAAGGCCCATGTAATTATGACAATACAAGTGGGACCTGGTAGAGACCGTTGGGTCAAGGGTTTAAATCTCAAGTTGTAGGACTTAGTGTGTAGTCAATATGTGACGTGGAAGGGTTTATAGGCTGGGTATCCTAGTTATTTGGACTCTTGAGGAACGGGTGGTTGGATCAGGTGCAAGGCTGGTAGTCTCAGCGATGGGTTGGGAACGTTTTACCTTTCGATTTTGGGAGGGTGTCTTGAATCATAGGATTTTAGGAGAACTTCAAGTGTAGATCTTTGGGTCTCAGATTGGTTCCTAGTGAGAAATCACATTAGAAATTGCGAGTGTCTATGGAATAAGGCATCAATGTGCCGAGGGCATATATGGAAGGTTCAGAGGTAATAAATATTTTCAATTTATTGGCAGGTCAGGCTCCTGTGCTTGAGTGTGGCCTAATATGTGTGGGGTCAAGCTAGTAAGGGGTTCCGGATTTTTAGATAGGTTTCATTATAGTCAAAGATTTCTTCGGGTAGTTAGCCCAGGATGGGTCAGTTCGTAAGTCTGTAGGAAGACCGCATCATGTTTGAAACCAGTAAGGTGTAGGTCATGGAAGATTGGGTATGAGGTAAGATTATAGTTGGACCTGTAGCGTTCAGATTAGCATCAGGTTGATGTCGGGATGGTTTGGGTAGTTATTGCATGTGAGGCTTTCCTGCGGAAGTCGTGAGGGGCGAAGGTGCGGGAGTCTCCTGGCTCAGCAACCGGGTAGGAACCCGGTAATTTTAGACAATTAGCAGACGAATTGGGACCAGGGAGGTCTCGGTGGATTTTGGAGATCATCTAGAAAGAAGCCTGCTGTTTCGGGCAGTTTCAGTGTTTCAGGCATTTTCTGGTTTCCGGGCAGTTTAAGTGTTTTGGGTGGTTTCTATGTTTCGGTCGGTATTAGCGATTTGGGTTTTTGTGTGTATGAGAAGTATCTTGGTGTTTGGGTAATGCTAAGTCACTCACAACAACATTAAATAATCTCAGAGTAATTGATTTGACCTTGTTGCGCATCACTCGTTTGAGTCTAACCGTTGCAGGGATGAATCTTCTACTTGAATGATCATCTGAGCCTTCTGTTGAATATAAGTTTTCTGTAACAGTATATGGTCGGTGATTTTTTTCCCCTTTGAAACATTTCTTTGGTTCAAAATTCTATGGGGTTGGCTTGGTGGCGGTTCGGTGTGAGAGGTCTGACATGGAGTCAGACCATTGCGATTGAAGGTTTCGGAACTCAGGCGAGATACGACTGGGTTTTATTCAAATATTGAGGATTTGTTCTTCACCAGGATTGAAGAATTATTCTAAGGATAGTTTTAGTAGATCAAGATAGGTTGTTGTATGATCAAAGTTGGAAGGGTTAGGATTGGTTTACCATTCGTTGAGAGAGGGCATGGGTTGTTTCAGCACGGGCGATCTGTCGGGAAGTCAGGTCATTGTAGATTTGAGGTCTAAGAAGGTAGAGGTGGTTTGCAAGGGTTGAAGGCTTGGGTGTTATTTTCGAGATAGAAGTTTCAGTTTGGGTTTCGGTTACCTGGGGAAGGTTATTTTTATGCGTATAATTTCCAATCACGATCATTACGTTGATTCTTTTGATATGAGTGCTAATAAGGAGCGCTTTCGAGGACGAAATCTAATTTAAGTGGGGGAGAGTTGTAACATTTGGAATCTAGAAGGTCGATTATGGAGATAAAACATTATTGCTAAAGGCCAGCTCGTCGAGTTTGGGGTAAGAAACTCGACGTGTTGGAAGTGTTGTTCGCGTGTGTTTTGAAGACCAACTCGACGAGTTGGAAGTGGTTTGAGAAACCCTAATTTCGGGGTTTTGCACCCTATTAAGCAACTTAAACCCCATATGTTGGCCTCATTTCCAGCCACTATTGTCCTAAACCCTAACATCGAAACTATAAGGCATTTTTTAATGTTGTGAGCCATTTTGAGTGCTTTTGTGGTGTGTTTGAAGCGATTGGAAGGAAGGGAAGTTTGGTGAGAGTTGGTGATACAAGAAGGAGCTGCTAGATCTCGAATCGTTGCTTCATTTTCGACACTTTCCGGGTAAAAAGTCTCAACCTTGCTTTGTGAATTCATAGATCTCCATCTTAGGGTTCTTTTGCATGTTTTGGTCCAAATGGAGTGGTTGTTGGGAGTTGGACGTCCTATTTGGACAAACCCTTTCATATCTAGGGTCATAGGGAGCTCTTTTAGCATAAAGGTGCCAACTTTAAGGTCTTAAGGGCTCCATGCATCCATCAAGCCTTTCTTCTAGCTTATTTTGAGCTTTTGAGCTTCTTCTAGCCTTGCATAAGAGTAAAGTTGGAGACTTTACTCATCAATACATCGTTAAGGGACCATATATGCAATTTGAAGCCTTATCTTGGTGATTAAGTGGCTTAATAGATTAAATGGGTTTGCTGACTGAAGAACTCGACGAGTTCATAGGAGAACTTGGGGAGTTGGTTTGGGATTGTCCCGATTCTGATGAAAATGAGGGGAAAACTCAACGAGTTGAAGGGAAATCAACGAGTTGGATCGATTCTTCATGATTCTACGGTTTGATGAGAACTCGGCGAGTTGAAGGACCAACTCGATGAGTTGGGTCACCTGGACCGTTGACTTTGGCGTTGACTTTGACTTTTGACTTATGCTTTTGACCAAGTTTGTCCCAAGGGGTGTTTGAGGTATCCTGAATTGTATTCAAGGAAAATATGGGCTTACGATAAAACCCATATGGGATTGGGCCCAATTTGAAAAATTAGGCCAATGGTTGATTAGTGGGCCTTTGGACCTTTCAGATTGAAGTTTGGGTCCTAGTTTTGGACAAGGCTGGGATAGGGGTAAAATGGTCTTTTTACCCTAGGTATGAAGTTGGTTATGGATTGGAACCTAATTGCTAATTGGGTGTTATTTTTTTGACCTGTTAGTTTGGAGGTGTCGTTAGGGCAACGGCTGGGGAATTCCTTCAGGAAGCTTCTGCATTCGAGGCGAGTCTCCCTTCGTAGAAATCGGGGGTCGAAGGCACCAATGTCGGCCCACTAGTTGATGCTTATACTAAGATAATTGTCTGGTTTGCCACTATTTGTTGGTGTTTCTGTGATTGCGTATGCTATTATGTGGTAGTGATAGGGGTGAAATAGACTCGGTATCCGGTTGAAATAAATTGAAGGGGAGGCCATCACCCAGATATGCTCGACAGTATCCGGGCGGGGTCGGATGTCAGGCGGGGCCCATTATATGTTTATTATATGGTATGTGGTATTTGGGTTATTCATTAAGATTTGTGCTTACGGTTTTCAGTTTATGTTTCAGGTACTTCAGTTTTCTAATGAAGAGCTCGGGACGATCGCAGCGCATACACCCGCAGTTTCTGCAAAATGTGATCTTTGGGATTGAACTCTGATAATTATTTATTTGAAATGTTTTCCAATGTCTTGAACAAGTTGCAATAGTGTTTTGAATATAATAAAAATAAAAAATTTTAACCTTGATTTTTGGGATGTTACATTATAGAACCAATTTAGACCAATCTGGCAAAACAATTTTTTTATGTTTTTTTTTCATTTATGATATTTGTTTGATAACTTTGGTTAGTATTTTGCAGTTTATATTTTTTACATAAAGGAAGTGAGAAGAAACATATTAATTGTTAGTTTTTGCATGTTTTAGAGTGATGTTTGTGAGTTGGTTCCCTTACATGAAACAGGGACATGCCATAGATATCATGGTAAAAGCAAATAAAGTTTTTCTTTATAAAAATATAAGAGTTTAATATATTTTTATGAATATAACTTGATAAATCTTTTTGGTTATTATCATATGTTTAATAAATATAATTAAAATAGATCAAACTAAACATAATTAATAAAATCATATATTTATCGTTAATTATAAAATATATATTATAATTTAATGATTTTAACATGACTAGCATTAAAGAAAAATATCGAGGCAACAAAAGTGAATTATTTTTACCTCCACACATAGACCAAAAAAACATATAGACATATGCATAGATGGGTGCTTGTATAAAGTGGACGCATGTTGGACAAAGCCTGCTTGTGGTCTATTATTACATCACTACTTTTGCTTATTAATTACTTAATACATCAACTTTTTTTATGTTTTTCTCCAATCATTTGGTTTGTTAACTTATTAGATTTTTTTAGAAGTTCTGTGAAACATATAGAAAATTCAAACTAGAGGTTTCTGGAAGATGATTTACTCAAAGCCTCAAAAGATTCAAACTAGAGGTTTCTTGAAGATGATTTACTCAAAGACTCAAAAGATCAAGTATTGGTTAGGTTTTGCTTTGATATACAGTTTTTTAAAATTTTGATAATGTTAATATATCTGCATCAAAGAAAAAAATAACTGAAACTTAAACAAGTTGATACTAATAATTACAAATGTACAAATAATATTTTTAAGTGGTATTATTTATTAGTTTTTAAATTGAAATAATTGAATATGAGATTGAACATAAAGTAGATTGAATGTTATCTTCAATGATTTAAGATTTTACAATTATTGTTTTATCTTTTAAGATATCTTTAACAACCTAGTAAAATAATCTAAAGTTCTAGACACAAACTTAATCAAATTTCTACATTTAAACTCATAATCGATGTCCAGACGATCTGATCGAAGGATCACTTATATCATACAAACGAAAGTAAATAACGGATATATACATATAAAATTCAAATTCCACAAAAATATAAAAGACACAAATACTTATACAAGAAGAAGATAACTTATTTTCATAAACATATCGTACCACCTAATCAAAATCTAGTTCAAGCATATAATTTAAAAGTTTTAGAAAATCATAGAAATAAAAAAACATCATTTTGAGCCATAAACAATTTTGAGCCATAAACAATCTTGAAGTAGTGACAAAAAAAAGAATAATGTGTTATGGAAAAGTGATGAATTTTGCTAATTGGACTATTTTTGTAACCCATGAGAATTTTGTCCAAAACCGAGACTCTAAAATCACTTCGGTGGATTCGGGGATAATATCACCAAACCTTCAATTCTACAAGTGATAACTTGTCATTAATTGTACTACCTTAATCAATCATTTTTAAGCTTCAATTTATCACTAACTTAAGAACATGTGTAGTGGTTGATTGTAAATTTGTAATCCTAATTTATTATTATAAAATATTAACTTTCTACTAATATTTTTTTGAACTATAATAAAGTTTTATAAAGAAACTAAAGCTAGCAAGAAACTAATAAAAATACAAAATTTAAGTAAGGATTGGATTATTCATCCAAACAGTCAAACTAATCCTAATTTAATAAAAAATATTATAAAAACTCAAGTAAACTACAAAAAATGATCTTTATGGTTGGCAAAAAATTAAAGGTTCGGTCCAAAAACTTTTGGAATTGCACAATTGGTATTTTGGTTCTTTTTGATGATTTTGAGCCTAATGGTTGACATTTTTTGTGGTTTCAATTCACACCCAATTTAAAATGACTAATACTCTAAAAAAACTATTCATTTTTAATTTATTTTATTTCTTAACTAAAAAACAAAAAGATCATCTCTCTCTCTTTGTGTGTGTGTGTGTTGGGGAGGGGTGGGGGGGGGGGGGGGGGAGGGGGGATGTCATCCTCCTAACACTACCACCTCAATATATGTTGTTAGAACCCTAACTTTCCTGGCACTGACTTCGCTAGGGCACTTTTCCGATGGAGGACATTTTTTATGGTGCCTTCAAGAGAATTTGGTTTGAAGAGCGATAAACAAAGCTTATTTTTTTTTTCATGTGCATGTGTTCTGCTTTACAACAAAAAATAAGCAAAAACATATGTGTGTCCCTGTTTTTACATCTGTGTAATACCCACTCAGATACTCCGACATCACTAAAAACACGCAAAAATAATGCTTCATTACTTAGGCATCACCAACTTCCTCTTAGGCATCCTTTCTTTAAATTACTTGCACTCATTCTTACAGTTCTCATCTCAATTTATTCCATAACCCAATAACAACTCGCCGTCGTCGATCTCTGTACACTTTATTTGATCATAAACACACTCACCGATGTAGAAAATGGCAGATTCTTCTCAACCTGGAACTTCGCCTCACCGGAAATCCTTATTCTTCCTTCGTTGGCGCCTTTATAGGTTCAATTAAGGGTTTGATGATCGGCGATGTAAGAGAACAATAAAAGATACAGTTGTTGTGTGTTTGTGTACGAAAGGAAACGACGATGGTGGTAGATCTGCCACAGATGTTGGGCAGATGTTATTAAGGTTCTAAAAGGCGTGAGGCATGGCGTGGCGGCAGGCCAAGCCTCAAGCTTAACGATTTATGGCGAGCCATGGCGTTTTTCAAGGCGTGATGTAAGACGACGATTTTGTATTAGTTTATAATTATATTACCGCGTAAATATAAATTTATATCAAATATACCTAGTTTTTAGAAGTGTTATATCAACAACTAATAACAGAAAGTTAATAAAAACACAATAGTTGTATGTCCGATTAGAAAAGGTATAAAAAGAGCAAAAAAACGTGTCTTAAACGAAAAAACACGCGCCATAACACGCCATAACGTGCCATGGCACACCATATCACGCCTTGCCACGCATCACGCCTAACAGCAACGTTATGAAGCTTTTCGTAACAGCGACGCCGCGCCTCACACCATGACGAGCCTTGGCGCCCGCCATGGCGCCTTTTAGAACATTGGATGTTATGTTGATGACTACTAGTAGATTTGATACCGAAGGAACGATCGTGTGTTGATGGATGTGCAAGAAAGGTAAAAGTTGAGCTATGTAACACTTATGTTGGATGCACAAACAAAGAAAACTTTCATGGAATGATGACTAATGAGAGACAGTGAGAGAGATAGAGGTGGGTGAGTTATTCTCTTATTTTTAATTATTTAAAATCATTATATAATCATTTGTTCATGTTGATAGGGGTCAAAATCATAAAAAAATCGAAAATTATATGACTAATGTAAATCTAAACTTTTTTTTTTTTGGACCAAACCTAGTGTTTTTCCCCGTAGGGAACATCTTTGCAACTTTCTCTAGAAACATTATTGAATGGTTATTTTAAAAAAAAATCTAAGATTAATTTACTATCATCTATCTAAAATATTTTCATCTAATTTATCATTTTAAGACATACGAGACAAGAAATCTTAATAGGGGCGGATCCAAGGGGATCATGGGGTAGCCCGAGATGCCCCTCAAATTTTTAAGGTAATTTTTTTTTTGGAAAAATTTGTTTTATGTAGTGTATATATACGCATCCCCTTCACTTATAAACACAAACAAACAACTATTATGCAGGTTAGGGCATTGGCTTATTGAAGCAAATGTCTCGGGATCGATTCCCGCTCCTTACATATCATTTGTTTACCTTTGTGTTTATTTTCTCTGTTATTCTATCTCACATCGCCAAACACATGTAAACTCAGCCATTTTCGTCTATTATATAAACCTGTTGTCCTCATGCTTCATTTGATAACTATTTTGAGTTCCACATCGAAATCGCCAAACACATGTAAACTCATCCATTTTCGTCTATATTATATATACATGTTATCATCATGCTTCCTTTGATAACTACTTTGAGTCCCATATCGAAATTCTATCTCACATCGCTAAACACATGTAAACTCAGTCATTTTCTGTTATCTATTATGTAAACCTGTTATCCTCATGCTTCATTTGATAACTATTGAGTCTCACATCGAAGTACCCTAGAATAAAAAAGATAAAATTGCACGATGAAGTATTTGAAATAGAAATATTACCTCCAGTTTATTTACCGAGAAAAAGATAAATTTAGTTTGATTATATAATTATTCTGCAAAAAATATAAGAAATACTCGAAATAACCATTGAAATCGCAACATAAGACACTTGATGACCCACAATTTGGCCATTATAGGTTTTGATATCACTTATGGGTCAATTTCGACACGAGTGTCAAGCCCATGATCTGATGTAATCTAATGTTAGAAAAGAAATTCCTCTCATTTGAATACAAATAAGATTGTGTAAGTTTTTAATGCATAATCTTATGCATTAGATAATAATATAATCTCGATTGAGTATAACCTCCAATTACGGTCTAAATGACAGAAATCACATACCATGAAACTCCACATGCAATTTCGATGGCTATATAGATCGTTTCTTATTTTTATGGTTATTTCTTTATTTTTCAAAGAATAGGCTGAAATTTGTCATTTTCTCTATAAACGTTGTGTGTTGGGGTTTCTATTATGAAATCAATACATTGAACCTTATTATAAACAAATTTTGTGCCAAATTATTCAAATAAATGTCGACTACCTTATCATTAGGAGCCGCCAAACCTGACGCAATTCGTTTTCATGGGCATTTATGTCTACGTTTATGTCATACAGCTTATGTAGTATGTACTTTTATGAAGCAATTTTTAAGCTTCTTTTTTTTTTTTTAAACATTAACAGAACATTCAAGTTTTTTATATTCATGCCCCCCTCCCCTCCAAAAAAAAAAAAAAAAAAAAAACATATACCGGTTTTGTTCACCTCTAAATATTAACATAAAACTAAAATATACAATAAATATTTATTAGAAACGCCTAAATGATAGTGTAGTCATTTTATTTGGAATAAGGGTCAAAATCATTTTAAAACTTCAAAATAAGGATAAAATTTGCTGCATGGACCTTTTTAGGATAAAAACATGAAATCAACTAAACTCGAGACCAAAAATGCAAGTTACTCTATTTTATTTTTGTGCAACATAGGGCATTTACAATTTACATAGTAATAACAATAAAAGGAAATGAAATCATAAAATGAACACATAGTTAAACCGTAAATAAATAAATACTATAAAACCCAAAATTTTACCAACTTGGAACCCAAATTAAAAAAACTCCAAAGGGCTCATAGTCCATATATTTAGTTTAGCCTTAAAAATAGCCCAAAACACTTCAAACTTTTTTCCTTTGAAAATATACCATTTAAAGAATACAAGAGTTTTCATTTAGCTTCCAACGCGAGGAAACATCCTACATAGTATTATCTAGACCATGTATATCGGATAATCATTGATGTCTACAGAAAAAGTCAACATCATGACTTGGTCAAAAATAGAAAAGTCAATTACTTGTTTAACTTCTCCAAGTTTGTTAACGACTTGAATCTCAAATCTTTCTTGTATATATACAATCACATCAACATAAACATTTTCTAAACAATAAACTAAAACCATAAGTTTCGATCAATATGTATGTAACTCGATCTCTTTCTCACTATAAGAGATTTCCTGAAGCTCTTCATTTGCCTCCCGAGGGTCCAAACTCGGGCTACTTGGTAATCCAAGACGAAGAGTCTGAAACTTACTCATTCTTTGGGTTGCACAAGAATAAGTCTCTTAAAGAGTTGCCTTTTCCTCAAAACAAAAGACTGACCACACGTTATTCATCAGGGGCGGGTGAAAATGCAAGTGCTTCTTTTGATGAAGTTGTTTTTATTCCAGTTCTTAATCAACCCTTATCTTCAAATCGTTACTATGCCATAAAACCAAAAGGTTCGCATAAAGGGTATGTATCATGTGTCTTTTTGACCTTCTCTCTTTAACTCGTTGTTGTCTTTGAACTTCAAATTGACGTTTTTATTTCATTTATTTAGGGAAGCGTTTGCATGTTCAAAGGAGGAAGACATGGCGCCTTGTTGTTGTGGTGGTTCTCTCAATGATGTTAAACCAAGGCCATTGAATCCACATGATGTATACCAACAGTTTGAGATCATTCCTTACAAAACATTTTTAAGTGGTGATGGCAGATTTTATGCCAAATCTCTCATGGAAGATGGTGATCCTCCGTATTTCTTAAAGAGAAAAGGTTGGGAGATCTATACTAAAACACCTAAAAACTACACGTTACGTGAAGCAAATGGAATCAATGATGCCCTTCGTTCACGTCTCCCTGAATTTAGTTTCCTACCTTTAACCAAAACTTCGAGTTCAGTGGTTGTTGGCAAGTGGTATTGTCCATTCATGTTCATCAAAGAAGGAAGACAGATCGACCAGGTGAAAACCTCTATGTATTATGAAATGACACTGGAACAAAGATGGGAACGAGTTTTTGAACAAGAAAACGAGGATAATACCAAAGGAGATGTTGTGTTTGTTGATGCTGTATTTAATAGTGAAGCAGTTTTTGTTGGTGAGAGTTTGAGGGAGGCTGAGAGAAATGTGGTAAATGGAGTTGTGTGGTTTTTCTGTCGAGGGGGTGATAATGAGAAAGAAGAAAGTGTAGGGTTGAGAAGAGAAATTGTTGAAAGAATGAGGTGGGAAGAAGAAAAAGTTGGATGGGTTGATGGTGGAGAGAACAGGATACATATGGTTACGAGAGAAGAGAAGTTTGAAGGAAGTGGTGGATGGAAGAGATTTGGTTGTTATGTTTTGGTTGAAAGATTTGTGCTCAAAAGAATGGATGGGAGTTTACTTTTGGCCTATGAATTTGGTCACAGCCATCAAATTAGAACCATTTTTGAATAATTTATATGTTTATTCTTTATATTTGTATCAAATGATAGCATATTAGTATTGTGTATTTTTGGATTCAGTGCTTATATGTCAAATAGTTTTAGAAATATTGTTTTGTCGTGTATTCTTTAATGGAATGAATAAAAATTAAATTATTATTTCCTGTTAAGCTTTAAAACACGATCATTCTTTACAATGTCAAGTGTACAAGACGTGGTTAGTTTATAAAAGGACATACATTTTAAAACCTTATAACATTTCATAATCTATATGTATTAAATGATGATACTATTGTTTTAAGAAGGTAACTATAAATTTCAACACAATTTAGCATTTTAAGATTAAGGGGCTCTCTCACATGCCTTTTATTTGATATGGTAAGGGGTTGAATTTGACTCAATCAGATTTTGACCATTTGATAATACACTTAAAAGCCTCTGAGTTGGTCCTAATTCTTCTGATATATCTCTTACCCGGCTAGATTTAAGATTGTCTATAACTAGACATTTGCTCAATCAGATATGATTCGGTCTACAACTATCAAACAACCCTAAATTAAAAAATTATATGTAGAAGTTATGTTATGTAGTCTTTTTTATAGATAAATAGTCCATTTTTAATAAACAAGACATATGGAAAAATATTCACCAAGCCTAATCAAAGTCTCTTCACCAAAGCTAATGAACAATCATCGGGTGATATATATTAGGGATAAGGATGATATTGGATCCGGACCAATCCGATAAAATCTTATACCAAATTGGATTGAAAAACGATACCGAATACCAAATCCTAATTTTTGTAATTTTAGAGTATTGTGTACGGTCTCATATATTTAAATTCGTATCGGCACAAAATCATGATTTGATACTAAATGCTCATCCCTAATAAAATTCGTTTAAACAAAAAAGAGAAAAAAAAAACATAAAACAAAATTAAATTTGGATGGAAACAATACACGTATTAAAATACACTACATGAGAAATAGTATACGGATTATAATAGTTGAAAACAGAGAGAGATCATCCCTAATAAATGAAAATAATTTTGTCACATGTCACTCTCTTATTAATTTGGACAAATGTCTTTTTTTGTATTTTTAAATAAATGTTTTTTCCGTTTGTCATTTTCTCATTGTTTATATTTTCTTAATTAACACATCATATTTACACATCAATTAATAATTGTTTTAATTGAAAATAACCATTAAATTACAATGTTACAACTCATATACTATTGAATATGTTTCATTTTAAATTCAAGTTTTAAATTTCAAATTTCAAATTTAAATAAATTTTTGTTTAAACCTTCATACTTAATTTTTTTGTTTTATCCAACCCATATAACATATGGGTCTCACAACTAGTTAGAATATATATGGAAACAATGAATTAAAGGCTATATTTATAAGCTTTTTAACAACAATACTAAAACAACCATATAAGTTTTAAACCTTCTAAATAAATGAAAATTTGCTAAAACTTTATGATGTGTTTCTGTTGAAGGAGTTTTAAAGAATTAGAATATATATATATATATATATATATATATATATATATATATATATATATATATATATATATAAATAAAAGAATAAACTTACATCAATTAACATATAAGAATAAATATTGTTATATATGTAGATTATAACAGTCTATTTTATTTATTATTTCTATTTAATTTTATATAACAATTCATTTTTACAGTACATTGGAAAATAATAATACTTTAATGGTTGATTTTAAACAAATGAAATTATAAATTATTATATTTTGAATATTATTGATTTTTTTTGTTTGAGGTCACTACAATGTAACAAAAGGGATCAATAACTAGTTTTTATATATATATATATATATATATATATATATATATATATATATATATATATATATATATATATATATATCCCCTATTATAATAAAACGGTACCTATACTCCACGTGTCAATCGCTCCGTCCCTTCCCATCGAGTTTTCCAGCCCACAATTTCTATGTGAATTTTCCAAATTGCCCAGAAACGGATTATTAACCCCTTAGCAATTTGGCTTTTCTATTTGAATTTGAATTTGAATAGCACAATCCCAATAATTCAAGGCATTAAATTAGGGTTCTTCTGAAATCTCTCACAGTTTGCCATAAGACGCCTCTTTATGTAAACCTTATCTATAACAAAAACCCTAATCTAGCCTTCACCACCCTACATCGTTGTCACCACCATGACTCAAACATATTTTTCTCTTCAACATCTCTCTAAGAAACGTTGAACGACATGAAGAATCATACCCATGTAGTAATTGGTTTTGAGGTGTGTTTGTTGGTTTGGAATGATATAACTTAACTTTGATCGACTAATTTTTCCACAACACCACAATTGAAGCTTGGTTCGGAAAAACAACAAATCAAAAGGTAAGTTTCAGTTCTCAAACCCTCAATTCATATTTTCTCTCAATGCCTCGATTTGCACTCATGGTTAATTTCTCAAACTTAACCATTTTCCGTTTTCCATTTTCAAAGGTTGTGGTGTGCACTCCTATTCACGTTTGGACGGAATTAATAGCTTACCATATTCATTCTTTTAATTGATCTTAAAATATGTCTATGCATGTAATCACTCAAATGAAATCCCTATAAATAATAAGGAAGTGATACGCTATGATATCTTCTATTTAAATTCAAATTACATTTCAGTTGTTTTACTTCCTACTTTTCATCGTATTGACCTTTTTAATCATCGATTTACACGAACATTTGTCATACTTCCTCCGCAGAAAGCAAGAACAAAAGCTTCTCCAACCCATGAAATCTTTTATGTTATGACGAAGGTGATAATCGACGTTCGGTGCAAACAAGGTTGACACAATGGGCACACGTTGTTATCGCTTTTACATATGATATGTGGCTAAAAGTAACATCTCCGGAGGTAAGAGATGTTAAATGCCTACTTTTACAATGGATGTGCTTTTTCTTTTGTACAATGTTTATGATTTCTTTTTTGAATTTATGGTTTTCGAAATAAGTATATATTCTTTTGATGTGTGGACCTTTTTAGACAGAAGTTATTGTTGAATCGTGATTTGGTGGTAGTCAAATACACTTACGATATTTAACATCTCCATCAGGTTTATTTGTTTGAATCAAGAAAAGAAAAATAAGAGCATAATTTAATGTTTTTGACTTTCAAGATATTGAACTCGAACACGAGGTTCGTAATTGGGTTTCTTTGTTTGATTGAAAAAGCACAACAATGAATCTCTTTTTTTGAAAATGATATATTTATTAAACCTACTTATTTTTAGGTTCCAAGATGTATAGCTAAGGAGAAATCAAGAAATCCATTTATAGTGTAAACTTTTGTATTGAAATATGCTTCTTCTTTAGAAACTTTCCTTAGGGATGTTTTTGAATTACCAATAAGTCATGTTTTGTAGGTTTTTGTTGTATTTATGCTTTGTTAAACATGTTGTCGTTGTTTTGATGAATTTTTATAGTTTTCTAATTTTGTTTTGAACAGGGTGGATTACATAGTGGATTTCCAGATGTATCCTACATTTAGTATACGCTAAGAAAGATCAACCATTAAAATTGTTTTCTGATTTAAATATTATTTTTTATCTCTTTTTTTCATGTTTTCGGTGTGATTGTGTTTTTCAATTTGTAATTTTAGGAGGTTTTTGCCATGAAACTTAATGTGCTAATGTAATGACAACATATGAATCCATCGTCAATAATGATTTATTTTTTATTATTGCAACATATTGAAATATTATAAACTAATCACTGCCCTTACTTTTTTGTTATTGCAAATATAGTGAATAAAAAAATCAACATGCAAACTTTCTAAAAATAAATATTTACGTGTGATGTAACAACGATTACAGATCTTGAATCAATTGCCTTATCTTCCGTTAATGAATAAAGCCCTATATATAAATAGGGAATAAGATACAATCGGATATACCCACATATAGGGGGTATATAATATGAAATTATATAAAAGATAATTACAAGATATATAAGTATCTTCCTAAGATATGACCGGCTAATAGTCCCCCGCAGTTTGAGCTGGGGAAGGACCAACACTCAAACTGGATCAAAATTGTTGATATAGGTAGCGAGGTAAGCCTTTTGTGAAGATGTCTGCATATTGCATAGAGGCAGGAATGTGAAGAACTCGAATAAGACCAAGACGAACTTTTTCCCGCACAAAGTGGATATCAATTTCCACATGTTTCGTGCGCTGATGCTAAACTGGGTTTTGTGACAGATAAACTGCATATACATTGTCACAGTAAACAATCGTTGCTTTGCTTAGTGGAACATGAAGCTCAAGTAAGAGATTATGCAGCCAGGTAGTCTCAAAAACAACATTAGCAACACCACGGTATTCAGCCTCTACACTCGAGCGTGAAATCGTTGGTTGGAGCTTCGAGGACCAAGACACAAGATTGTTGCAAAGAAAAACACAATAGCGAGAAGTGGATCGTCGTAAGTTAGGACAACCGCCCCAGTCAGCATCAGAGTAGGCAGTAAGAGTGTGAGAGGAAGATGCAACCAGCTAAAGACCATAGTCAATGGTACCTTGTAGATATCGAAAAATCTTCTTCATGAATTGAAAATGGGGCTCGCGCGGAGCATGCATGAATAAACAAACTTGTTGAATAGCATAGGCAATGTCGGGGCGAGTAAAAGTCAGGTACTGGAGAGCGCCGACAAGAGTACGATTGTCACAACTGACAAAAAATTAGATTAGGATGTGAACACCTTTATTAGGTCATAGTGGGCCCAAAACTCCATCTCAGCATTTTTAGGGCTAAAACACTCTTAATGGACCGAACCCTTCTTATTGGGCCTTAGTGGGCCAATAAGCCTTCAACTTAGTCCTTTGGGCCATAAGACATTCTTATTGAACCTTATTGGACTGAAAACTCACTTATTTAATCAAGTTGGGCCGAAACATCCTATCCTTGGGCTTTAAAACCCGAAAACCCTTTTCTTTTGGGCCAAAAACTCTCTCTTGGGTTTGGTTAGCCCATTAAAAAAAAGGTGATGGACAAAGGATTTGCCACCACAACATTGCCTCTCATGTTTCCAAGCATTGACCACCATACTTCAAGGCAAGATATGTTTGTCCACCATACACCCAAGCCTCTCTCTTTCCCTTCCTCTCTCTAAAAATCCATCCAAACACTCCCTCCTCACCACTTTCACTTCAAATTTTCCTCCATCTCATTTCCTCTCAAGCTCCATTATTCTCACCAAGAAGATTTCGAGCTCTTCTTCATCAAAGAACAAGTTCTAAGCTCCTTGAACCACCTCCATTTCGAGATCTCACCAAAACTCAAGCTAGGATCAAAGATTCTTCTTCTTCTTCTTCTTCTTCATCTACATCTCAAAAAAACCCAAATGTGAGTTCATACCCCCTTGTTTTCGGTTTTATAATGTTTTTGGGGGAGAATACAAGCGCTTCTGTGTTAGATCTATGTATATATGCATGTTTATGTGTTTAACTTTTAGATCTTTACTTGAAAATGAAGTTTATCACTTGGATCTTCATAAAAACCTTGAGAAAACTATGTGTCGTCACATATAATACATGTAAACTTGTAGATCTGAGATTTATCCACTTAAAATAGCAAAAACAATTGTTGTGAACAAACTTAGATAACTTAAACTCAAAAATTAGCCCTTGACAGAAACGTTTTAGTCCAATGTCGAACTGTTTTGACCTCCTTAATGATAATATTTTTCAAAACTGTTTTACATGAAAAAAGTTCAGGTTATTACCTTTAAAATGACTACTCTCACGTTTTCATACGAGTTTTCTACTATTTTTGGCAAATTTTACAAAACTGTCTATCAGATTTGAAATAATTTCGGACCAACCTGTGAAGGTGAGCAATTTCACACTTGTTAGAAGCCAATAAAAATTATGAGAAAAATTGTGAACAAAGTAGAAGTAGACAAATTTTCCAAACTTCTAGAATTTACGGATCTAAATTTCGACTTACGATGAATTTTCTACAAATTTTCCAACAACTAGGTCAGTAAAGCCAAAAACCAGAAAAAATGTGTATTTCACAAAAATCATGCCAAAAATGATATTTTTGACAAAAATGGGTTTAAAATGTTATTTTTACCACAAATTAGTCAAAAACACAAGCTTTGAACAAAAATGGGGACTAAAGTGTTATTTTTACTATAATTAGGCCTTAATTGAAAATTTTGTGGCTTATTGGGCCAAAAACGTCATTTTTACAAAAAGTGGGATTTTTATAAATAATCAAGCTAAATTAAACAAAACAATAACAAACGGGTTAAAAACGATATTCATATCATTATTGGGCCTGAAAATAATATACATGTTTAGTGGGCCTTAGTGTCCTTTTACATGTATATTGGGCTTAAGATAGACATTCATATTCCTTTAAGCCTGGAAATAATAGACACGTATAGTGGGCCTTAGTGGTCCACTTACATGTGTATTGGGCCTGAGAATGAGTTTTATATGTGTTCTTCTTTCTTTTCCATGTAAATTTTCGATTAAGGATCTAGTGAGACTTGTCGGTTGGCACCTTTGAGTGTACAATCGTAGCCTGTAGTTATAACCAGAGTTTCCTGGAGGGAAAGAGGGAGTTTGTGTATAGATCTATACGGAGGTGACACCACCCCTGAGCTGTTCGCTACAGTTAGACTAGGCCAGTCTAGGGTGACAAAAACCTTATCCTATTCCGTCGGCGTCCCAAAGACGCAAAGACAGACAAAATTGTCATTATTTAGTATGGTTATAACGACTCACTTAGATGAATTAATGTTATAAGATTTACAGGAAACCATCCTATGTTCTTTTTGGATAAAACGAGAAACCATCCTATGTTCTTTTTGGATAAAACGGGAAACTTTCTTTTTGATGAAACGTAAATTTATATACACCGGTACTCAACCACGGGGGTTGAGATTCCAACATCATCTAGCGTAGACAAGATCGAGTTGTCTGGAAATCATTCTCTTTCTATTTTTTTTGTAAACATTAACACACATGCATTAATATAAGATCGGACACAAATATTTCAAACCATTTCTTATTATAAAATATCAGATTTTTGAATGCACTATGAAAACGATTCTAAACAAGTACAAAAACCATTTTTACTTAAAACTGCTTATGAACTCACCAAATTTTTAGTTGACGCTTTTCAAAACAACTTGTATTCTCAGGAATTCCAGTAACAGGTAATAAGCTCGACTATGAGGTCAAGTGGTGCAAGTTCTATAAATTTCTCTTTCTTACTTTTGTGTAACTGATGAACAAATTCAATATGTGAACTATTTAAGCGTGTATCTTCAATGTATGATGTTTGGTTGCTATGTTTCATTCATATTCAATTGTTATGATACTATACACGAAGTCGTCCACCTCCGGACGTTTCCACCATCCAAGCTCGGGGGTGTGACAATGATAGAGAGTGCCATCAGCGAGTAGTGCACCGTCAGTGGCACTGAGTTTGGTGGACGTATCCACCGGTGTAGCGCACGGCTTACAGGAGGCCATATTAGCTCGTTGAAGGATGGCACAAGTGTAAGAAGCCTGCGTCAAAAATAACGCATGCTTATCACGAGTAGCCGTGATACCCTAAAAATGGTGAAGCGCACCGAGATCACTCATAGCAAATTCCTGAGACAAAGAAGTGATAATGCTACGAAGAATGTCAGGGTCAGAAGCTGTCAAGATTATGTCATTGACGTACAATAATAAATAAGCACGATGACAATCGTGCTGATAAACAAATAACGAAGAATCACAAATGTTAATCTTGAAACCCCGAGAAGTAACGAATGAGGCAAAGCGAGTGTACCAAGCACACGGAGCTTGTTTAAGTCTATACAAAGATTTCCAGAGACGGCAGACCTGAAATGGACCCGACTATCAACGAATCCAAGGGGCTGGTGCATAAAAACCATCTCGTGGAGATCGCCATGGAGAAATGTGTTCTTGACGTCTAACTGATGTATCGGCCAACCTTGTAAGACTGCGAAACTGAGAACTGTGTGTATAGTAGCTGGCTTCACGACAGGACTGAATGTTTCTAAACAGTCAACACCTATTGTTTGTGATTTCCCATTGACCACCAGTCGTGCTTTATAGCGGTCAAGTGTTCCATCAGCTTTAAGTTTGTGACGAAACAGCCACATACATCGAATAACAGGGCTGTTGGTTGGTCTGGGAACAAGTTCACATGTTTTGTTTACCTGTAAAGCTAGAAATTCATCTTCCATGGCTCGTAGCCAATTAGGGTCAGACATGACGGCAAAGATGGATGTAGGAATTGGAGAGATCGGTGGAGTAGAAGAGGTATGGAGGTTTATACGGGTAACAGGTTTGGTTACTCCTGCCCGTGCACGAGTGGTCATGGGATGAATCGGAAGGGAGGGTTGAGGGGGAGTTTGAGGTGGAGTGAATTGAGGATGGGTTGTTGTAGGTGAAGGTAGAGTGCGGGAGGGAGGTATGGGTGTTGATAAAGGGTCGGTGGTGGTGGATAATGCTTTTGACCGACGAGAATAGGTCAAGATAGGAGGGTGAGGAGATGAGGAGGTGGAGTGAGGTGGTGTTGAAGATTAGGTAGGGATGGTGGAATGAGGTGGTGGTGAAGGAGGAGTAGGGTTGTGTCACACCCCCGAACCGTCAGAAAACAACGGCGGAAACATCCGCGGGCGGGTGACGTCATGCGTAGTATCACAATAGTTGTATCATAGCTAGCAAAGTAAACACAACCATTACATTACAATATGATTATTTACATCTGTTTGAATAACATAGTTTGTACATAGCAGTATATAACAAAAGTAAAAGACGTGATTCAAAATGCTCCGTCTTCTCCAAAAGTTGGCAGGAGTACCTGTCTATTGTTGCCCTAAGAATACAAGCAGTTTGAAAGAGTATCATCATAAAGCTGGTGAGTTCATAAGTATTTAGTTTTGGTGAAAAATGTTTCTTTGATACTTTGAAAAATGTTTCCCAAGAAAATCTTATATTTTCTTATAGAAAGTGTGTTTGAACGTCCATTAGTTACTTGTTGAACAATCTGTTGATAAGAAATCGAGTTATCCCGGGAAAATCCCATATTTTCCCTTAAAAGTTAATGATTGGTTATCTGTTCTAGTCTGAGGTGTACAAGTATCTACTATACTTATATCGTTAGACGTAGTTTTCTTGAAAAACCTTGTTTTCTCCCTATGAGGTGTATTAGACTTATTACATAAATAAAACTAATAAATATGTGGTGAACTAAATCCTAAGGGTACTATTAATACCCTCTAGTAATCAAATTGGTTATTACATTGAGGTTAGTTCATTTGTTTCATTATTACAAAAGTAAATTACTGTTATCTAGGTTGCGAGTGTCATAACCGTACTTAGACTTGTTATGGCACGTAACGGGGCTAGTATCTTTTTTATGACTTTGTCACCGCGGGACTTGTCGGTCCAACTGTAGCTAGCAGTAAGGTGCGGGATAGTCGGTCCCGTATAGATCTATACACAACAGTCACGCTCTCCCTACAAGAGATTATGGTTACAAGTGCTAATCCTACTCCCTGATTCTGTGGGGGTGTTACCAAGGATGTGTCTTCAACTTTAGACAAACAAAATTTACAAGTAATAATATTGAAAATCCTGTTTATGATTTGCATGAATCCTTTATAAAATAACACATTTTACCATATGATTCACAAGTTCATTGCTTTAGTTTTGAAAACTGTTTCTACGAGTTGATTTCTTAATCGTTTGGTAAAACTATTTTCTGTGTTAAAAGTATTCTGAACATAAAATAATATACTTTGAGCACAAGTTTCCTTGTACTTTTTCTTGTATTCCCCCCTGAAAACATGGAAAACTCGGAAAAAGCGTAGGGGTATGAACTCACAGTTTAACATAGGATTCAAGTGTACGATCGAGATGAGTGTTGAGTGTCAATTGATGTTTCATACTTAAGTGGACCCTATTAACATATGGTAACGCATACACGTATTAGATGAGGACATAACAATACTTTTTATGGAAGGAAACCACCTTAAGGACTAAGAAACACTTGAAACTAAGTGTTAGAATCACACGTGATTGAAGATGGGGAGTTTGCGGCCGTAATCAGGACTATACGGTCATGGGTTTGCGGCCCAACAGGGTTTACAGCCCATAAGTTTACGGCCCAAGATTTGCGGTCCATGGGTTTACGTCCCATGGGTTTACGACCGTAAACACTTGGTGAAAGGTGCGATTTTCGGTGTTTCAAGGTCCTTTCTAGCCTCTTGGAAGTGTTCTAAGCCTTGTGCATAGCTGTCACACCCCAAAACCGAGAATGGCGGAAAAAGTTCTGGGGCGGAGGACGTCATGTAATGTATCACAACAAATGTAAAGTAGTAAACAAGCAACAACATCATCCATTGCATTAATAGTATAATTTTGATTACAAGTTTGTTATTTCATAGTACAAGACAACATGATAACTAATCAAAATAATAGACGAGTCTTGACTGCTCTGTCTTCTCTAAACCTTGCATCAGCACCTGTCTATTTGTAACCTGAGAATACAAGTTATTTTGAAAGCGAGTATCAGCAATAAAGCTGGTGAATTCATAAGTATTTTAATGTTATTGCTTTGAAAAGTTGTTATGAAAGACTGGTGAATGTTTGATGAAACATTTAGTATAAGTATGAAAAACCCTAGAAAATCCCATATTTCCTACTAGTATAAAAAGTAGTCTTCTACCAAGACCTGAATGTTTTGAAGGTAGTCTTCTACCAAGACCTGAATGTTTTGAAAGTAGTCTTCTACCAAGACCTGAATGTTTTGTAAGTAGTCTTCTACCAAGACTTGAATGTTTTGAAAGCAGTCTTCTACCAAGACCCGAATGTTTTGTAAGTAGTCTTCTACCAAGACCTGAATGTTTTGAAATATTTGTTTCTAAAAGTCCAACATTTATCCATAAGTGTGTGGTAGTTTAAAAGTTCCAAAACTATAACACAATGATGTTTTTCATGCCTAAATAATAGATTTATGTATGTATAAAATCGCCAAGGCACTTGATGACTCTGTAAACCAATATATTTTTAATACTCCCTGAGAGTCTTTTGTTTAAGTAAAACTGGTTAAAAGGGTGTTTATCCCGAATTGTGAACATGCTAATAATATCCCATGGTGTAGTTATTACCCCCTAAGCATGATTGAGTTAAATGTATATTACTACGTATAAGAGTTGTTGTTTCCACGTGTTGTGAGTTCCTCATAACCATACTAGACGCAGTACTTATGTTGACATTTGTCACCCCGGGAACTGTAGCTAACAGTCAGGGTGCGGAGTCGTCAGCCCCGTATAGATCTATACACACTTGTCACGCTCTCCCTCCAATAGACTCTGGTTATAGGTGGGGACTTTCGTTTTGGTACTAACAAAGCCATTGTCTCACATGTTTGCTAACAACAAGTTCATGAGTAATATAACGAAATGCCTTTTTTATATGAAAAGATTATCCTTGTTATGAAAATACATACTTGTAAATAAGACGTTGGTATAGACTCATGAATGAACTGACTCTTGTGTGATTCCTTGTAATAGTAATAATGTTTTATATCTCCTAAACTATTCCTATAATAGTTTACTAGAATGTAATTGATGAGTGTCCAAGTAGGTTTATACACCCTTGCTACCCAAGAGTGTCGGAACTTAATTAACTGATGGAACATTTATGACTATATATGTACACATGATATATAACTAATATTTAAACAACCTTCGGACGGGTACCCGATATCCCACCAGACCGCATCCAAATCGAGGAAAAGGAAACAAGGTGGATAGCCTTCCTAATTCTTTTAAACATTATTTATATAACTATACATATAGAGGCATGCAATTTATAATATAAAAGCATAAAAGAAGTTTTGTAAAACCCTTGAAAAGTTTAATAAATAAGAATTTGTGACTTGATGTCAGTTTATAAAACGATTCGAAAACAGTTGACAAGACAGTTTAAGTGTAAGAAAACATTTGTTTGATGCACAATAATAACATATTCAAAAAGGAAACATACAGTTTGTAAGACAGTTTTCTAAAAGTGTTTTAACATGTAAAAACGTTTGAGAAAGCTATTTGAAGTACTCTGTGTGGTTAAACGGCTAAAAGTGTAGTAAGTCTAATTGTATGTTAGTTATAAATCACATGTGATTGATTTCATAACCAAAAAGTATAACAAAGATTTATGTCTTTCACACGGGGATAACCGTGTGTTTACTTGTATTCCCCCCTTAAAAGTGTATAAAAAACATTTATAACGCATTTGAAAGTGTAGATTATAGGGGTATGAACTCACTTGTTTGAAATTGTTGATTTGAAGTAGTCGAGAGAAGAATCGAGCAGAACTTCGACAGGAAGAGTTGCAAACGCGGGAAAATCTCGGGATACTCGGGAATATCGGGAACACAAAACCTTCCTTCGGGACTTGAAGGTGAAAACCAGGGCTTTGAGAGGGTCTCGGGGGCATAAACGCAGAGTTTCGGCGCGAGAAAGAAGGGAACTGAGCAATGGAACTCGGAGCCCTTGAAATCTATTTATAGGGGCATTTTTGGGGTGTGCCACGTCGTGGCAAGTGATGGCCACGTCGTGGGGAGTCAAACTTATCCTCTTCCATTGATTGGACGCCCTCAGTCACTTGCCGGGTCGCGGCAAGCTTGTGCCACGTCGTGGCAAGCCTGACAGCCTCGGATTTCGGACCTCGGACTTGTAAAATCCATAACTTTCGCGTACGAGCTCCGTTTTCGACGTTCTTTATATGCACACGTAGCTAAAAATATGATCTACAACTCTCTTTTAGACTTCATCGGCAAATTTTGACTTTATTTTTAATTATTTATTTTTAACGGGCCGGGACAAGAAAAGTCCGTTAAAATTCCATAACTTCTTCATCCGATGTCCGTTTTTGTCAGACTTTTCGCCGTTGCGCTACTATTTTTGAGACCTTCGATTCTCATTTAGGTTGTTTCGGTCAAAAGTCTCTCGAGCTCTATTTCGAGTTTTTAGCTGTCTACTGCTATATCCGGATCTTGGAAAAATCATAACTTCTTCATACGAAGTCAGATTTGGACGTTCTTTTTATGTATGCTCACGGTTTAATGTTATCTACAACTCTCATTTAGATACTTAAGGCTACAAACTATTGTATTGAAACTTCGCGTTTTTCGTTTAATCGGTGTTGCCGGTTTTGTCCGGAATTTTAGAATGGTTATAACTTCCTCGTTATAACTCGGATTTTTGTGTTCTTTATATTTATGAAAACCTTGATACGATTCCTATCACTTTATTTAACCCAAATAAGATTTTAGGAAAGTTATATTTTGACCTAAATTTGACTGGTGTTACATTACATTGTCTCAAAATATCGGGTTGTCACAACAGCTCAAGGAAGAGTTTAAGGCCAATAATCGACAAAAAATGGAGTTTACGACCATTGAAGGGTGTACGGCCGTACACATGGGTTTACGGTCGTAAACCCATTTTGTGTTCATGATTTGGGTCGATTTTAGGTGAAAAATCAATGGTTTCTAGTATATATCAAGCATAGATGGTAGTTACTTACTGTAAGAGGCTTGGAATGAGGTTTTTAGCCACCAAGAACTAGTGTGCGTTCTTGGTGTTCTTGGTGAGAGAGAAAATCTAGAAAAACATGAAATTCATGAGATGAAACATGGATTCATCACTAGAAAAGGGATTGAAACACTATCAAAGTGAAGAATCACTTACATTTTTGAGGATCCTTGAGCAAACTCGAAAATTATAGAGAGAGAAAGTCTTTGGAGTGTTTAAAGTGTGAAATGAAGGCCACTCATCCCTTCTATAGGGGTGAGTTTTCGGCCAAGGGGTGGGGTGGGGGGTGTACGGCCGTAAAATCGAGTTTGCGGCCGTACACTCCTCTCGAAGGGGTGTTTGGCTCGGATTCTATGCTTCGACTTGGAAAAGTTCATTCTTGGACCCAAACCTCGATTGTACTGAGTTCAAAATATTTAATTAGACCCGAGATAATGCTGACAAGAGCAGAAATAAATTCCAAATTGATTTATTTTTTAACGGTTTGAACGGAAGAAATTTCGGGTTGTCACAGGTTGGTGGATGTGGAGTAGGGAAAAGCATGAAGAGGGGAGGGGGTCATCAAGAAAGTCAAAATATGTGGAGGGGGGAGGGGTATTGGAAAAGGGAAAAGAGGTTTCATCAAATGTAACATGTCGAGACAGATAGACTTTTCTAGTTGATGGATCAAAGCATCGATATCCCCGAAATTTTTCCGGATAACCAAGGAAAACACATTTGACGGATCTTGGTTGGAGTTTATGAGATTGAGTGGATGAGATATTAGGATAACAAGCACACCCGAAGGTGTGGAGATGATCATATGATCATTGACAACCATAGAGAGAAGGTAGGTGTGGAAAAATTTAGGCGTTTAGTAGGAAGGATATTATGAAGGTAGGTGGCGGTGTGGAGAAGAGAGGCATGAGTGGGAAGGGTACATATAATGTCATTAATGCGACGAATCATCCATTCGGCTCGTCCGTTTTGTTGGGAAGTTTGAGGGAAAGAGAAACAGAAGACGAGACCATGAGTGTGGGCAAAAGGATTTAAAGTCATGATTGTTGAATTCTCCCCCGAGATCGCATCGGAATGACTTAATGGTTCGGTTAAATTGCGTATGGATAAGCTTGTGAAATTTTGTAAAAGTGAGAAACGTGTCAGATTTATATTTGAGGGGGTATACCCATACATAATGAGTGAAATTATCAATAAGGACCATATAGTATTTGTAACCAGATTTGCTTAAGACTGGGGATGTCCAAAGATCACAATGTATAATGTCAAATGGTGCATAAGTAACAGATTGTGAATCATAAAAAGTTAAGTGAGTATGTTTAGATAATTGGCAAGCATTGCACAAAGAAGAAGTTGTAGGTTTATTACAAGAAATTGAAAATTTTGAACGAAGTAAATCTAAAACAGGAGCGCCCGGGTGACCCAAACGAGCATGCCAACGATCGTGAGAAGTGGCAAGCAGAGCAGTAGAACTGGAAGGTGCAGTGAAGGGGTAAAGATCTCCCGTGCTATCATGACGAGAAAGAAGAGCTCCAGTCTTGAGGTCCTTCAACAGAAGCTTGATTATTGATAGTAAACTTACGAACAGATAAAAGATTTTTAATAACGGATGGAGTAAACAAGATATTTTTTAAAGTATATGAATGAGAGGGGGTAGTGTAAGAAGCATGACCAGACCCATGAATTGGCAGACTAGAGCCATTTCCAACAAAAATCGATGTTACAGGCAAAGTAGTTATGGAACTTAAGATCTTACCCTAATCAGATGTAAGATGCGTCGAGGCACCAGAGTCCATATACCACGCCGGATCATTGGAATTAATATGAACTTGTTGCATTGTCTATGCTAAATCTGACAAATTGTAGTCAGAATAACCAACAAATTGAGGAGTGGGAGTAGGCGTCGGACCTGATGGCTACATCGGAGGTCTAATTGGCCCCTGTTGTGTTGTGGGTCCAGAATATTGACCGGGCCCGTAGGTGTGATTAGCCCAGTGATTTGTGGATTGATTCGGTCCTTGAAAAGGGTATGGTGATGGAGGTGGATACCATGATTGCAATCCATTCCATCCTTGCTGCTGCCATTGATTTCCTTGGTTCCAGTTTTGGTGGCGATAACTGCCACGTTCCATGAAGCTTTTGCCACGTCCTCAACCAGTAAAGCCTCGCTCGCGAGTACCTGTACCTCTGCTCGAGTAGTTGTTGTAGGGTTGACCTTGATTACGTTGACCAACTGCTTCGTTTTGTGGTGTCCTATTGACAGAAGTAAGAGCAGCGAGAACTGAGTAGGTTTGATTTTGTCTAGCTTTTTGTTTGTGTTGTTCAAGTTGTAACATGCTACGAGCTGTTTCAAAGGACGGAGAGCTTTGATTGATGTAGGCCCCGACAACATCAAACTCCGGTGGTAACCCACGAATCATTTGTAAGACCAGTCTAGACTGAGTGATTGGGTTCTCAACATCTCTAAGATGATCAACAAGATCTTTAAGTTTTGGCAATAAGATTCCATTGATAAACATGCTCCCAAGGTAAGACTTGTGAATTCCTGTTCAAGGGCTGCTGCACGTGACCCTTTGTTGTTGAGAAAAGTTGATTTGAGTTTATTCCAAGCGGCTTGGGCAGTGGTATCAGTCTCTAAGATGCGGACCATTAATTCATCAGACAAGGTGTTGTATATCCATTGAAGGACAAGTGCATCGATTTCAGCCCATTGGAGGTACCCGGGATTGGTGTCAACTGGTTCAGGAGTGTCATTAATGTGATCGAGAACCTTGTAAGCCTTGGCGTAAAGAGGAAACAACTTTTTCCAGGACGAGTATGTGACTTTAGAGCCATCCAATGTTCGGATCTTTGTCTGGATGTTTGTGACAGTGTAGGCAGGGTGCAAGGCCATGTCCTTCACTTCACCTGAACCAGAAGCATATTTTGTCATGGAAGAAGATTGAAGCAAAACTGTGGCTTTGTTCTTAAAAAAAATCGCCTGTTAGGGTTTAGGTAGGCTCTGATACCATAACAATGATTACAGATCTTGAATCAATTGCCTTATCTTCCGTTAATGAATAAAGCCCTATATATAAATAGGGATAAGATACAATCAGATATACCCACATATAGGGGGTATATAATAGTAAATTATATAAAAGATAATTACAAGATATATAAATATATTCCTAAGATGTGATCAGCTAATATGATGGAGTAGACTGTTTGAATCTTTTTGCAGGTGAAGTTGCTAAGAGAATTTTGAGCATATGTATCTTTCCTGTATTAGAAATGCAGTCTTAGTGTCCCTCAAAAAACTATCTGGTAAGCTTTTTGTTGTGTATCTTGATTTTGCCCATTTGATTGTTATATTTATTTAAAATTATTTAATAGTTAAGGAAGACAAAAATTCTTCTATGGGGTGGTCAAATTGGTGTAATGGACAGTCAATGTGTTGGAGTCTTGGATAGAATTCAAACATTTATTTTCTGCAATGACTTTGCATTAAACAAAAATCTAAAATTTCTTTTGAGTGGTTATTGAGGAATGCTTATAGATAGATTCATCTTTCTACTATAATCTTGGAAGCAAGTAACTGTGGTTTAAATACTAGGATAATATTCCTAAACATAAGGGAACATAGAGTTGCCACTTTAAATCAGGTAAATTAAAAAGTTTTGTCTGAAATGATAAGCTTTGATATATAGATTATATCAGTCTCATCCTTTTCTAATATTTCACAGGCTTGATGGAGGATGTATAATATGGATGTTATTGCCGAAAGGGAAAAGAAGAGTGAACTGAATCTTATTTGTAGGAAGGAAATGAAAGTACAATGCAATCATATGCTAAAAGTAAAGCACATTGTCTATATTAATAGGAATGGTAAAAAATAAAGTAGATTGTTTATTCTTTCTTATTATTTTTCCATGTAATTCATCTGAAACCTTAGTGATGCATTCCTTCCGATTCTTTATACCCATCTAAAGTTATTGGGTTTTAGATCCAGAAGCAGTTGACATCTGCATCCAACGACACAATTTTCTTGGTTTTGTGGCATTTGGGTTTTGGGGTTTGTTTCTTAATCGCTTTGTTTTTGTCTCTAGGCTCTACTATTTTTTTCAGGGTTTTTTCTTGATTGAGATGAATGATGAAGTTGCTACTCAAATACAAGATGAAGCAATCAAGTTTGGTTGATCCATTATGGTCTCTTGCAGATCCATTAAGGAGTTTGAACGAGGGGCAAATGATAATTACTTTTCTGCATATATAAACCTTGAAAGTATATTGCTATTATGGTTTCCTTTTGTTTTTTAATCAATACAAAATCTTAAAAAAAAACTTAAATCTTATTAATTTAATAAAATTTTATAAATCTTTTACCCGTGGTTCCCACGGGTTGTAAGTTGTAACATATATATATATATATATATATATATATATATATATATATATATGGTAGGTTATAGTGTGGATAATAAGTATTATGTGGATGTAGGAATAAATGTGGACCAAGAGTTTAATATACATATTCTCATTGAATACAAATTCTGATAGAATACATATTCTGATTGAATGAACATTCTAAAAAATAACAAATTTTTGAATCATGAGTTGAAGAATAACAACATTCTTAAAGAATAATAATTTATTATTAATATTATTGAAAAATCTAAGGTCCAAAAATAAACAAAAAACAATTTTTACTGTCACATTCTATAAACATACAATGTCATTTTTTGAATTTTTGCCACATTTTATAACAATACAGCCTTTATAGTAAATTATTCTTGAAAAAATCTTCATTCTATAAGAAGATTAAATCCAACCTATAATTATTTCTTTTAAACCTCAACCTAATTATATATATTGTTTCTATACATGTATCCAAGTAAAAGTAAGAACATTAAATTATCTCTATTGTTGGTCCAATACCACTAAACATTAAGTAAAATTAAGGACATTGTAAAATTATCTATACTAAACCTAAACCCAATTTAAGTTATATTGGGTATGTACACAGATTCAGATAGACGGAGATAGATAAAAATCACAAGACTATGATGTTCTTAAAAATTATTTGGGAAAGCCTCAAAACCGTAACATATGATGAATATGAACTCGTCGTTAGACAAACCAATTAAAATCTCGATTCTTTAAAACCCTTAAATCGAAAGACAAAAACGAATTTTATACAGATCGAAGGTCGACGTGTCCTTGATTTCAAGATGGTGGAACTTGGAAGCAAAGAGTCTGCATGAAACTGATGGCGAGAGATAAGAGAAGTGGCGTGAGGTCTTTTGATGGGGCCGAAGGTCGATGGAAGCGGGAGGGATACGATTTTGTGGGTGTCGATAGAAGAGACAATAGGGTTTTAAATAACTAATTTGCCTAAATTAAAGGATAGATAATTTAATTAATTATTTATTGAAATTAAATAATACTTGGCCATATTAATCCCTACATCCACAAAATATTTGTTGATGCACATTTGAATATATATATATATATATATATATATATATATATATATATATATATATATATATATATATATATATATATATATATATATATAGAACATTTCGATTGAAAAAAATTAAAAAAAAAAAACAATCAAATAAATTACTTCAAATCTTGGTCTTGTAATTATCTTATATACATACTAAAATCAAAAGTCGGTTATTTATTTCAGCTACTTTTTCCTTGTTAAAATAAAACTTTATACCTTTACTTTTTCAAATGACATTTAGACATTCTTGATTTTTATCCTCGTAATTATAATTTTACTTTGTAATAAGATACTTTTTAATATTTACCTTTCAAAATATTATTTTCATTCATTTGATTTTTACTTTGTAAAATATTATTTTTACTTCCTTCACTCTCTAAACTTTGAATGTTTATCCCTTTTACTATATATATAAAATTTGATTTTCAATATAGCTTTTGTTCGTTAAGACAATTGACAAAACTGCAAAATTGGTCCTGTGGTATTCAAAAAATTGTGGATAAGGTCCAAAAAGTTTACGACTTGCATGGAAGGTTCAAAATCAAGATTTTTCCGTGATTTTGGTCCTAAATTTAAGAAATTTTCGTAGTTTTGGTCCATGGAGCACTTGAATTGACTGTTTTGCCCTTTTAGATTCTCTTTGTATTTTTTTATAATTTTTATTTTGTAAGTATTAATGAAAAAAAGAAAAGAATTATGCTCGTCCACCCCATCATTCCATATGTACCCCCACCCACCCACCCCTCTCTCTCTATCTATCTCTCTCTCTCTCTCTCTCTCTTCACCATCTTCCCAATCTATCTCGTTTTTTCTCCCCAGAATTCCAATCTGCAACATGATGCCCCCATCAAACTCGTTCACTTCACCTGATCACAAACCAAAACACCCTAAAACCAAATCCATCAAGAAAAGTCGAGATTACAACACCTAGCACCATGTCTACAACGACGTTAGAATGCCTAACTTGGGTAATTGTGTGTCTGAAATCCATGAGCTGAGGAAGAAATCACGGATATGGCTCGGGACATACCGAGCCATTTTGTCATCTCCAAGGGATGTATAGGCTGCAGATAAGGGAGGAGTCGATGGTGTTTTTGGAGGAGCAGATAACATAGGCGACCTCGGAAAGAATATGGATCAAATGACGACTGATTAGAGCCCGCAACTAGTAGGTAGGGATGAACATTGCTCGATTTAGATCCATTATTTGTTGACAAAAAACCTAATTTTGCTATTTCGGGTTTCTTGATTATGTCATCAGAAGTGGGGCTTGCTTCAACATTGATCTCTGTCAAAGAAATCTCGTTATTACCAGATTAGGTTTGATTTGGTTTGGTGATGCATCTTCAGTTTGGGGATTCCTAAGGAACCAAATCTCTTCAGTTGGTTGATGGTGTTTGGGTACCAACAACTGGAGAATATAGGATGGAATAGAGGCGACAGAGACGAGAATGGGTTGGGGGAGAAAATCAATTTGTTTTGGTTCACTTCCGCCCCATTTGTCTGATCCATCTCATAGTTTGTTTATGTGCTTAATATCTCAGATCGTATTAAATGTGTTGTAAGGAGTTGTAGATCTGAGGATTTAACGATGTTCACGATAAGAATGAAGGACCAGAGAGAGAGAGAGAGAGAGAGAGAGAAAGAGAGAGAGAGAGAGAGAGAGAGAGAGAGAGAGAAAGGTTTTAGTTTTTAGTTTTTATAATTAATGAAATATTGCACTAAATATAAAAGAGAAATAATAACGAGCAAAATAGTCATTTTAATTTATCAGGGACCAAATTCACATAAATCTTTTGATTTTGGACTATCCATGCAAGTTGAAAAGTTTTTGGATCCTATCCATATTTTTTTGAATACCACAAAGACTAATTTTGCAGTTTTATCGTTCGTTAACTTCAGAAAAATTATTTTTTACGTGTTTATTTTTATATGTGTTGGTATAGATTTGAGGTGCCCAAAGTTTTGACGCAATTTTAGAACTTTGGTTTGTTAATTTTTTTTTTTAAACAAACTTACTTATTTTTTTTATATATGTTTTTTTATAAATTAGGCATACTTTTTTTATGTGGTTATTTTTAGTTACATTTAGAATCATCAAATTAATTTCTATGTACGGCCAATAAAAGTAGTAGTTTACTAGTTTACTCTAAAATATAAAATAATTAAATAAATCAACAGAGTTCCAAATAAACCAATCGAAAGTAACATATAAAAAAAAATTAATATGTAAAAATGTGATATGAGACGTGTAGCTTAGGAGCTTGTGTCAACTTTTTGAGATTCGTAAAAAACATCTCTTCACGTTCGACTAGAATTTCTTTATTTATTTATTTATTTATTAAAAATGACAATATCAGTTAACTAGCTTGAAGTTAACATTCCAATTTAAAATACCAACACTTTCCGCGAAGCTACCTAGGATCTTCATCTCTAATCATACACGGATGCAACGAAGTTTCCAACATAATATATTAAACATCCAAAACCTCGATCTGTACCAGATAATATCTTTAATGTCCACAAAAAAGTCAACAGTAGTTGATTTGGTCAAAATAGAATAATCAAAAGAAAATTCAAATTACTTATTTAACTTCTCCAAGATAATCACTTGAATCTCAAATCTCTAATGTATATATACACATGATAACATCAACAACCTATTTTCAAAACCACAAACTAAAACCATAAGTTTTGATATGTATGTGACTCGATCTCTTTCTCATTACAAGAGCTCTCCGGAAGCTCTTTATCAGCCTCCCGAGGGTCCAAACTCGGGTTACTTGATAATCCAAGACGAAGAGTCCGAAACTTACTCATGCTTTGGGCTCTACAAGAATCGGTATCTTGCAGGGTTACCCTTCCCTCAGAACAAAAGATTGACCACACGTTATGCTTCAGGGAATGGTGAACATCGACGTGTTTATTATAATGAAGTTGTCTTTATTCCTGTCCTTAATCAACCATTGTCTTCAAACCGTTACTATGCAATAAAGCCACGTGGATCGCATAAAGGGTATGTGTGTATACTATACATTGCTTAGTTTTATCAATTAACTTTTTCGCTCAAGTAATCCTTTAGATATGTAGCATGTGTTTTCTGATTTCTCCTATTTGCTTGCATGTTAACTCGTTTTGTCTTCTTAATCCATCAATTTCATTTCACACATTATTAACACATGATTTTATAATGATGATCGAATAAAACCTTAAGGGTGTTTATGTAACTGACACAATGTTAGGAAACTATAAATAATGGTAAAGGTATAAAATATGAAGTTTTTGCATCATTATGTAACTTTCAGGAAGTTAAAATATCAGAAATTGGATCAAAACATAAAAAATTATAAAAGTATAATGCCGTTTATCTAAAAAAAAGTTTGGACAGACAATAATAAGCATACTCAAGAAGAACAATAGAAGCATGAGAGAAACACAAGTCCTATTGATGTCGAATAAACGAACATTAAGGCTTTTCAGGGAAGCTTTTGCATGCTCCAAGGAGGAAGACATGACGCCATGTTGTTTCTGTAATTGTGTTAGTGATGTAAAACCAAGGCCATTGGAGCCAAATGATGTGTACCAACAGTTTGAGATCGTTCCTTACAAAGCATCTTGTAGAGGTGATGGAAGCTTTAATGCCAAATCTGTCGCTGAAGATGGATACCCTCCACATTTCTTAAGGAGAAAAGGTTGGGAAATCTACACTAAAACTCCTAAAAATTATGAGTTACGTCAAGCAAATGGACTCAATGATTCCCTTCGTTCACGCCTCCCTGAATTTAGTTTCTCACCCTCCAACAAAACTTCCAATTCAGTGGTCGTTGGCAAGTGGTATTGTCCTTTTATGTTCATAAAAGAAGGAAGATTGAACGAACAGGTGAAAATGTCTATCTTTTATGAAATGACATTGGAACAAAAATGGGAACCAGTTTTCGAACAGGAAAACGAGCATAATGACAAAGGAAATGATGTGTTTGTGAAAGCTTCATTTCAAAATGAAGCGGTTTTTATTGGTGAGAGTCAGCAAGAGGCTATATGGGATGAGAAAGACATGGTAGATGGAACCTTATGGTTTTTCTGTCGTGGGGCTGATAATGTGAAAGAAGAAAGTGTAGGGTTGAGAAGAGAAATTGTTGAAAGAATGAGGTGGGAAGAAGAAAAAGTTGGATGGGTTGATGGTGGAGATAACAGGATACATATGGTTACAAGAGAAGAGAAGTTTGAAGGAAGTGGTGGATGGAAGAGATTTGGTTGTTATGTTTTGGTTGAAAGATTTGTGCTCAAAAGAATGGATGGAACTTTAGTAATGGCATATGATTTCCGTCATATCCATCAAATTAAAACCATATTTGAATAAGATTTATATGTTTTTTTGTATTAGAATGAGACGATGATATGTTAATATCCTGTAATTTTATAAGTATGTACATGATATGTCAGGTAGTGTTTGTTTTTCTCTTGTATTTTATGGTGAATTTAATAAAGTTTGAATTGTTATTATGGTGTCTAACAATAAGTTTTTGAGATATGGTTAAATGTTAAAATCATATGTTTTATATGATGATATTTTGATGTTTATATGATGATATTTTTAGAGTATTACAATGTAGACAAAATTTTATAAATGATACTTGTGGTTTTAAAATTGTCCCCAAAAAATTCTTATGAAACCTTTTTACATTAATGGGCTCTTTCGACAAAACTTAGTACTTCATTGGACCCTTTTGACAAAAGTAGTAACACCACGGGTCCTTATGACTAACATCGTTAGGTTAATACCATTAATTACTAGCATGAATATATGAAATGTCTAAAATACGTTTCTCCCTATACTTCTCTCCATCTCAGTCTCTCAACATTTAAGAACACCATTGTCCCTCGCCGTTAACATCTACTCTAACCACCGTCTGCCGCTATGTAACGACCCAAAATCAAGGGTAAAAATTTCATTTTAATTTACCTAAGACATTGATACCATTTATTTCGAACATTTCAAATCATCATTAAGTAAATCATTTATCAGAGTTCATCCCAAAATCATTCATTGCGGAAATCATAGGTGTATGCACTGCGATCAATCCGAACCCTTCTTTTCCAAATCGATGATACATGAAACCAAAACTGTAAACCGTAAGCACAAACCTTAGTGAGTTCCCCAGAGCATACTCTACACACAATCTACATAACATATATCACATTAGCTATAAGCTACACATATCACATAAGCCATGCATTCAACAAATAAGGAAGCCCTAGAAACCCTCCCGGGTCTTACACCTAATGTCACAGGAACCCCCACATGGTCTTTATCTGCCATGGGAACCCCCACATGGTCTTCTTGTCCTGGGAACCCCCACAAGGTCTTCCTGCCTTGAGAACCCTCACAAGGTCTTCCTACCAAACAAGACATAATGCAAACTATACAAGCAAGTATACTAGGATGTCATGGAAACCCTCCAAGGTCTTATACCAAATGCCACGGGAACCCCCACGTGGTCTTCCATACAAATTTCATACTATCATATCGCATATTCAATCAACCAACCGCATCTCATAAAATGGGCCGGCCTTGGTGCCTTAGACCCATTGATATGGTGAGAAGACTCACCTCTCGAATGCTGAATTGATAAGCTTAAGTCAGTCATATCGCACACACTGCTCCTTCTCAACTGCCCATAATCATCAGGTGATTAACTTGACACAAACCCATAAATACTCTTAGGTCAACCCTGGACAAAGTCAAGGTCCACCGTCAAGGTCAACAGTCCATGTTGACCTCAACTCGTTGAGTATAGCCAGCCACTCGTAGAGCTCTTGCTTAACTCGTCAACTCACCGAGTCACTTGAGTGACTCGTCGAGTTCCCTAATGTTCGCGACCGCAAACTCTCAACCGCAAACTCCTAACCGAAAACCCCTTGGTCGTAAAGTCCTTGGCTGACTCGTCGCGTTGATTAAAGGACTCGGCGAGTTCCTTTAGTCCCACTTGTTTTCGGACTTTTCCAGTGGGATCTAGCGTCCCAAACTTCAGATCTAGCCTTCCCTAATGTAGATGTCACGTAAAGTTGCAAACTTTACGTGCATGCAAGGCTCCTCATGGCCATAACACCAAAACTAGTCTTCATACAAGGTTTCACTGCATGGAAAGGGGCTGAATTGCATAAAGGGAGCAACTTTATGCCATTGGGGACCTTAGGAGGTCCAGATCTAGAACCATAAGTCCAGATTCAAGCTTGACCCCATTTTTCCCCAAAAATGGTCATTCACTTCCAAGAAAGGGGATCTAAGCAATTAGAGGTAAAGGCCATGGCTTTGTACCTTAGACTGATGGACAATATGATATAGATGTTGGGTCTACAGCTTCTCTCCTGATTCTTTCTCCTTCAATCTCCACAATCCTCCAAAAGACGCTCACAAAGGCTCTTTTTCTCACCAAAAGAGGGTTTACGGCCGAAAACGCTCTCCTCTGGGTAGTAAGTTGCTGAAGGAGGCCACAAATGAGCCATAAGTCCTTTATATAGGGCACAAACCCTTAAAAATTAGGGTTTCTCTTTACAGTTCCTACTCGCCGAGTCGGGGCCTTCCGACTCGTCGAGTAGGTCCCGGTCCCGCGTCCGAAATTAATAGTTCTACTCGACGAGTTGATCCTTCAACTCGCCGAGTCCACAGCCAAAACCCTAAAATCAAATAGATCCAATAATACTTGGAATAGGTGTTACACACTACCAGCTTGTACTCCGACCAAAGTCTGCCACCACATACTCTTACTGATGTCCATTGCTACCACCATCGTCCGCCTATTTTCACCACCACAAACTCCTACTAACCAGAAATTAGAAGGAAAAAATAAACAAAACCAACTCTTAATGAGCCTTCTCTCTCTGGCTCTATCCACACAGCCACCATCAACCTCCTCCTCCTTTACCTTCTGTTTCAGCAGCGACAACAACCACCACCATGAATACTAGACCTGGCAATTCAAGACACGAATACATGAATCTGTGAGTGACACATCATGACACGAATACTCGACACGAATACATCTTGAAAATTGAGATAAAACTTATCTATACTATGTTATAAAAAGAAATCTCATTATTTCTATAAATTGATTCAATATAATAATAATATATTTTTAAGACGTTCCAGTCTCTAAGCTTAAAGTACAAATAATCACTAATAAAATAATATTAAATTTTAAACTAACCCAAAATCATACAAAAAATAATACAATAAGTACAAGTTAAAACGTAACCAAAAAAATCGCTTCGAAAGAATCAAATTCTCCATCTATCTCTCTAAATCCTCCCACTCTACGAACCGACCATTGTTGTTTCTTTTCCCTTTCTCGATGACTTGTCCCAACCTCTTCGCTTTGTGTGTGCAGGGAACCAAAAGAATTATTGGAATATCATGAAGGATGGTGCTAAGAAGAGCGAAATCGGCTTCAAAAGGGTGAAATCAGCCAAAGAACCTTAATGGATTGACTTCAATATCGAATTCAGATACATGTATTTGCTATTGTTCATGATTTTTAAATAATTTTCTTTCAAACTTCGCACCACCGCCATCATGCCCTAAACTCACTCTCTATCTAGATTTCAATCCCTAAAACTCACCTTGATCTTGACATTTTGCAGCTAGGAGACAACCTAGGATTTCTCTCTACACCCAACCATCTGTTATCGACCACCACAAAGCTCCCTAGAATCGATTTTCTCTATGGTGTCAGCCTCTTCAATCTCCCAACCAAGAACACACCAAGTAAAGCTAAAAATGGTTTTTCTTTTGCTATTGGGTGCGCAGGTTGAGGTCTCGCTGGTTATCCATCTACGTTGTCTTACAGATGGTAGTTGTCATTGGGAACTCACTAATTAGGCAAACCAAATAGATTTGACCTAGATTCTCTTTGATTCCAAGTAAAGTTTTTTTTTACCTAGCTTCTCTTTTATTTCAAACCCGAAATGGAGTTTTTGTGCAAGATCACATCTGATACTGTTTGGTTTGATGTGCACGTTTTGTTCCAAATAACACACCACTTACCCTCTCTCTTTCCGATTTAGTTTTTTTCATATCTTTGATCTGTATAAGCACTTTTGTGTTTTTTTTTTGTAGTTACCTGCCTGAACGAGATTTATCTTAACAAATTTGGATGAACAAAAACAGGGACACGTTTTCTATCTGGAAAAGACATAGAGGATCACAAAAACTTTAATAATTTTCTTATTTTTAGATCTTAGTTGATGGGTTTTTCACTTAATTTGTGTAAATTTCAAATTCTTGATTCGTTATTACACATTCCTACTGATACTGAAGTTTACATTAGGTCTGGATCTTAGGATGAGGTAAATTTTTGCATCAAGATGCCTAAAATTTGTTTTAGGAATTCAAATTTATTAAGATTTATTAACAAACTTACAAGTGATTGATACACTTTTTGTCATAAACGTTGCTAATTACTTTTGATGTTCTTATTTCCATTACTCTATTGTTGGCTAACTAGATGATACTTTCTTTTACAACAAGATGTTGATAATGAGAAGAAAAAGAAGCAGGATAACCTTCAAAACATACCTTGATTTTAATTGAGGAATTGTTTAATCAGATGATTACTGGTGATATATGTGCAGTTAGGCCATCGGGTGTGGTACGCATTTTGACGCATAAAGGTGACGTGGTTGGGGGTTCCTACGCGTGAACACCTCCCCCTTGTCCGTAAACGTGGTGAGGATTGATGTCATTTACGCGTTGTTATGACCAATCAATGTCAAATGTTTTAAACGGTCAATATTTGAGCCGTTGGAAATAAAAAAAAGAAAAAAATCAACTTTTTAAACTTATATAAATACCAAACATTTTACACCATTTCACACCACAAAATCCTTCACATATCTCTCTACTTTCTCATTTTTTTTTTTCAAAAGTGTGGAGCAAAATCAAAATACCTCTATCACTCTAAACACCCCCAACAACCCCAAACAATCCAAATGATCAATATCAAGGTTACACTCAAATGCTAACATTCCAACAACAACCTCTATTTACCAACATTCCATTTTAACCAAACTACTTCCAACAACAAAGACCACAACAATTCAATCAACCCCAATTCCAAGATTTCAGCAGTTTCAACCCCAACAGTTCCAAACACAACCATCTCAACAACTCCAAACACAACAATTCAAGTCCGTTTTGCTCAATCCCCCACCTATAAATTTGGACAACGACGAAAACGACCGGGTCGAAGCAACACAACCATCAAGGAGAAGGAAAGCAAAAGGAAAAGCTACAAATAAAAGAGGAATGGATTGGATCGAAGAAGAGGAGGAAGATTTAGCTAAAGCTTGGATTCTATATCGTGTGACTTGAGGATGGGCAATGCGCAAATGAGAAACAATTTTTTGGCTTTGTGTTTTAGATCACTTTCACTTGCTTTTGGGAAGACAAACGGGCTGAACGTACGACGCGGTCAATGGAAAATGGCGTGAACTACGAGTGGCTTGCACCAAGTTTAACGACATATTTGAAAATCTGGAAAATATGCATAAAAGTGGTAGCGACGATTTCAATATTTTATCAACCGCTTGCCAATAATACAAGGTTACCAACGGCGGTAAAATGTTCGGCCACCAAAAAGCGTGAGAAGTTTGTCGTAAGGGTCCAAAATGGGTCCTTAACCCGAAGACTTCACATTTAGAATCGACCACTGGCTCCAACAAAAGGTCAAGAACTTCCGAGTCGGATGTGGGTTTTGTGCCGACCTCAATGACGACTTCGATGAGACCGAAGGGGAGGGTTCACCGGAAGTCCAACTTCGTCGACCACCGGGAAGGGATAAAGAGAAAAAGGCGGCGTCTTCAAGCGGAAAAACGAGTAACAAAGACGTACTTGTGGAAAGAATCGACAAAACTCTAAGTCTTTTACAAAAAAAAAATATGAAGCAATGGAGGAAACTTAGCGTCGGAAACAAGCACTCACCGATCTTCAAATTTTAAACACGAAGCCGCAATCGGAAATCGACCTAGAAAATCTAGTCGCGTTTCTGATAATCCAACAACAAGTTTGGGAAAAGTATGAAATTAGGTTTTAACGTTTTTATTATTTATGTTTAATTTCTATGGTTTTTTAGTTATTTAGGTTTAAATTGTTATGTTTAAATGGTTTTTAGTAATTTAGGTTGAAATTTTATGTTTTTATGTTTTAATTTAAGTTATGTAATGTGTTTTTATGTAATTTGAAATATTTAATTATGTTATTAATTTAGTTTTTTTTATTTTAATCAAAATATAAAAAAACAAAAACAAAAACAAAACAACAAAAAAGAAAAAAAAAAAAAAAAAAAAAAAACAATGTGTAGTGATAACCATTTTCAAGGCTAGTGAACATGTAATGAACATGTAGTGGGGTGATGTATCACATACGTGGCATCACTTTTCTAATGAATATGTAGTGACTACACCCCATAGCCTTACCACCAAAAGAAGTTGAGAACAAGCTGCTCCATGATGCCACTATAAGAGAAGCTTGTGGTGGTTTGAATTATGAAATATTCTATTTATTTAGGAGAACAGTGAGGAGTGACTCAGAAGGTTAGTTTTATCCTATGTATTTAGTGGCTATGGAGATTTTCATTTTTATTATGGTAATTAACTATTATTAATAGACAAAACTTCTAAAATGGTGCCTGTGGTTTTCGAAAATATCAAGTTTAGTCCCTAAGTTCAAAAAACCTCACAGATGGTCCATGTGGTTTCAAAACTTTTAACATTTGGTCCTTTCAGCTCACTCCGTTAGCTTTTGGCCGTTAAGTGAAGGGTATTTCTGTCATTTCACTAGCACAGGGACCATTTATGAAGTTTTGCCTTATTTAAAAAATAAAAAAATCAAAGTAAAAAGTAATTGTTTAATATACAAATGGTCTCTCTTTCTCTCTCTCTCTCTCTCTCTCTCTCTCTCTCTCTCTCTCTCTCTCTCTCTTTCTCCACTGCCTGCTTCCTTTCATCTTCATCGGATGATCTTGAAAACCCAAAATCAAACGGGAATATGTGGCAAAACAAGTTCATTCATCCCTAAACTATATAGCGAACACAAGAACCCATCCCCAATTTCAACCAGATTCGTTACCAATCGTGATTTGCAGGTTTGATATTCAACAAAAATCAAGACCCATCGTTGGGTCTCTTTGGTTAACTGATCGCGATTTCAGGATGCACAATAAGGAAATCGAGACCCTTTGTTGGGTCTCTTGGTCTCAGTTAAAATTGACAAGTCTCGACAATGTGATTCAAGATGGTAGAGGTGGTGATGGCTTACCAGCAGCAGCAGAACGACGGTGGCGGTATGTAGCTGGGGGCTGCTCTGGTAGCCTTCTGCTGCTCCATTTATGTTTTTGTTCCAGCGAGTTCCACAAGAAGGGATAGGGAGAAGCAACGACAGGTGGTTGGAGGTTGTATGGTGGTTTATTGAAAGAAGAACAATGTTGGAATGGTGGCGGTTTTGTGGCAGTGGGTGGCATCCCTACTGTTGGCTTTTCTTGCTTCTAGTGGTTCACAACACGAAAGGAAAAGGGAAAGCAGTAACAGGTTTTCAAGGGTGTTTGTCAACTTGCTTGATAGAAAAGGAATCGAAGGAGGAGAGTTTGGTGGTTTATGGCGGTGGGGCTTGGCCGACCAAAACGGTGATGGCAACAGGTGGTATGTGGGCAATGGGAAGTGGTAGAGTGTGACCGGAGAGGAGGCCAAAAATTGGTATCTCCGGTGGTTGTTTCTTCCACCAATGAATCGGTGATAGAGAGAGGAGGAGTGATGAGGGGTTAGAGAGAGAGAGAGAGAGAGAGAGAGAGAGAGAGAGAGACCATTTGTATATTAAACAATTACTTTTTACTTTTATTTTTTTTATTTTTTAAATAAGGCAAAACTTCATAAATGGTCCCTGTGCTAGTGAAATGTTAAAAGTTTTGAAACCACGGGGACCATCTGTGAGGTTTTTTGAACTTAGAGACTAAACTTGATATTTTCGAAAACCACAGGGACCATTTTTGAAGTTTTGTCTTATTAATATTTTGCAAATTTATGTGGTGCTGCAGCTTCATTTAATCTTGCTCTTAAAAACCCTGCAATTAGAGTTGTGGCCATTATATGTGAAGGCGTTCCTTAATATAGCATAAGGAAGTTGATTTTTTAATAATAGTAAAAGAACTAGGTAATTCCAAATTTACAATAATACCCTTATATGGCTACAGGGATTGCATCTTTAATCTTAGTTAAAACATTGATGTTTCTTAGTTAAAACACACCACTTACCCTCTCTCTTTTTGATTTAGTTTTTTTTTTCTTACAGGTTATTATTTGAGCAGCAACATTTGGTCGGCTTAAAGCCTAAACTTTCAAGATTGGTGATATTTCTAGAATTTTTACAACAATCATGGAGTTAATTTATAAACTTTCAAGATTGTGTTTGCAAGAGGTCACCATACAAGCATCTGGTAGAGCATCAAGATCGTCATCTGGATCAAAATACTATTAATGTAGGAAGCTATTAAACTAATACGTTTATGACGAAACTAAAGTAGGATACTATTAATGTATGGATATGAGGTGTTTGATCCAAGAATATAGCTAATTTTTAAAGAGTTTGTTTCCGAAAACATTTGTTGCAATATAATGTCGTATTTTGATGTTCCATAATTTTTTTGTTCTGTATGTTGTCTAAGTTGATAGCCATGTGTTGCATTTTTAAAATAACCATTTTGCCTATAGACCAAAACTAACAAATAGTACACCAAATTTATAACTCTTTATAATTTTTAAATTAAGGTGTATTACATTTTAACTGCATATGATTTTTTTTAATTTTTACAATTTTTAGAGGACACCTAATGAATTTTAGATGTCTTTTTACCGTGAGGAAGACATGCGATCAAGAGAGATTTTTTTTAGAAGCCCTTCATCAAAGGCATTATAACAATAACAAATTTACGTTAATTATCACTACTTTTATATATTATTTAATAAAATAAAATGAAACGTAAATATTAATTTTTCTGCCATTGGTTGTTGCTAGCTTGCTAAATAACACAGTCAAGTTGTCCCTTGGCCCTAGGTTGTTGGCTGGTTATCGGATTTTTTTTTTTAGTTTGTCCATTAAAATTTGAATTAAATAATTGGCTCAAGTTTGAGTTTTGACAAATGACAAGTTTGAAAGTAGTGTCGAATAGTTTGAGAAATATCAATAGATCATCTAAAAAAATCGGTAAAACGTAAAAGTTTCCAATTAATACATTACAATATAACTTTTATTTTAAACGAAAATAACAATATATTTATAAGGTTTATTTTTTTATTCATAAGGTTTATCAAAAAAAAAGGGAACCATTAAGTTTTTTGTTTTTAATAAAGTCATACTAAACCTTAGCTCATATAAGGACACTAATGATTTCTTATAACCATATCACTTAAGTTGAAGTTCAAATTATTGTATTATAACAATTTAACTTTTTGGATAAAATAATTTAAAGTAATCATTTAAAAAATACATGACACTCTTATTCTAACATATCTTTAGGTAAATTACATGAATAATCCTTATGGTTTAAGGTAATTTGCGCGTTTGGTTTCTAACTTATTTTTTTAACTTGGAATGTCCCTACTATTTGTTTTTGTTACGCGCTAAGTCCCTACTATTTGTTTTTGCTATGTGTTTGTTCTCTGTCTTACCTAAAAAGACTGCTATTTAAATAGGAAAAAATAGTGGCGAAGGTAAGGTAAGGTAAAGGATAAGGTTGGGGTGTGTTTATTTAAATAAATAAATAAATCAAAGGCAAAATAGTCTTTTTAGATAAGACGGAGATCAAACGCGTAACAAAAACAAATATTACAGACCTTCCCAATTAAAAAAAAAGTTAGGGACCAAACATACACATTATCCTAAACTATAGGGGACCATTCGTGTAATTCACTCAATAATTTACTCTATAATTTACTCTATATCTTTAAATCAACACAAATAAAACAATTTTATTTATACAATCATGGTTATTATTACAATTTTTGCAAGATTTTTTTATGTAGATTATGAAATCATGATTCATTATATATATATATATAAGGTTGGGTTCATGTGAGACAGCCTAATTTTGTGAGACCGTGAGACGCATTTTTTTATTTTTTTTATTATTTTATTATTTTTTTAGTTAATTAAAGTTACGAAAATAATATTTAAAAAAAGAATTTTTGGAGTTTTCCATTTATTTTGTATTTTAAAATTATTTTTTAGAATATGTACAGTGTAATATATTCTATTAGAATATTTCACGTATTTTTTAAAAAAAAAATGAGATTTTTTTAGTTAATTCAAGTTCCGAAAATAATATTTAAAAAAAGAATTTTAAGATTTTCCATTTATTTTGCATTTTACAATTATTGTTTAGAATATGTACAGTGTAATATTCTATTAGAATATTTCACGTATTTTTCAAAAAAAAAAACGATATTTTTTTATTTTTTTTTTAGTTAATTCAAGTTCCGAAAATAATATTTAAAAAAAGAATTTTTGGATTTTTCCATTTATTTTGCATTTTAAAATTATTTTTAGATTTTGTCTCACGGCCTCACAAAATTAGAATGGTCTCAAATGAACATGAACCTATATATATATATGTATAACATTAGGCGGTGAGTGATGTGCACGTTAGATTCTATAGTGTTATCTCTACGATCTATTCTCTCAAAAACTTAGCACTCATAATATTTAACCATTGTCAATCATAACATATTTTTATTTTAATACAAAACAACATGCCGAAATAATTTACTTTTAATCCAAAACAACATGTCGAAATAAAACCAATTGCCTCCTAGAAACTATTCGTTGAACTATACTATTAATCGCTACATCTTCTAATCACAGAAAAGAATTGATAATTGTCCGAAACAACTCACCGCCGCCGCTTTGTGTAACATCTCGATTCTCAAGTATGAATTTAAAGCTTTTTATATTTACATTTTCAGGGAAACTCGACGAGTTGGAAGGCTCCAACTCGTCATGTAGAAACTAAGATAGTCGCGTGGATTTTGGAACCTACTAGACGAGTTGAGGTCTTCCCGCATTTGAACAGCTCATTTCTTTAGAGGATCTCCCAATGTGCTTCCTTCAGCACTTGTCACACCATTGTGCTCCTTCCCTAGACTTTGAGAATTTTCTCTTCTCGTCGGACCTTGTGGATCCTTCAAACTTTCTCTTATCACCAACGTTAACCTTGATGGTGGCTCTTCCCTTGATCAAATCTTCAATAGACATGGCAGCCCGGATAGTTGCCTCTAGAGTAGGTGTCTGACATACCGACACTGCATACTCCCAAGGAAGTCCCTTTGCGTACTTGTCGACTTTTGTCAGATCATCTGGGACAAGGCGCAAAGAAAACTCCATTTTGCCTGTGACGTTGTTGGTGTATTCATCGGTGGACATGCTTCCTTTCTTCAAAGTTAGGAATTGGTTCTCTAGCTCGAGCAGGTTTTGGGCCGAGCAGTACTTGCGTTTGAACAACACCAAAAACTCTGCCCACGTCGGTTTTAGGGGCTCATTGGGGCTTAGAGTCTTCCCCATATTGTTCCACCAACGAACCGCGCCTATGAACTGGCGCACTGCAAATGTGGTTTGTAGTTTGCCTATGCAACCACACATCATGAAAGTCAACTCCATCTCTGAGATCCAATCCATAACTCCGATCGGATCTTCCTTCCCGGTGAAGGTTGATGGGTTACAGGTCAGAAAATCTTTGTACTTGCATCTGTTCCTCTCGACTCTGTCATCTTGATTGTTCCTCCTAATCATCGGTGGATCAGCTTGACCAATGGTCATGCTGGCGTTCCCTTCCTCAGACTGCCCATCATTCAGCTCTGGTTGTTCAATAGGCACCGTCAGTTCCTCTCGATTTTGTTGAAGTAAATGCATTGTTTACTCCATTTAACAATCCAACATCATCGGGATAAACGCTTTCACTCCGGCCATCGTGATTGTCTCAGGGGCGGCTACTACAACAGGTATTTGCTCAATCATTAGTGATTGATTCCTGTTTCCATTCGCGTTTCCGCCTCCACTGTCGGTTCTGGCCATTTCGATCTATTCACCGATTTAAACGTTCGGTGTGTAGCGATGAGAATTTAGGTGAGAAAGATTTTATTTATGATCGACGTGTAAATCTCCTTATCACTTCGAAAAGTTACATGTCAGTTCTAATACCGTAATTCAAACGTTTAGAAATCTAAGCACACATAAAATTTCCAGATCCGGTCGGCAATAGACCATAGATCTGATCACATAATACATATCAAAAATCATTTAGCACATAAAATCATGTTAGGCATTTTCCCTCAAATAAGATAGTGTTTGTGTCTATTCACGTGTATTACCTAAATTTATTAGACACATTCCTCACAATCATCGTCTAGCATTCTAAGTTTAAGTCTAGAAATAAATCCATATTCCTAGTTGGCTTAAACTAATGCTCTGATACCAACTGTGACATCCCCATTTTCACGACCAGAATAGACCGATTTTGTTTATGCTTTATAAAAATCATAGTACCTCTTTTAATAAAAATGTTGCTGAATTTGTTCCTAGAAAAAACATGATAAATACGTTATCAAAACATTTTCGAAGAAATGTATTTTATTCGTTTTAAAACATTTAGGATGTCATCGTCAGTACAGAAACATTAGCATAAACAGAACTTATATTCATTATCACTAGTGATTTATATATCCTTAATCTCTTAGTGTAATGTAACTTCATATCGACACCTGTGATACAAATAAACTGAGTGGGTCAGATTGGGAAACCCGGTGAGTACATGGGGTTTTCAATCTCACAATGTTATATCATATATATAATTTACAACTCACAAAATTATACAATTTCCCCAAGTTTATAATCAACTCTTACCCCACCCCGTCAATCCTTACAACGAGACTATCCATACTCTCAGACCTTAAATTTTACCTCTTACTCCTAGATCTAATCCATGTTCTCAGATCAATAATTGTGCCCATTCCATACTCTTGGATTAGGGACAAGTTTCTACGTCTAAATCCATACTCCCGGATTAATGAAGGATATCTATGTCCTTTCCATACTCCCAGACTAAGGACAATTGACTATGTCCTAATCCATACTCCCGGATCAATGACATTTGACTTGTCCAACCCATACTCTCAAACTAGGGACAATGACTATATCTAATCCATGCTCACGGATCAATGACATATATTAAAGTTCTATACTGTGAGTATAACTCACTCGTACTCGTAAAAAGATACTACCCGATATTCCTCATAATTAATTTAGATTTACTCTTTATCCTAAATCATCATATATAATCAGGTATGTTCTTTAACAAGTAATTTAGGCAACATCAAATAACTCGAACATAAACATATATTTAATACTTCAATCAATACTAGTATTAAAATCATGTTCATGAAAGGGATTATGCACTCGCTTGTTAAAGTGATGATTCCAAACTCGGACAGCGCTTCGCTTCTAACGATTATATTTTCCTTCGACGAAACCTAGCATTATTATTGCTAAGTTTTAGTCTAATCTTTATTGCAACTAATTATTAATCTAGATTCATCATTAAATCAAAGTCTACTTCATGATCTATCAAGTAAGGAACAACCAGGTAGGATCATATCGGAGGTAGGGTCCGTTTGGTATACGAAGTATACTGTTTGGAAATTCCGCTTTAAACACCTCACTAAATCACAACCTAGAAATCAAACCCATAAGTAGATGAATCATTATAACGACTTGGAATCAGTGATAAATCATGTTTATAAGTTCATAATAACGATAATGAACTTCAACATAAGTTATACTTAAAGTAGGGTAAGCATAACTCACTTACAGCGAGTTTTTCTCAAAACCGGGCTTCACTGAAGCAGCATTTCTGAGCTGAAAAGCTATTTCCTCAGAGCTTTCGGGAGCCCCGGGGCCTTCTTCGGGTGCTAGGGGGTTTTCCTAGGCTTTAGGGGGGTTTTGGGGGTTAGAGAGAGACTTTAGAGAGAGAAAGAGAAGTTGGAAGGTGTGAATAATGAAGGGAACCCGACACCTCTATTTATAGGCTGAAAATCACCAAAACTCTTAACTCGTCGACTTCCAGGCCAGGTGTCACCATCTGGTGGCTAGCCTTTGGGAGGACGCAACGACTGTTATCGCGCCATGTCAGCCAAACTCACACAACATCCTCCGGACTTAGAAAAATCATAACTCTTGCATACGAGCTCCGTTTTCAATGTTATTTGTATCTACGCGTACGTAAAAACAATATCTACAACTTTCATTTAGACTCCGTCGACTAATTCTCAACCGATCTTAAATTTAACATTAAGAGGAGATTATACTGTTAAATGTCCGCGTAAACTTCATAACTTCTACATACGAACTCCGTTTTTGTCTGTATTTTTATCGTTCAGTTCCTATTAATGAGATATTCAACTCTCATTTAGTTTGTGTAGGCCAAAAACCACTCGAACTAAAATTTGAGTTTCGGACCGTGCACTGCTATGTCAAATCTTAGAAAATTCATAACTTCCTCATACGAAGTCAGATTTGGGCGTTCTTTTTTTGTATGTTCTCGGTTTAATGTATACTACAACTTTTGTTTAAATCACCAACGCTAAAAAGTCCTCTATAGTAAGTTCACTATTTACGTCTCCCGGTGTCATGCCAATTTTGCCGTAAAACTTCGAGAGGAATAACTTGTTCGTTATAACTCGAATTTCGGCGTTCTTTATATGTACGGAACCCTTGTGACATAAATTATAAATTGGTTAAGATTATTTATTCTAAATAATCATCTATTAAAGAGTCATTTTTGACACTTATCGTTTCTAAATTGATTAGCCCAAAGCTGCGGGCGTTATAATTGTCTCACCCATAGGATGATTACGTCCCGAAATCATCAACAAAACAGGGCTTGTATAATGACTTCATACGCTATCTCTTCATCCTAGCTAATAATTGTTATTTCTATATTCCTTCGAATCAGTATCTATCTCTTAGACTTATTGGCTGCAAGTAGTACTCAATCGTGCACCCACTCTCTATCTCATGTTAGTCTTCCAATCATGACCTTCGAGTCACAATCTCTATTCCTTATTGGAGACTCCTTCTTCTTAACAAACTTATGATAAGTTCTTTGATTACCACCATGGACCAATGGGTCATGTTCTAATGACATCTCGTCGTATGATGCGACGCTTAGAGTCAGATCTTTTAGAGTCAAATTCCAGACTTGAAGACAACTTCCTTCATGCTCTAATGTGATATAATCACATTCTAACATGTAGCACTTCTAGCTAAAAGCTCTTACAATGATCGTGATACTTCTATTGATCGCTTCGATTTTACTTCAATCGTGTGGCTTAAGTCAGATGCTACATCGATCTTGGTTCTCTAAACCATGTAACACACACATCCTAGTCCGACTCGATATGATATTACCTCTAGGGTCAGAATAACAATCATCTTCTCATTCATTATCGAAACGATGGTAACGGCATACTTGAATAAATCGAAATCAATTACTAGCTTTTTGGTAACTTTGTGACTTTCCCTGATCCAAGTGTGAGTCCTGTACTTCCAGTAGTATAGGCCTCTACTACCATTCACACCTACTCATACTCGTCCCAAGTATTGTCCTTCAGTTTTTCCAAGTCACCATACAAGAAAATCACACAATAGCTTAACACATCAGATAGCAAAACGAAGGTTTTATATTATTCCTTGAAACGATTACATAGGTGTTCAAGTTCACCCTAGACTATTCCTCTAATAGGTTACACCTCCTGATACTAACCGCATGACTACTTTATAACTTGATCTTCGGATATCAGTTCTCATTCCTGATTCTTTACATTGTCATATGCTTCGTCAAGGATCATATGAAATGCTCTTGCCTTTGGCTTTGGCGGTACATTTGGCTTTGCGGCTTCTTCTTTCCTTGGGCAGTCTTGCTTGAAGTGTCCTTCCTTACCACACGTAAAGCAGACTTCTACCTTGGTGGTGCATTCACTGGCATAACGACCTGTCTTCCCGCATTTGAAACATGTCATTTCTTTAGAGCATCTCCCAACGTGCTTCCTTCTGCACTTGTCACACCATTGTGCTCCTTCCCCAGACTTTGAGATTTTTCTCTTCTCGTCGTACCTTGTGGATCCTTCAAACTTTCACTTATCGCCAACTTCAACCTTGCTGGCGGCTCTTCCCTTGATTATATCTTCAGCAAACTTGGCAACCCAGATAGTTGCCTCTAGAGTAGGTGCCTGACGTATCGGCACTGCATACTCCCAGTGAAGTCCCTTTGCGTACTTGTCGACTTTTGTCAGCTCGTCTGCGACAAGGCGCAAAACAAACTCCATTTTGTCCGTGAAGTTGTTGTTGTATTCATCGATGGACATGCTTCCTTTCTTCAAAGTTAGGAATTGGTTCTCTAACTCGAGCAGGTTTTGGGCCAAGTAGTACTTGCGTTTGAACTACACCAAAAACTCTGCCCACGTTAGTTTCATGGGCTCATTGGGGCTTAGAGTCTTCCCCGTAGTGTTCCACCAACGAACCGCGCCTCCTCTGAACCGGCACACTGCAAATGTGGTCTGTAGTTTGCCTCTACAACCACACGTCATGAAAGCCAACTCCATCTTTGAGATTCAATCCACAACTCCGATCGGATCTTCCTTCCCGGTCAAGGTTGATGGCTTGCAGGTCAGAAAATCTTTGTACTTGCATCCGTTCCTCTCGACTACGTCATCTTGATTGTTCCTCCTAATCACCAGTGGATCAGCTTGACCAATGGTCCTGCTGTCGTTCCCTTCCTCAGACTTCCCGCCATTCAGCTCGGGCTGTTCAATAGGCACCTTCAGTTCCTCTCGATTTTGTTGAATTAAACGCATTGTTTCCTCCATTTGACGATCCAACATCATCGGGATCAACGCTTGCACTCCGGCCATCATGAATGGCTCAGGAGTGGCTACTACAACAAGTATTTACTCAATCACTGGTGGTTGATTCCTGTTTCCATTCGCGCTCCTGGCTCCACTGCCGGTTCTTGCCATTTCGATCTATTCACCGATTTAAATGTTTGGTGTGTGGCGACGAGAATTTAGGTGAGAAAGATTTTATTTACGATCCACATGTAAATCTCCTTCTCACTCCGAAAAAGTTACATGCCAGTTCTAATACCGTAATTCAAACGTTTAGAGATCTAAGCACATAAAATTTCCAAATCCAGTCGGCAATAGACCATAGATCCAATCACATAATTCATATCACAAATCATTTAGCACATAAAAGCATGTTAGGCATTTTCCCTAAAATAAGATAGTGCTCGTGTCTATTAAGGTGTATTACCTAAATTTATTAGACACATTCCTCACAATCATTAGAGCATTCTAAGTTTAAGTCTAGAAATAAATCCATATTCCTAGTTCGCTTAAACTAATGCTCTGATACCAACTGTGACATCCCCATTTTCACGACTAGAAAAGACCGATTTTGTTTATGCTTTAAACATCTCATTAAATCACAACCTAGAAATCATCCCCATATGTAGATTAATCACTATACAGACTTGGAATCAGTGATAAATCATGTTTATAAGTTCATAATAACGGTAATGAACTGAAACATAAGTTATACTTAAAGTAGGGTAAGCATAACTCACAGTGAGTATTTCTCAAAATTGGGCTTCGTTGGAGCAGCGTTTCTGAGCCGAAAAACTATTTTCTCAGAGCCTTCGGGAGCCTTGAGGCTTCCTTCGGGTGCTAGGGGGTTTTCCTAGGCTTTAGGGGGGGTTTGGGGGTTAGAGAGAGTTTAGAGAGAGAAAGAGAAGTTGGAAGGTGTGAAGAATGAAGGGAACCCGACACCTCTATTTATAGGCTGGAAATCACCAAAACTCATCGAGTTGGCCTCCATCTCATCTAGTTCCAAGCCTGGTGTTACCATCTGGTGGCTAGCCTTGGGGAGGAAGCAACGGCTGTGATCGCGCCACGTCACCTAAACTCGCACAACACCCTCCCTACTTAGAAAAATCATAAATCTCTCATACGAGCTCCATTTTCAATGTTCTTTATATCCATGCGTAGGTAAAAATAAGATTTACAACTTTCATTTAGACTCTATCGGCTAATTCTCGACTGGTCTTAAATTTAACTGTAGGAGGAGATTATACTATTAAATGTCCGCATAAAATTCATAACTTCTACATACGGACTCCGTTTTCATCTGTCGTTTTATTGTTGACTTCCTATTAATGATATCATCAAATTTCATCTAGGTCGCATAGGCCAAAAACCGCTCGAACTAAAATTCGAGTTTCGGGTCGTGCACTGCTATGTCAAATCTTAGAAAGTTCATAACTTCCTCATATGAAGTCATATTTGGGTGTTCTTTTTTTGTATGTTCTCGGTTTAAAGTATACTACAAATTTTGTTTAGAACACTAAGGCTAAAATTCATCTATCATAAATTAACTATTTACGTCTCCGGTTGTCGTGCCGGTTTTGCCGTAAAATTTCGACAGGTCATAACTTCTTCGTTATAACTCGGATTTCGGCGTTCTTTATATGTACGGAACCCTTGTGACATATACTATAAACTGGTTAAGATTATTTATTCTAAATAATCTTCTATTAAAAAGTCATTTTGGACGCTTATCGTTTCTAAATTGACTAGCCCGAAGCTGCAGGCGTTACAGACGAGTTGGGTTAACATGGACTGTTGACCTTGACTTTGACCAATGGTTGACCAAGTTTGACTTCTAAGGGTATTTTCGTAAATTTGGATTTTAATGGAATTAGTTATATGCTGGTTACATGTGGTTGAGTTCGGAGCTGTGATTTGGGAGTTTGATATTCTCACTACAGCACTACTTGTGAGGTGAGTTCTCCTCATTATACTCAAGGGTCTAAGGCACCATGGCCGGCCCTTTGGATTGTTATCCTGTTTATCTTCTGATTGTGTGCTGCTATGATCTGTTAGATCGGTATCCTGGTAGATAGGATGATGTTATGCTTAGTGATCTGCTAGATCTGCTTGACTGTCTATAGACTGTTATGTGATTATCTGATATATATATATATATATATATATATATATATATATGCACATGTTTAATTTGTAGTTGAGGGTATTCCATCCTAAGGATGATTGGACCCGTAATATGTTGTCTCTATAGACTGTTCTATGATTATCTGATACAGGTGCACATATTTGATTGGTAGTTGAGAGTATTCCATCCCGAGGATGATTAGACTCATAATATGTGGGCATTCCAACCCGATGGTTGTGGGCCTAGAGTATTCCATCCCGAGGATGATTGGACTCATAGTATGTGGGCATTCCAACTCGATGGTTGTGGGCCGAGGGTATTCCATCCCGAGGATGATTAGACTCATAGCATGTGGGTATTCCAACCTGATGGTTGTGGGTCGGGGGTATACCATCCCGAGGATGATTGGACCCATAGTATGTTGGCATTCCAACCCGATGGTTGAGGGCTTAGGGCATTCCAACCCGATGGTTGATTTGACCCATAATATGTTGTTAGGCTGTGTATGGGTATTTTGGGGGTAACTCACTAAAACTTCGAGCTTACATTTATGGATTATTGTTTCAGGCACTTCAGATGATCGCGGGAAGGCGAAGGCGTAACCGTACACATCCTCACATGTTATGATTTTGATTACTGGGATACTCTGATGTTCAAACTATTTGAAAACAATTTTGTATTACATGGTGGTTTTGGGTATTTGGAAAAGTTTTAAATTTTGTGAATCTTTATGGATGTTACACTTTGCGCGGGTACACCACTAGTTTCTCTTCGTGTATTCGTATCGTGTCAAATTTGTGGCTGACATGTTTAATCACAAAAATGAATAAATATTTGGATTAATTTTATTAGATGAATAGTCTCAATCGAAAAGCTAACAACATTATGTGGTTTTTCTTTCCTATTTTAGGATTTAGGAACCTGATTTGATTGAATTTGGCTAATTCCAAATTGACGACGACTTCCTTGGCAAGAAGTGGCAGCGAGAAAGTGATCACGTCCGAAAAAACTTAGTGTATGATAACGACTAATGAACAAAATTAGAAGGCGTGTGGAAGATAAAATGAACTTGTTTTATAATTTGTCGGTAGAGGTAGCGAAAACATACTTGCTCCACATACCACTCCATGTGTCTTTCTTTGTTTTCATACCAACCATAGCGGTTTTCACTATCTTTCCCTCTCCTAAAAAATTATTATAGCCTCTCATGTCGTGTTCTATTAAATCGTTTTTCATTTTTAGTCTATGACTCATGCCCAAGCCCCATCATACAAGTTCCTAGAAGACCTTCCTAGCCCATCCTCTCTAGCTCATGTTTCCTAAGGCCCAACCCACAAATTAAGACCCTTGGCCCACCCCTTCACGACCATGCTACTTTGGGTCATGTTTGTGGTTATCAACTTATCACATGCCCTCCAACTTATAGTATTTGGCCCATGTACAGAATTGGACCCATGTATGGTCGATGTGAGAAATTCTACACAGAAGATCCATGATTTAATGATACATATAAAACATTGTTAGTACTTCGTGATTTACCACTATATTATGAGTTTTGGAAGGGTTCGTTATGAATCCGTTTAGACGGCAATGTTTACTATTATAGAAAAAGGAATAATAAATATAATTTCAAATATTTGATGATGAATTCTATATAAGTACGTTGACAATTTCTATAATTTGCTCTGAAAATATTTTGAGACCCTTGCGTGAAGTAATCTAATCTTGGAGCAATCCATTCCGTACCAACCACGATTACAAATGCAAATTATTGGCCCATCGTAGTATAGCACAAGTATGGTTTCATTAATATATAGTTATTGACCCACAGTATAAATAGTTATATACTGGATGATCTTTGATCATGTATTCATGTCCACACTTTTAGTCAACAATTGACTTGCCAAAATTGGAATCACAATAAAACAATATATCAAATTACTTATTTTAGCATATCCTTGATCACTTGAGTATCAAATCTTCCTTGTATATAAAAAATCACATCAACACAACCAATTTCAAACACTACAAATAAGTCTCACTATGTATGTGACATGATTACTTTCTCACTATAAGAGCAATCCTCAAGCTCTTCGTTTCTTGCAATGTTGCCCTTTCCTCAGAACAAAATATTGACTGCACGCTACACAACATGGTCCGGTCAATATCAACAAGTTTCTTATGATGAAATTGTCTTCATTCCGGTTTTTAATCAACTGTCGTCTTCACACCGCTACTATGCAATAAAACCACATGGATCGCATAAAGGGTATCTATCATATGTCTTTTTCCAATTTGCTTGACTATCAACTTCTTCTTGTCTTCTTAATACATGAAGATTGTGTCATGATTCAAACTTGTTTTTCTAAATTTAAAGGTATCTTTTTAAGCCCCCCAAATTCTGGATCCTTAGCTTTTGGGTATAGGCTAGCTAGATAAGAAGCTTGACTGCATAGCTTGAACAACTAGAAACTATCAAGTTTTAGGGTAGCATTACATCAAAGTTGGTTTAATTATAATGATCACTGAATATTTCTTATTTTAGGAAGCAAGATGTGTAATCTTGTAGATTTTCTTTGGTCGGTGGAAAATGTCGATCCTTTTGTTAGAAACATAGTTTCTTAATTTACAAGTGAAAGTTTTGTCCTATTCGAGTATGTATGTGGATGGAATAAATGATGGATTTAGATCCCTTAGATTTAGTCAACCAAATCAACGAGTACCAATATTACCCATCTACACATGGGTTAATGACCTAAGAGGGTAATAAAATTTTAACTTTGTCCATATTAGGTCGTTAAGGTTTTTTTGTACATATTACATCATCATGGTTGTTATAACCATTTAAAAAGGATAATAAGGTTTTAATTTTGTCCACACTAGGTCTTTAAGGTCTTTTTTGTACATATTATACCAACATGGTTGTTATAACGGTTTAAAGAAAGGGTAATAATGTTTTAATTTTATCCACGTTAGGTCCCTATTTTTAATATTTTTATCATTTCATCTATCTCTTTTACAATTTATATTAGTATCTAGTAAGATGGTTTTATCATTTCATCTTCTCATTTTAGTCGACTATTCACCACAATCATGGTTTCAATTAAAAGGTTACATAACAATTTTTGTCATTTTTAAATAATAATAATAATAATAATAATAATAATAATAATAATAATAATAATAATAACAACAATAATAATAATAATAATAAAACCTAATAATAATCAAAGTTTTAATGATTAAGGCTATGTTTGACACGTCGCAGCTAGTTGATAAGCTAGTTTATTTTACGATCTTTTTTAAGTCATCATGTTTGACAAACCAAAAAGTAGCTCATAAAAGAATAGGTTTAATCTCATATTGACAAGTGTCGTATAATTAGAGCTCCTAATTAATGTTATATATCACCAATTATGTCATTTGTCAACCTATTAATTATACAATTCGAATTTCAAATTTTAAATTTCCACTATAATAACATTAAATTAATAATTGATTATCCATTTTATATTTTAAATTTTAAATATTTCACTCTAATTATATTAAACTAGATTATAACCTGCGTTCAACGCGGAAAACGTATAAAAACATACAACTGTCTACAGATATTGCATAATAATTATATAAAAAAATTATGGATATTGGTTTTATTGAAATGTGTAGAAGATACATTGAAATCGATAAATATCTATAATCATTAACCTTTTTATATATACCATTTTTGCTTTATTAGTTGAAAGATTTTCCTCGTCACATATGGTTATGATATTGTTATATATGCATAAGTATTCTAATTAAACGTTCATTCCGTAATAAGGTTACTTAATTTAAGCCCATATTGACAAACAATATACCATTTTGTTCACTCCATTAAATATTTACTATTTCATTTATTCAAATAAAGTCATAGAGTATAATTTATAGAATGTTAAATGTTATATGGATTTAATTTTAATATATCATGAATGAAAATTCTTTTCCAAATCATGATTGGTTTATTTTAAATTAATTATAAATATACGTGCTAGCTTTTATATTTGTTCTTATTTTTTTGGGGTTCGCAGGAACTTTGCATTAGTCTTCGCGCAACGTTGAATAATTTTAGTATATCATCAATGTAATTTGGTATATCTTTCAATTATATAACATATCAAATAATGACATTTCATTACTATTGTGACAATTTAGTTTATATATTGTATTTTTACTGATCTTAACAATCTTATTTTTTTTCTAATAACCGTAACACTTTTACGAATTGTACTTACAACTCTTATAATATCTTATAATTTTATCTTACTTCATAATTTTTCATAACTATATTATTTTCGAGATCGACTCTTTTAATAGCTTTTTTTCAGTCTATTTAATTTTATATTTTAATTTTACAACACCATCGTTTGTATGTATTATGAAATTTCATTTTAAAAATGCTTAATGTTTACATCTTGATATTTTTTTAATAAACTCGTGTAATAATTATGAAATATATACCTTGGTTGAATTAACATTACTTCCTTCACTAAATTAAATTCCTCATTAAACGAATACATCTTGGAAAGTAATAATTATAAGGAGGCAACATTATCTAAGACATAAATGTTTGATATACTTTTGGAGGGAAAAAATCGAGATCATTAAAAAAATTTATATAAAGAAAATACAAATTTAAATTGGGTGAAATTATGAATGAAATTACCGACGAAAATAATTTTGGATGGAAATGTATTTTGTAAAGTATGATACTATGACAAAATTCGAAATATGTATATTGTTGTGTAAATTTATAAATTTTATTGTTACAATATAAAGATAAAACATAGTAGGTTGGTATGTTAAACAAAAAAAAATCAATGAACGTATGTAACTAAAAAATGGAATTTGAAGATGAAAATTTAAAACTTAAAAGTATGAAGACATGTGATAAAAAATGTGTGAAAGAGTTCTAACCACATTTGACCAATTTGTTAGTGAGAAGATCATAAATTGACCCTTTGATAATGATCAACGAATTATTTCATGTATGACAAAAGGTAAATTCTATAATTAGCAGATTCGAAATGTTTTAAGTAATACTAAAATAAACATGTACATTGAAGTGTAGATGAACATGTAATTTTCATGCAAACAACATGTGTTATGGTATCATGTAGAAAAATATTTTAGAAAATAAAATGTTTTAAACACATATACTTAACTTAGATCCTAATCAACCAGGTTTATCAACCGTTTCTCCCTTGAATTTTCAATAATCATTTTCATGGGATTAGTCGACACAACCTGACCAAGAAAATCTGGAACAAAAAAATAAACGGTTTTTGTATTATAGATGTGTAATACAATAAATACTTGCGTGTAGATAAGGTAGAATGTTAAAATAAAATCTTACCAAATGCAACACGAGTGTCGAGATTCCTCGCTATAAAATATTGGAAAGTCGAAAAATTATAAGGATCCACCATAACAGTAAAATCATTTGATATACGAACTTTGGTTGTTTTGTAGAAATTATTCTTCTGTTTATGATCAACCAGCATGTAATCTTCTTCATTTATGGTCATACAAAAACTACTAATTTCCCTTACTGATCCTTCAACAAAGAGGGCCTCAAACGAACTAATGAGATTTTTTTTATTGTTGCTTGTATTTTAGTGTCATGTTAGTGAAAAAAAAATTGGTTAAGTTTAAAATTTTATAAATTAAAAGAAACTTAATAATAAAAAGAAAAAAATTGTACCTACTCGTCAATTAAAATCGTGTCCAAGCTGCTGAACATATTTGGGTTGTTTTTTAAGTTTGCTTCCAAAGCAAGAGTACTTGAACACGAATGTTTCAGGTTTCCTTGGATGCATCGATGTCAACAACCTTATCAAAGACGATCTCGTCACGATTGGTTTGTACCATGGGTGTAAAATGAAAGGAAAAACAATTAGAATTATAAATAAATTTTATATGAAATAGAACGGACATATACAATGTGTTTATCTATAAAGAGGTATGATTTATAAAGAGTACTGAAAACTATTATAGTTGTCAACAAAATTGTTTCCATACTTAATTTCGAAGGGTGAATAAATAGATTATATATTATTTCCTACTAAATCAATCTAAAATTGTAATAGGATCATACCATAATATTTTAAAATCATATCAAAATTAACCGGATTCTTATGGTATAATAATTAAAAAAATAATAATCATCTCTGATATATAAAAATAACATTTTCCTAATTAGTATCAATTCCAATTATAGTTAATTTCTGTTTTGTTAAAGGTACATAATATATTTTCTTGTTTATTTGAAAAGTTTCAGAAAAATAGTTAAACCGATTTCATGTAATTTGTGACAAAGAAAATCAAAATATATGAATACATATATTTGATATAGGAACAAAAAAATAATCGAAAAAAATATAAAAAGCGAAAGAATGTACTGACCTTCTACTGCACAACAACAAATGTTTGAAGTAGAGAATTATGATGAATGTTATAAACAACAAGAATAATGTTGTAGGAGAAGGTTTGAAGAAAAACAACGATTAGAAATAAATGTGAGTTGTGGATTCCTAATAAAAATGGATTTTATATTAATTTGAATCTGATTTTTGGTATCGATGGTTTCCAAATAAAAATGGATTTTTCATTAATGATTTACTAATATAAACATATTTATATTAACGGTTGATATTAATGCATTAATTGAAATGGTTTGTTATTAATATGTTTTTAAAGTTGACCATATTAAAACCTTTATAACCGGAAATTCAAGATTTAAAATATGGGATGATTTTATTGGAATTATATACATTCAATTTCAACGGATTTAAGTTAATTTTGTTTGACAATTGGAAAGCTTCTATTGAAGTTAAATACATTCTATTTGGGAGGGGGGATGCTGTCAGCAATTTAATCTAAAGGTAGAAAATATAAGATTAAAATACAATCAAATGCCTAGATTGTTTAAGATGATGTCATAAAGTTTCTCTTTTAATAATATTTAGAGATTAATAATTGATTCTTCATTTTTAATTTCAAATTTTAAATTTTCTCATTCTAATTATATTAAATTCATAACATTAGATTGAAAAATAAAATAAAATTAATACAGATTATAAGGTGATATAACATCAAGTAATTACTTAAATCAACAATTATAATTTTATATAACTAAAAAAATATCTCTTAAGTAATAATTTATTTAAAATAATTAATTAATAAATTTAATTTTTTAATATGAAATTTTAATTAATTTTATAACCGTGTTTCTCACGGGTTATAAACTAATATATATATATATATATATATATATATATATATATATATATATATGGTTCTAACATTTATTATTGGCTAAAATACACCAATAAGAATTTAGTAAAAAATAAATAATTATTTAATCAAATAAATAATTATTAAATTAAATGATTTTCATAATTATATGTATATTAAATTATTTTCATGGTTATAATTCTTTTTTATGGAAACTAATTAAATTCGTCATTAATATCAACAATAATATTCTTTCGGAATAAATTTGCATCTAGTTTTTCATGTATGAGTTCGTATTTTGTTTTGTAATCCACTCACTTTAAATAACAACAAAGTTGTCTACAACATAGAGAACGATAATGTATTCTAGTAGAATAAAAGTTTATTCTAGAATAATGAAAGTATATTCTAACAGAATGAGAGTGTATTCTAGTAGAATACATTATCGTTCTTCATATTTCAATGCAATTTTGTTGTATTTTAAGTGAGTAAGTCTATGAAAAAAAACACGAACTTATACTGAAACCTAGATGTGAATTCATTTTGAAAGAATGCTATTGTTGATATTAATGATGAATTTAATTAGCTTCCATAAAAAAATTATAATTATGAATATCATTTAATATACATATAATTATGGAAATAATTTAATATCTATCTTTATTTAATTAAATAATTATTTAATTTACTAAATTCCTATTGATGCATTCTACCACACAATAAATATAAGAAACACATGAACCTAGCTATATATATATATATATATATATATATATATATATATATAGAGAGAGAGAGAGAGAGAGAAGGAGAGAGAGAGAGAGATTCATTTGAGACCAACTATATTTTGTGAGACATGGGGACCAAGTGTGAGCCTTTAATCAAAATTGTTCTTGTGGCTCATAAGAAAACGCGATTAACACTAATTAATCTAAAAGATTAGTTAATTAGGGATAGATTAGTGACTAGGTTAAATTTTAGATCATCGGATCTGATACATAATGTTAGGATTATCTTCACGTCATCACAAAACCCAGCTGCTTCGATTCTTTCTACCAATTCACGCTAATCAATCAACATTCCTTAATCTTCGATTCAGGCTAATCAATCTTTTGTGTGGTTCGATTTGAGTGATTGAGGTTTGTGTTCATCTATCGACATCAACAATTCATTACAAGATTGTTATCGATTTTAGCTTTGTGATCATTGATTTCATCCAAGGTAGAGGTTCAAGTGTTTAGTCGATTTCTGCTAATCTTCATCTTCAACAATTGTTAAAGATCTTTCAATTTGTGCTTTTTACTGTACATCATGATTTCATCAATTGATCAAGGTTTGAGTTTTCTTCCTTGAGTTTTCCTCACTTTCATTGTTACTTTCATATAACATGTTCAATTATTAATTGTAATGGTCGCGTTTCTAGCTAAGCAATAATATTAGGATGTAATAGTTAGGGTCAATAAATGTAACCTATTTTGAAGTAATGAAGAAAAAATATTTGAGTATTATGTGATTTATGTGATTTATGTGCAACATATGTGTTTATAGCGATATAACAAAATAATAATAAAAATATGCATCAAAAATAAAATAATAAATAGACCCAGTATCTATGAAGAAAGTTAAAGTGGTTGTGACAAGGATTCAGGAGATATAACGAACGCTGAAATCCGACTTATAACGAAGAAATTATGAATCGTCGAAGTTTTGCGACAAAACCGGTACGACGCTGTGTATCGTAAAAAGTGAGTTTCTGATAATATACTTTTTAGCCTTAGCGATCTAAAAAAAAGTTGTAGTATACGTTAAACCAAGAGCGTGCATATAGAGAACGTCCAAATCTGACTTCGTTAGAGGAAGTTATGATATTTCTAAGATTTGGCGTGACAGTATGCAACCCAGAAAACGAGTTTTAGATCGATCAACTTTTAGCTGACACAATCTAAACGAGAATTGAATATCTCGTTAATATGAGCTCAATGATATAAAGAAAGACGAAAACAGACATCGGATGACAAATTTATGAATTTTTAACGGACTTTAACTATCTAAGGTTGTTAAAATATAAATTTAAAAATGAAGTCAAAATTAGCCGACGGAATCTACACAAAAGTTGTTGATTTCGTTGCTACCTACGTGTGGATATAAAGAATGTCAAAAACGCAGCTCGTATGTGAAAGTTACGAATTTTAGATGATAATTAGTTTTTGGAGCAATCTGCGAGTGACACGTGGCAGAATCCTGACCTTTGCTTTCTCCCCACACCTTGCCACCAAATGGTGACACTTGGCACCCCAACACGTTGTGTAGGGCTCAGAAACACGCCGTGTTTAGCCATTTCTCAGCCTATAAATAAAGGCGTAAATATTCCATTTTTCTCACACATTTCCCATTCTTTCTCTCTCAAACACCCTTCTTAGCCCCTCTGATTCCCTAGCACTTCCCAAGTGCTAGAGGCGAGTCCCAGAACGCTAGAAGGCTCCAAGAAGAAGAGCTTCCGGCTCAAAAGTTATGCCCTGTAGAGCGTGGCTCCTAGTTAAAACCCTATTGTAAGTGAGTTATGTTTACCCTACTCTAAGTATAACTTATGTTTAAGTTCATTATCGTTATTATGAACCTATAAACAATATTTTTGATAGAGAATACATGTGGTAAATATTATAAATGCTATTATATTACCTTTTAACTACTCATTGTATGGGGAATCTGGTTTGAAGGGCCGCTTGAGTTGTTGGATTTTAGAACAGCTTAATTGCTAAAATGGTCCTGCCCTCCGATGTTTCATGTATGGCCCCTATCTATACATAGTAGTTGAAAAATATTGTTTAACACTTATATAATACAAGAAAAACCAACATTGCTCGTAGACCTTGAGTTAATAATTAGACGCAATAAATATTAGACTAAAATATGGTAATAATGATATTAGGTTTCGTCGAAGGAAAATAAAATTGTTAGAAGCGAAGCGCTGCCCGAGTTTGGAGTCATCGCTTTAACAAGTGAGTGCATAATTACTTTCATCTTACACATACATATGAAGTATCTAATATAAATTATGTGTTATGTGTGCATATTATCTATGTTCTTGATATTTATGCTGGATGAACGATTTATACATGCTTTTACTTAAACTGTGTATCTATTTTATATATACAAATATGTTGGGAGACGATGGGTATATAAAATAGATGATGTGTGATGAAATAAAATGATGAGAGACCTCGGTGTTTAGGTTGATTCATTCATCTAGTGGAGTATAGATGACGACCACAGACTATTCTAGACAGTCTAGTGGTTGCCTTACAGACATATATTATTGAGGAATACCCTTAGCAGTATTGTTTATCCCGATGAAAATCCTTAAGCTAGGTCCCTTGAATTAGATGCTTTAGGGACAGAAAGTGAGGATAACGGGAACCAGTAATCGGGTTGATTGATTTGATGAAATTAATAAACTTAATTATTGTGAGTTGAAAACCCTATGTGTTCACCAGGCCCCCAAGCCTGACCCACTCAGTTTCTTGTATTACAGGTAGGCTTGTTCACTATTCGGATAAAACCGAATTATCGGATTGGACTATTTGGTTTGGATTTTTGGATTGGTTTTCAACAAAACCGAATTATTATTTTGGATTTCGGATTGGTTTTGGTTTATGAAATAAGAACTGAATAGTCCAAAAAAACCAAATAGACATATATTATTTATTTATTTATAATATATATATATATATATATATATATATATATATATATATATATATATATATCCTCTCTAATAAATGAAGGTTTTTTTTGTCACTTGTCAAATTTTCAAGAGTTTTACCACATGCAATTTTGTGGGAGTTTTAGAATTATTATTTTCCACTTGTCATATTTTGAGAATTTCTATTTTTTAAATAAAATTTCATATAAGGAAAAAGAATTATTCTATTAATTTGATAATAAAGTTTCATAAATGTTCTAAAGAAGATTTGATTTTTTTTATAAATGTTTCAAAAGATTACATTATGATATGTACAAGTATTATTTTATAAAATATTCAATGTTTAAATATTGATATTAAATTTTTATTTTTAATAAACCCGTGTAATACACGAGTCTCACAACTAGTATATATATATATATATATATATATATATATATATATATATATATATAGCTATTTATTAATTTTGTAATTTATGTTTTCAAATAGGTTCAAAATGTTTCACCAAAAAAAAAACAGTACTACACATTTTCTATGAAAATTTTTCTATCTAAAAATATTTAACTATAATATATCTTCTTATTATTTGTTTATAAATTTCAAATCAAAACTAAATAATTTGTTTTTGCTTCTTGTGTAAAATTGGGTAATACTATAATTATATACCGTTTAAAAATGTTTCGGCTTTTGAAAACCGAATTTTAAAAAACGATCCAACCGAATTGTAATTGGATCGGATCAGATCAGATTTGAATTTAGTTTAGATTATTCGGATCCATGTTTTGAAAACCGAAGTCAATTTGGATTGACTTTATTGGATCAGATTAAACTGATTCATCCAAACGAACACCCCTAATTATAGGTAGTGGCACAAGAGCATATATGTGATGATCAGATGAGAGATTATGGATTATATGCCAGTAGAAAGAAATAAATGTTGTAAGTCCTATGTTGTTTTTGTTTATGCTTTTGATCTGTATTGACAATGACATCCCAAGATTATTAATATAATGAAATACATTTCTTCAGAAATGCTTTGATAAAATCTTTATCATATTTTTGGGAACAAATTCCGCAACATTTTTCTTCAAAAAGATACTTTGGTTTTTAATAAAGCATAAACAAATCGGTATATTCTGGCCGTGAAATTGGAGATGTCACATTAACCAAGTAACATGAACTGATTAAATCATCAGGCTATTAGCGATTTATTCAATTCATATATGTATGATTCATGATTTCAACAATCAAACATCATATTGATTGTTTGAAATCAATTATTGTTCTTGAGCACATTCTCTTAAACTATACATGCATTTTACCTATTTGATGAAAGTCCTGAATGAATAAACATTTTGATGTATCACCCATTCCTTCCCACAAATAAAGTCATCTTGAAGAATAAGTATACTTCTCAAATATGAGTTAGAATTGGAGTAAAATAATTCAGTATCGACTAATGTTATTAAATTTACCTTAGTTTTGTTAAAATATATCATCTATTTCAAGGCCTGATTTTGAAATTTCATTCAAGGAATATGTTTCTCAACAATCTATTAAATTATACATGCATTCTACCAGTTTGGTGAAAGTCCTGAATGAATAAAGAGTTTGATGTATCACTCCTTTTTCCCATTACTAAATTCATCTTTAAGAATAGGAGTATGCTTCCAAAATATTAGTAACAATTGGTGTAAAATAATGTAATGTTACTATTTTTATTAAATTAACCATATTTTTGTTAAAAACATGTTTTTTTTCAACCACGGAATGTTGGAGATATCTTTTTAGCATTGTTTTGTTGAATATGCTATTTTCAAATTATAGGAATAGGTTGGACTACAAAACAGATTGGTTGCTCTTAAATATGTTTTTAGAATGTGATTCTTCGCATAATTTTGTTGAAATATTTGTTTTCTTCAAACACAAAAGGGTGGAGACATGTCTTTTATCATTATTGAATGCTCTTAATAATGTGCAATAAAGGATATACAAAAGAAGAGATTATTACATTCAAGGTATTTTTAACAATGTTTACATTGTGTATTGTATGATCATTTACATTACTATAACACATTGACTTTAATTTAAAATCTTTGATTGTATAATCCATACTCGAGTCTAAAAATTCATTCATTTTTGGTGGCGGGGAATTTAAGATGATGAAACCCAACTTGAAAGGAGCTTGAATATTTCTATCTAGAAGTTTTCAACTGCAAGTGTCGAGTTTAATGAATATGCAATAGATTTTATATGTTGCAAACATGTAATATATATATATATATATATATATATATATATATATATATATATATATATTTATGGTTTTTGGTGCATTCTTATTTGACTATAACTTTTTAAGACCCTTTTGAGATTCACATTCTTCTTTGTATCTAACAATGTACCCCTGTTATAGAGTTTTATAGTACAAACTTGAAATATGATTTTTTTAATTATTTGTGTTTTACTTATCACTAAAATTCTTTGTTTTAGTTTCAATGACTCCTTTGGATATTGATTTTGTCATTCTATTCAATTCACCAGAGTAATCAAATTTAATGTAGATATTCACATTCAACAATATTATGAAAAGTCTACCTTAATATACAACACATTAAGTATTAAACGAACAACATTCTTGTAATATTAATTTTTAATTTTAGAATATTACATATTCTAAAATTAGAACATTACACATAATTTCACAATATTTCACATTACTTCATTGTTAATCAAGTACTTTCTCAGCACTTAACAAAAAGGTTCAAAACAAGTTGTTTCCAACAAAAGAAGAATGTCTAAAATCATATATTCCATATTATTTAACAAAAATATTCGAAGCAATTTGTTTCCAACAAAATCGGAATTTTTATAATGATAACATGACAGATAATTTCAGAATATTTCGTATTACTTTATATACGTCAAATACTATCATCACACATTACTTGAATAAAAGTTTTAAAGCAAGTAGTTTGTGACAAAAGAACATCTAAAAAAACATCTGACTCGTCAAATCAATATATATATATATATATATATATATATATATATATATATAATATCAAGTTTTCAAATACAAATTTATAATATTAAAATGTTACATAATATAACTTCATTTTACACACTAATTTTTTTTAGAATATTACACTTTAATATCAAAATATTACACACAATTTTAGAATATTAAATATCAACACAATATTAAATATTAAATAGTTAGAATAGCCAGAATAATAACATATCAATGAGTATTAAACAAGCCTAAATTTAATTAGGTATTATTCTATCAAAATAGTCTAGATATAACTTAGAATATCCTACAACTTTATTTTTTTTTAAAATATTCTATATATAACTTTTAGAAAACATATAACATATAACAATATTCTAGTAGAATATTCCACATATGTACGTTATTTTCAAATAATAAATCAACTTATTCCATTGAAAACCTACAACATTATTCTATTAAAATATTCTACATATACACTTATGAAAATAGACAACATATAATATTATTATATTAGACTATTATACATCTACTTATTATTACATAAATCATAGAATATTACTCTAATAGAATATTATACACACAAAATTTAATTTTAAACTTATATAACATAAAACATAGAATAATTCTAACATTACATTACATAAATTATAACATTACATCTATTATTCTATAAATACACAACACAAATTGAATATCAAAATTATACATCTTATATTCTAAAATTACAACTATATTGTCATATATACTTGTTTCATATTTTGTTGGCATGTATTTGATTAGTTGACGAGGTACCATGAACTACAGATTTTTATAGACCTTGTCGTACATTCTTTTCTTTAGGATCAAAAAATCATTTTCCCTTGATTTGGTAATTTCGTCATTTCATCTACTTCAAAAAAATAAACCATACTTTTGTTAAAACAATAAACTAGGAATATAAACAATACATTTTAAAAAAATGTTCTAAATATCTTGTTTCCAACTAAATCCATCTTGTCTAAAATCATATATTACATATTGCTTAACAAAAATGTTCAAAACAAGTTGTTTCAACAAATTTAAAATGTATAAATTAATATTACATTTACTTACCAAAAAGTTTGAAAGAAAGTTGTTTCCACCAAAACCAAAATGTTTGAAATTAGAATATGACACAACCAAAATGTCTGAAATTAGAATATGACACATATTTTTAAAATATTTCATATAACTTCATAGTATATCAAATGCTCTCTGAATATTACACATTACTTCACTAAAAGGTGCAAATCAAGTAGTTTAGACAAAATCAGAATATTTAGATAGCAAAACCCATATCACTCTATTTGTCCTACATCTTTCAATTAAATAATGCAATAACGTTTGAACTTAGATTATACTAATAAGAATATGTAGAATAACAAATTTGAAAACACCTTTTTACTAAATTTATACCAGAAGATAATTAATCAACATAATACCTGAAATAACTCGTATATGGTCCTCATTAGAATCATAATGTTACTTTGTTTGAGAACTTTTTTGAATCCTTTATCCTCGACTCTTTGGTATTGAATTTTCTAAAAATCTAAAAATCATAGCTAAACCTATTGCCAATAAAACTACATCATAAATTTAAAAGAATTCAAAAATGACATTGAATCATAATCAATTTTTAGGGATTTGTCGAGGGTTTTGGAAGATCGGTGCAAAGTAGAATCGGAATGAGAATAAATGGAATCCTGGTAAGTTCTTCAATCAGGATTGCAGATCAAGAAGGAAGAATGTTTTTAGGGTTCACAATGATTTAATATATTGTATGTTGTATAATACTATATTCCATTACATCTTGAATTTGATATATAACTCAATAGTGAAAGATCTCGATTATAATACATTTGTTGGAGATACACAATTATTTACAGTAAAAATTTTCCTATAATAAGAACAAAAAAGTTTATAGAATATCTCATAGATGACTACATCAACTCATAATCATATACATATAATAAAATCTACAATTAGAATATTTTAACACAAAATTACTCACAAATATAAAATTAAGAAGAAGTTATAGTATTATATGTTACCTAGATTAACTCTAAATGCAAAATCTGAATCCGATTATGTATAATGACCCACTTGTTGTAAACCAAGCTTCAATTTTGTTTGATTCAAGAATGTTGATGCTCGAGAACTTGATCTGATTTTAGAATCAAAATAACAATGTTGAAAATTTGAATCAGAATGAAGTAGAAGATGTTGATGATCGATATTGAATAAGACAAATTTTGTTGTTCGTATCGAGGTTACTTAGGGTTTTGCCAATCAAAATGAAGAAGAATGAATAGGATATAAAGTGTTTTTGCAACCAAAATGAAATAGAAAGTAAAATCCCCTTACTACCCCTCTACGCCCTTTTTATAATCCTGAAGTTCCATTTAATTGCAAAAATGCCACCGCCTCCTTGTGCTTCCTTGTGGTGTAATCAGATTTAATTATAGGATTAGATTATTTCAGATGAGTGGTCAAGATTTGGTCCATTTGTCTCACAAAATACTATTGTCTCATATGAACCTAACCATATATATATATATATATATATATATATATAAAATTAGTACATGCCTTAAGCTACATATCTTGTAAGTTGTAATCTCCAGTACACTTGTTCTACGTACAAAAATATTGAGCACAAAAATGCTATCATAATCGTCAATTAACTAACAAAAAGACTTTTCAGGGAGGCATTTGCATATTCGAAGGAGGAAGACGTGATGTCATGTTGTTTTTGTAAATGTGTTTGTGATGTAAAACCAATGCCAATTAACCTACATGATGTATGCCAACAATTTGAGAGTTTTCCTTGTGAAGCAGCTTATAAAGATTCTATTAGTACCTTTTATGCAAATCTACAACAGAAGATTGTCACCCTCCATATTTCTTAAGGAGAAAAGGTTGGGAAATGTACACTAAAACACCTAAAAGCTACAAGTTGCATGAAGCAAATGGAGTCAATGATTCCCTTCGATCACGCCTCCTTGAATTTATATTCCCACCCTCAACCAAAACCTTCAATTCTATGGCTATTGGCTAGTGGTATTGTCTTTTCGTAAATATCAAAGAGCACTACAAGGATGCAACCGTATACCGATGACATTTTCTAATCCGCCGACAAAATCATTGGTAAAGCCTATGCCGACGACAACTCTTCTGGAAAAATTCGTTGATATATATAGATTTGTCGCTATAAGTGGACAATATCATCGATATAGATGTCGTCGATATAGATCAACCAATCATGATGACCTGTCGTCTGAAAATGGTAGTTGGAAGTGATTTTCAAGAAATAAGAAGTTTTATTATATTCTTTAATAAATGACTTGTCGTCGGTCTAGAGGCAACCTGTACCGATGACTTATGGTTGGGAAACGTCAACCTATTGAGACGACTTATTGAAACGACGACTTGTGGTCGGAAAACGTCAACCTATTGAGACGCGTTGAACCATTTACCCTGAAAAAGTACAACCGAGTAACCATGTAAGTAATTCATTACTGGTATTGATAACAACCATATTCTTTTTGCTAATTAAACATTCATTACTTGATGACGCATTGAACCATTTACCCTGAAAAAGTACAACTGAGTAACCATGTAAATAAATAATAATGCAACTATATGATGTCCTCCAGTTGACCATAGAATGGTGTATCGTCGACCCCTAATGTAACAATACCACTATTTTGAGTAGTGAGTTGGAGATCACGACTAAGCACAACAATCGAACATCATTTACTATGCAAGTAGTGTAAGAATATGCATTTAGCGGACCATGTGCCAACGCATTTAATTCGTTAGTATAGTCCAAAGGAGATTCTTTTTGGAGACGATAAATCTGTAAGGAAATATAATATTGTACGTTTAAATAATAATATAAATTAGTTTTACATTATAATTTTATAAGGTGTTTACCTTTCTTTTAAACTATGAAGGGAATTTCGTTTTCAAATCACTTTCGGACAATTCTGATTCAAAATTACTAGATATGGGACAAAACAATAAGAATAGTTTGAAGATATCATAACACTATAAAAAAGTAGTTAATAAATCACAAGACTTACAATTTGTAGCCTTTCATCTCATCCTCAGTGCAGTTGTTTAGTATAATGCAATGATTTTTTGGCCTCTTTACAAAGTTCGACGAGCTTCTTGGTGGAAATTGGTCGACATTGTGATGAGAACATAGAAAATTGTCTTTTTGGAAGATCAAGATCGTCATGTCCATCAACATAATTGAATTTAGTTTGCATACCCTCAATATACATAAAGCAAAATGTCAAAGCTTCGTCTGCAACATAACATTTTGTTGTTGAACCTTCTGGCTTTGCTTTGTTTCCGACAAAAAAATTTAAGTTTTTTCATGTATCTTTCAAAGGAATACATTCATCTCATGTGTACATGTGACATCCCGAAATTTAGGTTAAAGACTGTGAACGGTCAAGTTCACAATAAGTCTCTTGGTAATTAACTCATTGAGTTCTATTGCACCTAATGTAAAATAAATGAGTTATATTAACTATTATAAGATACCATATGGTATCTTATTTCCAAAAATGTAATTTGACAAATAAATCAAACAACTCAAACTGTAACCGTAGGAATGTGTTTGAAAAACTAAAATTTGGTATTAAACAGTTGTGAGCAATACAAACACTCTATTCTTGTAATATGTGTTTCCCTGATTCCGAAAATATAAAGAACGTTCAAAACGGAGTTCGTATGCAAAAGATACGACCGTTTTAAGAAGCCAAAACTAATATAATACTGATTTTTTAAAAACTGTCAAAATTGTTTCTATCTGTTGAGGGACTTGCGCATCTTAAATGGCAATTCCGAAAGCATTTTTGGACTCAATCTATGGCCTACTATTTAATTTCATATTTGAAATATCTTTGATAAAATATTTATAAAAGTCAAAAATAGACGTATCCAGCTTAATTAACCGTGAAACTTTAAATGTCATTTCAAAAAGATCAGTATAACAAAGTTCAATTTCGTCTGTATTTTTGGAATCACCACGACCTGGACTTTTAGAAAATTTATATGAATCAACACAAGGGCACGAGAATCGAGATATACATCACGATAAATAAACATATATAAAAAAATATTATAGTTATTATTGTGAAAATTGTTTATAAAATACATAATGACAAGGCTACTACATATATATATATATATATATATATATATATATATATATATATATATATATATATATATATATATATATATATATTAGTGACGTATGCGACTTTAAAATATCCAAATTAGTCGTGTATTCACGGTGTATGTAAGTTATATAAAAAAAATATATAACATTTCCAAATACCAATTAATTAATAATATATATGACAAATTTGGACATTTATATATAAATCTTCAATTCTTTATATATCTCATAAACATACCTTATATATGTCAATTTTTAAACCAAGGTTTAACAAATTAATAAATTTCACATTTCCTAACATATGAGTTTAAATTTATAATACACAAATACATAAACTAGTGTAGATAATCAGTACAATAAATCAATACATATCCAAATTCAACCAAATAAATCAATTGTACAAATTAATACATAAGTTATAAACATAATACATAGGAAAAAAAAACCTTTTGCTTCAATTTACACCCAAAGAAAACACAAAATATATAAAAACAATCAAAGATCAAACTATTATATAAAAATAACAGCCAAAAACCATGAGTTTGCTTCCACATATCAACATATCAAATTTTACACACAATGGACGTTACTACACTCAAACCCAAAGGAAAACGTGTTTCCTTTTCACAATAGAAGTTGTCACAGAAGTTGTCACAGGATCAACCCCACTCACCCCTCTCTTCTACGTTTCCTCTTAATAAACCCCATGTTTCCTTTCATTCTACATGGATTCCAGTCAAGAAATACGAAGAACAATCTTGTTCTTCCCCTTAATTACCCAGCAAACCAAAAAACAAAGGGCAGTTTCCCATTTGTGTTCTTCCTTCTCCCATTCCTGTGAAACAACAAACCCAATCACCACTACAAACACCCATCGATTTTCTGTCAAAAGCAAACCCAAAATATCTAATTTGTTCATTTCATAGATTCATGATACAACAAACAACATCCCAAAATACCATTTTTACCTATTGATTGATTGATTGGAGAGAGAGAGAGAGAGAGAGAGAGAGAGAGAGAGAGAGAGAGAAGAAGAAGAAGAAGAAGAAGAAGAAGAATTTTCTTTTACCTGTTGATGATCGATGACCGCAACTAAACCACCAAACCGAATCGATTGCTGCCACTGTGAGCATTCGACCATGCCACCACCGGAGCCCCCTGTCACCACCTTCGTCCTTCCCCTGCTCCGTTCGTGAATCCTTCTTCCTCCTTCGTGTGTTGATGACGATCGAACCAGCCAAGAAAACGAACCCCTTTTCCAGTCGTATTCTTCCTTCTCTGCTATTCCCATCGACCACAAAGCCCCGTCGCACCCACCTCTTCTTCTTCTGTCGAGCCTGGTCTCACCCCTCGCTGTCTCTTCTGTTCCTATCGAGCGAAGCCTTCGAAGATTCGCTTAATCGCTGCTGCTACTCGCATCGCTTCGGGCGATTCAATCTCCCTTTTCCTCCTTCGCACCCTATCGACGGAGAAGCAAGAACGCAGCCTCGCTGCTCCTTCCCATCTTCCCCTTCGGCCTCGTTAGTCCCCATAGATACCCTCTTCGCCATCGATCAGAAAGAAACGGATTAGCCGCCTGCGAGATTCCTCTATGCCTCCGGTCTTCTTCGTGGTCTGTGACAACCGAGGAATCGGAAGCAGCGCCAACGAGACTTCGCTTCTTCCTCTCTTCGTCCGTCTGCCTTGATTCATCCCCGTTCCGTTCTATTTGTTCGATCTGCAAATGACGAAGACGGAAGATAAAACCAAATTCTTTTTTAAGTTGGACCATTAACCACATGATTTAAATTTAAGCCCGAAGTCATTTTAATTATAAAATGACCAAAATACCCTCCCTACCAAAATACTTAATTACTTATTCAAAATAAGTCAAATCCCCAAACTAAGAATCAATTTGTTTAAAACGAACCCTTATTTGGTATTTTTTTTTACCAAAACAGTCCTAACCATTTACCTAAATTACCAAAAAGCCCCTATATTTTAGTGAAGTTACAAATCAGTACCCAATAGTTCAAATTTGTTATAAAATGGTCCCGAGAGTTTTTCAAAGTTCAAGAATGGTGGATTTATGGTTTCTCACGTCCAAAGAAATTGAATTCGAACGTTGGAACTCACGTTTGAAGGGTGAGTGCTTATGGCCCCTTTTTAATATTTTAATTATTTAGGGGGTGGGGGTGTGAATACATGTGCCTAAATATTTGTTTATACAAATCAATTTCCTTTTTATGCGAAAATACAATAAATCTAGTTTATAAAAATATTATTATTTAACAATTCACCATATTTTACGAATAAAGTATTATAAAATTTTCGTATACGTATTATGGTTATTTTATTATGAAATAACATGTCTTTTACTATAGAGTTTATAAAAGAAGCATACTTCGTTATAAAAGTTAATGCCTTATAGTTTACATACATGTCAAACATATTCGGCATTTATAAACTTGATGTCATGAAATTCATTATGCCTAGAGCTTATCCACAAGTAAGTTAGGGCTGAGAGCTATTCACAAACTTTTTAGTTAAGAGCTATTTAGTGAGACATTAAATTATTCATTAGCTGAGTCTAAACACTTAGCATACCCACACTACTATAACCGTTAATCTTCAGAGAGAGATACATATGTATCGGTCTATACGGGTTTGACATCCCCACCTGTGGTTGTTAGCTACAACCTCGACTGATCAATCGAAGCGGGTGATAGATGTCTACAATTTTTACTGCAACGTCCAATGAAGCATTGTAGTCGGATACACTCAAGTCACATAGCTCGGTTATAGGGCTCACTATAAACATTAACTCAAATATCTCTCTCTCTCCCTCTCTCTCTTACCACAACTCTTAAACATGGTTCGTTTAAAAATCGTTTTAAGCATGAAATTACTTGTGTCAACACATTGTTTGGATTTTTCAAAGCTTGCTTAAATATGGTTTACTTATAAAGAAAATACATTTTGAAACGCTTTTAAAAGTATCATTACTGCTACTAGCCAAAAACTTGTGACTCTCACCAACCTTGTGTTGGCCCTAAAAATTACATGTATTCTCAGGAAATCACTAAACGGACATTCAAGATAGATTGGATTACATGTGACTTAGTATACTTTTTGTTGTATTATATGCCTACCTGTTAAGACAATTCATGTATTATTACTACTTGTAAAAAAACATTGTATTTAAATATCAAGATGGAACATGGATGTTATTTTGTATATTGTTGTACCTGTGTAATATATTCAGTTTACCTGTGAGCCATGAACTTAGTCGCACAGCCCGACGTGTTTCGCCGCCTCAACTGAGGGTGTGACAGTACATGCCCTCCAAGAACGGTTTCTTCGAGTAAATGAAGAATTAGATCAATTGTAACATCCCGAAATATCAAGAGCAGAATGGAAGGGCTAAAAGAGTAAATTGGGAAAGAGTGACTCGGCGAGTCCATGGATGGACTCGGCGAGTAGAGTCGCGATTTGGTCACGTGTTAAGTAGCCGACTCGGCGAATCAATGAGGTGGACTCGGCAAGTAGGCGCTGAGTGGAGAAAACCCTAATTCTCGGGGTTGAGCCCTATATAAAGAACATTATGTTTTCCTCCCAGCCTCTTTATCACCCCTTGAGTCCCAGAAACCCTAAAATCGTGGAGAAGCACCATTGTTGAGCAAATTAGAGCTTGGAGAGGTGGTTATTGAAGAGATCTTAGAGAAGGAGAGGCTTGGAGCAAGGGGCTTTGCTTGGATTCAAGTTTCATTGCAGTTGGGGCGTTCTTTTGAGGTAATATCTCGTCTTTGAGCTTCTATTTCCTTGATGCATCATTTTGGGGGTATTAGAGATTATATTTGGAAGTGTTGGAGTTTAGAGGTTAGATCTAAGGTTGCTACCTCAAATTTGGAAAGGAGAAGAGTTGGAATGCATGAAAGTCCCTGTGTTGAGTGTTGGATGAAGCTATCATGTCCCAAACCTTAGCCCTAATGTGCAAAATGCATAGATCTATTTGGATTCACGTAAAGTTTGTCACTTTACGTGATGAATGAGTTGTAGGAGGCTAGATCTATGTTTGGGAGCAATTGCATGGCCTGGAATGCTTCTGAATGGTTTCAGACCGGTGGTACTCGGCGAGTCACATGGGTGTACTCGACGAGTTGCTTGAAGATGAGCTGGAACTCGACGAGTTGGAAGAACAACTCGGCGAGTTGGATGAAGATGACCTGGAACTCGGCGAGTTGTATGAACAACTCAGCGAGTAGGTTGAAGATAGCCTTAGACTCGGCGAGTCTGTTCTTGGGCTCGACGAGTCTTGTCGAAAAGTCCCAATATTTTTCTGGTCGAGTCGAGAATCGGGGAGTCAAGGGATGACTCGGTGAGTTGTGTGCGAGTGGACTCAGAGTTGTTGAACTCGACGAGTCTCGGGGTGACTCGGCGAGTTAGGTCGCGGATTGAGGGAAGTTCTGAGTATGGGGACTCGGCGAGTATAGTCAGTCAGGGGTTGACTTTGACCTTGTCTTTGACCAAGGGTTGGCCTGTGGTTTCCAGAGGCATTTTGGTAATTGTTGATTATTGTTTTGAGTTCAGTGCATTGGTGGTTGTCCAGTGGTGGAGATCGTATCAGTGATCGGAGCAGCTTGGGTTATCTGTTCAGTCGGCAGTTTCGAGGTGAGTTATCCTCACAATATCAACAGGGTCTAAGGCACCAAGGCCGGCCCTTATCGGATTGAGATCCGGGTAGTTGTTGTTACGTTGTTGCTATGATTTGTTGCATCCTGAGAGCTAGGATGGTATATGTTAAAGACCTGATTGAGATCGGTATCCTGAGAGATAGGGAGATGCTATGCTAGTGACCTGTTAGGTCGGTATCCTGGTTAGGATGATGATATGCTATGTGATCTGTTTGATCTGCTTGTTGACTGTGAATTGCTATATGATTATATGTATATGTGCACATGGCTGTTTGGACTGGAGTTGGGTTGAGGCGGGTCCTATTGTGTGCTGTAGGCCAAGATACCCAGGGCGGACCGGTTGTCCCGACGGCCCAGTGAGCGGTCCGGATAGGCTGTAGGCCCCGAAAGGGCGGACCAGACGTGCCGAAGGCTCGAAGAGTGGACCTGATAGACTGAAGGCCCGGTGCGGGCGGACCAGTCATACTGTAGACTCAGAGAGTGGACCAGGTGGATTGAAGGCCCGGGAGCGGGCGGACCAATCATACTGTAGACTCGATGTATGTGGATAGACTCAGAGGGTGGACCAGGTGGACTGTAGGCCGGTGCGGCGGATCAGTCCCACAGTAGACCCGAAGTGCATGGCTGTTCTGTGATCGGATACGTTATGGCATGTTATGCATGTATGGTATTTGTGGTTGGTATTTTGGGGATATCTCACTAAGCTTTCGGGCTTACAGTTGTGGTTTCATGTTTTTCAGGTTCTTCAGGAGACTATGGCAAGGCGAAGGCGTGATCGTACCGCTCCTCATGATTTCATAGTATTGTGATTCTGGGAACACTTTAAATGTTTTGTATTGAAAACCTTTTTGTAAAGATTTAATGGAATCGAGATGTTTTTGAAAATTTTAAAATTGGTTGTATCTTTCGGTTGTTACATCAATCATTATGTCGAAAAATGTTGGAGGATATATGCTTTCAAGATTGCATAAAATCTTCACCACTTTTGTGTTGGCATTTCTCACGTCGTTAACATCCACTGACCATGCACAAATTGTTTTATGGAATTGAAAGATCTAGTATACCCAATTGAGAATTTAGTATTTATGGAAATAATATTTATTGGAGAAATGACAACTTATGAAATATATCATAAAATATGATTATTTATAAGTTATACTTATATCTTATTAAGCTAGTTAGAGTTTATTTATATAAAAGATGGTTTATATGTATAGACACACACACACACACACACACACATATATATATATATATATATATATATATATATATATATATATATTAGTTAACTGTTTTATACATATATGTTAGAAATTTATTATATAAATGTTAGCCTTTTATATATGTATACACTTAAATATTTATGTATAAAGAAAGAGCATATCATTTTTTTTTGTCCCCTTGGCTCAAATTTTGTAGGATGGCTCTTTAAAGGGGAAAGACTTTTTTTTCTTTTTTTTACATCCATACTTGATAGAAACATGTTCCATGCTTTTGCTTTATGTCAGCATCTTTTGTCTACGTTGGATGAAAGATAAAAGTGTAACACCGTAAATTTCAAAACAATTTTTCTCATTTTATAAAAACATAATTCATTCATTATTTATAAAAGAATCATTGTTTAAAACTCAATTCATAACATATATCAATCCCAAGATCTCATAACATAAAAATCTCGTGTGTGTACTGATCAAGTCGGCGTCTTTCCGCAATCCTCACTAGTACCTGAAACACATAACACTCGAGGCTATAACTTTGTGGGTCCGTGCACCCAAACTCTGTGAACCCTCAGGTTCTGTCTCTGTGAACCTTCAGGTTCTAACTCCGTAAACATGCACAACATAAATCACATAGAATAATGCAGTGCAACACATAACACATATATAGCATACAAACACTGTATCGCATAACTCCGATTACCTACTCAAGGTAAAGTATAGTGAGAAGACTCACCTCGGATATCTCAGTAAATCTCTGACTCGGTAAACTCTGGTCTAGCCCCTGCCTAATCACATGAAATAAATACTCTAATTAATACGACCCTCAGGGCTAGGCTAATCTCTCTCTCTCTCTCTACATCCTCTAGGAAGGGTAAAAGACTATCCTACCCTTCCGATGACTCTAAGGTCCAAACATTGACTAACCCTAAAAGTCAACGAAGTCAACGATCAACCTTGACGAAACTCGCCGAGTGCACAACTGTGACTCGACGAGTCCACACGTTTTCTTCACTCTCCTAGTCCTCCTTCGACTTACTGAGTCAATCCTCAACTCTGCAAATCATCACAGATCACAATCTGTGAAATGTCCCAACCCAACTCGCCGAGTCCGGCTCCTGACTCGGCGAGTACCATCGTGCACTCTTGTGACATCCCCAAAATCTCAGCCAGAAAAGACCGTTTTCATTTATGCTTTTTAAAAATTTTCAGAGTAAATCCTTTTAATTTTAAAAGAGATGCGGAATTTGTTCCCAAAAACAAAACATGATAAAATAGATATTTATCAAAACATTCCATATAGAAATATGATTTCATTTCATAATCAAAAGTCGGGATGTCATGTTCCGATACAGATCATAAAGCATAACGATAACATTACAAGTCATTCAACAAATATATACATATACAGACTTGTAAACAAAACAACTTGATGATTCGCTCATCTTAAGCTCTTGCGCCACTTCCTGTAATACAAATAAACTAAGTGGGTCAGGCTTGGGAGCCTGGTGAGCATATAGGGTTTTCAACCCACAATAATTATATTTAATTTCAACAATCCATAATAAACCCGATTACCCATTCCCGTTATCCTCACTTTACGTCCCTAAAATAACATCTATTATAAGGAACCTAATTCATGATTTTCATCGGGACGAACATTACTGCAGAGGGGCTTCCTCAACAATAAGTGCCCTAAAGGCAACCATGTGGGGGATAGAGTACACCGGTGAACACGTCGTTCACAACACCTACAGGTAATGAGCCTGCTAGTGTTCCACAGGACAGTCTAGAATAGTCTGTGGTCGTCATCCATACTCTACTGAATGACTAGAATAACACCAATAACACCGAGGCCTCTCATCTGTTTATTTCACACTAATTATCTACCTATGTTCTACCCAACATATTAGTAGATAAAAATATACATTTTTATACATTGTTTAAAAACCTGTATAGCATGCTTTAATCAATACATATTCCACATAACAGATGAGGCATACACACATAACACATATTTCATAGAGAATATATCAGATCTATGAGATAGAAGAGAGTGAATATACACTCACACATATAACAGCAAAATATATACACATAACACGTATTTTATATAGAATACTTCATAATATTGCGTTGAATGAAAATGACTACACACTCACTTGATCGGAAGCCGATTGGGCAGCACTACGGCTTGCAGAAGTAGTGTCTCTCCGTAGATCTGGAAGATCTTCACAAAAACCGGGCTCCTCGCGGGCAGAGCTTCGGCTCGGGAATAACGCTCTTCGGGATCCTCGGGGCTTCGAATCTTGCTTCAGGGCTCGAGAATATTATCGGGGCTTCGGGATATGATTGGCACGCTAAATGAGGGAAAACTAGAGAGAAAATGGAAGGGTTTGTAAAAGAAAATTGGCTGTCTTTGCATCCCCTTTTATAGGCTGATCCTCGGGGTTACGTTGGGCGTAACTTCGGGGTTACGCGGGGCGTACTGCCTCGGAAGCCGTAATCCCTTGCGTCATCGGCCCTCTACGTCATCGCTTACGACTCCGGAGCACTCGAGTGGTACGCTGGGCGTACTTCGGATGAGTCTGCTCACTCCTCTTTGGATAATATCGAAAATTTGAATTAAAATTTAAATATTAAATATTTAATAAACTTTGAAAATTCATATCTCGTTCATACGAACTCCGTTTTCGACGTTCTTTATATCCACGCGTAGGTGAGACTACGCTCTACAACTTTCGTTTAGACTCCGTCGGCTAATTTTGACTTATTTTTATTAATTATTTATTTTTATTAATTATTTTTAGGAGGCCGGGACAGAAAAACTTTGTTATAAATTCATAACTTCTTCGTCCGACGTCCGTTCTCGCCTATCTTTTCGTCGTTTCACTACTAACAACGAGATCTTCGATTCTCGTTTAGATTGTTTCGTCTAAAAACCGCTCGATCTCAAATCGAGTATTCAAAGATATCGGGCATATCTAATACTTTAATTTTGACGCTTATTTTATTCTTAATTCATTAAATTATAATAATTAAGAAAATAAACACATAATTCACATAAATCACAAATAATACATTTTTATTATTTCAAATTGGGTTACAAAGGTTAACCTAGACTATTACATTGCTAAAAATGGCAAGCCCAGAAACACAGGCGTTACAACTCTGTCCTCTAGATTCCCTCTGACTCACCGAGTCACTTCCCCAACTCAGTGAGTCACCAACTGTGTGATTATCGGGAAAACCCTCGTCCTACTCGCCGAGTCGGCTATTGGACTTGGCGAGTTCATGCCATGCTCAAGCTGAACTGACCTCCTGAGGTCAGATCCGCTCCTCTAAACCGTAGATCTAGCTTCCCAAAGCATTATAATCACGTAAAGCTAACATCTTGGTGCTCATGCAAAGGCTCAAAGGCCTTATTTGAAGATATGACCTCTAAAATGACATCCAAACCTCATAACCCCCATTATAACTCATAAAGCTCAAGGGAAAAGGGTCTTTGGACCTCTTTGGGTCTAGATCTACAGCACCAACACGAGAGGGGACCAATTACTCCATATAACCATCCTCTAAAGGGGCTAAAAAGCCCTAACTCTAAGAACTACACCATAAACTGAAGAAGAGTCGAATGAATACATCAAAATGAAGTCTCTAAGCCCTGGAATCACTGGATTAACACCCTCTTCAGCCTCCTCTTGTATTGGTCCTCTTCTATTTGCAAAAACACTAACAATGATCAAGAAATGACTCCTTGCCTCTCACAAACGCTCTAGCTCACTTAGGGTTTCTCTCTGGGGTCTGGTAGCCGCAAATGACGGCCATAAGGCCCCTTAAATAGGCCCTAAACCCGAGGAATTAGGGTTTCATTAAACAGCGTGGACTCGCCGAGTCCTTGGGGCGACTCGCCGAATCCAGCCATCCACCCAGATAATGATTCGTGTCTCTACTCGGCGAGTCTACGCATCAACTCGCCGAGTTCTTACACAAAACTTGAAATTCAACAAATAAATATAATACCTGAAATTCCGGATGTTACAATTCTCCCCCACTTGAAACAGTCTTCGCCCTCGAAGACTCATCCCTGAAATAGCTCCGGATGCTGCTCATGCATCTCCCGCTCTGGCTCCCAAGTCAACTCGGATCCTCTCCGATGTTGACACTGAACCTGCACCAGAGGCACCTCCTTGTTTCTCAGAACCTTGATCTTCCGATCCACAATCGCAATTGGTCTCTCCGCATAGTTCAGGCTCGCATCCACCTGAATATCCTCTAACGGTACTACCGCCGACTCGTCGGCTATACACTTCCTCAACTGAGACACGTGGAAGGTATTATGAATCCGATCCAACTTCGTAGGTAGCTCCAAGCGATACGCTACCCTGCCCACCCTCGCGATTACTCTGAACGGCCCAATATACCGGGGCCCTAGCTTGCCCCTCTTCCTGAATCGAATCACTCCTTTCCAAGGAGATACCTTCAGGAGAACATAATCACCGACCTGGAACTCAAGATCGGATCGTCGCCTATCCGCATAACTCTTCTGGCGACTCTGAGTGGTCAACAATCTCTGCCTGACCTGTTGTATCTGCTTTGTCGTCTGAAGCACAATCTCCGTGCTACCCATCACTCGTTGCCCCACCTCTCCCCAACAAATGGGAGTCCGACACCTCCTCCCATACAACAGCTTAAAGGGCGGCATTCCAATGCTCGAATGATGGTTGTTGTTGTAGGAAAACTCCGCTAAGGGCAAATATGTGTCCCAACTTCCACCAAAATCCAACACACATGCTCAGAGCATGTCCTCGAGCGTCTGAATCGTCCGCTCGCTCTGACCGTCAGTCTATGGGTGGTATGCGGTACTAAAATGCAGCCTCGTACCCAACTCCTCATGGAATTTCTTCCAAAATCTGGAAGTGAAACGCACATCTCGATCTGACATAATCGAGATCGGCACCCCATGCCGCGATACCACCTCTCTCACATATATCTCTGCTAACTTCTCCGCAGAAGAACTCTCATTAATGGCGAGAAAGTGAGCGCTCTTTGTCAAGCGGTCTACTATCACCCAAATCGCATCGACACCCCTCGCCATTCTCGGCAATTTGGTGATAAAATCCATGGATATCTGCTCCTATTTCCACTCTGGGACTACCAGTGGCTGCAACTTACCATGCGGTCTCTGATGTTCGGCTTTAACCCTACGACAGGTTAGGCACCTCTCAACAAACCACGCTACATCTCTCTTCATACAGGGCCACCAATACTCCCTTTTAAGATCCAGAAACATCTTAGTGGCCCCGGGATGGATCGAGAATCTTGATATATGCGCCTCCTCCATCAAGATGGTACGCGTTCCTCCAACAAACGGTACCCAAATCCGACCCTGGAAGGTCATAAGCCCTCTGCTATCGGTCACGAACTCTGACACCTGTCCGATAAATCGCTCTCTCTTATGGTTCTCCGGTCTCAATGCCTCATCCTGAGCCCCTCTGATGGTGTCCAACACCGAAGTCATCACCGTCAATCTCATACAAATATCCCGAATCGGGGCGCTCTCTGCCCTACGAATCAGGGCGTCGGCTACCACATTAGCCTTGCCCGGGTGGTACAGGATCTCGCAATCATAATCCTTTACTACATCCAACCATCTCCTCTGACACATGTTCTGGTTTGGCTGATCCATCAAATAATTCAAACTCTTGTGGTCCGTGTATATCGTACACCGAACCCCATATAGATAATGGCGCCAAATCTTGAGGGCGAACACCACAGCCCCCAACTCTAGATCGTGGGTGGGATACCTTGCCTCATGGGCCTTCAACTGCCTTGATGCGTACGCGATCACATGCCCCCTCTGCATCAACACCGCACCCAACCCAGATATCGATGCGTCACAATACACCACGAAGTCCTCCATTCCCTCTGGAAGAGCCAACACCGGGGCTTTGCACAATCTCTGGCGAAGAGTCTCAAATGAGGCCTGCTGCTCTGGGCTCCAGATGAACACCACACCCTTCTGGGTCAACCTGGTGAGAGGAACAACAATCTTGGAGAAATCCCTGATGAACCTCCGATAATAGCCAGCCAACCCTAGAAAACTCCTGATCTCAGAAGGAGATTTCGGCACCTCCCAACTCATCACCGCCTCGATCTTGGCCGGATCGACCAAAATCCCCTTTTGGTTAACGAGGTGACCAAGGAACTGCACCTCCCGTAACCAAAAATCGCAATTGAAGAATTTGGCGTAAAGCCTCTCCGATCTCAGCATACTGAGGATTTCTCGCAAATGCTCCTCATGCTGCTCCCTGGATCTCGAATACACCAAAATCTCGTCAATAAACATAATCACTGATCGATCCAGCATCGGTCTGCATACCCTGTTCATGAGATCCATGAACGTTGCAGGCGCATTGGTGAGCTCGAATGGCATCACCACGAACTCGTAATGCCCATAACGAGTCCTGAATGCGGTCTTCTGGATATCCTCCTCGCGCACCCTCATCTGATGATATCCAGATCTCAGATCAATCTTGGAAAACCAAGACGCTCCCTACAGCTGATCGAACAAATCGTCGATCCTCGACAAAGGATAACGGTTCTTGACCGTTAACTTGTTCAGCCCTCGATAATCTATGCACATTCGGTGCGAACCATCCTTTTTCTTCACAAAAAGGATTGGTGCTCCCCACAGCGAGCTGCTCGGCCGTATAACCCCTTCCCCAGCAGCTCCTGAAGCTGCGAGGATAACTCTTGCATCTATGGAGGTGCAAGGCGATAGGGCGCCTTGGCAATAGGTGTTGCCCCTGGAATCAAATCAATGTGAAACTCAACCTGCCTCTCGGGAGGCACACCGGGTAACTCCTCGGGAAAGACATCCGGGAATTCACGCACTATCGGAACCTCCTCAACCGTACTCGGTCTCTCTGCACCAACTCTCGTATCCATCACATATGCTACAAAACCACTACAGCCCTGCTGTAGACTCTGCCTCGCTCTAGCAGCTGAACAAAACGCTGAATCGGGATGGGTACCCTCGTCGTACACCGTAAGAACTCCCCCACTTGGGTATCGTATAGTCACCAGCTGCCGCTCGCAATCGATAACTGCTCCAAATCTGCTCAACCAATCCATGCCTACGATGACACAGACGTCCCCCATCGCAATCAGGACCAAATCAATAGGAAACTCTACACCAAAAATCTCGACTACACATCCTCGAATCACCTCTGTGGCATACACTGCTCTCTCGTCGACGATGGAGACTCTCAGAGGTCGACTCAACGCCTCTCGACTAATACTGATGTGCTGACTAAAAGCCAATGATATAAAAGATCGACTCGCACCCGAGTCAAATAACACCAAAGCAGGTACAGAACTCACAAGAAAAGTACCTACGCATATCATAATATAAGCACAAAATCTCAAACATTAAAATAAATATATGAAGGAATACATACCAGCCACGACATCGGGCGCTGCGCGGACCTCTTCCGCAGTCAACTGGAAGGCTCTCCCCCGAGCCTTCGGCGTCTCGGTCTTCACCGACCGACTATCAGAAGCTCTAACAGTAGCAGGGGCAGACCCCTGAGAAGCTTCCTGTGCTGACCCTCGCAGTAGCGGACACTCGGCCTTCCGGTGTCCGGTCTGGTTGTAGTGAAAACACACTGCAAACCCTTTGGGGCAGTCCTTGGCCATATACCCCTCCTTGCCACACTTGTAGCAAGATCCAGCTCTACAAACTCCATCATGACCCTTTCCGCATTTTCCACAAGTGCGGCCCTTCTGGTTCCCTGCTCTGGAATCAGCGGGCTTGGCCCGCTTGGCTGCCAGCTGGGACTGTGTCGGTCGCCGATCCCTCCCCTGAGACTCCGCCTCCTCCCTAGCCCGAGTCTCTAGCTCGATCTCCCTCTTCCGGGCATTTGCCTGAAGCTCGGCAAATGTACGGTACGAGGAGTTCGCCACGAACTCCCGAATATCTCTCCTCAAAATACTCAAATAACGGCTCATACATGCCTGCTCAGTAGACACGTGCTCAGGGCAGAACATCGCCCTCTCATGAAACATCCTGGTAATAACCGTAACAGACTCCGTACCTTGCTTGAGGGTCAAAAACTCTTGTGCCAACCGATCCCGTTCCACCGAGGGAACGTACTCATCATGAAACATGGCGGTGAACCTCTCCCAGGTCACCGCAGCAAGCTCTGCTGGAGAATAGTGTGCTGTCGCGAACTTCCACCAGTCCTTCGCCCCCAGGCGAAGCTGGTTCAGCGCAAACCGAACCCTCAAGTGCTCCGGGCACGAGCATGTATAGAAACACCCCTCAATGTCAGATACCCATCTCATCGCTGCAATCGGATCCTGCATCCCATCAAACTCTGGTGGCTTCGTGTTGCTAAACTCCCTGAACAACAACGAGTCACCCCATTGCGGCCTAGCAGCAGCGACGGCTGCGGTGGCCGCTACAACAGCAGCCTCAGAAAGAGTGGCATAACGCTCGTCAAAAGTCTCAATCAGCGTGGTCTTAATAGACCCGAACATCTCTGGTATCTTTGCCCTGATGGTCGCAGCCACCTCCTCATGGATGATCCGGCGGATCTCCTCATCACTAGTCTCGCTACTCTCTGGCGCATGACGTGTCCTCACCATGATCTACCTCTGAAATACAACATACGATGTATTAGAAACTCACTCGAGCATACTCGCACTCGATAACTCATCCATCCTTGATCCCTGGCATCCTGAAGATTCTTACTTGAACTGTACACCGTCCCGGTGTTTTCAGTAGTACGGGCCCAATACTACCGTCCACACCGCGTCAGTATACACCCCAAGTCTTCCTCCTAGTATCCCAAGTCCCAAGTACTCTATTATGCATAATCCACTCTCTAATAGATCTCTCATAAGCTCCTCGCTGCTACCTACTCACTCTCAAGCATCTCATAGCAGCTCACCTCCCCCTAAGCTAAGGCATCACAAATCAGGCCACTCTAGTCCTAATAGGAACACCTAGCCCACTCTAGCACGAGAATACATCATATCAATCTCATAAGCATATAACATAAGGGTATTTTGGGAAATCACCGTTCGGGCGCTGACTAATCGTACACACGACTCTGCTCTGAGTTTTCCAAAAATCTTTTACTCTTTTTAGAAAACTTGGTTCTCTTTTGAAAATATTTCTCAAATCCTCAGTTTGAGTTCAAATACGCCCGAAGGTGTACTCGAATCCCTCAAACCAAGGCTTTGATACCAACTTGTAACACCGTAAATTTCAAAACAATTTTTCGCATTTTATAAAAACATAATTCATTCATTATTTATAAAATCATCATTGTTAAAAACTCAATTCATAACATATATCAATCCCAAGATCTCATAACATAAAAATCTCGTGTGTGTACTGATCAAGTCGGCGCCTTTCCGCGATCATCACTAGTACCTGAAACACATAACACGAAACACTGTAAGCACAAAGCTTAGTGAGTTCCCCAAAATACCACATATAACACATATTAGCCACTCGAGGCTATAACTCTGTGGGTCCGTGCACCCAAACTCTGTGAACCCTCAGGTTCTGTCTCTGTGAACCTTCAGGTTCTAACTCCGTAAACATGCACAACATAAATCACATAGAATAATGCAGTGCAACACATAACACATATACAACATACAAACACTGTATCGCATAACTCCGATTACCTACTCAAGGTAAAGTATAGTGAGAAGACTCACCTCGGATATCTCAGTAAATCTTTGACTCGGTAAACTCTGGTCTAGCCCCTGCCTAATCACATGAAATAAATACTCTAATTAATACGACCCTCAGGGCTAGGCTAATCTCTCTCTCTCTCTCTCTCTATACATCATCTAGGAAGGGTAAAAGACTATCCTACCCTTCCTATGACTCTAAGGTCCAAACGTTGACTAACCCTAAAAGTCAACGAAGTCAACGGTCAACCTTGACCAAACTCGCTGAGTGCACAACTGTGACTCGGCGAGTCCACACGTTTTCTTCACTCTCCTAGTCCTCCTTCGACTTACTGAGTCAATCCTCAACTCTGCAAATCATCACATATCACAATCTGTGAAATGTCCCGACCCAACTCGCTGAGTCCGGCTCCTGACTCGGCGAGTACCATCGTGCACTCTGTCCTCTAGATTCCCTCTGACTCACCGAGTCACTTCCCCAACTCAGTGAGTCATCAACTGTGTGATTATCGGGAAAGCCCTCGTCCTACTCGCCGAGTCGGCTATTGGACTCGGTGAGTTCATGCCATGCTTAAGCTGAACTGACCTCCTGAGGTCAGATCCGCTCCTCTAAACCGTAGATCTAGCTTCCCGAAGCATTATAATCACGTAAAGCTAACATCTTGGTGCTCATGCAAAGGCTCAAAGGCCTTATTTGAAGATATGACCTCTAAAATGACATCCAAACCTCATAACCCCCATTAACACTCATAAAGCTTAAGGGAAAAGGGTCTTTGGACCTCTTTGGGTCCAAATCTACAACACCAACACGAGAGGGGACCAATTACTCCATATAACCATCCTCTAAAGGGGCTAAAAAGCCCTAACTCTAAGAATTACACCATAAACTGAAGAAGGGTCGAATGAGTACCTCAAAATGAAGTCTCTAAGCCCTGGAATCACTGGATTAGCACCCTCTTCAGCCTCCTCTTGTCTTGGTCCTCTTCTATTTGCAAAAACACTAACAATGATCAAGAAATGACTCCTTTCCTCTCACAAACGCTCTAGCTCACTTAGGGTTTCTCTCTGGGGTCTGGTAGCCACAAATGACGACCATAAGGCCCCTTAAAAGGGCCCTAAACTTGAGGAATTAGGGTTTCATTAAACAGCGTGGACTCGCCGAGTCCTTGGGGCGACTCGCCGAGTCCAGCCATCCACTCGGATAATGATTCGCGTCTCTACTCGGCGAGTCTACGCATCAACTCGCCGAGTTCTTCCACAAAACTTGAAATTCAACGAATAAATATAATACTGAAATTACGGATGTTACAAAAAGAGTGGACCTGCAAGTAAATGGTACTAGTTCTTTCAATTATTCTACTTCTCTTTTTGAATATGAAAAACTGAGAGCACAAATCTCTAAAGGGTATGCCAAAATTTTGTTTTTACATGCTCTTCCTTTTCATCCTTTCTCTTACAATTGGTGCTACATAAAAGTCTATTTGTTGGCTTACCTTTGAACATATATTTTGGTATATATTTCTAAGGCTTATGAACACCACATTACAAGTGAAATACTAACATATATGATGGTTCTACTCTTGCTTAGTGGATACTTCTAGAGAGCATCTATTTTGGAGTTTAAAGTCATCTTCATCAACTTCATTACTGTCAAAAGGAACCAAAGTCTTCAAAGGTTGTAACACTTTCTTTTTTATGGTTGTTTTAATCTTTCTAAGCATTGCAAAATGATCTTTTGGTGGGAATAAAACTAGTTTTATGTTGTTCAAATCTTAAGTCTTCCTTTGCATTGTTTATGTTTTTTAAACCAATTTTTGAATAAAAGCCCAATAAGAATGTAAACAGGTCAATGATTGTTGTTGAAACATTTGCTGGAGACATGTTTGAATCCTTATAGGCAGCAATCGTTGCATGAGTATTCACAAGTATATAAAGAAATATATACATGAGAAGTAAAAATCGGACGGAATGGATAGAGTATTCACAAGGGTAGGCTTCTAAACCCATATTTTGAATACCTTATCTCATATGTGAATGTTTATTGCATGGTTGTTTGTTTAAGAAAAATTTGGTGGAATTTCCCCTTAGCTCCCAAGTAGATAAAGAAATATATACCTGAGGAGCAAGGAGAAAATGACAACCAAAATTTTCTTATACAAAAAATCATGTGATACACTTTTATATCCTAAATGAGATAAAGTATTTAAAAAGCAGTCCCAAAACGGGGACAACCCGAAATTAATTTCTAAATCAAGTTTGGGTGGGTATTTCTAGGGTCTTGATAATTATAAATAAGAGACTTAAACTACAAAAACAATGATTCAACATGTTTTAATAAAAAACCAAAATTAAACAGTACATTATTTAAACCATAATATTAAAAATACGATGTTATGATATAGAATAAACACAAGTATAATATTATAATTAACAAAAGTATCATATTTTTGTTAATTATAACATCATACTTTTGTTTATTTTCTATTATAGCATCGTACTTTTAATATTATATTACATAATATTATGATTTAAATAATGTACTGTTTAATTTGATTTTATAATTAATTTAATTTGATTTTATAATTAGTTTAATACTTTCTTTTTTGTTATTAGTTTTTTATCTTCATATTTTTTGTTGTTTTTTCCAATTATAACATTGTACTTTTTTCATATTCATACTATGTAAACACTTATAATTAACCACTTATAAATGTAGCACTTTTTAATTTCATATTCAGTTATAGCATTGTACTTTTCTTAACGTATGATGTTATATATTTTAGACATCCAATTCCTGTTTTAGAAATTAAGCACTTCATTCAATCACAAAATCAAACAAATTAAGCACTTCATTTTAGCATTTCATTACAGTTTAAGCAATTAAGCACTTCAATTTAAACATACAATACCACTAATCATAAAATACATCTAATTCATGTTTTAGCAATTAAGCACTTCATTCAATCATAAAATCAAACAAATTAATCACTTCATTCCGGTTTAAGCAATTAAGCACTTCATTTTAGACATACAATACCACTTTCATACAATCACAAAATTCATCCAATTATTGTTTTAGCAATTAAGACTTCATTCAATCACAAAATCAAACAAATTAAGCACTTCATTTTAGCTCATCGTTTTGGTTTAAACACAATCATGTAATTGTACAAATCTTTCCGTTTTCATCTAAACACACATTCTGGTTTAACAATTAAGACTTCATACAATACCATTTTCAATTCATACAATCATATAATACATCTAAATACAAAATCAAAAAACTTATACCAAATTTCAGTTTCGAACAATTATACAAATCATCATAGAAGGCATACAAGACATCATATTTTCATACAATTATACAAACAAATAAAAAAAAGAAAAAAAAATACTTACCTATGGTATGTGCTTGAGGAATTTCGGTGGTTTGCTTCTATGATGGTCCTTTGGTGGTGGTTGGTGGTCACCGGAAAAACACCAAATCAAAAAGCAAAAAAATAGAAATCAAATATGCTTACATGTTGTCGGTGGTGAAGAGAGAGAGAGAGAGGTTAGAAGGAGAGTGAAGTCAACGGTAGTCCTCTGGTGACACCCTAACCGGAAAACAAAGAAAAAATTTGAGCAATAAACACCCAAATCAAAATGAAACCTGAAAAAGGAGAAAATTGGAATTAGGGAGTGATGTAGAGTGTTACCAGTGATCGAAGGTGAAGTCGTCGGCCAGAGGTCAAATATCGCCGGTGAGATTGAGAGAAAAATCACAGATACTCGTAACAAATATGGGAGAAGAACCAAGTTTCGTATGGGGTTAGAACCCTATACCGACGACATGTTGTTGGTATAGATAATAAGGTATACAATGCCGCATAGGATATTCTCGCAATTTGAAAAAAAAAATAAATGAAAAACAAAATGTACAAACGATAAGTCGTAGGTTTAGATTTCACACGAATCGTCATTTTCTGTACCGATGATAAGTATTTGGCTCAGATTACAACAAACGACGTCATTTTTATTTTATGTAACATCAATTATAAGAAAATTGGAAATTATAATTTTCATTACCTATACCGACAACTTGTTGTCGACATAGTTTTCGGAAAACTGCAAAAAATGTTTTCGTTCCCGTGCATCCTATTCGGACAACATGTCGTCTGTATATAGTTCCAGGTCAAAGAAATTTGGTCTAACTCTGGTCAACTATGTACCGATAACAAATCGTCGATATCGCTAACATTTTACCGACGCCGGATGCTGTCGATATAGATGTCGTCGACGCATGTAAGGATTCTTGTAGTGGAAGGAAGATGTAATGACCAGGTGAAAACGTCAATCTTTTATGAAAAGACATTAGAACCAAGATGGGAGATGGGAATGAGTGTTTGAAAAAGAACATGAACATGCCAACAAAGGAAATGTTGTTCATGTGAAAGCTTCATTTCATGGTGAAGCATTTTTTGTTGGTGAAAGTAAGGGGGTTGTATGGGATGAGAGAAACATGGTTGATGAAGTTGTTTGGTTTATGTCTCGTAAGGGTGATAATGAAAGAGATGATGGTGTAGGGTTAAATAGAGATATATTTGAAAAAAAATAAGGTGGGAAGAAAATGTAGGATGGGTTGGATGTGGAGAGAAAGGGATAAATAGTGTTAGGTGTTGTTTGTTTTTTCTTAAAAAACTCTTCTGACCACTTTATGATGCGCGACGCATCATACACGCAACACTTGTCATCCCGCAATAGTTTATTTTTTGGAAGGCTTCAGACTACAAAACTTTTGTGCATATTCTACGTGGTGCAATACTTGAATTGTCTCTTCAAACATCTTCGGTTTTTCATTTTTTCCAAGTGATTTTTTTAGAAATTTGGTTTAACTTTTTTTTTAAACTTAGATTTAAAAAAAAAAAACTTGATTTACGGATTTGATACAATTTATTTTTATAGTTTCCACAATCTTTTATAACTTGATTTTCAAAAAAAAAAAACCTTTGATTTTTTTAATTTTTTTACCGTTTTTGTTAATAATATTTTTAATTTCGGTTGCATTTTTTTAACATGTGTAACTCTTGTACGAACTTTGTTGACATTGTTTGAAATATTTTCTTAATTTTTTTATTATTATTTTTTATGTTTTTAAAATTAGTTTTTTACTAGAATAAAATCGATAGCTTCTATTACATTTTTTTTAGATTTTATTTATTATATTTTTGTTTTTTTATATGTTCTTTTTAGTATTCTTTCAATGTTTTAATACTAGAATTATTAAAATTTCGGTGTCGAGAACTATTTTCAGTTTATAAAATTAGTTTATTTAAATTTTATTTTATTGCAGATGTTAAAAAAACAAATATGTTTCTTATATATTACAATCTGTAATCGCTTAGTCAACCTCTTCTGTTGCAGAGGGTTGTAAAGGTGATCCGCACACTTCATGAATTTTCGCTTCAAAAAAACAAATAGCACCTTAAAAAGGAAGCGTAGTTTGAAAGAGACGATAGGTGAAAAAGATTTCGTTGATATGTTATAACTGAGAGGTTTGTGCTAAAAAGAATGGATGGTAGTTTGGTTTTGACATATGATTTTGTACATATCCATCAAATGAAGTCCATATTTTGAGTAAGGCTCGTATGCTTGTTATACTGAATTAAGAAGATTAAACTACAAAATGGTGTATTACAATCATCATACAAATTATGTCCATAGTTTTAAAATTAATTTTTCCCTTTTGTATTTTTATAATGCAACGAGTGAAAGAATATAATAAATTGGATTTTTAATCTCTGTCTAGTACTTTTTTCTAGATTACCTTCCTAGTTTTATTTTTTACTAGTTTATAACCCGTGGGAACCACGGTTATAAAATTAATTAAACTTTCATAATAAAACTTTATAATTATTAATTAATTATTTTAAATAAATTATTAATTAAGAGATATATAAAATTTTAAAGTTATTATAACTTCAAATTTAACATATAATTAGAAAATATAAATTTGAATTTTGAAATAAGTTGTCTAATATATCTACTTGACATATGACATAATATTAATGAGAAGTTATATTAGAGTCACAATTGGCAAAAAAAAATTATTTATTTAATTAAAATTATTCATTTATTAGAATAGGGATTTAAAATAAAGATAATATGAAAATGATAGAAAAATTAAATAAAAAAAGGAAGATAGAGATAATAGCTTAAGTCAACGGCGCCAGAAGTTAAACATATCTTCTTTGATCTACAATTCATATCATGTACTAAAAAGAAATCTAATCGTTGTTGTAGAAACAAAACTAGTTCATGAAAAAATAGACACTTGTTTAAAAAAATAACTACATAAAATAAAATTGTTTTTAAATTATAGTTAAATGAAGTAATGGTGTTAGACTTATTGGTTTTCATATTGACTACAAAACAGTAATCTACATGTCTATTCATTTCGTTGCATAATACAAGTAATGGAACACTAATTAAACTCTAATATCATTAGACAGATAACATAAGCTATTACAAAAAGCACAATATTATTGCATTATCTTACTGTAATATAAAAAGTATAAATCCTAATCAAATATAGTCCTAATGTGACGTGCATGATAGAAATCATATGCCAAAACTAAACTTCCATCCATTCTTTTGAGCACAAATCTCTCAACCAATACATAACAACCAAATCTCTTCCACCCACCGATTCCTTCAAACTTCTCCTTCCTATTAATACTCTCTATCCTTTTCTGAGTTTTCTCCCTACCTCCACCCCATCCAAATCTTTCTTCTTCCCACCTCATTCTTTCAAAAACTTCTCTATTCAACCCTACAATTTCTTCATTCCCATTATTATCCCCACGACTTATAAATTGTAGGACTCCATTTACCATGTTTCCCTCATCCCATACAGCCTCCCTCCAACCTTCACCTATGAAAACCACTTCACTAGGAAATGCAACTTTCACATGCACAACATTTCCCTTATTATTATGATCGTGTTTTTGTTCAAAAACTCGCTCCCATTTTTGTTCAAGTGCTATTTCATAAAAAATAGATGTTTTCACTTGATCAGTCAATTTGCCTTCTTTGATGAACATGAAAGGGCAATACCACTTGCCAACAACCACTGAGTTAGAAGTTTTGGTTGAGTGTGGGAAACTAAATTCAGGGAGGCGTGAACGAAGAGCATCATCGATTCCTTTTGCTTCATGTAACTCATAGTTTGTAGGTGTTTTGGTGTATATTTCCCAACCTTTTCTCCTTAAGAAATTTGGAGGGTAACCATCTTCCGCAATAGATTTGGCATAAAAGCTACCATCACCTTTAAAAAATGTTTCGTATGGAATGATCTCAAATTGTTGATACACGTCATATGGGTCCAATGGCCTTGGGTTTACATCAATGACACAATTACATAGACAACATGACATCATGTCTTCCTCCTTCGAACATGCAAACGCTTCCCTGTAAAACCTTTTTCTTAGTTTATTTGAGATCAATGGTAGGTTATATAGTCACATATACTGTGATACCCAAAGTTATTTAGACAAAAATGAAAAAAAAAATGTCAATTTAAAGGTGACAAGTTTATTTGGACAAAAATGGAAAAAAAATATATCAATTTAAATGTGACAAATTTTTAATTATAGAGAGGGCCAGGAGCCAACTTGAGTTATATTAAATCAAGACATTAAGAGAAAAATATTCAATCATATACATATACATGACATGTGTTAATTAATGTGTTATTAAAATACATCATAGTTTTGATCATGATGGTGCACGTATATTTAAATTGAGAAATTATATATCCTCCTACAATTGCCAGGAAATCAAATCCATGGTACAAAAATGTTTCTCTTGATATTTATGTTAAAAGATGTAGATCTGGAAAACATGTCGTGTCGTGCGTGTCAAGACATTAAACGGGTTGAAAAGGCTTGACCCTAACCGGACTCGTTTAATTACCATGTCGTGCAGTGTCAACCCGTTTATTTTCTTGTCGGTTTCGTGTCGGGTTTCAGGTTAAGGTTTAGACCTTGTAAATATGTTGTGTATGTCGGGTTGAAATATTTTAAAGGTTGGAAAGTAAGAGTTGTGGAGACAAGAAGAAAAACGTGAAACACTGGAATTATGAGATGGAATGACAAAATTTATACCAAGTTTAGAAGGAAAAATGAAAAGATTTAAAGTTGGGGAGCAAAAGAAATAGATTGTGGGGATGACCAAAATTAAGTAAGTTTGAAAACTTGAATATTACTTCTAATTATTGAGTTTGACCTACTACAAGTCTATAACATATAATATATTTATAAAAATATGAAATTTATAATAAATAATATATAATTCAACGAGTCATATTCGAGTTAAAAGTCTTGACCCTAACTCTACCCGTTTAATTATTGTGTCGTGTTGTGTCAACCCGTTTACGTAAACGCGTCGAAATCTCTGACCATAACCCGTTAATTTTGTGTCATGTTTTCGTTTTCGTGTTGTGTCATGTTTTGCGAGGTCTAAAAAGATGTAAATGTTTTTCAAGAAACAGTTTTGTTTAGTGAGCAAGATCTGAGAACGAGTGCAAAATGTCAAACTTGCAATCATACAATGATTAGGCATGATTTTTATGTCCTTTTTCGAAAAGATTTGTAATTGTTTTACTTAAAAGCTAACAGCTAAACATTAAATTAAATAAAAGTTGTAAACCGCTTGCATCATAAAATGTTAAAGACATGGTGATGATCATCATCGAATCAAGCTTTTTGGCGTAATTCTACCCTCTATACTTGATAGTTTCACGTTGGTCAAATAGTGGCCTCAAGCTTATCTAGCCTATAATCCTAATGGAAATATTAAAGGCTTCATTTAGGAAAAATTAGTAAATTACCTATAAGACCGAAGATGAAGAACAAGGCATTTTTGTATCATGACATAGAATTCATATATGAAGAAGGCAAAATATAAGTTATGGAAACGTATTTGAGAAAACTAAAAAATAAATTGCGTACATGCATACCCTTTATGAGATCCATGTGGTTTTATCGCGTAGTAAAGGTTTGAAGATAACGGCTGATCAAGAACAGGAATAAAAAGAACTTCATTGTGAGAAACACGTTTTCTTTTACCGGTCCCCGATGAATAGCGTGTGGTTAGTGCTTTGTTCTGAGGAAATGGCAGACTTAAAAGATACTTATTCTTGTACAGACCGAAGAACGAGTAAGTTTCAGACTCTTCGTCTTGGATTACCAAGTAACCCGAGTTTGGACCCTCAGGAGGCAGATAAAGAGCTTCAGGATTGCTCTTGTATTGAGAAAGAAATCGTGTCATGTACATATTAAAACTTATATTTGTACTCAACTGGTTTTAGTTTGTGGTTATGAAAAGGGTTGTGTTGCTCATGTAATTGTATATAACGAAGGAAGATTTGAGACTCGAGTGGTTAACTTGGAGAAGTTAAACAATTAATTTGAATTTTCTTTTGTGACCAAGTTAGTTGTTATAACTTCTTTTGTGGACGTCTCAAAGCTTATTTTTAATATTATGTTGGAAGCTTCGTCGCAGGTGTAGATGATTAGAGACGTAAATTCGTAGGCTATTTGATGGAAAGTGCTACGTATTACTCATAGAAAATTTAAAGCATTGGGTAATGGGCAACATTCAACATTTTATGGAAAAATGTATCATTCCATGCAGTTTCTAAAGAAAGGAAGTTTTGTATGAAGGTTGATAAGGCTTGACGGTATGAAGGTTGACCGTGGTCTGGTGCGGTCTCGGCCGCAGTGCGGCTTGTGAGGACCGTGCAATTTGATTGGTCCTTGATCTTTGATTGGTTTTGACCTTTGAATGGTCTTCAATGTTTATTTTATTTTATTTTATTTTATTTTTAACTTTACTACACACACACACACATATATATATATATATATATATATATATATATATATTACCAATTTAGACAATATTTTTATACAACTTTTTATCATATCTCTACTCCTTTTCTCTATTTTTATTTGAAAAATGTCATCTTCCAAACGACCTAACAAAGAAAAAACACCAGTCAGAAATACCAACACCCCAGTACCTTCGTTTGATCAACCGATTTTCTCACCTCCGTATTACCACTACGGCGGTATGTTTCCGTATTTTCCACAACGGCCAGGGCAACCACAACCACAAACACCACCACTACCACAACTCGACTCGGATTTTAATTCATTTGATTTTTTGTCCCAACCCGAGTTTGTGCAACAAACACAAACACAACCAGAAACGGTCGTTTCTGATTCTGAAACGGAATTCGTTACAGAAATTCAGCCCATTCGAGCAGCGACTAAAAGAAAAGAGAAGGCGGAGGCTAGATGTTGGGAACCTTTGGAAGCGTTGGTGTTGGCACAATCTTGGATCGATATTTCAGAAGACGCGACGGTTGGAAAAGACCAAAAGCATGACCGCTTTTGGATTCGCGTTTTACACAGGTTCCATAAAGGAATGAACCGTGGAGAATACCGTTCAAAACATCAAGTGTACTCCAAATGGGGGAAGATGAACAAGGAAGTCATGTTGTTTAATGACTTGTGGAATAACATGAAACGTCAATGGAAAAGTGGAGAAAGTGATGAAGTCATTTTGAAGAAAGCCTTGAAAGTGTATCAAAAAGAAAATCTGAAGGCTTTCAAGTTTCTTGAAGTTTGGAATTTTTTGAAAGATAACAGGAAATGGCTGAGTAGCAAAACATCTGACCAACATATCGACAGTGGGTCAAAACGCAGCAGAACATCTGAGTCCGACCACACTACATCAGATGCTCGTGTTCAATTTGATCTGAACGAAGATGAACATGTTCCAGTTTCACCACCTTCCCGACCATTGGGAAGAGACAAATCAAAAAGCAAAGGCAAAGGCAAAGCGTCAGATTCAGATGATTTGAAAGAAATGGGAACCGACATGAAGGATATAAAAGAGAGAATGGACAAGATTTTAAAAATTGCTTCTGAAAGAGAGCTTCGAAAACAAAGGGAGAGCGACATGCGAATACTAGCAATGGACACGTCGAATATGACCGGGGCCGAGCTTGAAGTGGTTTTGGCGATGAAGGAGGAAGTGAAAAACCGTTACATGAATCGTGGCTAATTTCTAGTTTTTTTTTCAAGTTTTTAATGGTTTCTTGTGTGTTTTTTTAAAGTTGTTGGTTTTTTGTTTCTACTTTGTTTTTCTAAATTTTTAGGTTTTTTTTTTTAAATTAAGTAATGTATGGTATTTGTATTTTTAATTAATGAACTATTATGTTTTTAAAATTATGTTTTTTTTATTAAAAAATAAGTTTTATTAAATTAAAATAGTTAACAAAAAAAACAAAAAAAAAGGAAAAAAAAAAATAAAACTAAAACTGTGGCACCACACCCTTGGTGTGGCAAGAAACCACACTTAAGTGGTAAAATGTGACGTAGCGCTTACGTGGCGAGGGAGGGAGTGTGGTTTCGGTGGCACCAGTCCCTCCAGCCTAAGAGATCCAAAGTCTCTCTCTCTCTCTCTCTCTCTCTCACACACACACACACACACATAGTGTTTTTACGTTCTTACAATATTTACTCTTTTTAACTTACGTCTCTCTCTCTCTTTATATATATATATATATATATATATATATATATATATATATATATATACACCTTAATAAGCATTTAGCTTGTTTTGCTGAATTTTAAGAGATACAAAACATAATGCAATTTATACAAGCCTTTTATGCATTAATAAAAATATTGTTTGCTCAACAACTCACTCTTATCCCTTAAATATCTCAAACTAACCACATTCATCGAAGTGAATCTGTCAAAATTGACCCAGTTGGCCAATTGAATCAGTCACTTCCCCTTATCCGCCCATTTATCTCCCAATTGTTGCTAAAAACCCAAGATAACCTTTGTTTCTCTCATTCCTTTGTGAAAACCCTTCTCTCTTCGCCCATTCAATAAACCCGGCCGTCGCCACCATTACCACTCATATCGTTCTCTCTAAAATCGCTAAACTCAATATTGGAGGAAAACTACAAACATGCTCCTTCTCATTGCAGATCGGAGACGACCATGGGCCGGAGCCCTCCAGTTACCGTCCACCAGGTAAGCTTATACATAAGCTTCCGATCACTGGACTGGTAAACTTTCACTTTCATGTTTAACATGGTTTGTTTTTTCATCTGCCAATTGTCTGTCTATATGAGACTTTGGTTGTTATATCTCTCCTCCTTATAAGCATTATTTTAACTATTCATGGATTTGACCTCTACAGGTTCTGAAAACCGCCATCATAGATGGAGATGTTATTGGTGGAACATGTGCTAATAGTTGTGTGCACCTTCAATTGCTATAAGTGGTCGAATGTGTGAGCTCCATAATGAACACAACATAAAGTTATTTGGTTTACATGTATGTCCATTGGGAAATCTCCAATAAAGTCCTAAAATTGTGGCCCGGTTTACGTTTTAGTCCTAAACTAATTTTTGTTAACGAAAAAGTCCTAAAAACCGGCAAATGTAAACATTTTGACCCTTTTTGACCGGTTGGAACCGGTAACAAATTAATTTGGGACTATTTCATAAACTGACCCAAAATATTGGGACTATTTCACAAAATGACCCAAAACATTTTGTGACAACCCGATATTTCGACTCTATGTAATGACCTAAAAAGTCAAGTATTGTAGCTACTTTTGAAATAATGAAATTAACTTCGAAAATGAAATGTGTAAAAGTCTCTATAGGGATGTCTATTATGCTAGATAATGTGTCAAGGTTTATAGAAATACTAAGAACACTAAAAACCGAGTTATAACGAAGAAGTTATGACCATTCTAAGATTTCCGACAAAACCGGCAACACCGATTAAACGAAAAACACGAAGTTTCAATACAATAGTTTTTAGCCTTAAGTATCTAAATGAAAGTTGTAGATAACATTAAACCGTGAGCGTACATAAAAAGAACGTCCAAATCTGACTTCGTATGAGGAAGTTATGATTTTTCCAAGATTCGGGTATAGCAGTAGACAGCTAAAAACTCGAATTAGAGCTCAAGAGACTTTTGACCAAAACAAACTAAATGAGAATCGAAGGTCTCAACATTAGTAGCGCAACGGCGAAAAGTATGACGAAAACGGACATCGGATGAAGAAGTTATGGATTTTTAATGGACTTTTCGTGTCCCGGCCCGTTAAAAATAAATAATTAAAAATAAAGTCAAAATTTGCCGATGAAATCAAAACGAGAGTTGTAGATCATATTTTCAGCTATGCGTGCATATAAAGAACGTCGAAAACAGAGCTCGTACGCGAAAGTTATGGATTTTACAAGTTCGGGGTCCAAAATCCGAGGCTGTCAGGCCTCCCCACGACGTGGCACAGTTTTGCCGCGACCCGACAAGTGACTGAGGGCGTCCAATCAATGGAAGAGGATAGAATTGTGTAACGCCGGCGTTTCCAGGCTAGGCATTATCATTGATGTAATAGTTTAGGTTAACCCTTGTAACTCTTTTTGGAGTATTAATGATGAAATATTTGAGTATTATGTGAATTATGTGAATTATGTGTTTATTTTCTTAATTATTATAATTTAAATAAATTAAGAATAAAATAAGCTTCAAAATTAAAGTATGAGATAAACCCGATATCTTTACATAAAGTTGTAGTGGTCGAAACAAGGATTCCGAAGATATAAAGAATGCCGAAATCCGAGTTATAACGAAAAAGTTATGACCTGTCGAAGTTTCGCGACAGAACCGACAACGCTGAATGACGTAAAAAGTGAAATTTACGTTAGAGCAATATTTAGCCTTAGTCATCTAAACGAAAGTCGTAGAGTTCGTTAAACCGAGAGCGTGCATAAAAAGAACGCCCAAATCAGACTTCGTATGAGGAAGTTATGATTTTTCGAAGTTTCGACTTAGCAGTATGCAGTCCGAATACTCGATTTGAGATCGAGTGGTTTTTAGCCTAAACAATCTAAACGAGAATTGAAGATCTCGTTAATTGTAGTGAAACGATGAAAAGATAGGCGAAAACGGACGTCGGATGAAGAAGTTATTATTTTATAACGGAGTTTTCCTGTCCCGGCCTACTAAAAATAAATAATAAAAATAAATTCAAAATTAGCCGACGGAGTCTAAACGAAAGTTGTAGAGCGTAGTCTCACCTACGCGGGGATATAAAGAACGTCGAAAACGGAGTTCATATGAGGAAGATATGAATTTTTGAAGTTTATTAAATATTTTCGATATTTAATTTATATATGTATTCCGATATTATCCGAAGGGGGGGGGGGAGTCAGCGAGCTGATCCACATTACGCCCAGCGTAATTCGAAGTTCCAGCCCCTATAAAAGGGTTTCGAGGGCAGCCGAGTTCGTTGCTCATTTCTTCTCTCTCTCTCTCTCTCTCTCTCTCGTGTTTTTGCATCGTTTTTCGTGCAAGAATTATCCTGAAGCCCGGGTATCATTCCCGAGTCCCGAAGCAAGATCCGAAGCCCCGAGGATCCCAAAGAGCGTTATTCCCGAGCCGAAGCTCTGCCCGCAAGGAGTCCGATTTTGGTGAAGATCTTGCAGATCTATCGAAGTATACTACTTCTATAAGCCGTAGTGCTGTCGGATCATCTTCTGATCAAGTGAGTGTGTAGTTACCTTCTTCCAACACATTATTATGAAGTATTTTATATAAAATACGTGCTATGTGTATATATTTTGTTGTTATATGTGTGAATGTATATTCACTCTCTTCTATCTCATAGATCTGAGTTATTCTCTATGAAATACATGTTATGTGTGTGTGCCTCATCTGTTATGTGGAATATGTATTGATTAAAGCATGTTATACAGGTTTTAAACTATGTATAAAAATGTATATTTTTATCTACTAATATGTTGGGTAGAACATGGGTAGATATTTGGTGTGTAATAAACAGATGAGAGGCCTCGATGTTGTTTTGATTCAGTCATCTAGCGGAGTTTAGATGACGACCATGGACTTTTCTAGACAGTCTTGTGGAACACTAGCAGGCTCGCCACCTGTAGGTGTTAATGAACTTGGGTGTTCATTCGCTGTACTCCATCCCCCTCATGGTTGCCTTATTTGACTTATATTGCTGAGGAACCCCCGAAGCATGTGTTGTCGCCCCGATGAAATATTCTTAGACTAGGTCCCTTGTGTTAGTTATTTTAGGGACATAAAGTGAGAATAACGGGAATGGGTAATTGGGTTATTGTTGGTTGATGAAAATTAATTTTATTATTTATTGTGGGTTGAAAACCCTATATGCTCATCAGACTCCCAAGCCTGGCCCACTCAGTTTCTTTGTATTACAGGAAGTGGCGTGAGGGCATAAGATGGATAATCATCAAGTTGTTTTGTTTACAAGTCTGTATATGTATATATTTGTTGAATGACTTGTAATTGTTATCGTTTATGCTTTATGGTCTGTATTGGAACATGACATCCCGAGTTTTGATTGTATAATGAAAATACATTTCTTTATGAAATGCTTTGGTAAATATTATTTTATCACGTTTTGTTTTTGGGAACAAATTCCGCAACTCTTTTAAATCAAAAGGATTTACTCTGAAATTATTTTAAAAGCATAAATGAAACCGGTCTTTTATGGCCGTGATTTTGGGGATGTCACAGTTGGTATCAGAGCATTAGTTTAAGCGAACTAGGAATTTGTAGGATTTCTAGACTTAAACTTAAAATGCTAAGTGGAATTTTGAGATATGTGTCTGTTATATTTTAGACACGAGCACTAGTTTATTTTAGGAAAGTTGTCTAAAATGCTTTTATGTGCTAAATGTTATATGTTGCCATATATGATATTATTTGTTCGGATCTATGGTCTGTTGTCGACCGGATCTGGAAACCTTATGTGTGTAGGATTCTAAGCGTATGTCTACGATATTAGAACTAGCATGTAAACGTTTCGGAGTGATAAGGATGATTTGAATATCTATCGTGAATAAGGATCTAATTTCACCCTATTCAGTGTGTAGATAAAAAATGGTGAGAACAAGAAGTGGAGTTGGAAATGCTGATAAAAACAGGAATCAACCACCAGTGATTGAACAAATACCTGTTGTAGCTGCAGCACCTGAGCCGATAACAATGGCTGGTGTACAAATGATGATTCAAGCAATGTTGGATCGTCAAATGGAGGAGACTAGGCGGTTGCTTCAACAGAATCATGAAGAACTGTCAATTCAAGTGGAAGAGCCCGAATTAAATGAAGGACACTCGGAAGGTGGAAACTTCAGTGGGTCTCTTGGTCAAGCCAACCCACCGATAGTTAGGCAAAACAACCATGACGGAAGGAATGATGGAATAGGATGCAAGTACAAGGACTTTCTAACTTGCAAACCATCGACCTTCAATGGAAAAGAGGATCCGATTGGAGTTATGGATTGGATCTCAGAAATGGAGTTAGCCTTCATGACTTGTGGCTGCAGAGGCAAGTTGCAGACGATCTATGCAGTGTGTCAGTTCCGAGGTGGAGCCGTTCGTTGGTGGAACACTCTAGGGAAGACTTTAAGCCCAAATGAGCCACTGCAATTGACATGGGCAGAGTTCTTGGCGCAGTTCAAGCGCAAGTTCTGCTCGGCTCAAAATCTGTTAGAGTTGGAGAATAAGTTTTTGGCATTGACGAAAGGCAGCATGTCAGTTGATGAATACACTAATAACTTTACAGACAAGATGGAGTTTGCTTTGCGTATCGTTCCAGATGAGCTGACAAAGGTTGACCGATACGCAAAAGGACTCCCATGGGAGTACGAGGTGCCGGTACGTCAGGCACATACTCTAGAGGCAGCTATCTGGGCTGCCAAGTCTGTTGAGAACATGATTAAGGGGAGAACCACCAACAAGGTTGAGGTTGGTGAGAAGAGAAAGTTTGAGGGAACATCTGGTTCCAATAAGAAAAGCAAATTTTCGAAATCTGATTCGAAAAAGTTTGGTGGAGGAAAAGGATGCGAAGCAAAATGGTGTGATAAGTGTAAGAAAAAGCACTTTGGGAAATGTAGTGAGGATGTAACCTGCTACAAGTGTGGAAAAATTGGACATTTTGCCAATGAGTGTCCGTCCAACAAAAGGATGTGTTTTGGTTGTAATGAATAGGGGCACATTTTGAAAGACTGTCCAAAGAAGAAGGAGGCAGCGAAGCCCAACATTCCACCAAAGCCGAAGGCGAGAGCCTTCCAGATGACACTTGAGGCTGCGAAAGATGAAGCTGATGTTGCTTCAGGTACCTTTCTTGTAAACGAATTACCTGCTCAAATTTTGTTTGATTCTGGAGCCAACTACTCCTTTATTTCGCATGAGTTTGGTAGAAAACTAGCTTTGCCTGTTGATAGACTAGATAATGCTTTATTAGTCGAAGTTGCTAGTGGAAAGTTTGTACCTGTTAGCCATCGTATGAAAAACATCTTAATCGACCTTAATGGGAATAAGTTTCACGAGGAATTATTGCCTATCGAACTTAATGGTTTCGACATCGTTTTGGGAGTGGATTGGCTTAGCGCCAATGATGCCGAAATATTGTGCAGAAAGAAGATAGTAAAAGTAAACCCGCCTGGGAAGGAATCGTTTATGGTATATGGAGACAAACGCCGAGTAAATTCAGGAATCATTTCCCTAATGAAAGCCAGAAAGTGTTTGACCAAGGGGTGTACATCATATTTAGCATTCGTGATCGATGCTAAGAAGGAAAAGAAGGCGATGCAGAGTATACCAGTGGTGTGTGATTATCCGGAAGTATTTCCCGAAGATCTTCCTGGATTACCGCCTGATCGACAAGTGGAATTCCGTATTGACTTGTTACCAGGAACCACGCCAATAGCAAAAACACCTTATCGATTAGCATCGACGGAGATGAAGGAGCTGATGATGCAACTTCAGGAGTTGTTAGACAAAGGTTTCATTAGACCTATTTCATCACCTTGGGGAGCTCCGGTGTTATTCGTGAAGAAGAAAGATGGAAGCATGAGAATGTGCATCGATTACAGAGAGCTGAATAAGGCAACAATAAAGAATAGATACCCGTTGCCAAGGATTGATGACATGTTTGATCAATTACAAGGTTCGAGTTATTTCTCGAAGATCGATCTAAGGTCAGGATATCATCAGCTAAAAGTAAGAGAGCAAGATACCGAGAAGACTGCATTCAGAACTAGATATGGACACTACGAGTTCTTGGTTATGTCGTTTGGACTAACTAATGCTCCAGCAGCATTCATGGATTTAATGAAAAGGGTTTGTAATCCGTTCCTTGATAAATCTGTGATAGTGTTCATAGATGACATTCTGATTTACTCGAAAAGCCAAGAGGAGCATGGCAGACACTTGCGAGAAGTGTTGGAAGTCTTCAAGAAGGAGAAGTTGTATGCAAAGTTCTCCAAATGTGATTTTTGGATTCGTGAAGTCCAATTCTTGGGTCACGTGGTCAACCAAGAAGGGATAATGGTTGATCCAGCGAAGATCGAAGCTGTGACGAAGTGGGAACAACCAAAAAGTCCCACGGAGATCCAAAGCTTTTTAGGATTAGCCGGATATTACCGAAGGTTTATCCAAGGCTTTTCTTCGATCGCTAGTCCATTAACAACTTTGACCCACAAAGGAGCTACTTATTCTTGGAGTGATAAGCATAAAGAAGCATTCGAGAAGCTAAATAAGAGGCTATGTGAGGCACCGATTCTATCTCTACCCGATGGAGTTGAAGATTTCGCTGTCTATAGCAATGCGTCTGGGGTTGGATTGGGTTGTGTTTTGACCCAAAGAGAAAAGGTGATAGCATATGCGTCTCGACAGCTGAAGGAGCGTGAAAAGAACTACCAGACTCATGATTTGGAGTTAGCAGCGGTAGTTTTCGCTCTGAAAATATGGAGGGATTACCTCTATGGCAGGAAGTGCAAACTTTTCACTGATCATAAGAGTCTCCAATATCTCTTTAATCAGAAAGAGTTAAATATGAGGCAACGACGCTAAACTTTTCACTGATCATAAGAGTCTCCAATATCTCTTTAATCAGAAAGAGTTAAATATGAGGCAACGACGTTGGCTAGAGTTACTCAAGGACTACGACTGTAAGATACTTTACCACCCCGGTAAAGCTAATGTTGTTGTTGATGCTCTTAGTCGGAAAGTCAATGCTGAGAGAAAAAGGCCAAGAGCGTTGAGAATAGAAGTTGTCTCGACAATTGTGGAGAGTATAAAGAAAGCTCAAGAGGAAGCTTCTGAGAATAATGACCGAAAGGAAGAACGTTTGGGCAAAACGTTGGTGTTCGGTATAAACAGTCACGGACTGAAGGTGTTCCAAGATCGGATTTGGGTACCTAAGTCTGGAGGAATAAGAGATCTTCTGATGGAAGAAGCTCACAAGACCATGTACTCAATTCATCCTGGTAGCACTAAAATGTATAGGGACCTAAAACCCTACTACTGGTGGCCGACGATGAAGCTTGATGTTGCAAAGTATGTGGCCGAGTGTGTGACTTGTGCGAGAATCAAGACACAACATCAAAAACCATATGGGAGTTTAGAACCTTTACCGGTGCCTATGGGTAAATGGGAAGACATTGCGATGGATTTTGTCACTAAACTACCCAGAACAAAAAGTGGTCACGACATGATTTGGGTGGTCGTTGATCGATTCACTAAGAGTGCGCATTTCATAGTAGCCAATGAGAAATGGTCTATGGAAAAGCTTGCGAATTCTTACGTGAAGGAAATTGTGAGGCTTCACGGTGTCCCGTTAACGATTGTATCGGATCGTGACAGCCGTTTCACCTCAAGGTTTTGGAAAAGTCTACAAGAGGAAATGGGTACCAAGTTATGTTTAAGTACAGCTTACCATCCGCAGACTGATGGTCAGAGTGAAAGAACAATACAAACACTTGAAGATATGCTGAGAGCATGTACCCTGGAATTCCTAGGTAACTGGGATGAACATTTACCTTTGGTAGAATTTTCCTACAATAATAGTTTCCACTCGAGCATAAAGATGGCACCTTATCAAGCTTTGTACGGACAAAAGTGTCGTACGCCGTCGTGTTGGCTTGAGGCTGGAGAAAAGCAGTTTATGGGTCCCGAGATGGTCCATCAAACCGCTGAAAAGTTGAAAATAATTAGAGAAAGAATGTTAGCAGCTCAGGATCGTCAAAAGAGCTATGTTAACAAGAAGCGAAGACCGATGACTTTTGAAGTTGGAGATTCGGTTTTGCTTAAAGTCTCGCCGTGGAAGGGACTTATAAGATTTGGTAAAAGGGGAAAGTTGAGTCCAAGGTTTATTGGACCGTTTAAAGTTCTTCAGAAGATTGGGAACCAAGCTTACAAGCTAGAACTACCAGAAGAACTGAATGGAATTGACAACACTTTTCATGTGTGTTATTTGAGGAAGTTCACAGGAGAAGTTCCTGATATAATTCCAATTTCTGAATTGAGAATTGATGAAAACAAGAGGTTAATTGAAGAACCAGAGGCAATCGTTGACCGAAAGACTAAGAAGTTGCGCTGCAAGATGGTCGAATTGGTGCTTGTCCGTTGGAAACATACGAATGGGCCAAATCTCACTTGGGAAACGGAGAGTGACATGTTGAGTCGCTATCTGCATTTGTTTGTTGATGTGTGACTACGGGGACGGAATCATCCTAAAGGGGAGAGAATTGTAACGCCCGCGTTTCTAGGCTAAGCATTATCATTGATGTAATAGTCTAGGTTAACCATTGTAACTCTTTTTGGAGTATTAATGATGAAATATTTGAGTATTATGTGAATTATGTGTTTATTTTCTTAATTATTATAATTTAAATAAATTAAGAATAAAATAAGCTTCAAAATTAAAGTATGAGATAAACCCGATATCTTTACATAAAGTTGTAGTGGTCGAAACAAGGATTCCGAAGATATAAAGAATGCCGAAATCCGAGATATAACGAAAACGTTATGACCTGTCGAAGTTTCGCGACAGAACCGGCAACGCTGAATGACGTAAAAAGTGAAATTTACGTTAGAGCAATATTTAGCCTTGGTGATCTAAACGAAAGTCGTAGAGTTCGTTAAACCGAGAGCGTGCATAAAAAGAACGCCCAAATCAGACTTCGTATGAGGAAGTTATGATTTTTCGAAGTTTCGACTTAGCAGTATGCAGTCCGAATACTCGATTTGAGATCGAGTGGTTTTTAGCCTAAACAATCTAAACGAGAATTGAAGATCTCGTTAATTGTAGTGAAACGATGAAAAGATAGGCGGAAACGGACGTCGGATGAAGAAGTTATGATTTTATAACGGAGTTTTCCTGTCCCGGCCTACTAAAAATAAATAATAAAAATAAATTCAAAATTAGCCGACGGAGTCTAAACGAAAGTTGTAGAGCGTAGTCTCACCTACGCGGGGATATAAAGAACGTCGAAAACGGAGTTCATATGAGGAAGATATGAATTTTTGAAGTTTATTAAATATTTTCGATATTTAATTTATATATGTATTCCGATATTATCCGAAGGGGGGGGGGGGAGTCAGCGAGCTGATCCACATTACGCCCAGCGTAATTCGAAGTTCCAGCCCCTATAAAAGGGTTTCGAGGGCAGCCGAGTTCGTTGCTCATTTCTTCTCTCTCTCTCTCTCTCTCTCTCTCTCGTGTTTTTGCATCGTTTTTCGTGCAAGAATTATCCTGAAGCCCGGGTATCATTCCCGAGTCCCGAAGCAAGATCCGAAGCCCCGAGGATCCCAAAGAGCGTTATTCCCGAGCCGAAGCTCTGCCCGCGAGGAGTCCGATTTTGGTGAAGATCTTGCAGATCTATCGAAGTATACTACTTCTATAAGCCGTAGTGCTGTCGGATCATCTTCTGATCAAGTGAGTGTGTAGTTACCTTCTTCCAACACATTATTATGAAGTATTTTATATAAAATACGTGCTATGTGTATATATTTTGTTGTTATATGTGTGAATGTATATTCACTCTCTTCTATCTCATAGATCTGAGTTATTCTCTATGAAATACATGTTATGTGTGTGTGCCTCATCTGTTATGTGGAATATGTATTGATTAAAGCATGCTATACAGGTTTTAAACTATGTATAAAAATGTATATTTTTATCTACTAATATGTTGGGTAGAACATGGGTAGATATTTGGTTTGTAATAAACAGATGAGAATAACGGGAATGGGTAATTGGGTTATTGTTGGTTGATGAAAATTAATTTAATTATTTATTGTGGGTTGAAAACCCTATATGCTCATCAGGCTCTCAAGCCTGGCCCACTCAGTTTCTTTGTATTACAGGAAGTGGCGCGAGGGCATAAGATGGATAATCATCAAGTTGTTTTGTTTACAAGTTTGTATATGTATATATTTGTTGAATGACTTGTAATTGTTATCGTTTATGCTTTATGGTCTGTATCGGAACATGACATCCCGAGTTTTGATTGTATAATGAAAATACATTTCTTTATGAAATGCTTTGGTAAATATTATTTTATCACGTTTTGTTTTTGGGAACAAATTCCGCAACTCTTTTAAATCAAAAGGATTTACTCTCAAATTATTTTAAAAGCATAAATGAAACCGGTCTTTTCTGGCCGTGATTTTGGGGATGTCACAAATTGCTCCCCACGACGTGGCCAGCCTTAGCCACGACGTGGCACACCAGAAATGCCCCTATAAATAGAACTATTGGGGTGTCGGGTTTAGGTGCTCCATTCTTCCATCTCTCGTGCTGAAACTCTGTGGTTAAGCTCCCGAAGCACTCCCGAAGCCCCGGTTTTCACACTTAAGTTCCGAAGGAAGGTTCTACACTCTCGAGATTCCCGAGATTTCCGAGAATCCCGAGAAAATCGACTTTCACAAGCCGAAGTTCTGCTCGATTTTCATCTCGCTTTCTCCAATCAATCAAGTGAGTTCATACCCCTATAAACTACACTTTCAAATGTTTATCAATGCTTTTTATACACTTTTAAGGGGGGAATACAAGTAAACACACGATTATTATCGTGTGTAACATAAAGTTTCACTATATACTCTTTTCTTTCAAGTGAATCATATGTAATTCATAACTACTACATCGGCACTTTTATATGCAATATCTATTCACGATAACATGTATTCTTTTGGAAATAAAACATGTTTATATATATATATATATATATATATATATATATATATATATATATATATATATATGCGAATCAAACCCTTATTTATACTTTAAGTATATGTGATCATTTATGTCACTTTAAATGTTATACTCTTCATAACAAGTGAGCATTACACTAGGATTTACTATACGAATGAAACACACACTTTGAATAACTATAATAGGTATAGTTTACGAGGAAATCATGAACATTTACATACTAGAAACACTATATTAAAGAGATACTTTCATATACAAGAACAAATGAACATTTTCATACGTAAATTTGTTTTATACGAAGTTTTTTGAGACATTTCACGTACTTTCGAGTATGCATTTTAAGTCATGTATTATATACCATAATCCCTTGTAGGGGGAGCGTGATACTTGTGTATAGATCTATACGGGATTGACAATCCCGCACCTAAGCTGTTAGCTACAGCTAGGCCGGCAGGCCTGGGGTGACAAACGTCATAACATTTCAACGCCTGAAGAACGTTGTTACAGGCAGTCTGGGTCATTAATATGGTTATAAAACTCACATGGAGTATTAAGAACTTATTGATTTACCGGGTTATCAAATGTCTTAGTGATTTTATACTTACACAAATTTACTACTCTAGGCATGAAAAACACGATTACATTTCAGTGTTGGAACTTTTAAACCATCACACACTATTAAACAAATATTGGATTTATAAAAGCAAACCTTCAAAACAGTCGAGTCTTTGTAAAAGAATACTTTTATACTAGTAGGAAATATTGAATTTTCTAGGAGTCTTTCGAACATCTACAAACAAATTTCATTTGATTTTATTCAAACATTGTCACTAAATACTTATGAACTCACCAGCTTAAATGCTGACCTACTCTTTCAAAACTACTTGTATTTCTCAGGGATTCAATAATACAGGTAAACTACTGCTTTTGAAGAAGGGACGCTGCGGCGTTAGTTTAATTTCATTTTGACAACATATTGTAATTGATATTTTGGAACTTGTAATACTTACAAATGATGTAACTTTTTCAATTATATATATGTTGGTTGTGTTTACTTTCTTTACTATGTATTCAACTGTTTCGATACTACATGAAGTCATCCGCCCTCGAACGATTCCGCCGTTCTGGTTTGGGGTGTGACACATTTGGACTTTTCTGCAAAAAAAATATTAAGACTTTTCTGCAAATAAAAACCTTATTATTATTATTATTATTATTATTATTATTATTATTATTATTATTATTATTATTATTATTATTATTATATTAAAAATATAAACAAGTATACTAATTTTTAAATTCATTATTATTAATATTTTTAATAATACATATAAATACACTTAAATAAAAAAAATATTAAAGAAATTATTTAAAGGTAAAGGTGGTGGTGATGGTAATGCTTTAAGCATTGAAATCATGAATAGTACTTATATGTCCTCACTTTGTATATGATCATTTCACATTTCTTATTATTGTTTTCAATTCAAAATATTAACACTTAACAATTCAAAAGAAGTTGCCTATTTGTAAAATTGTGTATAAATAGTTTAAGATAAAAGGATTTCTCACTTTGTATATAAAATTTCTTATGGTAGAATGATTTCTTTTTAAATACAACAGATCCACAATAAATATTTACATTGGTGACCCGTATCAAAATTCGAAAATATTAATTAAAATATCTTAAATGTTTAATAGAAAGTAATATGACTTGTTTTGTTTTATCACATTGTATCTACTATGTTTCCAAAAAAAACACAAGGATAAAGTAATAAAAAAGAGCAACACACATGTTGGTAATTCAAATAGTTACACACAAGACATACACACATATCACACGCTCACTATTTGTAAACAATTTGAAAAACCAGTAGTTTCTTTTAAATTGTTAAATGTTAGTATTCTGAATTAAAAACAATAATAACAAATGTGAAATGACCATATACAAAGTTAGAATATACAAACAGACATTCATGATTTCAATGCTTAAAGCATTACCATCCGCTCAACATTCACCTTTATAAAATGTCTTTAATATTTTTTTAATTTAAATGTATTTATATGTATTATTAACAATATTAGTAATAACAAATCTAAAAAATACTATACTTATTTATATTTTTAATATAATAATAATAATAATAATAATAATAAAGTTTTTGTTTGCAAAAAAACCCTAATATTTTTTGTTTTTGCAGATAAGTCCCAATATTTTGGGTTAATTTATGAAATAGTCCCAAATTAATTTGTTACCGGTTCAAACCAGTCAAAAAGGGTCAAAATGCAAACTTTTGCCGGTTTTACAAACAATAATAACAAATGTGAAATGACCATATACAAAGTTAGAATATACAAACAGACATTCATGATTTCAATGCTTAAAGCATTACCATCCGCTCAACATTCACCTTTATAAAATGTCTTTAATATTTTTTTAATTTAAATGTATTTATATGTATTATTAACAATATTAGTAATAACAAATTTAAAAAATACTATACTTATTTATATTTTTAATATAATAATAATAATAATAATAATAATAATAAAGTTTTTGTTTGCAAAAAAACCCTAATATTTTTTGTTTTTGCAGATAAGTCCCAATATTTTGGGTTAATTTATGAAATAGTCCCAAATTAATTTGTTACCGGTTCAAACCAGTCAAAAAGGGTCAAAATGCAAACTTTTGCCGGTTTTTAGGACTTTTTCGTAAACAAAAATTAGTTTAGGTCTAAAACGTAAATCGGGCCAAAATTTTAGGATTTTATTGGAGATTTCCCTATGTCCATTGCCATCACTAAATTTTATGTTTTTTAACCATATGTTAAAGGCTAAACCATTCTTACTAAATTTGATATTTATTTTTGTTGAATGGTTGTTGCTGTTGGGTATGACAAACAAGGGGTAGTTGATCATACAAACAATCATGTTACCACATCACTAATATTACAAACATTGTAATTACAAATTGGGTTTCTACATTTTGCTTTTAGTGATTTCTACAAGGATCTTATTTATGATTTTCAAAACATTGATTTTGGCATTTGCAGGGAAATGAGACGTAAAATATTAATTTTTTGACCCAAAAACATTACCAGACCCTAATCCCACTCCTTTTCAAGTCAAAAGAGGTAAAACACCTCTCTCTATCTATCTATGTATGTGTTTGGTTCATTAATAAAGTTTTATAAAGCTAACATTAACATAGGCCTGCTTTCTTGTGTCTGTTGAAGTGATGCAATAAATGCTACAATTTATGTGGTTGTGGTTTTATTCAAATGTTTATTTCTTGTGTGTGATACTGGCAATTGGGTTACTGATTGTATTCAACTCCCTGCATTCATCCATGTGCTCCTTGAAACAAAGAAATCAATACTTTGACCCTGGTTTCTTTATTCAAAAGAGATATGGATAATGATTGTTTAAGTAGGCTTGGGGCTTTTATTCCATTCAAGGAATCTATGAAAAATGGTCGAAAAGTGAAATCATTGTTGGGTCATCTTTAATGGAAACAACAAGCTCAACATGCCTGAGTAAGTAAATCATATAACTTGATAATTTGTTTAATCATCGGATTCTTTGAGATTTTTTCATCGTTTTTTTTTAATTATTAGTTTTTAAGGACTTGAAAAAATAGGAAATGTGATCTTTGATTAGTGTTCTAATTGGTGATTTGTTTCTCTATGGTGTTTCATGATTATGGAATATTTTGAATATGTGTAATTTAGATGGATTTGTTGCGTACGCTTTTTTATTTTCGTCAGTTTTTCTTTGTGTTCTTTTCTTCCCAATTTATAAATGATTTTTTGTTTTTATTTTCATTTTCGTTCGTATCACACTTTCTATGAAAGATTCATATCATATGTCTATTTTTTGATCCATTTTAGATGTATCGGCTTCGATTTTGATCAAGAAATCTCTATCTCAGTCAACTTGCATCTCCATGCACACTAATAATTGTTATTTAACTTAGTTTGACAAATGTTGTTTTCTATTGTTACTTTCAGCCATCAAGTCAAATACAAATAGAGGAAACTTCTTTGATAAGTTTCATGGAAGTTAGGAAGGCAACCATCTTTTCTATAATTCAATTCAAGTTTCAAATTAAGATGTTCTTATTAAACTTTTTGAGAATTACGATGCTATTTTAAATACATTTATAAAGTACAGTTCTATAATCCAATAATGGCTCTGTTTTGAGTGTTTTCTTTAAGAACAATTTTGTCCCTCTGTTTGGATTTATTTCCAGTTTTAGTCCCAAAACAAAACCGGTTCACAATTTTGGTCCTTATAGTGATTTTTACAAAAATGAATCATTAAGTTTGTCTAAAGAGTAAATTACAAGAATTGTCCCTTAGTTATACCCAAAGTTCCAGTTTAGTGTTGTTTCAAATAGGTACCTATTGTTTATGTTAAAATGACTTTTTTTTACCCTTATATAACACAATTAATCTAATATCAATGTGGGCAATAAAGTCATTTTACATGACGAAAACAAAACCTAGGTGCTAATTTTTTGACTATATGACACATGGATCATTCTTGCAACTTACTATTAAATCAAAAAAGTATATGCTGCTAATTTTTTTAAAATGACCATCTTGCCCTTGGAACCAAAACTGAAGAAAAAAAAGCAACAACATATTACAGAGACCAAATATGTAAATTTTCCATAAGCATATTACTATTAAACTATATTTTTTGTAATACGTATATTAAAAAGTATCCAATTTTTTTGTTGAGCTTTATTAGACGAAAACAAAACCTAGGTGCTAATTTTTTGAGTATATGACACAGGGACCATTCTTCCAACTTACTATTAAATCAAAAAAGTATCTGTTGTTAAATTTTTTAAAATGACCATCTTGTCCTTGGAACCAAAACTGTAAAAAAAAAAAAAAAAAAAACAGCAATATACTACAGAGACCAAATATGTAAATTTTCCATAAGCATATTACTATTAAACTATATTTTTTTGTAATGCATATATTAAAAAGTATCCACTTTTCTTGGTGAGATTTATTAGATGAGATAAAATGACAATTTCCTCCTTTATTATGATTATAATGATGTGATATGATAGGTGTTGGCAGAGGGTCTGCAACTCTTCTTAAGCGTTGAAAGAGGCATCAACTTGGAACTAGATCTTGCAGGGAAAGATGCATCATCTTGGTTCCTCAAGTGCTGAAAATCCGAATGGATTTGAGCTTTATGTTTTCATAAAAAAATTGATACATGGATTCGAGCTGTTCTGAAAGAGTTCACAGTTGAGGCTGGCTATTAGCCTTACATTTGACTTCATTTTACATCAATGTTGCACCAAATGGCCTTTTATGCTTCCTTTGGTCTCTATTGATGGTAGTATATGGTATTGGGGTGTGTTTGGAATGTAAATGTCATTTTAGTCTTCAAATTTTGTTTGATCACTTATAGCGTGTGTGATATAATTATATTTATGAATATGTATATGCCATTTTTTTTCTATCTAATATTCATAATTATTATTATTATTATAAACTTGGTATCCAAAAGGTTCGGAAACATATCTTATCTTCATAAAAGGTAGTTGCAATCGATGATGCGAAGACAAAAATGAAGATTGTTTCGTCACTTATGACCTAACTTTGTGGTATATGCCTTCCGGTAGTTTGATTATCCGTATAATGCGCATGCATAATTTAACTGATATGTGTTGTAAATATGATTTAGCCAATTCCAATAAAACCTGCATCCAATTCAAATTTTGATATTCACATTTCTACTTCACATTCATTTGTATCTTTATTTAATCGAAATGATTATTTGGAGAATTGAGTCATCTTCGAGATCAAATATCCTTTTTAAGAGTCTCAACTTGGTATATGTAAGGAAAATATAACGTGGCCGAGAGTTTAGGAAGCTTGATCATGGAAGGGGAGCAGTGCACTCCTTAAGTTTGTCTCACATTGTGAAAAAAAGATGCTGGACTATGCTTATAAAATAACCAGATTTGCATTAAATTCATAAAATTAGATAAAGATGAAATTGGTAAGATAGGGAACCCGATGGTGTTGAAATTATTTTAGCCGACTTCTTAGAGGTTACAATTTTTAAATAGTCGTGCAGCTGGTTGCAACATTTTAGGAATTGTCACTTATGGTTTCGTGACCGATTCAATGTAATTTAGGTGAGTATTTGCCATTATATGCTCCTAATGGACACCCTTTCATTTTAGTCAATTATTTCTGATTAACTTATTTGATAAGAAAAAAAATATTTCACGGCTTAAAGATCCATTGATTACCTTTTGCCAATTTATGTACCTACATAGATGATATCCATCAACCATTAAGATCTTTTTGACATAAAAACAAATTATTATATAAAAATTTGGAATGAAAATTTGTTTCCACCTAACTATAATGAAATGAATTAACCGAACCAAATCTCTCTCAGATTCCCGCATGACCAACTTTATGTGGCATTATTCAAAGGGATATTACGTGTCAATACAAAAGTAATAATGAATCATGACGAACAATTCAACAACAGTGAAGTCTACACATCAAATGTGATGTATAAAATAGTGTTGCACGATTCATAATGCACAATCAATTATGTGTTTATATACATTTGTAAATTATCTCAACTTTTCATTTTTAATTCTTATTGATTTCGTTTCTGATAGCATGACTTTTATTGATAATTGTTTAGATGTAGTAATTATTTGCACAAAAGAAATAATCGTCTCTAGAAACTAATTTCTGAAAAAAAATATTCGCACCCGACGCTTGGCGCGGGTAAACGGCTAGTGTGTGTGTGTGTATATATATATATATATATATATATATATATATATATATATTAGTGAGTTTTTATCAAATGGATGTTTTTGAAAAAATATTTATTAATGAGTATACTTTTAAAAGTATTTACTAAAATAATGTGTTTTCGAAAAAACTATTGGCCATTGCTCCACCGTTTCACCTGTCGCACCACCATCATCGGCAACAACTCCAGCCTGCCATACTTTTACGGCGATGCCTGCACATTCGACCACACTAGCTGGCAATTTCATCTTAGGTATGGTTTTTTGACATTGATTTTTATACATTCAACATTGATTTTGTGACTCCATCAACGTCTCTATCATGTTCTCACTTGATTATATTCGAAATTTGAATTTTTTTATCTGCATTTGTGAGCAATTGTCGAGATTTTCATTGAATATACTTAGGTTTTGATTTTTTAATTGAGTATACTAGGTGCTATTAATTGGTATATTGGATTGAATATACTTAATTAGATATACCTGTTGGTTATAACAAAAAATGAATTATGATTTTGAATTTTGGTATAGAATTTTGCTTATGTTAGATTGCTTAGGTTAGATTTATGAGATTATTGATTTTCATTTTCGCATTGATGTTGTTTTCTAATTGCTTCAATGTTGTTTGTTTCTTGTATCAAATTTCTAGTTCGAGTTTATGATTATAATTGATGGCAGATGTTTGTTTATTGATTTTGAATTTTGTTTGTTGATGTTTTTTGCTAATGTTGTTTTTAGTAGATGGATGTTGTCCAACATTAAAGAATGAAAAAAATATGAATCTTTGTGGAATTTGTAAGAAAAATATTCAGAGTTAGAAAAAATATTAGTCTACGAGAAGGTAAGTGAAGACAAATTCAATAGCCGGTTGGAACATTGGTATGACTTCATATATATATATATATATATATATATATATATATATATATATATATATATATATATATATATATATATATATATATATATATATTAAATCCTTTTGTTCTTGAAGATAGTGCTTATTGAATCAAGCTATTCCAAATGTTTATTATTTTCTTTTGTTTTTCTTTTAAGAAAGGGATTGTTGGTTTGTGCCTAAAATCGTTTGTTTAATTTAAGATGTTTTTGTTTGTTTAAATTAAAAAAAATCGTTTGTTGGTTTTTGAAAGAAGTTTGTTTAGATAAAAAAAAATGGTTAAATAAATTCTTGCTTATATCATGTTTGTAATTTTTTTTTTGATAAACATTATTAGTAAAAGTTACAACAAAGTTAAGAAAAAATATAATAAGAATAGGAAAACCAGTTTAATAAAATATCAATTTTAAAGCTAAAACTATTTGGTAAATATTTTAAGACTATATCTATCTCGTAAATATATATATTTTCAAATACATCATTTTTTTTCAAAAACTCCATTATTAGTTATGTAATGACCATTATCACAAAATGACAATTGGTATCGTGCCACCACTTCAAGAATAAGGGGTTATGGTGACGAAACAACGATTTTTTTTGTCGCCACACATAAATGTAAAACGATGATATATTGTCACCATACAATTGACTAGACAAGTTTGGCCTTTTAAGTTACAACGTCGATAAGTCTCAATATGTTAGGCGGGAAAGAAAGTAAAATATGCACGTTTTGAAAATCAAATAGAAGTAGAAGTGACTCCTTGATTCTCTTGATCATCTTTGAATTCTAGTCCGAAGTTCTTGCAAAAGCTCCCAAGAATCACCCTTGATATACCACCTTAGGAGAATGTGTGTCCAAAAATGAAAGGAACGAGTTGACTGTGACCCTTATATTCGTTTAATGTTTAACCGAATCTAATTGCGTCACGTTACATAATTGTGTGTGTCTGGATCATAATTTTTTCTCACCTATTTACACAATGCATTACTCTTTTGGTAATTGGAAATGATGGAATAACGAGCATAAAAATATAACCGTTTTCAAACAGACCCGACCCTAACGGTGGGCAACTCGACGGTCGCCTAGGGCCCGTATTTTTAGGAGACCCAAAATTCCTAGAATATATGATATAATTATATGGAGAAAAACTAACTTATTCAAAAATGTTATGGGAAATATTAGTTGTTTTTGTAATGTTTTGATCAAATTTATGTTTTTTAATATTAATAGTGAATTTCATAACGGTATGTCTATTTTCAATTTAATTTTTATTATATTTATGACTTTAGATGTTTTTTTTTAGATCTTGAGCCCCCTATATCTATGAACTGACTTTGCTTTCAAGTATCATTTTTTCTATATATTTTAAAGGCCTTTTATAAGCCTAATGCCCCGTTTGATACGCATCCTTCAAAGTCCAAACAAATATTTCTGGCTGAATGGACCGGAAAGACTATTTGATTTGCACAAAAGAAGAGGTCTTTCCCGGTAAGATATGTCTTTCCCAGAAAGCCCCAAAATCATATCTTTCTGGCTGAATGGCTGGAAAAACAATTATACATCAAACCCCACCTCTTTCTTTTTTTATTGGATTATTAATTTTTTTAAATAAATTTTTTTTAAATTTATTTTTTTATTGAATTATTACTTTTTTTCATCATTCAACATAGTCAATCAGATGTACAATCAAACAACATGGTTTCTTTCTCAGTCAGAAAACTTTTCCAGACAACATTTTCCCAGACATAAACTATCAAACGGGACCTAATTTTGTAATCACATAATTTTATTTTCACAAATCAACAAAAAAGGCTCCGACAATCATCGGTGAGAAAGAAAATCACAAGTATCTTTTTGTACTTCTCTAATTCTAAAATTATGTTGGGAGATATATTTTGTATAGGAGTATATTTCTAGAAAACCACTAAGTATCTTTTTGTACTTAGAGTAGAGGTTTTTTATGGTGCATTACTTTTTTTTTTTTTTTTTTTTTTTTTTTTTTTTTGTTTTGTTTAAATGAACATTTAAAACCATTGGAGCAAACAACTAATTTGTTTTTTTTATTTTGATCACTCAATATATATTAAGTGGTCAATATAGTATGATTACTTATACATTTTAATCATTTCCATTTTAAAGATATGTCATTTTATAACTAATTTAAAATATTGTCGATGTTTTTGTTGTATTTTTATAACTAAAACATAATAATTTTTTATATTTTAGTTATATAAATAAAGACTCGATATAGTTGTATGATATATTTTCATTTTAAGATATAATTTGTGTTTAAAATTGATTAATTCATTTTGATGCTTTATAAAATATTCTAGAAAGACGAAAATAAATTAGTTAAATTTACAGAAAAAACTATTAAATAAGTTTAATCATTGTTTAATCATTGGAGAAGTTATTTATTTAGAGGTTAAAAATAAAAGATAACAAAATAGGAATCATAGGTTAACAATTGAGATGCTCTTATCTAATTCTAAAATTATGTACGACACCTCCCCAAATCAGATAATCAATAAGCATGACCCGACATAATATCTTCACGCGACCCAACACAATGATTTAACCCGACCCGATCAAGCTTGCTAGTAGCTCCACTATGTCCTCGTAAAACCCTAAAATCGGACAACTCACCCACCATATATATTCATCTGTCATTCCCCCCAAATTCTTAGAAAGAGCGGGAAACATACGCAAACATAGATACACCTTAAATACACTCACTTCAGTTTCACAATCGCATTTTGCGGAGCTTGTTAAAAATGGAGAACATGATCGATCAAGATCAACAGTGGCTGATCAACTCTCTGAATGCTACTCTTGATACTAATCAGCAAGCTCGTTCTTTCGCAGAGGCGTCTTTGAATCAGGCGTCCGTTCAACCTGGTATGTTTATAATTCATTTATGTAAATTGTTTGATATATCAGGTTGTGTACATCTTATCACTTCTGCAATTATTCTCTTTTCTACTGTTCAACTTTTTGGACTTAAGGTCCATCGTGCTTTATTAGTGTTTAATTGTCGGATAGTAGTAATTAGGAGAAGAATCTTGGATTATTAGTATTACAATTTACAGGTTCGTAAACAAGAAGCTAATATGTGATTAGAAAGAGAAAGTATAAGTCTGTTTCTTAAATTGTTCTTACAGACTGGCGATTCAAGAGAGGTTTTAACGTATATGTAATTGGCAACTCTTTTGGCCACCAAGCTTTAGGGGTCTTTGAATTCTGGTGATTAAAATTAACTTTTTGTAAAATTCAAGTGATTCTGACAAACCTTTGTTTATCAATTGGTTTGATTGTAGCAACCAAAAATTATTAACTCATCTTGATTAAATATTATTATGAATCAAATTTACATGGCTTCTTATTAACAATGTCTGTTGTTGCAAATCTTTGAAGGTTTTGGAAGCGCTTTATCCAAAATTGCTGCTAACAGGAATCTTCCTCTAGGATCTCGCCAAATATCCTTTTGCCATTGTTGACAAAGTTGTACATTGTCTTCCTTTTATTAAGTTTGTTGTTCAATTCCGGTGTCGCATTATTTACCTGATGATCAAAGTTTAAAAACAAAATTATGAGGCTTTCTTGTATAATGATACATTTCAAATTGTTACCCTTGTGAGACTTAACCTGCTTTTACTTAGCTGCAGTTCTTCTTAAACAGTTTATTAAGAAACACTGGCAGGAAGATGATGATGGTTTTGAACATCCTGTTGTCTCGGATGAGGAAAAGGTCACTGTTTTTTTTCAACTTATTATTTTCACTATTCCATTTAATGCATTGAATATTCCTAATTATATGCTGTTTGCATTATCATTTATCAGGCAATTATACGTGGTCTTCTTTTGCTTTCACTTGATGACCCTCATAGAAAAATCTGCACAGCTATTAGTATGGCAGTTGCATCCGTGGCATCTCATGATTGGCCAGATGAATGGCCTGAGTTACTCCCATTCTTAATGAAGTTAATTAATGATCAAAGTAATACAAATGCAGTGAATGGGGCTCTTAGATGTTTGGCTCTTCTCTCTGCTGATTTGGATGATAAATTAGTGCCCAAAATAATACCAGTTTTGTTCCCATGTTTGCATGCTATTGTTTCATCACCTCAGGTCAACTCTATTTTTAATTTTAATTTATAAGTCAAACTTTCCATTTATTTGAGTTTTTTTTTTACAGATATATGACAAACCATTGCGCACAAAGGCTCTTTCAATAGTCTATTCTTGTACATCAATGATAGGGGTTATGAGTGGTGTGTACAAGGTACTTTCTTTCTGGACACTTACAATCCCTAGGGTCAAATTGGTCATTTTATTTGCTTTCTTTGATGAAAAGAATCTATTGTTTAGACAGAAACAAGTGCATTGATGTTACCCTTGGTCAAATCTTGGATGGTTGAATTCTCTTCCATTCTTAAGAATCCTGTGCAATCTGAAGATCCAGATGATTGGAGTATCAGAATGGAGGTATTTATTCATTTCTTTTATTTTCTTTTTTGCATATTTTTTAATTGAATGTACACTCACTTTTCACTTTCTATTATTCCTCTATCAGACATTAAAGTGTTTGGGCCAATTTGTTCAGAACTTTCCAAGCCTAGCAGAAAGTCAGTTCATGGGTAAGTTTGTCTTTTTCCATTGTCTTCCTCTTGCCACGTCACCACTGCTATTATTCATAAAACTTAAAAAGATTGTTTTTTTTTTTCAGATGTTTTGGTTCCATTATGGCAAACATTTGTGTCATCTCTTGTTGTATATGAAAGATCTTCAATTGAAGGACTTGAAGATTCATATGAAGGAAGATATGATTCTGATGGCTCAGAAACAAGCCTTGAATCCTTCATCATACAAGTAAAATTTTTATTTGTATTTAATTATTTGTAATAACTTCTGCTGTGTTTAACCTTTAATATCCTTTTATCTTTTTCTTTTGTTTTGTAGTTGTTTGAGTTTCTATTAACGATTGTTGGTCATAAAAAGTTTGTAAAGGTAAATAATTTTTTTACTCATTACAAGGTTTCAATACATGATATATGATAATCTTCCTACATTTATTTTCAGGCTTTTGGAAATAGTATCCAGGATCTTGTCTACTATTCAATTGCTTTTATGCAAATGACTGAACAACAGGTAACCAACTTACATAATGTCTTATTTTGTAATATTATAACAAAAGTATCTTTTAAATAATTAATATTAATTTACATTTTCTTGATCCAGGTCCATGCTTGGTCAATGGATGCTAATCAATATGTTGCTGATGAAGATGAAAACACTTACAGTTGTCGTGTTTCTGGTATGCATTTTCACTCATTTCCAATCCCTTTTCTTGTTTTTTCATCATTTAATATTTAAAAAAAAATAACCATTATTTCCACAGGCTCACTTTTGTTGGAGGAAATTGTAATTTCTTGTGGAATTGATGGAGTTTATGCAATATTAAATGCTGCTAAACAAAGATTCGATGAATCTCAACAACAAAGGCTCAAAGGCTCTGCTGATTGGTGGAGGGTATGCCTGAGTAAATTTTTATTTATATTTTTTATTCAAATCGAGCCCCTTTATATATTTTCTTTATCATATATCTTTTTAACAGATGAGGGAGGCTACACTTTTTGCTGTGTCATCTGTATCAGAACAATTGCTTGAAGTTGAGGTTAGTACTATTTTTTTTTAGTAAATCTAATGAAGTTTATTATTAATAAAATCATAATATATTCTCAGGTTTCTGGGCCTTCAGGGGTCAATTTAGGAAACCTGTTGGAACAAACTTTCACTGAAGACATGGCATCAGGTAGAGTTTCAGTTATTTCTTTTATATCCTTAACATTCTTAATTAATCACTATTTTTAATGCAGGTGTACATGAGTTTCCTTTTCTTTATGCTCGTATGTTTTCATCAATTGCTAAATTCTCATCAGTGGTAACTATTATTCTATTAAGATTATTCATGTATCTTGTTTCATATCCTTAACAACAATATTCTCATTTATATTTTATACTTTACAGATCAACAATGCTGTTATTGATCATTTCCTCTATGCTGCTATCCAAGCAATCGGCATGGACGTGTAAAATCTTCTATGTCATTTTACCTTTTTACCCTTCCTTTTCATGTTTAAATCACCAATTCTGATTTTTCATAAATCTTATTTCCAGCCCTGCCCCTGTCAAAGTCGGTGCATGTCGTTCCCTTTCTCAACTCTTACCAGACACAAACAGAGGAATACCTCAGCCTCATATTTTAGCTCTATTTTCATCACTCACAGAACTTTTAAAACAAGTAATACAACATTTTAATTTTTTAAATTTTCTTTTATTAATAAATTTAGAAATCTGTTTGTTAAACATGCAACACTTTACAGGCATCTGATGAGACAATGCATCTTGTCCTTGAAACACTGCAGGCAGCTGTGAGGGCAGGTTGGTAATTTTGTATAGCGGTTGAGAATCAAGATTAATTTTTATTTCTCATTTTTCTAATGGAAGTTTTTTTTTATTGAAGGACATGAATCTGCATTATCCATAGAGCCTGTTATTTCTCCTATTATACTTAACATGTGGGCTTTACATGTTTCTGACCCTTTCATAAGCATTGATGCACTTGATGTTCTTGAGGTAATTAATTTTATTAAAAACAATATTTTAAAATATAAAACTATTAAGACATGATTACTTTTGGTTTTAACAGTTATTATTTCATAACAGGCAATAAAAAATGCTCCTGGATGCATTCATCCTCTCGTTTTACGCGTTTTGCCATACGTGGGACCCATCCTCAACAAAGTATGTTTGTTCAATTTTTCCTTAAAATAAACATCTAAATTATTTTTGACTTTTTGACTTTTTGACTCATTTTACTTTTTGGTTCTTTTTTTTTTTCAGCCTCAACAGCAGCCTGATGGTTTAGTTGCTGGTTCGTTGGATCTTTTGACAATGTTACTGAAGGCAAGTTATAGAAATTTACTAAAATACCCTTTATTTTTACATATTTGTATGACTTATTGGCTTTTGATATATCTAGAATGCACCTACTGATGTGGTGAAAGCAATTTATGAAGTGTGTTTCGATCCGGTTGTGCGTACAGTTCTTCAAAGTGATGACCATGGTGAAATGCAGGTTATATACATAGCATTATAACAAATTTTCCCTCTTTGCCCATAATCCAAATGACAATTTTACCCTTTTTGTAACTCAATTTTTAGTTTCTGTTCATTGAATCAGAATGCAACTCAATGTCTTGCTGCTCTTGTCTCTGGTGGACAACAACAATTGCTCACATGGGGTGGTGATCCTGGTTTCACAATGAGATGTTTACTCGATGTAGCTTCAAGGTTTGATATATGACACGTAAAACTAAAAACTTTCACTTTTTTGTTAAGTCATCATTTAATTTTGACTTTTTTTTGACAGGCTTCTTGATCCAGATCTAGATAGTTCTGGATCCCTTTTTGTTGGGAACTATATTTTGCAACTTATTTTACATTTGTCCTCACAAATGGCACAGCATATACGGGATCTTGTTGCTGCTCTTGTTAGGCGAATGCAATCTTGCCAAATTGCTGGATTAAGAAGCTCATTACTTCTTATATTTGCAAGATTGGTAATTCTTATTATTATCATATCATTATTATTAGGGTATATTACATTTTGTTGTCTCTGAGGCTAGGAATTTTTTTCTTTTTTTGCATATTAGGTCTACAAAAGTTTTTCTATTGCAATTTCATCTTATATGAGGTTCTTATAACATTTTTGGTCTCTGTTCCAAGTAAAATGACTATTTTTGGTACATAATTATACCTGATTTTTGCAATTTTGGTCCCAAAATTAGTCATTTTACTTGGATTAGGGACCAAATACATAACAAAAACTTCAAATAAGGACTAAAATTGCAAAAGAGAACATTTTATGATCAAAATTGTAAAATTAGCTATACTTGGGAACTAAAAATGTAATTTACTCAATATTATGATTAGAGTAAATTATAATATTGGTCCCTGCGTATCGTTTGTTTTAAAAAAAAAAATTGGTTCTAAAAATAGTCATTTTTCTCGATTAGGGGACCAAAACCGTTACAATAACCTTAAACAAGTACCAAAATTGCAAAAGAAAACATTTTGGGAACAAAATTGAAAAATTAGCTATACTCGGAGACCAATAATGTAAATTACTCATTATTATTTTAGAGTAAATTATATTTTTGGTCCCTGCGCGCATAGTTTGTTTTTTTTTAAAGATTTTGGTCCCAAAAAGTCTTCACGTGCAATTTGGTCATTATTTGAAATTTTTGTAATGTTTTCAGTCTTTCTCTATTCCAAGTAAAATGACGTTTTTGCACCAAAATTGCAAAAAGAAGCTATACTCATATAAAATATAGTCATTTATTTGGAACAGGCATAAAAAACGTTACAAAAACCTACAAGAGAACTTTTTGGGACCAAAATTGCTAAAACCAGCTATGCTCAGGGACCAAAGTTGTAATTTAATCTTAATATAATTTTATGAGCTTATATTTCTCTTTTGTGAAACAGGTTCACATGAGTACACCACATGTTGACCAGTTTATTAATTTACTAATCACAATCCCCGCTGAAGGCCACACTAATTCTTTACATTATGTGATGTCAGAATGGACCAAACAGCAAGGTGAATATTATTTTTCATTATTTATTTATTCATCGCAATTAAAATAATTTAATAAAAAAAAATTTGTAACTCATTACACAGGGGAAATTCAAGGGGCATACCAAATTAAAATCACCACAACAGCTTTAGCTTTATTGTTATCAACCAGACATGTTGAATTTGGAAACATCAATGTTCAAGGCCATTTGATCAAGTCATCTGTAGGCATCACCACACGTTCAAAGTCCAAAATTTCTCCTGATCAATGGACATTAATGCCCCTCCCTGCAAAGGTTCTTTTCTAAATTTTATTTTTTATTTACTTTTTATATTTTCAATAATTTTTTTTTTTTGAATTTGGGCAAATGTAGATTCTTGGTGTGCTAGCGGATGTGTTGCTTGAGATTCAAGAACAAATTGGAGAAGAAGACGAGCAGGTAATTTTGATAGATTTTGGTCAAAATATAATACACGTTAAATATTATTACAAAATTTAAAATTACGATATTGCCCTTGTAGGAAAGTGACTGGGAAGAAGTGGAAGCAGGAGATGCTGAAATAGAGCAAGACTTGCTTTATTCAACGGGTACTACATCGTTTACCAGACCTTCAAATGGCTACCTTGATGCCATGGCAAAAGCTTTCAATGAGGTCAAACTGAAAAGTCAATATATTTTTTACAAACTATTTTTTACATGGACTAATAAGTCATTTTACTTAACAGGATGATGATGATGGCTGTGATGATGAGCTACTATGTGCTGCTGATCCCCTCAATGAGGTTTACTTTTATAAAAAAATAAAAAAATTCATGTTTCTATTTTTTATAATTAAGTAACTTTTTCATGACAATTTAATTTCTGTTTGGTAGATTAACTTGGCAAATTATCTCACCAATTTCTTTCGGGAGTTCTCTCAGGGAGACAAGCCTCTTTTTGATCATCTTTGCCAGGTTTCATTTTTTTACTTTTTTTTTATTCCCATTTTGCCCTTCTGGTTTATTAATCACTGATTTGTTGTAATGTTTTCAGAGTTTGACACAGGCTCAGAAAAAAGCTGTACAAATGGTGGTGAGTCGATAATTGTACCCTTTGATATTAATTGATTTTTTTTCTTAAAATTTGTATGTATTGGGGGTGATAATGTAAACATCCGAGTTTGTACATTGCCGGTTTTTCGTCTCTTTTTTTTTTTTTTTTTTTTTTTTTTTTTTTTTGTGTCCTTGAGTGTTGGTATACAGAGTGTTGTTAAATTTCTTTGGGTAAATGTAATCATTGAAATTGTGCACATCTCTATAAAACTGCCATGTTTTTTATTATTATCAAACTTATTATGCTTTTATGGACCTACATTGAAGGTAACTTATCTGCAAAAAAAAGTACTCAACCATTCGGTAATTTTAGCAACTGCTATAGCAAAAAGTGTATATATATATATATATATATATATATATATATATATATATATATATATATATATATATATATATATGTCTCAAAGGCTTTGGTTCTAATCACTGGTTAGTGCTAGTTATTAAATTAAATTTTTTGTGTTCGAAACAATTACGATAATATTTCTGTAGATTTAATGGGCTTTGATTATAATAAGCAAACCTAATTGCAAATTGAAATAAGTACCAGTTATTTAAAACAGTAAATTGAAACCTGGAAAGATGCATTTGAAAACCTCCACAAAGTTGAAATCATAATAAAAATGGAATTAACTTATCTCATTTCGGTTCCACCACTACTGAAAATGATGAAGTCCAACAAAATAATAAAAAGGTTTATAAAAATATGCATATTTTGGTATACAAAAATGTGTAATCTTGTTGCTTTTTAAAAAATTGCTACGTTTTGTATTTCTTTCCATGAAGAATTGTAATTTTGTGGGGCCTATGAAACACAGGTTGAGAGTGAATGGTTTGTTTCAATAGCTATAACCTAATTTTCATATGTTAAAAGCAAAATAGAAGTATTAAGTATTATGATTAAGCAACAAAACTTATGAATTTAAAAAGTAGAATCAAACCCTGTTGAGCCAACCAGAAATGTGTTCAATTCCTTAACTGGATTAAAGAGAATGTCATTGAGCACCTACCAAATACCCTAAAAAACAGGCATTAGTAGCACTCACAAATGATAACCTAAAATCTTTCAGTAGTATGATTGAAAGAGAGTAATATCATTTGTAAAAACGGTATCTAATGTCCAAATTGAGTAAATATGAATGCACAAGAGAAAGAACACAAAAAATTGGTATCACATTACATAAGAACAATGAAAAACTAACAGCAAAGTTATCAAGTAGAACACCAATGAGAAATGCATACATACCACTTCTTAATCACCACCACTACAGGAGGCTGAAATCAATTGTTGTATGAAAGAAAGTACAATGGTGGTCCTATAAAATGAGTGGACAACAAAATACTTTTTAAAAACTGTTCCGCAATAAGCGAAAAAAAAAAAAAATTTACCTTTGAGATAAAAGGGGATTTTCTTGTTAGTAATCCTCCATATTTTTTCTTGATTACATCTTCCTGCAAAAATCAATGAACTTTGTGAAATTTCAGTTTTAAAGATCATATAAAGATATAGTAATGACTAATGACCCACAATTTTAAAGATCAAATAAGCACATGATTGGCTTCGACCTTTTTTGCATTTTTTTCTTTTTGGTTAACTGTTACAAAAACGAATTAAGAGCTATTAATCATAGATTTCGATTTTGATTATTTGATTAATTTTCTTATTTAATTGTGACAATTACGATTTCATTTTAATGACATCGGTTACATTGGGTAGTATATATACAATCCCTATGTGACTGGTTAAACACACCGAATGAAACAAAATCAATCTCTTCATCTCTTATGCTTCTGCTTCATCTTTTCTCTCTTGCTATAATTCGGGCCAAGTGAGAGTTCGGACAATCTAGAAGAATTGCTTTCCACTGTTGTATCCTGGGAAACAAACACCCATATAGGGCGAATTTGTTTTAGGGAAACTATACTTAAACACAGGCCTCAGTCAATAACTATATGCTTTTGTTCTTTCGTATAATTTTGGGTTATATTTTCCTAACACTAGACATGATCGGGAATGCTTACTTTAGGAACTGAAATTATAACATGATGAAGTAGAATGAAGCAAAATTACAGGTTCATCTGCCACCAGTCGAAGTCAAGAAATACATGAAGCGGAGGAGACATGAAGATGGTCGCGGTGGAGAAAGTGTAGAGTGAAAGCAAGAAGGGGGCGGCGACCCCAAATCGACATTGAAAAACAAAAACAGAAAAGAGTTCCGGGCCAGGCCGAGTCAGAAAGGCTTTGATGACTCAAGGTTCATATTAGGGAAAAAGAAGAAAAACGAACCTGTAACTATACGGTGCGAAGGTCAACGGTAGAAGGCCTCACATGGGGGTCGACGGCACACGACGGAGTTCGATTTGTACAGGGGGATAGATTAGGGCTGATTTGTAGATCTTTTTCTCCACCAGTGTCAATGTGTTATCTTCATCCCAAATGCTTCAATAAAACTCCAAAATTGAACGATTGATTCATCTTTTTAACCTCAATTCTTAATCGGCAGAAGAAGCTTCGAAAGAGGGTGGCGTTAGTGGTGAAGTAAGAGGTGGTGGAGATGGTCAGGTGAAATTTCGAAGAAATCAAAGGGGATAGAGGATGGAGCTGGAATCAGAAGATATTGGATAAGGAGGCGATGGGAAGGATCCGGAAGCGGATACATAGTATAATAATTTAAGGGATCAAATTGCCCATATCACAAACTTTAGTGCAAAAAATCTGAACCACTACAAATATGAAAACTTATGAACCAGTTTTGCCAAAAAATCAAGATGTTTTACTATTCATAGAGATGGTTATCTTTAATATATATATATATATATATATATATATATATATATATATATATATATAGAAAAAACATCATTAATGGTCCCTATGTTTTCCCAGATTCTGAAGTTTAGTCCCCGTGGTTTAAAAATCTCATAGTTGGTCCCTATGCTTTCAAAACTTTTGACAGATGATCCTTATCCCTCACACCGTTAGAATCCCACCGTTAACCCTTATTTCATTAAAATAATATAAGGGTAAATCGGTCTTTTCACTTGTGCCCTCTTCTTTATAACTAAATGCATGTCTATATTTTGAAAACCCTTCTTGCACCCACCCTCTTCTACTCTCACTCTACTGTGCATCCAATTCCAAAACGATTTCTGCGAGTGTCGAAGATGGCGATTTGTAGATGTGGAATGGAAACAACGAAGTTGACCTCATGGACGGATCGTAACCCAGGAAGGCAAATTTTGAATTGTTCAAGATGTGGGTTGACCCTCCGATGTGTGCAAGGGCATTGGTGGTGATTCCAGGTTTAATAAGATTAGTGAATCGATTGGAAGAGAGGGTTGCGATTGCAAGTGTAGAACTGTGGAACTACCGGCTGATGTTGTTCTGTTCATGGATGAGTTTTTTTGGTTTTATTTTAACTAGTAAGGATTTGGATGGTAATAGGATGGGGGGTTTTTGGTTTCTTTTGTACACATCTAACTAGTTCAGGGGGTTTTGGATTGTGATGGAATGGGTATTTTTGGTTTCATTTTGTTGTATGAAGTGTAATACATTAAGTTAATGGAAATGATGATTATGCATTTTGTTATAAATCAGTGGTTTTGATGTTCATTTTCGTATGATGCATTGTTATAACTGCATCTTGCAAATGGTCAGGAATGGTATTTCAAATCTACATTGTTATACATGCATCTTTTTGAGAAAGGTTTGGAGAGGGTAATTCATAAGCAAAATGTTGATAAAATCATTACAAGTCTGTGTTTAACCCATACAAACATGAGACTTACTTTCAACATACTTACTGATGGAATGTCTTAACCCATACAAACATTACAAAAGACCTAATTACCATAATTTAAACAACCAAACCATAATTTATATTTTAAAAGACCTAACTACCCAAACATCCCACTAACTACTTAACAGAATTTCCTAAATTACCCTTTCCCTTTCCTTGTGTCTTACCCTTTGCCTGTGTCTTCCCTTTTCCCTGAGTCTTCCCCTTTGATCCAACTTCACTAATGCCTCCCTGACCTTTACATGTTCTGGAATTGTGCCCCTTGTTATGACACTTTGAACAAGTGACTGCAATAAATTTCCTGCTCAATTTAGTGGTTTGGCTGTTGGGCTCATCAACACCTCTCCTTCTCTTCTTTTTTGGCCTCCCAACCTACACATATGCATTTATTATATTTAAAACATTAACATACATGCTGGCATTAAAAGTACATATCTAGCCTAGTTGAAATAACAACCTGTGTGTGATGTTTTGGTGGAGTTAAAGTGAATGGACAATCACTTTTTGGCCACATTGAACGACCATTTATTGGATCAATTTTGTTCAGATACATGGCTCTCCATGTTGATAACTTATAGCAAGAATGGACCCAATCCTCAACATCAGGGGCATCTTCTCTATTTTCAATTTTTTCCATATAGCAGAAACAGTATGCCTACATGGAAAACCTGTAATCTCCCAGAACCTACAAGTGCAACTTCTTTCATTTAGGTTCACCACATACTGATCCTGCCATGTGCTTGCAACTTGGTACTTTCCTGCCCCATTATACTTAGCTACATACTTTGCTGCTTGAGTCTTAATCTCCTCTAAAATTATAGTTGCAGTAGTACTTAGTTACCCTTGACACTTATCTATTTCCTTTTGCACAACACACAATCTCTTCATGAGATACTCTATAATATACTCTAAGCAGGTGATGATTGGTTTATCCCTACCTTCCTCTATCTTAGCATTGAATACCTCACAAAGATTGTTCAACAAACAATCAGTGTGTGCCCTACCTGTGAAAACCATATTCAAAAGGAGAAATTACAAATTTTATATTAAAACATAAAACTCAACAACTTCTAAATGACATACCACTGAAGTGAGATTTAGACCATGTCTCTGCAGGAATCTTACACAACCAAGCATGAGCTTCATCATTCATTTTCTTCAACTGATCCATTGCATATTTAAAGTGATTTAATGTTGTTGCTCTACCACATTCTCAAACCAAGTCACTCAAATCTTTTCCTTTCCATTGTTTCTTCAAATTCTCTTGAATATGCCTCAAACAAAACCTATGTTTTGCATTGGGAAATACCTTTGCAACTGCTGGTATTATCCCCTTAACAAATGCAAATATAGTCAGTTTCATTTATAAAAATAGAAAATAAGCTACACTATCATGAGAAATAATTAAGTATAACATACCTTTTGTCTATCAGAAATGAAGGTAAAATTTGAAATTGCTCCCAATTCTAAGTCTTCTCCTAACAGTTCCATGAACCAGGTCCAAGAACTAGTTGTCTCAGCCTCTTCCACTGCATATGCTAAAAGGTATATTCCATTATTTGAGTCTAGACCCACAGCCGTTAGTACCTGCCCAAGATATGGGCCTTTCAAGAATGTACCATCAACTCCCAGGAAATCCCTTAACCCAGCTTTGAATCCCAACTTCAATGCACCTAGACATACATATATTCTTCTAAAAGTTCTTGTAGTAGTTGAAAATGATGGTTCAGGATACACATCTATCCTAACAGTTGAACCAGGATTTGTGTTTAACAGTTCCAAAGCATAATCCCTTAGATACCCATATTGAAGTTGGTAGTCCCCACTAATCACACGTTCAACCATTTGTTTTGCCCTACCAACCTTTTGAACTGACATACCAAGCTCCAACTTCTTACACAACTCCTCGTGTAAAGCTTTGATTGGAATTTTAGGGTTACTTTGAATTTGTGGAGCAATTAAGTTTGCTAAATATTTGGAAGTACAAGCTTTAACTGATCTTGTCTGCAAACATTTATGGACATCATGTACTGTTTTAACCAACCAATCTGTATTCTTATCTGGCCTCGAGATTTGGACTGCCCAAGGACATTTTCCTTTTTTACTAATCACATTTTTGCCCTTGCACTTTACCTTACTTCTAGTTGATGGCCCACCACATTGAACTGTTTCAGTAGATTGTCCCTTGCACTTTACCGTACTTCTTGTTGATGGCCCACCACATTGAATTGTTTCAGTAGATTGGCCCACAACACCTCAACATTTGACCCTTATCTTGATTTTATCATTTTTTGCTAAGTATAGGGACCTCCTTGTATTTACAGCATGTGCATGCATGTAGTCCACAACTTCCTTCTTTGTTTTGAAACACTGCCCCACCCTATATGGTTTTAAATGGATCTCCCCATGTGAGCATGGAGTTGACCTACTCAACTCCTTAAGCATTTTTGTCCTTTCATCTTCATTAAATCCTGCATACTGATAATCATCACTTTGAATAACTTCCAACTCTTCATCAACTATGTCATTACCTATACTTTCAGTTTGCTTGTTTAAAATTCCATGTTCATCTACATCCACAACACTTTGGAATTCACTCATGTCTACATCCACATCAAATTGCTAGTTAGACTCATGTACAATGTAGTCACTATCATCAGAATCATCTCCACTATAATCAAAACCATCTTCATTCTCACTATAGAAAGCATCTCCACTATCATCAATTACCATGCCCTCTAGAATTTCCATTTCTACTTGATTGTCTTTACCATTCGGTACACTGTACTCAGCATCAAATTCAACATAAGTTGAATAATCATCTGTAAATGCTTCAAATTCATCGAGTCTTACACTTTGTTGTCCATCAATATCTTCAGAAATTGGTTCCTCTGCAAGATTGCCTAAATTTCCCTTACACACTTCTTCTATGTTGTCCATGATCAATCCTTCATTCACATCAATGACATTACTTCGTTGGCTAACTTGAGACATAACATATGGAACAATAGTCTTTGAATGATCCTGACTTTCATCCATATCTATTACCTGTGACCGGTCAACAACATGGTTGGCAGGGGGGTCTAACTCAAGCTTTTTACTACACGATCATACTTCTCTTCTACAAGGTTTTTTTCTATTAAGTTCCGGTGACACACTCTCAGGTTCCAGTTCCTCGATAACAACTTTGGAAGGAGACTTAAAATAACTAGCTACCCTAGTCTGACCAATTTCAATATAGACCTTTACAAGTCTGTGCTTAGGGACATACGAAACCAATTTAAGAACATCTTGGTCATTCCCTAAAGGCAATAACCCGTAGTCTAAGGGAAATTCAGGGATATAGAAATGGTAGTAAAGAGTTTGTTCACCTTTGTACCCGTAGTCTAAGGGAAATTCAGGGAAATTCAGGCAATAACCCGTAGTCTAAGGGAAATTCAGGGATTTTTTAATGAAAAATCTTACCGTATCTCGATTGCAAGTCCTTCAAGCACACATTTTTTTCACGCAAACACCATATTGACAAAACCATTGTCCTTTGGTGCTGTGTAAACCCTAAACCCCAATTTCGTTTCTTGGATGAGAGTGATCTGTTGAAGACGAAGTCACTGTGCTCTTGGGAGATGAAGAGTGTTTGGGAGTTGACGTGAAGAAGACAGTGACATAATCATTTCCCTCAATAAAGAAGAGGGCATAGGTGAAAAGACCGATTTACCCTTGTATTATTTTAATGAAATAAGGGTTAACGGTGGGATTCTAACGGTGTGAGGGATAAGGACCATCTATCAAAAGTTTTGAAAGCATAGGGACCAACTATGAGATTTTTAAACCATGGGGACTAAACTATGAGTTTTTAAAAGTTTTGAAAGCATATATATATATATATATATATATATATATATATATATATATATATATATATATATATATAGGTTATTTTGTTTTCACTATGTATTGTGTGCATGTATGACTGATTCTGGACCAATCATTTTAGTTATTTTAAGAAAGTAATTAATGTATATTACATGTTGAAGATATAATGAATATTAATTACATCTTTAGCATTTAATATACATTAATTACTTTCCTAAAATAACTAAAATGATTGGTCCAGAATTAATCATACATGCATACAATAGATAGTGAAAACATTTGAACCTAACTCTCTCTCTCTCTCTCTATATATATATATATATATATATATATATATATATATATATATATATATATATATATATATATATATATATATATATATATAAGGTTTTTTTTTCCACGATGCAAAATCTATACATAATAAACTGAATCTGTGACTCATGACGAAGTAAAGTGCAGTCACATCATCTTATCATATTTAAAATATTTATTTGTATTTATATAATTTCTGTCTTTATGTCTTTTACTTTTATTTAGTATATTATCAAAACCAACCTTTTACACGTGAATGTTTCTGTTCTATATCCCTATTTATTGATTTAAAACTTAGTCTATTTAGATTATATAATAAATTAGTCATGTCATCGTTTATAATGTATTTTCATTTTTATACGTTTTTGATTTTATTTTTTGTTCGTTTATTTTGAAATAATATCAAATATATGTATTTATTGATTCTTTTGACTAAATTCACTAAGGGAGGGAGTGATTATCTCTCAACCTAATGTCACATCAGTTTTTTATTTTTATTTTTATTTTTTTATTATTAACTTTTTTATATTATTTATTTATTTTTTTTCAACCCACAATACACGGAAACCTTATCTTTTTTCAATCCACTCAACCTATTCAATTAGAAAAAAAAATACGAAATAGTCAAGGTAAAATCTTAATTACCATAGAGTTACCGCCGATACCACTTCCTCTTCAGTGGGTTGTTTAATTGGTTTTACTAACCCACTTCATCCTATCTCTTTAATTTCTCTCTCATTTTCTCTTGTACCATGTGTTTTACGACTTGTACCTTAGTTGTTTTGTATTTTTTTTTTAATTAAGTGAGGTTGAAAAAGATAAGATTTTCGTATGTTGTGGGTTGAAAAAGATGAGGAAAAATGAAAAAGAAAAGCTGATGTGGCAGTGAGCTGGGAGGAAATGACTCCCTCCTCCCTAAGAGTATACGAAGGGAATGACTCCCTCCTCCCTAAGACTATAAGAATAAACTAGGCATTTATTGCAACTTTAGTGTGTGTGTGTGTGTATATATATATATATATATATATATATATATATATATATATATATATATAGGGGTGGGATCGGTTGAGAACTCATAGTTTTCCGAGAACCCGAGAACTAAAGGTGGAACGTTAGATCAAAATTAACCCATTAAGGGTATGATCGTCATCATATCAATCTCATTTAATGTTTAATTTTTCGTGAAAAATTAACATAATAAATCAATTTTTCTGATTAAAATTTTTTTTTTGTTTTTTTTTAAAAAATGCAGATTTTTTAAAAAAAAAATGTAGATATATTTTTTTAATATTTTTTTTGAAAACTCAAATTTAAAAAAAATATAAAAAATCATTTTTTTAAAATCTATAAATTTTTAAAAATCTGTAAATTAAAAAAAAAAAACAAACCGGAAGATTTAAAAAAAAAACCATAATTTTTTTTAACCAAAAAATTTAACATTTCAAGAAGATATATGTATATTTTTTCATAAAATAAACTCATTTTTACTTACTAATCTATAAACACAATAATACATGTACTTTTATTCGATACAAAATAAAATATAAAAAACAAAAAATGCTACAAAGATTCAATGTGTTATAATTTTCTTCGTGTCAACATTTACATATTTTCTTCAAGTTATCACTTTTCACCTATTCAATATTTTCTCAAAAATCTTTCAAATCTGCAAGAAAATTAAAAAAAAATATTAATGCAAGAACACTCATAAAAACGCATATGTATATATCATGTAAGATTTACATGTGATTATATCACGTAAGATCAACATGTGATTATATAATGTGATATTCACATGTGTTTATATAGACGTAATTCATATGTGATTCAATTGTAATTTACAGATTAATCACATGTAATTAATATGTGATTTACATATGAATCACATATAATTCATATGTGATTCATTTGTGATTTACATGTGAATAACATTTAATTCATATGTGCTTCACTTGTGATTTATATGTGAATTATATGTGATTCATATGTGAATTACATCTGATTTACATATGAATCACATATAATTCATATGTGATTTATATGTGAATCACATGTAATTCAAATGCTCAAAAGTTGTTATGTTGTGATTTAATTGTGATTTACATGTTAATCACATGTAATTCATATGTGATTCACTTGTGATTTACATGTGAATCACATGTAATTCATATGTGATTCACTTGTGATTTATATGTGAATTACATGTGAATCACATGTAATTCATATGTTATTCGTTTGTGATTTACATGTGAATCATATATAATTCATATGCGCTTCACTTGTGCTTTACATGTGATTCATATATGAATTACAAGTGAATCACATGTAATTTATATGTGATTCACTTGTGATTTACATGTGAATCACATGTAATTTAAATGCTCAAAAGCCGTTATGTTGTGCTTCAATTGTGATTTACATGTTAATCACATTTAATTAATATGTGATTCGCTTGTGATTTACATGTGAATCACATGTAATTCATATGTGTTTCGCTTGTGATTTACATATGAATCACATGTAATTCATATGTGATTCGCTTGTTATTTACATGTGAATTACATGTG